>NC_086444.1:1149579349-1150179349 GCF_028390025.1 Pseudophryne corroboree
CTAATTTAGTAACCTTCTGACGTTTAAACTTATCTGGTTTCTTTGAGGTAGCTGGAGGCTCTTCGTCATCATCAACTTCAAGAAGCAGCCCGATAGCCTCTAAGATGTCAGGAACTTGTGAGATTCCCCATCAGAAGCATCTGCATCAGTGTCTGAAGGGTCAATGTAAGCGCCATCTTCATCGGATGAGGTGTCCGAAACATGTGTTGATTGTGCGGAAGTAAAGGCCCGTTTAGATGACCCCTTGGTATTAGGCGGGCGAGAGTCAGGATTTTGCTTAGCTAGTGACTGATTTAACTGCTGTAACTGAGAGGACAGAGTATCTGCCCATGGTGGATTAACTGCAGGGACAATATGTGGCTGTAATAGCACAGGAGGTCCCATAGGGGGGCGCAAGTCTAGTTACTAGCATAGTCAGTAAATTAGAGAAAGCAGCCCAAGGGGGGGGGGGGGGGGGGGGGGTGTCTTGATTTGCCCCCGTTGCAGCAGACTGACCATGGGGTCTAGAACCCCCAGTCCCTGAACCCTCAGCTGCTCTGTTTTCCTCAGAGTAGTCCGTGGCGTCAGCACTGCATGGTGCAGGATCAGCCATGGATCTACCACCCTGTTTAGCAGACATTATATGTAAGCGTAACCTTAGGGTGTAATGGTACAATATAAGCAGACAAATTACCTGACAAAAAAAACCCTGTATAGTGTGACTGCAAAGCAGAGCACAAAGAAAGGATTTAAGAGGTATGTGGTGACTGTAAAGCACAGGGAAAAATACCAAAGCAGTATATCTTGTGAAACGCTAGATTATATGAGAACCCTGATGCACTTAGCCACCCTCAGGGTACAAAATATAGGGATAGCAATACTTGTGAGATACACGAGCAGCTATAGACACACACTCAGTCACATGTACAATTCAGAAATTATCAACAATAAAACTGCACTGGACTAGCAAGTAAAGCTATATAGGTATATAAATATAACAATGCACAGTAAACACTGGCTGTATATCACAGGGTACTTGTACTAAATAACCCTGAAGTTATGCACTTGTTCTTAACTAACACTGACTAAATGACATGTAGAACACTTAAGTGTCCTGTAAATGCACAGCACTGATGAAGCAGGCGGCTTTTCAGAGGAGACAGTGCCCAGCAGTCCCAGAACCCGCTCAGCTCTGTGTAATGGTGCCCAAACGCTGACAGGGAGTGAGGGAGACAGACAGAGAGATGCAGCTCCAGGGAAGGAACATTTGCAGTAAATGGCAGCTGGGGAAGGGGCTACAGGTCAGAGCTTTATCCCCTTGCTGGACTTCACCATCGGGTACTGCGGGGCCTATTAAATTGGATTATTAGGTAATCCGACCTGTGCACCTTGCCCTGGTGGTGTCCCTGTACGGCCAGTGTCCACGCTAGTGCATGTGGCCCGTCTCCTAGAGACCGCGGCAGATTGCGATTTTCAGCAGGTCCTGCCTGGGGGACCCTCTTACCTCCTCCCTGTAATGCGGGCACGCGTTCCTGGAAAGCAGCGGCAAGTGTGTGTGCCCGATGAGAAAACTGAGCCCACTGCTGTAAGTACCTGGCACCCAGGGCGCGGGAGTATACAGCGCCGCTGGGGGAGGCGAGGGAGCCGCAGCACGATATGTCAGAATGACATATAGCACGTTTAAGTGCCTGTGCTGCGGCCCTTGAAGTCTTCTGTCTTCTAAAAAAAAAAAAAAAAAAGCTCTTTTCAGGGCTACCTAGTAGAGATGTGCACCGGAAATTTTTCGGGTTTTGGTTTTGGGTTCGGTTCCGCGGCCGTGTTTTGGGTTCGACCGCGTTTTGGCAAAACCTCACCGATTTTTTTTTTGTCGGATTCGGGTGTGTTTTGGATTCGGGTGTTTTTTTCAAAAAACACTAAAAAACAGCTTAAATCATAGAATTTGGGGGTCATTTTGATCCCAAAGTATTATTAACCTCAAAAAACATAATTTACACTCATTTTCAGTCTATTCTGAATACCTCACACCTCACAATATTATTTTTAGTCCTAAAATTTGCACCGAGGTCGCTGGATGACTAAGCTAAGCGACCCTAGTGGCCGACACAAACACCTGGCCCATCTAGGAGTGGCACTGCAGTGTCACGCAGGATGTCCCTTCCAAAAAACCCTCCCCAAACAGCACATGACGCAAAGAAAAAAAGAGGCGCAATGAGGTAGCTGTGTGAGTAAGATAAGCGACCCTAGTGGCCGACACAAACACCGGGCCCATCTAGGAATGGCACTGCAGTGTCACGCAGGATGTCCCTTCCAAAAAACCCTCCCCAAACAGCACATGACGCAAAGAAAAAAAAAGAGGCGCAATGAGGTAGCTGTGTGAGTAAGATAAGCGACCCTAGTGGCCGACACAAACACCGGGCCCATCTAGGAGTGGCACTGCAGTGGCACGCAGGATGGCCCTTCCAAAAAACCCTCCCCAAACAGCACATGACGCAAAAAATTAAATTAAGAAAAATTAAAGAAAAAAAGAGGTGCAAGATGGAATTGTCCTTGGGCCCTCCCACCCACCCTTATGTTGTATAAACAGGACATGCACACTTTAACCAACCCATCATTTCAGTGACAGGGTCTGCCACACGACTGTGACTGAAATGACGGGTTGGTTTGGACCCCCACCAAAAAAGAAGCAATTAATCGCTCCTTGCACAAACTGGCTCTACAGAGGCACGATCTCCACCTCATCATCATCCTCCGATATATCACCGTGTACATCCCCCTCCTCACAGATTATCAATTCGTCCCCACTGGAATCCACCATCTCAGCTCCCTGTGTACTTTGTGGAGGCAATTCCTGCTGGTCAATGTCTCCACGGAGGAATGGATTATAATTCATTTTAATGAACATCATCTTCTCCACATTTTCTGGATGTAACCTCGTACGCCGATTGCTGACAAGGTGAGCGGCGGCACTAAACACTCTTTCGGAGTACACACTTGTGGGAGGGCAACTTAGGTAGAATAAAGCCAGTTTGTGCAAGGGCCTCCAAATTGCCTCTTTTTCCTGCCAGTATAAGTACGGACTGTGTGACGTGCCTACTTGGATGCGGTCACTCATATAATCCTCCACCATTCTTTCAATGGTGAGAGAATCATATGCAGTGACAGTAGACGACATGTCCGTAATCGTTGTCAGGTCCTTCAGTCCGGACCAGATGTCAGCATCAGCAGTCGCTCCAGACTGCCCTGCATCACCGCCAGCGGGTGGGCTCGGAATTCTGAGCCTTTTCCTCGCACCCCCAGTTGCGGGAGAATGTGAAGGAGGAGATGTTGACAGGTCGCGTTCCGCTTGACTTGACAATTTTGTCACCAGCAGGTCTTTGAACCCCAGCAGACTTGTGTCTGCCGGAAAGAGAGATCCAAGGTAGGCTTTAAATCTAGGATCGAGCACGGTGGCCAAAATGTAGTGCTCTGATTTCAACAGATTGACCACCCGTGAATCCTTGTTAAGCGAATTAAGGGCTCCATCCACAAGTCCCACATACCTAGCGGAATCGCTCCGTGTTAGCTCCTCCTTCAATGTCTCCAGCAAAAGCCTGATGAGGGGAATGACCTGACTCAGGCTGGCAGTGTCTGAACTGACTTCACGTGTGGCAAGTTCAAAGGGCATCAGAACCTTGCACAATGTTGAAATCATTCTCCACTGCGCTTGAGACAGGTGCATTCCACCTCCTATATCGTGCTCAATTGTATAGGCTTGAATGGCCTTTTGCTGCTCCTCCAACCTCTGAAGCATATAGAGGGTTGAATTCCACCTCGTTACCACTTCTTGCTTCAGATGATGGCAGGGCAGGTTCAGTTGTTTTTGGTGGTGCTCCAGTCTTCTGTACGTGGTGCCTGTACGCCGAAAGTGTCCCGCAATTCTTCTGGCCACCGACAGCATCTCTTGCACGCCCCTGTCGTTTTTTAAAAAATTCTGCACCACCAAATTCAAGGTATGTGCAAAACATGGGACGTGCTGGAATTTGCCCATATTTAATGTACACACAATATTGCTGGCGTTGTCCGATGCCACAAATCCACAGGAGAGTCCAATTGGGGTAAGCCATTCCGCGATGATCTTCCTCAGTTGCCGTAAGAGGTTTTCAGCTGTGTGCGTATTCTGGAAAGCGGTGATACAAAGCGTAGCCTGCCTAGGAAAGAGTTGGCGTTTGCGAGATGCTGCTACTGGTGCCGCCGCTGCTGTTCTTGCGGCGGGAGTCCATACATCTACCCAGTGGGCTGTCACAGTCATATAGTCCTGACCCTGCCCTGCTCCACTTGTCCACATGTCCGTGGTTAAGTGGACATTGGGTACAACTGCATTTTTTAGGACACTGGTGAGTCTTTTTCTGACGTCCGTGTACATTCTCGGTATCGCCTGCCTAGAGAAGTGGAACCTAGATGGTATTTGGTAACGGGGGCACACTACCTCAAGAAATTGTCTAGTTCCCTGTGAACTAACGGCGGATACCGGACGCACGTCTAACACCAACATAGTTGTCAAGGCCTCAGTTATCCGCTTTGCAGCAGGATGACTGCTGTGATATTTCATCTTCCTCGCAAAGGACTGTTGGACAGTCAATTGCTTACTGGAAGTAGTACAAGTGGGCTTACGACTTCCCCTCTGGGATGACCATCGACTCCCAGCAGCAACAACAGCAGCGCCAGTAGCAGTAGGCGTTACACGCAAGGATGCATCGGAGGAATCCCAGGCAGGAGAGGAATCGTCAGAATTGCCAGTGACATGGCCTGCAGGACTATTGGCATTCCTGGGGAAGGAGGAAATTGACACTGAGGGAGTTGGTGGGGTGGTTTGCGTGAGCTTGGTTACAAGAGGAAGGGATTTACTGGTCAGTGGACTGCTTCCGCTGTCACCCAAAGTTTTTGAACTTGTCACTGACTTATTATGAATGCGCTGCAGGTGACGTATAAGGGAGGATGTTCCGAGGTGGTTAACGTCCTTACCCCTGCTTATTACAGCTTGACAAAGGCAACACACGGCTTGACAAATGTTGTCCGCATTTCTGGTGAAATACTTCCACACCGAAGAGCTGATTTTTTTGGTATTTTCACCAGGCATGTCAGTGGCCATATTCCTCCCACGGACAACAGGTGTCTCCCCGGGTGCCTGACTTAAACAAACCACCTCACCATCAGAATCCTCCTGGTCAATTTCCTCCCCAGCGCCAGCAACACCCATATCCTCCTCATCCTGGTGTACTTCAACACTGACATCTTCAATCTGACTATCAGGAACTGGACTGCGGGTGCTCCTTCCAGCACTTGCAGGGGGCGTGCAAATGGTGGAAGGCGCATGCTCTTCACGTCCAGTGTTGGGAAGGTCAGGCATCGCAACCGACACAATTGGAGTCGGACTCTCCTTGTGGATTTGGGATTTCGAAGAACGCACAGTTCTTTGCGGTGCTACTGCTTTTGCCAGCTTGAGTCTTTTCATTTTTCTAGCGAGAGGCTGAGTGCTTCCATCCTCATGTGAAGCTGAACCACTAGCCATGAACATAGGCCAGGGCCTCAGCCGTTCCTTGCCACTCCGTGTGGTAAATGGCATATTGGCAAGTTTACGCTTCTCCTCCGACAATTTTATTTTAGGTTTTGGAGTCCTTTTTTTACTGATATTTGGTGTTTTGGATTTTACATGCTCTGTACTATGACATTGGGCATCGGCCTTGGCAGACGACGTTGCTGGCATTTCATCGTCTCGGCCATGACTAGTGGCAGCAGCTTCAGCACGAGGTGGAAGTAAATCTTGATCTTTCCCTAATTTTGGAACCTCAACATTTTTTTTCTCCATATTTTAATAGGCACAACTAAAAGGCACCTCAGGTAAACAATGGAGATGGATGGATACTAGTATACTTATGGATGGACTGCCGAGTGCCGACACAGAGGTAGCTACAGCCGTGGACTACCGTACTGTGTCTGCTGCTAATATAGACTGGATGATAATGAGATGAAATCAATATAATATCACTAGTACTGCAGCCGGACAGGTATGTATATTTATTATGTAATGACTGATGACGGATCTGCTGGACACTGTCAGCTCAGCAGCACCGCAGACTGCTACAGTAAGCTACTATACTATAGTAGTATGTACAAAGAAGAAAGAAGAAAAAAAACCACGGGGAGGTGGTATACAATTATGGATGGACTGCCGAGTGCCGACACAGAGGTAGCTACAGCCGTGGACTAACGTACTGTGTCTGCTGCTAATATAGACTGGATGATAATGAGATGAAATCAATATAATATCACTAGTACTGCAGCCGGACAGGTATGTATATTTATTATGTAATGATGACTGATGACGGACCTGCTGGACACTGTCAGCTCAGCAGCACCGCAGACTGCTACAGTAAGCTACTATACTATAGTAGTATGTACAAAGAAGAAAGAAGAAAAAAAAACCACGGGGAGGTGGTATACAATTATGGATGGACTGCCGAGTGCCGACACAGAGGTAGCTACAGCCGTGGACTAACGTACTGTGTCTGCTGCTAATATAGACTGGATGATAATGAGATGAAATCAATATATATGTATATATAATATCACTAGTACTGCAGCCGGACAGGTATATATATTTATTATGTAATGACTGATGACGGACCTGCTGGACACTGTCAGCTCAGCAGCACCGCAGACTGCTACAGTAAGCTACTATAGTAGTATGTATAAAGAAGAATGAAAAACAAAAAAAACCACGGGTAGGTGGTATACAATATTATATATATATATATATATATATATATATATATATATATATATATATATATATATATTAAACTGGTGGTGGTGATTGATTATTAAACTGGTGGTCAGGTCACTGGTCACACTATCAGCAACTTGCGAGTAGTACTCCTAAGCAGACAATCACAAAATATATTATACTGGTCTGGTGGTCAGTGTGGTCACAATGGCAGTGTGGCACTGACTCTGGCAGCAAAAGTGTGCACTGTACGTTATATGTACTCCTGAGTCCTGCTCTCAGACTCTAACTGCTCCCCACTGTCAGTGTCTCCCCCACAAGTCAGATAATTAATACAGTCACACTATCTAATCTATATCACTTCAGCAAGTAGTAGTAGTACTCCTCCTAATAATAATGCTCCCCAAAATTACTACTACTGTGTCTCTCTCTGTCTCACTCTTCTCTAAACGGAGAGGACGCCAGCCACGTCCTCTCCCTATGAATCTCAATGCACGTGTGAAAATGGCGGCGACGCGCGGCTCCTTATATAGAATCCGAGTCTCGCGATAGAATCCGAGCCTCGCGAGAATCCGACAGCGGGATGATGACGTTCGGGCGCGCTCGGGTTAACCGAGCAAGGCGGGAAGATCCGAGTCGCTCGGACCAGTGTAAAAAAACCTGAAGTTCGGGCGGGTTCGGATTCCGAGGAACCGAACCCGCTCATCTCTACTACCTAGCACAGCCCTCCCTGTTAGCTGCCTGCACTGCAGGCACCAACTTACAAACTGAGCTCCTGCGTACGGAGGCGGGGTTATAGAAGAGGCGGCGCTGTGCATCTTGGGAACAGTCAAAGCTTTTAGCCTGTTGATGCTTCGCCTCAAGATCCAACTCTACACCCCAATGTTATCCCTGTGGAACCCAATGTACCCATGTACAGTCGTTAAGGTGTGAACCACGACCTTATGAGTGAATAGAAGTATTACTTCTTAGCGGAGGAAAAGCATACTGAACTAAGGGAGAGGGAGATGCAATAATCAACAAGGGACTGCCTCTTCTGAGGGCTCCAGAAAAATGGTACGGACCCTTGGGGCACCCACTAACATACCTCTAAATATCAGCAGAGTGACAGGTACATGAAGTAAGATCACAGATCATGCCGTGTGATTGTTGCCATGAAAACATTATAATGGCTTTAGACGGAGAATGGCAATATCCTTGTGTAACCGGCAAATGCTACACTATGGATCAGCAGGAGGGGACTGGATTCCCTGGGAAACAGGTCATATACACGTGTTATCAGAGTACAATGGGAAGGAGAGACCAGGAGCACCAGTCCCATAGACACTGATGTACCCACATATCAATGCTTCTGTAGGCAAACAATGGGAATATAGACAGACTATCGGATGTCTCCTTAGCGGACGCTAAAATATTTCACATTCCGCCATAGTTTTTTGGGTGCCAGCAAGTTAAGGAATGGACAATGGGAGCTAATCATTTGTCTTGCCATTGGGCAAAAGTGCTGCGGGCATCCATTATTCCTGCTTGCAAATTCCCTGATGTGGCGAGCAGAAATTTGCAACCAAACTGCGGTTTCGGCAGCACATTAAATACTTTGCAATGGGATTAGTCGCTTTATGGGGTTGATTCCCATCCCTCCCCCACACCTCCCCAGTGACTACCACTAGAGAATGCAAAACAGAGCAATTCAATTACTGCTCCATTTAGACACCTGTTAGGGGTTGACATTTCTTTTCACAGCCTCCTGTTTTAGACTGACTTAGCTGCTCTGCACGGCTAAACCCGGCGCTTTTAGTCAATACTAATGGCCCCACCGAAAGGAGAAAATTAAATTGCTCCATTGGGCGCCTATTTGTATAGATGCCAAGCAGAGCGTGCGCAAAACATTTGAATCGTACAAAATGAGCCTAACCACAGTACTTTTGGGCACGATAAGTAACGGGCACTCACAGAACAACTGAATATCGCCCGTCAGTCGCCCATTACTTCGATGCGCCCAAAAATAGTTGAACTCCCCCTATTTCATATTTTAGCACATTGTACATCTGTCCCACCTGCTGCACAGTATGTTTTGGCAAGGAGCAAATTTGCTCCTGTTTTTGCTTTGGTCCCAACAGTGAAGTTGGCCCTGATGTGATTATCAGCTTAGAAAATAAACCAAAGCACAAACTATATACTGACATCTTGTGCTAAATGCACAACCAAAGCCATTTAAAATATGGAGTTTGCATATAGGCATTAGAGTAACTTCCTCACAGTATGTGGTCACAGATCTCGTCAGGACAGTAACAATGTGGCTGGACGTGTAATAAAATGTCAATGAATAGAGGATACATCCTCCTCCTACACACCTTCCAGCCCTTCCGTGTACACATTCCACTTCCCCATGTATATTTACATAGAATCAGCATGGGAAAAGCTCTCTTTATGATGCAGACTGCTAGCACATGCGGGTCACAGCCAAGGAAAGCTAAAACATTGCTCACTTCTGTTATCCAATCTATGCCTTTACTATCAAGGTAACAGTGGCCACAATAATCTATAACCGCTTCTTGTAAGTCACAAAAAACATATTTTACTTCTAATATCTAGTGATAATTACTGAGGCATGAGGTCCTATGCGCCTCAGTGGTATTACTAGTACACTGTAATATTAGAAGTTGCAATCTCAAGATTTTAGACTCAAATTACCATTGTAAGAAATATCCGTCCAAGTCATTTATTAGTTTACAAATAGCGTTGCATTCCATGATCGGAAAAAGTGACAGTGGTAGACTCCAATGGGGGAGAATTAATAAATTTATTTAATCATTATTTACGTCCAGGGTAGCCAACCCTGGTCCTCGAGAGCTACCAACAGGTCACGTTTTCCACCTCACCTAGCAGGTGCAGACATTACGAACTGACATTTTAAAAGATCCACAGCTGGAGCCAATTACTTCACTTGTGATTCTGTGAGGAGACCTGGAAAACATGAACTGTCGGTAGCTATCGTGGACCAGAGTTGGCTACACCGGATTTACATTAGAACACACACAGTCCACAGTGCTTTAAGAGAACATTTATCCATTTATATCAGTCCCTGCCCCAGTGGAGCTTACTATATTCCCTACCAGGGATCACTGACACCCGAATGCGCACATATCAGTCACTGACAGTAGTGTCTGTATTACAAGTTACCCTGCAAACCTTTGTAGTGTGGGGGGAAATATGCAATGACAGCGGAGGCAGCTTGCTCTACAATGCTAATGAACTGAATTCCTCCCCTAGAGTGGAAATATATTACAGCACTGGGGCAATCTATAACCTTTTGAGAAGAAACCTACACTAAAAAACAAGCAATAGACCCCAACTCCGGTCAAACAACTAGAATAACTGGGACAGTCAGAGGTATATTATTAACCACATCGGGTAATAAGGGTTTCGGTTAAATCAAACTTCATGCCATCAGCACTTTGTTTTCTTTCAAGAGAAAAGCACTGCACAGCCTGTCAACACTGGACTATTAGCTGGCACAGAACTGTATTTTATATATTTTTAGATATGAAATGTAATTTAAGTTGCTGATACAAGCAGCATTATGGAGATTCAGACATATAGCGGCGGTAACTAGGGACTCCTTACAAGTGCTCCTGGGCCGCATTAAGTCAAGTGCCTATAAAGTATGTACTTATTGCTTTCCACTGTCTACAGTGTACAACACTGGATGCTGCGGCAGGGGGGAAAAAAATAAGCCACGGGTTAAGGGTTTATTAAACCCATACTGGAGGACTATTGGTGCAGAGATTGCTCACTCGAAGAACATGCGAGCTTTCACAGAATCACATAATACATATAACCAATACATGCCATTACCACTAGCCTGTGAAGCTGCAATAACCTTTGTGAGATGTAAAACTCAGCGTAGGGTCTTGCTTCACACAAAACATGATAAAACAACAATGGGGTCGATTCTATTCGGCAACTTAAGAATAGCACCGGGAATTAGCTCCAGACGCTATTCAATTCAGCTGCTAGTGACCTGCAATTGTCGGGAATTCTTCTCTCATCCCCGGGGGATGAGAGAAGAAACCCGACAAAAGTGCTGCCTCGCGGCCGGCGCGAGGCTGATTCTGTCGGGAATCAGCCTCGCGCCGGGGAGTTAAGTCGGAGAATGCCCGTTCTCCCGACAATTCAACCTGTTTAGTCGGCGAGAACGGGACAACGCCGACTTAACTGGAGCTGAATTGAATAGCGTCGGGAGCTAATTCCCGGCGCTATTCTTAAGTTGCCGAATAGAATCGACCCCAAAGTGCAAAAAAAAAAATACTCAAAGCGATACTGGAATGGCAAATCACGTCCATCTACAGAAGTTTTGCCTTGTACTCCACAGAGGTGTGCAGGAAAGTCATGTGACTTTCCAGTCACCTTTCATGCTGACCTGCATAGAACTCTACACATCATAAAATTAATATACACAGATCTAACTGAACAATAAGAGGAAAAATAAGAATTTACTTACCGATAATTCTATTTCTCGTAGTCCGTAGTGGATGCTGGGGACTCCGTAAGGACCATGGGGAATAGCAGCTCCGCAGGAGACTGGGCACAAAAGTAAAACTTTAGAACTACCTGGTGTGCACTGGCTCCTCCCCCTATGACCCTCCCCCAAGCCTCAGCTAGGATACTGTGCCCGGACGAGCGTACACAATAAGGAAGGATTTTGAATCCCGGGTAAGACTTATACCAGCCACACCAATCACACTGTACAACCTGTGATCTGAACCCAGTTAACAGTATGACAAAACGTAGGAGCCTCTGAACAGACGGCTCACAACAATAACAACCCGATTTTTTTGTAACAATAACTATGTACAAGTATTGCAGACAATCCGCACTTGGGATGGGCGCCCAGCATCCACTACGGACTACGAGAAATAGATTTATCGGTAAGTAAAATCTTATTTTCTCTGACGTCCTAGTGGATGCTGGGACTCCGTCAGGACCATGGGGATTATACCAAAGCTCCCAAACGGGCGGGAGAGTGCGGATGACTCTGCAGCACCGAATGAGAGAACTCCAGGTCCTCTTTAGCAAGGGTATCAAATTTGTAGAATTTTACAAACGTGTTCTCCCCCGACCACGTAGCTGCTCGGCAGAGTTGTAATGCCGAGACCCCTCGGGCAGCCGCCCAGGATGAGCCCACCTTCCTTGTGGAATGGGCCTTGACAGATTTAGGCTGTGGCAGGCCTGCCACAGAATGTGCAAGTTGAATTGTGCTACAAATCCAACGAGCAATCGTCTGCTTAGAAGCAGGAGCACCCAGCTTGTTGGGTGCATACAGTATAAACAGCGAGTCAGATTTTCTGACTCCGGCCGTCCTTGAAATATATATTTTCAATGCCCCGACAACGTCCAGCAACTTGGAATCCTCCAAATCGCTAGTAGCCCCAGGCACCACAATAGGTTGGTTCAGGTGAAACGCTGACACCACCTTAGGCAGAAACTGAGGACGCGTCCGCAGTTCTGCCCTGTCCGAATGGAAAATCAGATATGGGCTTTTATACGATAAAGCCGCCAATTCTGATACTCTCCTGGCTGAAACCAGGGCCAGTAACATGGTTACTTTCCATGTAAGATATTTCAAATCCACCGATTTGAGTGGCTCAAACCAATGGGATTTGAGAAAATCCAAAACTACATTAAGGTCCCACGGAGCCACTGGGGGCACAACCGGGGGCTGTATATGTAGTACTCCTTTTACAAAAGTCTGGACTTCAGGAACTGAAGCCAATTTTTTCTGGAAGAAAATCGACAGGGCCGAAATTTGAACCTTAATGGACCCCAATTTGAGGCCCATAGACAATCCTGTTTGCAGGAAATGTAGGAATCGACCCAGTTGAAATTCCTCCGTGGTGGCCTTCCTGGCCTCACACCACGCAACATATTTTCTCCAAATGCGGTGATAATGTTGTGCAGTCACCTCCTTCCTGGCTTTTACCAGCGTAGGGATGACCTCTTCCGGAATGCCTTTTTCCCTTAGAATTCGGCGTTCAACCGCCATGCCATTAAAAACAGCCGCGGTAAGTCTTGGAATAGACCCGGTCCCTGCTGAAGCAGGTCCCGTCTTAGGGGTAGAGGCCACGGATCTTCCGTGAGCATCTCCTGAAGTTCCGGGTACCAAGTTCTTCTTGGCCAATCCGGAGCCACGAGTATCGTTCTTACTCCCTTTTGCCGTATAATTCTCAGTACTTTTGGTATGAGAGGCAAAGGAGGAAACACCTACACTGACTGGTACACCCATGGTGTTACCAGAGCGTCCACAGCTATTGCCGGAGGGTCTCTTGACCTGGCGCAATACCTGTCCAGTTTTTTCTGCTGAGGAAGTCTGCTTCCCAGTTGTCCATTCCCAGAATGAACACTGCTGACAGTGCTATCACATGATTTTACGCCCAGCGAAAAATCATTGCAGTTTCTGCCATTGGCCTACTGCTTCTTGTGCCACCCTGTCTGCTTACGTGGGCGACTGCCGTGATGTTGTCCCACTGGATCAATACCGGCTGACCTTGAAGCAGAGGTCTTGCTAAGCTTAGAGCATTGTAAATTGCCCTTAGCTCCAGTTTTATGTGGAGAAAAGTCTCCAGACTTGATCACACTCCCTAGAAATTTTTTCCCTGTGTGACTGCTCCCCAGCCTCTCAGGCTGGCCTCCGTGGTCACCAGCATCCAATCCTGAATGCCGAATCTGCGGCCCTCTAGAAGATGAGCACTCTGTAACCACCACAGGAGAGATACCCTTGTTCTTGGAGATAGGGTTATCTGCTGATGCATCTGAAGATGCAATCCGGACCATTTGTCCAGCAGATCCCACTGAAAAGTTCTTGCATGGAATCTGCCGAATGGAATCGCTTCGTAATAAGCCACCATTATTCCAAGGACTCTTGTGCAATGATGCACTGACACTTTTCCTGGTTTTAGGAGGTTCCTGACTAGCTCGGATAACTCCCTGGCTTTCTCCTCCGGGAGAAACACCTTTTTCTGGACTGTGTCCAGAATCATCCCTAGGAACAGCAGACGTGTCGTCGGCAAAGGCTGTGATTTTGGAATATTTAGAATCCACCCGTGCTGTCGTAGAACTACTTGAGATAGTGCTACTTCGACTTCCAACTGTTCTCTGGACCTTGCCCTTATCAGGAGATCGTCCAAGTAAGGGATATTTAAGACGCCTTTTCTTTTCCGGCCATTACTTTGGTAAAGACCCGGGGTGCCGTGGACAATCCAAACGGCAGCGTCTGAAACGGATAGTGACAGTTCCGTACCACGAACCTGAGGTACCCTTGGTGAGAAAGGCAATTTTGGACATGGATGTAAGCATCCCTGATGTCCAGGGACACCATATAGTCCCCTTCTTCCTAGTTCGCTATCACTGCTCTGAGTGACTCCATCTTGATTTGAACCTTTGTATGTAAGTGTTCAAAGATTTAGAATAGGTCTCACCGAGCCGTCTGGCTTCAGTACCACAATATAGTGTGGAATAATACCCCTTTCCTTGTTGTAGGAGGGGTACTTTGATTATCACCTGCTGGGAATACAGCTTGTGAATTGTTTCCAATACTGCCTTCCTGTCGGAGGAAGACGTTGGTAAAGCAGACATCAGGAGCCTGCGAGGGGGAGACGTCTCGAATTTCCAATCAGTACCCCTGGGATACTACTTGTAGGATCCAGGGGTCCTGTACGGCCCCAGCGTCATGCTGAGGGCTTGGCAGAAGCGGTGAAGGGCTTCTGTTCCTGGGAATGGGCTGCCTGCTGCAGTCTTCTTCCCTTTCCTCTATCCCTGGGCAGATATGACTGGCCTTTTGCCCGCTTGCCCTTATGGGGACGAAAGGACTGAGGCTGAAAAGACAGTGTCTTTTTCTGCTGAGATGTAACTTGGGGTAAAAAAGGTGGATTTTCCAGCTGTTGCCGTGGCAACCAGGTCCGATGGACCGACCCCAAATAACTCCTCTCCTTTATACGGCAATACTTCCATGTGCCGTTTGGAATCTGCATCACCTGACCACTGTCGTGTCCATAAACATCTTCTGGCAGATATGGACATCGCACTTACTCTTGATGCCAGAGTGCAAATATCCCTCTGTGCATCTCGCATATATAGAAATGCATCCTATAAATGCTCTATAGTAAATAAAATACTGTCCCTGTCAAGGGTATCAATATTTTCAGTCAGGGAATCCGACCAAGCCACCCCAGCGCTGCACATCCAGGCTGAGGCGATCGCTGGTCGCAGTATAACACCAGTATGTGTGTATATACTTTTTAGGATATTTTCCAGCCTCCTATCAGCTGGCTCCTTGAGGGCGGCCCTATCTGGAGACTGTACCGCCACTTGTTTTGATAAGCGTGTGAGCGCCTTATCCACCCTGAGGGGTGTTTCCCAACGCGCCCTAACTTCTGGCGGGAAAGGGTATACCGCCAATAATTTTCTATCGGGGGAAACGCACACATCATCACACACTTCGTTTAATTTATCTGATTCAGGAAAAACTATAGGTAGTTTTTCCACACCCCACATAATACCCTTTTTTGTGGTACTTGTAGTATCAGAAATATGTAACACCTCCTTCATTGCCCTTAACAATTAACGTGTGGCCCTAAAGGAAAATACGTTTGTTTCTTCACCGTCGACACTGGAGTCAGTGTCCGTGTCTGTGTCGACCGACTGAGGTAAAATGGGCGTTTTAATGCCCCTGACGGTGTTTGAGACGCCTGGACAGGTACTATTTTGTTTGCCGGCCGTCTCATGTCGTCAACCGACCTTGCAGCGTGTTGACATTATCACGTAATTCCTTAAATAAGCCATCCATTCCGGTGTCGACTCCCTAGAGAGTGACATCACCATTACAGGCAATTGCTCCGCCTCCTCACCAACATCGTCCTCATACATGTCGACACACACGTACCGACACAGCACACACACAGGGAATGCTCTGATAGAGGACAGGACCCCACTAGCCCTTTGGGGAGACAGAGGGAGAGTTTGCCAGCACACACCAAAACGCTATAATTATACAGGGACAACCTTCATATAAGTGTTTTTCCCTTATAGCATCTTAATATATATAATCATATCGCCAAATAAGTGCCCCCCCTCTCTGTTTTAACCCTGTTTCTGTAGTGCAGTGCAAGGGAGAGCTTGGGAGCCTTCCCACCAGCATTTCTGTGAGGGGAAAATGGCGCTGTGTGCTGAGGAGAATAGGCCCCGCCCCCTTTTCGGCGGGCTTCTTCTCCCGTTTTTCTGAGACCTGGCAGGGGTTAAATACATCCATATAGCCCCAGGGACTATATGTGATGTATTTTTTAGCCAGAATAAGGTATCATTGCTGCCCAGGGCGCCCCCCCCAGCGCCCTGCACCCTCCGTGACCGCTGGTGTGAAGTGTGTGACAACAATGGCGCACAGCTGCAGTGCTGTGCGCTACCTTATGAAGACTGAAAAGTCTTCTGCCGCCTGTTTCTGGACCTCTTCACTTTTCGGCATCTGCAAGGGGGTCGGCGGCGCGGCTCCGGGACCGGACTCCATGGCTGGGCCTGTGTTCGATCCCTCTGGAGCTAATGGTGTCCAGTAGCCTAAGAAGCCAATCCATCCTGCACGCAGGTGAGTTCACTTCTCTCCCCTAAGTCCCTCGTAGCAGTGAGCCTGTTGCCAGCAGGTCTCACTGAAAATAAAAAACCTAATAACTTTTTCTAAGCAGCTCTTTAGGAGAGCCACCTAGATTGCACCCTGCTCGGACGGGCACAAAAACCTAACTGAGGCTTGGAGGAGGGTCATATGGGGAGGAGCCAGTGCACACCACCTGATCCTAAAGCTTTATTTTTGTGCCCTGTCTCCTGCGGAGCCGCTAATCCCCATGGTCCTGACGGAGTCCCAGCATCCACTAGGACGTCAGAGAAACTACATTTAGATCCCAAGGTGCCACTGGAGGCACAAAAGGAGGCTGTATATACAGTACCCCTTTCACAAACGTCTGAACTTCAGGGACTGAAGCTAGTTCTTTTTGGAAGAAAATTGACAGGGCCGAAATTTGAACCTTAATGGACCCCCATTTCAGGCCCATAGACACTCCTGTTTGCAGGAAATGTAGGAATCGACCTAGTTGAAAATTCCTCCGTCGGGGCCTTACTGGCCTCGCACCACGCAACATATTTTCGCCAAATGCGGTGATAATGTTTTGCGGTTATATCTTTCCTGGCTTTGATCAGGAAAGGAATGACTTCATCCGGAATGCCTTTCTCCTTCAGGATCCGGCGTTCAACCGCCATGCCGTCAAACGCAGCCGCGGTAAGTCTTGGAACAGACAGGGTCCTTGCTGGAGCAGGTCCCTTCTTAGAGGTAGAGGCCCCGGATCCTCCGTGAGCATCTCTTGAAGTTCCGGTTACCAAGTCCTTCTTGGCCAATCCGGAGCCACGAATATAGTGCTTACTCCTCTCCATCTTATAATTCTCAGTACCTTGGGTATGAGAGGCAGAGGAGGGAACACATACACTGACTGGTACACCCACTGTGTTACCAGAGCGTCTACAGCTATTGCCTGAGGGTCCCTTGACCTGGCGCAATACTTGTCGAGTTTTATAAACATGTGGAAGACTTCTGGGTGAAATCGCCACTCTCCCGGGTGGGGGTCGTGTCTGCTGAGGAAGTCTGCTTCCCAGTTGTCCACTCCCGGAATGAATACTGCTGACAGTGCTATCACATGATTTTCCGCCCAGCGAAGAATCCTTGCAGCTTCTGCCTTGCCCTCCTGCTTCTTGTGTCACCCTGTCTGTTTACGTGGGTGACTGCCGTGATGTTGTCCGAATGGATCAACTCCGGGTGACCTTGAAGCAGAGGTCTTGCTGAGCTTAGAGCATTGTAAATGGCCCTTAGCTTCAGGATATTTATGTGAAGTGATGTCTCCAGGCTTGACCATAAGCTCTGGAAATTCCTTCCCTGTGTGACTGCTCCCCAGCCTCGCAGGCTGGCATCCGTGGTCACCAGGACCCAGTCCTGAATGTCGAATCTGCGGCCCTCTAGAAGATGAGCACTCTGCAACCACCACAGGAGAGACACCCTTGTGCTTGGTGACAGGGTTATCCGCTGATGCATCTGAAGATGCGACCCGGACCATTTGTCCAGCAGGTCCCACTGGAAAGTTCTTGCGTGGAATCTGCCGAATGGGATTGCTTCGTAGGAAGCCACCATTTTTCCCAGAACCCTTTCATTGATGTACTGAGACTTGGCTCGGTTATAGGAGGTTCCCGACTAGCTCGGATAACTCCCTGACTTTCTCCTCCGGGAGAAACACCTTTTTCTGGACTGTGTCCAGGATCATCCCTAGGAACAGAAGACGAGTCGTCGGAATCAGCTGCGATTTTGGAATATTGAGAATCCAATCGTGCTGCCGCAACACTACCTGAGATAGTGCTACACCGACCTCCAACTGTTCCCTGGATCTTACCCTTATCAGGGAATCGTCCAAGTAAGGGATAATAAGAATTTACTTACCGATAATTCTATTTCTCATAGTCCGTAGTGGATGCTGGGACTCCGTAAGGACCATGGGGAATAGCGGCTCCGCAGGAGACTGGGCACAAAAGTAAAAGCTTGAACTAGATGGTGTGCACTGGCTCCTCCCCCTATGACCCTCCTCCAAGCCTCAGTTAGGATACTGTGCCCGGACGAGCGTACATAATAAGGAAGGATCTTGAATCCCGGGTAAGACTCATACCAGCCACACCAATCACACCGTACAACCTGTGATCTGAACCCAGTTAACAGTATGATAAACGAAGGAGCCTCTGAAAAGATGGCTCACAACAACAATAACCCGAATTTTGTAACAATAACTATATACAAGTATTGCAGACAATCCGCACTTGGGATGGGCGCCCAGCATCCACTACGGACTATGAGAAATAGAATTATCGGTAAGTAAATTCTTATTTTCTCTAACGTCCTAAGTGGATGCTGGGACTCCGTCAGGACCATGGGGATTATACCAAAGCTCCCAAACGGGCGGGAGAGTGCGGATGACTCTGCAGCACCGAATGAGAGAACTCCAGGTCCTCCTCAGCCAGGGTATCAAATTTGTAGAATTTAGCAAACGTGTTTGCCCCTGACCAAGTAGCTGCTCGGCAAAGTTGTAAAGCCGAGACCCCTCGGGCAGCCGCCCAAGATGAGCCCACCTTCCTTGTGGAATGGGCTTTTACAGATTTTGGCTGTGGCAGGCCTGCCACAGAATGTGCAAGCTGAATTGTACTACAAATCCAACGAGCAATCGTCTGCTTAGAAGCAGGAGCACCCAGCTTGTTGGGTGCATACAGGATAAACAGCGAGTCAGATTTCCTGACTCCAGCCGTCCTGGAAATATATATTTTCAGGGCCCTGACTACGTCCAGTAACTTGGAGTCCTCCGAGTCCCTAGTAGCCGCAGGCACCACAATAGGCTGGTTCACGTGAAACGCTGAAACCACCTTTGGGAGAAATTGAGGACGAGTCCTCAATTCTGCCCTATCCGTGTGAAAAATCAGGTAAGGGCTTTTAGAAGATAAAGCCGCCAATTCTGAGACACGCCTGGCTGAAGCCAGGGCTAACAGCATTACCACCTTCCATGTGAGATATTTTAATTCCACAGTGGTGAGTGGTTCAAACCAATGTGATTTTAGGAACCCCAAAACCACATTGAGATCCCAAGGTGCCACCGGGGGCACAAAAGGAGGCTGTATATGCAGTACCCCTTTGACAAACGTCTGGACTTCAGGCACTGAAGCCAGTTCTTTTTGGAAGAAAATCGACAGGGCCGAAATTTGAACCTTAATGGACCCTAATTTTAGGCCCATAGACAGTCCTGTTTGCAGGAAATGTAGGAAGCGACCCAGTTGAAATTCCTCTGTAGGGGCCTCTTTGGCCTCACACCACGCAACATATTTTCGCCAAATGCGGTGATAATGTTTTGCGGATACATCCTTCCTGGCCTTTATCAGGGTAGGGATGACTTCTTCTGGAATGCCTTTTTCCTTCAGGATCTGGCATTCAACCGCCATGCCGTCAAACGCAGCCGCGGTAAGTCTTGGAACAGACAAGGCCCCTGCTGGAGCAGGTCCTTTCTTAGAGGTAGAGGCCACGGTTCCTCCGTGAGCATCTCTTGAAGTTCCGGGTACCAAGTCCTTCTTGGCCAATCCGGAACCACGAGTATAGTTCTTACTCCTCTCCTTTTTATGATTCTCAGTACTTTTGGTATGAGAGGCAGAGGAGGGAACACATACACTGACTGGTACACCCATGGTGTTACCAGAGCGTCCACCGCTATTGCCTGAGGGTCCCTTGACCTGGCGCAATATCTGTCTAGTTTTTTGTTGAGACGGGACGCCATCATGTCCACCTTTGGTTTTTCCCAACGGTTTACCATCTCTTGGAAGACTTCTGGATGAAGTCCCCACTCCCCCGGGTGAAGGTCGTGTCTGCTGAGGAAGTCCGCTTCCCAGTTGTCCACTCCCGGAATGAACACTGCTGACAGTGCTATCACATGATTTTCCGCCCAGCGAAGAATCCTTGCAGCTTCTGCCATCGCCCTCCTGCTTCTCGTGCCGCCCTGTCTGTTTACGTGGGCGACTGACGTGATGTTGTCCGATTGGATCAATACCGCCTGACCCTGAAGCAGGGGTTTTGCTTGACTTAGGGCATTGTAAATGGCCCTTAGTTCCAGAATGTTTATATGAAGAGATGTTTCCATGCTTGACCACAAGCCCTGGAAATTTCGTCCCTGTGTGACTGCTCCCCAGCCTCTCAGGCTGGCATCCGTGGTCACCAGGATCCAATCCTGAATGCCGAATCTGCGGCCCTCTAGTAGATGAGCACTCTGCAGCCACCACAGAAGAGACACCCTTGTCCTTGGCGACAGGGTTATCCGCTGATGCATCTGAAGATGCGATCCGGACCATTTGTCCAGAAGATCCCACTGAAACGTTCTTGCATGGAATCTTCCGAATGGAATCGCTTCGTAAGAAGCCACCATTTTTCCCAGGACCCTCGTGCACTGATGCACTGACACCTGGCCTGGTTTTAGGAGATTCCTGACTAGCTCGGTTAACTCCCTGGCTTTCTCCTCTGGGAGAAACACCTTTTTCTGGACTGTGTCCAGAATCATTCCTAGGAACAGGAGACGTGTTGTTGGAATCAGCTGCGATTTTGGAATATTTAGAATCCACCCGTGCCGACGTAACACTAACTGAGATAGTGCTACTCCGACTTCTAACTGTTCCCTGGACCTTGCCCTTATCAGGAGATCGTCCAAGTAAGGGATAATTAAAACGCCTTTTCTTCGAAGAAGAATCATCATTTCGGCCATTACCTTGGTAAAGACCCGAGGTGCCGTGGACAACCCAAACGGCAGCGTCTGAAACTGATGACAGTTTTGTACTACAAACCTGAGGTACCCTTGGTGAGAAGGGTAGATTGGGACGTGGAGATAAGCATCTTTGATGTCCAGAGACACCATATAGTCCCCTTCTTCCAGGTTTGCTATCACTGCTCTGAGTGACTCCATCTTGAATTTGAACCTCTTTATGTAAGTGTTCAAGGATTTTAGATTTAAAATTGGTCTCACCGAGCCGTCCGGCTTCGGTACCACAAACAGCGTGGAATAATACCCCTTTCCCTGTTGTAGGAGAGGTACCTTGATTATCACCTGCTGGGAATACAGCTTGTAAATGGCTTCCAAAACTGCCTCCCTGTCGGAGGGAGACTTTGGTAGAGCAGACTTCAGGAACCGGCGAGGGGGAGACGTCTCGAATTCCAGTTTGTACCCCTGTGATACTACCTGCAGAATCCAGGGGTCCACTTGCGAGTGAGCCCACTGCGCGTTGAAATTTTTGAGACGGGCCCCCACCGTGTCCGAGTCCGCTTGTAAAGCCCCAGCGTCATGCTGAAGACTTGGCAGAAGCAGAGGAGGGCTTCTGCTCCTGGGAAGAGGCTGCCTGGTGCAGTCTTTTTCCTCTTCCTCTGCCCCGGGGCAGAAATGAGTGGCCTTTTGCCCGCTTGTACTTATGGGAACGAAAGGACTGAGTTTGAAAAGACGGTGTCTTTTTCTGCTGAGAGGTGACCTGGGGTAAAAAGGTGGACTTTCCGGCCGTTGCCGTGGCCACCAGGTCCGATAGACCGGCCCCAAATAACTCCTCCCCTTTATACGGCAATACTTCCATATGTAGCTTGGAATCCGCATCCCCTGACCACTGTCGCGTCCATAACGCTCTTCTGGCAGAAATGGACATAGCACTCACTCTTGATGCCAGGGTGCAAATATCCCTCTGTGCATCACGCATATATAGTAATGCATCCTTCAAATGCTCTATAGTTAGTAATATACTGTCCCTATCCAGGGTATCAATATTTTCAGTCAGGGAATCCGACCACGCCACTCCAGCACTGCACATCCAGGCTGAGGCGATTGCTGGTCGCAGTAGAACACCAGTATGTGTGTATATACCCTTCAGGATATTTTCCAGCCTTCTATCCGCTGGTTCTTTGAGGGCGGCCGTATCAGGAGACGGTAACGCTACTTGTTTAGATAAACGTGTGAGCGCTTTATCTACTCTAGGGGGTGTTTCCCAACGCGCCCTAACCTCTGGCGGGAAAGGGTATAGTGCCAATAATTTATTAGAAATTAGCACTTTATCGGGGGAAACCCACGCTTTATCACACACCTCATTTAATTCATCTGACTCAGGAAAAACTACTGGTAGTTTTTTTACTCCCCACATAATACCCTTCTTTGTGGTACTTGTAGTGTCAGAAATGTTCAATGCCTCCTTCATTGCCGTGATCATGTAACGTGTGGCCCTACTGGACATTACGTTTGTCTCCTCACCGTCGACACTGGACTCAGTATCTGTGTCTGGGTCTGTGTCGACCCACTGAGGTAACGGGCGTTTTATCGCCCCTGACGGTGTCTGAGACGCCTGGACAGGCACTCATTGATTTGTCGGCTGTCTCATGTCGTCAACAGTTTTTTGTAAAGTGCTGACATTGTCACGTAGTTCTTTAAATACAACCATCCAGTCAGGTGTCGACTCCCTAGGGGGTGACATCACTAACACAGGCAATTGCTCTGCTTCCACATCATCTTCCTCCTCATACATGTCGACACAATCGTACCGACACCCAGCACACACACAGGGAATGCTCTGATAGAGGACAGGACCCCACTAGCCCTTTGGGGAGACAGAGGGAGAGTTTGCCAGCACACACCAGAGCGCTATATATATATATATATATATATATATATATATATATATATATATATATATATATATATATATATATATATATATATATATATATATATATATATATGGATAACCTTATATAAGTGTTACTCCCTTTTATAGCTGCTGTTCATAATTTAGCTGCCAATAGTGCCCCCCCTCTCGTTTTTACCCTGATTCTGTAGGGACTGCAGGGGAGAGTCAGGGAGCCGTCCTTCCAGCGGAACTGTGAGGGAAAATGGCGCTTGTGTGCTGAGGAGATAGGCTCCGCCCCTTCACGACGGCCTTATCTCCCGCTTTTTTCTGGAAAACTGGCAGGGGTTAAATACATCCATATAGCCCAGGAGCTATATGTGATGTATTTCTTTTGCCATCCTAAGGTATTTCAGTTTTTATTGCGTCTCAGGGCGCTCCCCCCCAGCGCCCTGCACCCTCAGTGACCGGAGTGTGAAGTGTGCTGAGAGCAATGGCGCACAGCTGCAGTGCTGTGCGCTACCTTAGTTGAAGACAGGAACGTCTTCTGCCGCCGATTTCACCGGACCTCTTCGTTCTTCTGGCTCTGTAAGGGGGCCGGCGGCGCGGCTCCGGGACCCATCCAGGCTGAACCTGTGATCGTCCCTCTGGAGCTAATGTCCAGTAGCCTAAGAAGCCCAATCCACTCTGCACGCAGGCGAGTTCGCTTCTTCTCCCCTTAGTCCCACGATGCAGTGAGCCTGTTGCCAGCAGGACTCACTGAAAATAAAAAACCTAAAATAAACTTTTACTCTAAGCAGCTCAGGAGAGCCACCTAGCATGCACCCTTCTCGTTCGGGCACAAGAATCTAACTGAGGCTTGGAGGAGGGTCATAGGGGGAGGAGCCAGTGCACACCAGCTAGTTCAAGCTTTTACTTTTGTGCCCAGTCTCCTGCGGAGCCGCTATTCCCCATGGTCCTTACGGAGTCCAAGCATCCACTTAGGACGTTAGAGAAAACTAAAATTCCCTTCCTTCGAAAGAGTATCATCATTTCGGCCATTACCTTGGTAAAGACCCGGGGTGCCGTGGACCATCCATACGGCAGCGTCTGAAACGGATAGTGACAGTTCTGTACCACAAACCTGAGGTACCCTTGGTGAGAAGGGTAAATTGGGACATGAAGGTAAGCATCCTTGATGTCCCGAGACATCATGTAGTCCCCTTCTTCCAGGTTCGCAATCACTGCTCTGAGTGACTCAATCTTGAATTTGAACCTCCGTATGCAAGTGTTCAAGATTTTAGATTTAGAATCGGTCTCACCGAGCCGTCCGGCTTCGGTACCACAACAGTGTGGAATAATACCCCGTTCCCTGTTGCAGGAGGGGTACCTTGATTATCACCTGCTGGGAATACAGCTTGTGAATGGCTTCCAAAACTGCCTCCCTGTCAGAGGGAGACATCGGTAAAGCCGACTTTAGGAAACGGCGAGGGGGAGACGTCTCAAATTCCAATTTGTACCCGAGATATCACCTGAAGGATCCAGGGGTCTAATTGCGAGTGAGCCCACTGCGCGCTGAAATTCATTGAGACGGGCCCCCACCGTGCCTGATTCTGCTTGTAAAGCCCCAGCGTCATACTGAGGGCTTGGCAGAAGCGGGAGAGGGCTTCTGTTCCTGGGAACTGGCCGATTTCTGCAGCCTTTTTCCTCTCCCTCTGTCACGGGGCAGAAATGAGGAACCTTTTGCCCGCTTGCCCACGAAAGGACTGCGCCTGATAATACGGCGTCTTCTTATGTTGAGAGGCGACCTGGGGTACAAACGTGGATTTCCCAGCTGTTGCCGTGGCCACCAGGTCTGAAAGACCGACCCCAAATAACTCCTCCCCTTAATAAGGCAATACTTCCAAATGCCGTTTGGAATCCGCATCACCTGACCACTGTCGTGTCCATAACCCTCTACTGGCAAAAATGGACAACGCACTTAGACTTGATGCCAGTCGGCAAATATTCCGCTGTGCATCACACATATATAGAAATGCATCTTTTAAATGCTCTATAGGCAATAATATACTGTCCCTATCTAGGGTATCAATATTTTCAGTCAGGGAATCCGACCACGCCAACCCAGCACTGCACATCCAGGCTGAGGCGATTGCTGGTCGCAGTATAACACCAGTATGTGTGTAAATACATTTTAGGATACCCTCCTGTTTTCTATCAGCAGGATCCTTAAGGGCGGCCATCTCAGGAGAGGGTAGAGCCCTTGTTCTTACAAGCGTGTGAGCGCTTTATCCACCCTAGGGGGTGTTTCCCAACGCACCCTAACCTCTGGCGGGAAAGGATATAATGCCAATAACATTTTAGAAATTATCAGTTGTTATCGGGGGAAACCCACGCATCATCACACACCTCATTTAATTTCTCAGATTCAGGAAAACTACAGGTAGTTTTTCCTCACCGAACATAATACCCCTTTTTGGTGGTACTCGTATTATCAGAAATGTGTAAAACATTTTTCATTGTCTCAATCATGTAACGTGTGGCCCTACTGGAAGTCACATTTGTCTCTTCACCGTCGACACTGGAGTCAGTATCCGTGTCGGCGTCTATATCTGCCATCTGAGGTAACGGGCGCTTTAGAGCCCCCGACGGCCTATGAGACGTCTGGACAGGCACAAGCTGAGTAGCCGGCTGTCTCATGTCAACCACTGTCTTTTATACAGAGCTGACACTGTCACGTAATTCCTTCCAACAGTTCATCCACTCAGGTGTCGACCCCCTAGGGGGTAACATCACTATTACAGGCAATCTGCTCCGTCTCCACATCATTTTTCTCCTCATACATGTCGACACAAACGTACCGACACACAGCACACACACAGGGAATGCTCTGATAGAGGACAGGACCCCACTAGCCCTTTGGGGAGACAGAGGGAGAGTTTGCCAGCACACACCAGAGCGATATATATATACAGGGATAACCTTGTATAAGTGTTTTTCCCCTTATAGCTGCTGTATAGTTAATACTGCGCCTAATTAGTGCCCCCCTCTCTTTTTTAACCCTTTCTGTAGTGTAGTGACTGCAGGGGAGAGCCAGGGAGCTTCCCTCCAACGGAGCTGTGAGGGAAAATGGCGCCAGTGTGCTGAGGAGATAAGGCCGCCGAGAAGGGGGCGGAGCCTATCTCCCGTTTTTCTGTGTATTCTGGCAGGGGTTAAATTCATCCATATAGCCCAGGAGCTATATGTGATGCATTTTTTGCCATCCAAGGTGTTTTTATTGCGTCTCAGGGCGCCCCCCCCCCCAGCGCCCTGCACCCTTAGTGACCGGAGTGTGAAGTGTGCTGAGAGCAATGGCGCACAGCTGCAGTGCTGTGCGCTACCTTGTTGAAGACAGGACGTCTTCTGCCGCCGATTTTCCGGACCTCTTCTGTCTTCTGGCTCTGTAAGGGGGCCGGCGGCGCGGCTCTGGGACCTATCCATGGCTGGGCCTGTGATCGGTCCCTCTGGAGCTAATGTCCAGTAGCCTAAGAAGCCCAATCCACTCTGCACGCAGGTGAGTTCGCTTCTTCTCCCCTTAGTCCCTCGATGCAGTGAGCCTGTTGCCAGCAGGTCTCACTGAACATAAAAAACTAAACTTTTCACTAAGCAGCTCAGGAGAGCCACCTAGTGTGCACCCTTCTCGTTCGGGCACAAAAATCTAACTGAGGCTTGGGGGAGGGTCATAGGGGGAGGAGCCAGTGCACACCAGGTAGTTCTAAAGCTTTACTTTTGTGCCCAGTCTCCTGCGGAGCCGCTATTCCCCATGGTCCTTACGGAGTCCCCAGCATCCACTAGGACGTCAGAGAAACGGGAGGCATAATAGGAGCATACACGTAAGCAGGGACCAAGATGGAGTCGGCAAATGGAGTATAAAAGGAAAATAAATAAATTCTCGCTGACCTTTCAGCAAAACTAGTTGTGTTGAGCAGCTATCAGCTAAATGTGGTTATAAATGGCTGCTTCTTCCCATCCTTCCGATATGTATAAGAAAGTAACAATCTGACAAGTGTTTGCTACATTTTGCGTACTGTAAGTCAGGCATGTCCAAACTGCGGCCCTCCAGCTGTTGAGAAACTACACATCCCAGCATGCCCTGACAAAGCTTTAGTATTCTCTGACAGCAAAACTGTGTCAGGGCATGCTGGGATATGTAGTTTCACAACAGCTGGAGGGCCGCAGTTTAGACATGCTTGCTGTAAGTACTTGGAGAAATTCTTGCACAGCCGAATGGAGCAACAATTGAATTGCTTCGCTGGGCACCATTTAGTAGCGACTGGGGAGACCAGCAATTGAATCAGCTCCAATAGATTCCAAAAAGTAATAGAACAAATATGCCTAAAAACAAATACAAACTCATTTCATTAAAACCTGCCACCATGTAACAGTATATCCTTCTACAGCAGGTTGTGTATTTGTAACCGCAGGACAAACTGCTAAAGACAATCCCTATTCATGCAAGTGTGTGATTTATAAATGCAAGCAATGATGCTGGGTACACACTGGCCAATATATCGGTCGTTCTACTGAATGGCCGATATATCGTTGGTCCATCGGCCAGTGTGTACCAATGATGAAGGGGACCGGATTAATTTATTGTTTTCCGACAAATAAATTGATGGTCTTCAAGATCTGGACTATTACTGATTCAGGAGACTCATCAGATCCTCATACCGTACTACATGGAACCCAATATGTATTTTAGGAAAAGGGGTTTAATATACAACCGAAAAAAGCTATTTAACATGTAACACAGATTTTGCATTTCCATCCTTAAGAGTCTTTGCGGTAAACTTTATGCTGGAGAGACGAAGAGAGCATTTACGGCACAGATTGGTGAACATCAACCAAACCTTTCCGGCACCTCACAATTATTGAAAGACAAACAAGACTTCAGCCTTAAGCATCTCTTAAATGTGCGTTATGCAGAAGCCAATTGCAGGCAGACAGGTAAGTGAACACATGCTAAAATTATCCTGAGGAGATGGGGGTCAAGAGTCTTTTGCAACAATAGGCTTTTTTGTTTCTCTTGGCTGCAAACAATGCAGCAAATGAAAGTGAATCCAATTATTTCCTCTTAACTGTGTGGTGCTTTTATTTGGAATGAATAACAGTTAATATATTTCAATAGAGAACTCCTTTTAGGATAGCATATTCTCTGAATCACTGGCTAGCAGCTTCATTTTATTTCTGGTTCCAATATAGGGGGGGGAATCAATTGTTTAGTGGGCGTCCAAACGTAATCGCCGCCAATCATCTGTGCCCTGCTTTGGCTGTCCAGACTCCATTTTCGCGACGATAGTGTTGATTTATCCTCCGGAAGCTGTGAGCTGAAACAGAACCATAGACTGGAATATGATCAGGTCTTGCTATCAAGTCCTGATGAAGGTGTGGTCTCCACTGAAACTGATGTGGAGCAACAACATATATATGCAGAAAGACAACTGGGGTGTGGACTGCCTTGCCAGTCGGATGTTATTATGATCATGTCGTCCAGCAATCTGCATGCCACCCACTATAACCAATTTGCTCAAGAAAAGAGCAATAAGGCAATCCAAGCATATTAGACTTTAACAATTATTAAAGATATGATCGCAATGCTATAAAATGTATGTTTTTCTGCAAGTGCAGTTATATTTACTAGAATTGCACAATCGGAAAAGATTGGATCAGATTCACAACTGGGAATAAAGTGTGCGGGGGGGGCCTAAAGTTGGACACACAACTTGGCTGCTTCGAATGAAAAATCTGGTATTGTATGGGAGCAAAGAGCAATCAGTCATTTCCTCCAAACCACTGGAAACAAGAGGATTTTTGGTCACTTACCATTGAACCCTTTGCACTGAAGCAGACTGTGGGACACGGACCATTGGATTGCAGGATGGGCTGGAGTTTGCCACTTAAACAACTGTAACTTTAATTTCAAGCTCCTAACCCCCTGCAGCCCCATAACGCCAGTACTTCTTTTAAAAGAGCCAGGCAAGGAGTAACAGTAACCCAGTGAAACTGTTAGAACAAACATATCCGTAGGGAAAAGACGGTCAAGAACCAAAACCTCGTGCGACTGAACGTGAGGGAGGGAACGCAGTGTCCCGCAGCCTGCTTCAGAGAAAAGGAAACCGTAAGCGACCAAAAATCCTCTTTTCCCTTTCAGCAAGGCTGGGGAACACTGGGCCATGGGAAGTTCAACAGCCATCTCCGGGGGAGTGAATGCTCAGGCTGCCTGACCACAGAACTGCACGGCCAAAGTGGGCATCACCTGAGGTAAAAACATGAAAAGACAAAGCCATCTACAGCGAAGCTGCTGCAGCCCCTCTACTGCACTGCAACAGCAAAGCAGCCCCCTACCCTATGACTAATTGAATTTACTCCTCTATGTGAAGCTCCATTAAGTTATATCTGAAAATAATTACTAGTTCGGCAATGGAGAGCAGTGCTATAATTTTACGTTTCACTTAATCGGGGCAATTCAAATATTTTAAACAGATGTCATAAGGAATGGACTCCCGTCAGAGCAATTCAATTGTTGCACCAGACACCCATCACTTATAACACGGCCAAAGAGACGACGGTTAGCTGCAAAATCCATATAAATTCCAGGCTAAGGCACCCAAACCACGGACTGATCGCACATTTCTTGTCACCACCCTAGCTGGCAGCGAGAAGAAAGGAGTCTCCCGCAGCTAGTGGGCGCCAAACGGAGCACCACTGAATTGCTCCGTTTTGCACCCCCTAGGGATAGCCGTGGGGAAATACATTTGAATCGCCGGCAATGTGAAAACTTTGAGAGGTAAATTAAAGGTGGACTTAAAGCCACCGACTTCTATTATGATTCAACATATTACACGGATGAAATTTAAATATGTAATAAGACAAACTTGGGAACCTACATTTTCAGGGAAACAAAAGGTTTTTGACCTCTATTAAATGTTTCAGAATTTGCAATGAACTATAACAGTGGCACAAGTTGCTACATTTAAAAGTGACTTTTTAAGCTGTATATTGTAGATCACTTGTTACAGTCTTGATATATTACATTGTGCACGGTACACAAATAAAAGATACTAAAACATGACACTATTAAAAAATATCTAAATACAAAGAAACTTAATTAAACTTATATACAAGAATTGTCAATAAGAACTTTGCTTTACCTTATGGATACTATAAAAATGACCAGTAGACATGCATTTGTTTGATATAAGCTTCCACGATCCCCTTACTGTGACTTCATTCAAATTCCAGAGAAAGTTTCAACTGTGCAGGGTAAGAGGCGACCTGCAGCACGCTCGTGTCCTCACCATTACACCAGAACACAAGGGCAGGCCTGATTGGTGGGCAGTGAAGACCGTGAGCAAAGCGTGTTTGAGCTTATGCAGCGGATGAACCCAAGGCATGGCAGGCAATGAGTAGCACGGCCGAGGCTATAGGGGGCAGATGGGACATTTTCGGGTAATGATACTTCAATTATCTTGTAAACAACCTTCTGCCAAGTTTACTCAATGCATTGCTTTAGCCATCTGGCTTCCATTTATGTTGTTCGCCAAGACAGTTATATACGTTTGTTGCCCTATCATAATACCCAGTTCATGCCTGCTCTGTGCACCGGCTACAAGGTTATCCACAAAACAGTTGTGTAGTGTAAAAAAGCAAGGAGACAAAAAAAAAAAAAACCCAACAATGTTATTGCCTAGGATAATGATAAATCAGTAAGACAGACCTTTTTCTGAATGGAAAATCATATGATGACTATCTGAATGTGTTCCCTTTAATATTGGCAGAAGCACAAACACCAATAAAAGCAGTTTATGACTAGTCCTCCTGCATACAAAGGTAGTCGCCTTTATTGCAGAAATGTCAGAGCCCCCGGACTACGGCTAAGTGGCACGTTCGGAAAGTAAGGGGTAAATGTACACGGTGGTAATATGGGGTAGAAGTGGTATCAGCGCACGGATACCGCTTCTGCCCCATGTACTACAGCGGTGGTGTGTGCAGAATGACAAGGAGGGTATCTATCGGCGCTGCTATCTACAAGATAGCACGGCAATACGCAGGGGCAATGTATGAATGGTCAGCTGCACTGATCGCTACGACAGCTGCAAGTGTCATGGCCCATACACCGCAGCCAGGGACAGAGGCGATCACCAGAGGCGGGAGTTTTCACTCCCCTGTTTTGGCATCCAAGATGTTAATACATCTTGGCGCCACCACTTCCCGCAGAGGTGAAGCAGGACGTGTTACACCCACATGATAAAAGCGGGTATAATACATTCTCACCTATAGCCCTAGTTGGTAAAGCTGGGTTCAGACCTCGCTGATCAATCTGATTAAACACTGCCACTCTGTTGTAGTTGTAGTAGTAGTAGTGTGTACCCATCTTGATGCCCTAGAACACACTGAGCTAGAAATGGAACAGTGCGTTTGGTTTTCTATGGGATCAGGAAGTCAGCAGCACAAATATTACACTGCACATGAGATGCGACCTGCAGATCCATCAGTTACAGGAGTGTAATCAGCCAACACTCCTGCACTGCTCCTGTACACACACGGGTGTAATATGGTTTGCCAGTGGCCAGCACACCGGCGTCTGGAACCCGAGCACCGGCATGCTGACAGTGGGGCGAGCACAAAAGAGCCACTTGCAGGCACGGTGGCGAGCGTTATTCTCCCTCGAGTGGGGTCGTGGTCCCCTAAGGTGTCGGTATGCCGGGTGTCGGGATTCCGGTGCCGGTATACTGAGCGACGGCATCCCAACAGCCGGCAAACTGAACAGCAACAGTATACACACCCATATGGGTGTAGTATGGCTGACTAGTGGTCAGGAGACCGCCGGTCAGCATACAGACGCCGGGATCCCGGCTGGGAGGGGCGAGTGCAGCAAGCCCCATGCGGGCTCAGTGGCGACCCACTCTATGGGTGTCGTGGACACTCACGAGTGGAAATAGTCCCTGTTTTGTCGGCATGCCGACCATCGGGATAGTGAGGGGTCGGGATGCTGGAGGAGGTCATGTGACTGTGTCTCCCGACCGCCGGTCACATGAATACCACCCACCCATACAATCGTTAGGCCGATATCCAGTGATTGGGCCAATAATTGTATAAGTGTGTACCTAGCTTAATGTTTTAAGAGTGATGAGACTTTCCAGTGCAGATTCATCCAGAAGACAAATCATTTTCTCTAGAGTCTATCCTCCACTAAATAATATAGGAGGGGATTTTGGGAGGAGCGTTTAACAGGAATTCCAACACTGCCAGAACCTTATTTTATTGCAAGAAAGAAAAAAAATTAGCACCAATATTAAGCACAATCATTTTCACTACCCGAGGCCCTGTTAATACGTGTTGGTGTTTATAGGTTATTTCATGAGACATCCTCTTTACAGCATCAAAGCAACGTGTCATATGAAACTTATGGCCAGTGGTCACAAGAGGTAACTTCAAGTCAAATCATAAAGCCTTGGCACCAACAACATAACCTGAAGATACAATAACAGATTGCTGAAACATAAGGCTTCACGTGAAAGTCATAAAGAACAGAAAGAATAACAGAAGTCACTAGTAAGCTACATAAACACCGGCATTAAAACAATGCATTTAACATGCTATTTTAATGCAGGTGAAGAGACAGATCACTGTACAATATGAGATAATATATAGTTATGTTCATTTCAGAGCATCTCTTACAGCTGAGAGATATACATTTATCACTAAAATATGCATTAAAAAATAAAAAAAAAGAATTTGCTCAAACATTAACAATATGGCAGATGCATTAACCACGGTGCCTTTCCTGGACCCCTCTCCCAAACATTAAAGAATGGCTGTTCGGAAAATTTCTATAAGAATGTGCTTCATGCCTAAATGGCTTCTTATAAGTTATCCAGAATTTGCAACAATGGTTAGAAATGAAAGAATAACCCAAAGAGAGTTCCTTGGTGTCTGACTCTTTAGGCTTTTGCCCAGGCTACTATATGTCACACTTCTGATAGCCGTCCAAAGAACCCCTATAACTTTACCCTGTCTGGCAGACGTTCTATAGAATGCATCTGCAACAATTCTGCACATCGCCCTATAACACAGGTTAGATGCTGCTACTCAGAACTGTCGTTGTTGAGGGTCCCGTTCTTTATACTTAACAAGCTACAGCCCAGTCATCCCCTTAATTAGGTTCCCCTTTGTTTCTCCTGTGTTACTATACCCCTTTTCCGCTACCTTTAAAAACACGGGTAAATGCGCGGGGACGCGCATTTACCCATGTTTTTTTCCTAGTGGAACCCCCCCCGGCAAATTCCCAGATTAAGTGATCCAGGAATCCTACCCGGGTATCTTGCCGGGTTGAACACGTGTTCAACCCGATAAGCTGTGTAGTCTGAACGGAAGCCGTGTAGAGGCGACACGGCTCCCATTCCCAGTGAATGGAAGGGTGGCGCTGGGAGATCATGTGATCTCCCAGCACCGCCCCTGCCGCGTCAGCAGCAGCGTCACCAACCCGGCAATATGCCGGGTTGGTGAGCGCTGTGGGAAAGGGGGTTGCAGCACGGGTCGCAGCCGTGTCAGGCTCCCGGCTGTGACCCGTGCTACAGTTGGAAAAGGGGTATACAGACACAAATACACTTACAGTCTCTTAAAGTGAGGATTCATATTCATGACAACTGCATCACTTTCTCGATAAAGGACAAAAAAAAAAAAAACAGTAATTTGCACACCACTTAGTCTTGGGCTAGTGACCCCAGATTTAGATTTTAAGACATAAGTAATAAATCACCAAATTGCATAGGACAACACGACTGGGGGCCGTATTCAATAGCCGTCGGGTCCTTTCCATACTTGTCGGAAAACATATGCCCGGATTGAATAGGTCAGAACCCCTTCCGACCTATTCCAGTCGGAAACTGCAGTCTTTACAACAAGGGCAATACCTCAAATAAAAATATCAAGATAGAAAGAGTTCAATGGGTTTAACCGGCCAATTTAGGTACATGAAATTACTGGACATTCTGGCTGTTAGGTGGATGGGTCATACAGTGATAGCAGGAAGCACCCTGGGATCGATTAAATTCTCCAACAGTTGGATAGCGCCGGGAATTAGCTCCCGTCGCTATTCAATTCACCTCATGTTAAGTCGGCGAATGCCCGTTCTCCCGGACTTAACAGGTTGATTTGTCTGGAGAACAGGCATTCTCCGACTTAACTCCGTGGCGCGATGCTGATTCCCGATAAAATCAGCCTAACGCGCCGGCTGCGCGGCAGCACTTTTGTCGGTTTCCCTCTCGCATCCCCTGGGGGTGAGAGAAGAATTCCCAACAATTCAGTGTCACTTGGCACTGTATTGAATAGCACCGGGAGCTAATTCCCGGCGCTATTCAACTGTCGGATAATTGAATCGACCCCCCCGTTACATGTCAGTAGTGTTCATTCTAGCACCCGGCACCTAATACGTGAGGAGGGCAGATGTTAATTTTAAAAGGCAAAATTTTATAAGTGATGCATCGCTGTAGCTACACCATGTCTAAACTATTACACTTCAAAATAAAAATCTGCCCTCCTCACTGACTAGGTGCAGGGTGTCAGCCAATGACTAGCCAAACAGGGCAAGCACATCTTTGGGTGACGGGGTCTACTAGTCCAGATCATTATATACAGATTGGACAAGGTTATAATTTCCTCGGTATATAGGTGTCACAGTACTTACAATGATGAGAGGATAAGTAATTTAAACAGATATTTATATAGCACACAAATATTACGTAAAACATACAAACTACAAACCAAGCAGCTATGACTGGGGATTGCACTCATGATCTCAGTGCTGCGAGGCATCACCACTATTACATCAGTGGTTCTCAAACTGTGGACCGTGGCACCCTGGAGTGCCTCAGGGTACTTGCAGGGGTGCCCTGGGTTGGTGGTCCAGTGCCAACTCAAATTATTTGCGGTCAATGTAATAGACAAAACCAGCGCTTGCAGATTTTAATCATAAAATGTGGACAAATCCTGTCCCACCACTGCACTACATATAGACAGAATGGGGTCGATTCAATTCACTGACAGTTGAACAGCGCCGGGAATTAGCTCCCGGCGCTATTCAATACAGTGACAAGTGACCCTCAATTGTTGGGAATTTTTCTCTCATCCCCGGGGATGAGAGAAGAAATCCGTCAAAAGTGCGGCCGGCGCGAGGCTGATTCTGTCAGGAATCAGCATCGCAGCGGGGAGTTAAGTCGGAGAATGCCCGTTCTCCCGACAATCCAACCTGTTAAGTCGGCGAGACCGGGCCTTCGCCGACTTAACTTCAGCATTGAATAACGACGGGAGCTAATTCCCGGCGCTATTCAACTGTAAGTGAATTGAATCGACCCATATGTGATCCTTTGCTGCACTACAAACTATAGTGAACATTTCTAGCTGGTTGTTGCAGCCCTTCCAGGTTTGGAGCGGAATACAGAGACTGCCCACCTGCATTTGGAAAGAAGGATTCTGCTGAAATTAGCTAGAACAGCATGCAGGTGCACAATATACTGATGTATTCTAGTTTCTACAATTTAGAGAACAAGCAGAAGTAGATGTTGTAAAGCATTAAAATAAGCAAAATATGTACATAGACTACAGCTAGGGTTATTTCAGGTGGCTACTAGTATAATAATCTGCTTGAAGTGACAAGGTGACGTCACTAAAACATTTATCATCTACCTTTTCCTTAAGCATGACAAGAGGTACCCAGCGCCTTACAGGACATGCAATTGTATTACAGGTATATGCTCAATGAACTTCTCATAAGTTTAGAAACTACAGTAGTGGGGGGTACATTACCTGTGTAAGAAGTAACCAGCCAAAAAGCAATAGCACTATGCATGCAAAAACAAGGAACTAAGCACAGTGAAGACCAGACAATATGTACACACCTAGAGAATCCAAAGGGGTTTAATTGGATTTGATACAAGACGACCACACACACACAGCCTGGAGCTGCTACAATAAAGTCTCCCAGTTAATATATTTCCATTTGAGTAAGTTAAACTCTAGCTTACGACTTAAAGGAAAATGAAAGTATCCCTGCACACGCTCTGAAAGCCCTTCCATCCAGCTACTGAAACTGTTGGGGTACTTTCCCCGATACCCCTGTGGTTATTCAGCTACTTATCCCTATGGTTTCCCCGCTCAAGCTGTACACAAATGAGCACTTTCTGACCTACGCCATCCGCAGCACTTCACCAACCTGCACAAGCCCTACTCCTGCTGAAATAAGAACTGGGCAAACATATGGGAATATTTTGAGCAGCAGATTTTGGTAAAATATGTTAGGAAACAGGAGGTGTCTATTTGGTCTCCTACTTATCCAGACATGCTGCCTGTATAAATGCTGCACTTGTCCAAGCAGATCCTCCGCACATCCCTAGACAGACACCAAAAAGCAGCGGCTAATCAGAGAAACGAGGCTCATTCTCAGTCTGGAATTTTATCTTGTAGAGAGATAAAGCGGGGAGAGATAAAGTACCAACCCATACAGCTTCCGTCATTTCACAGGCCGCGCTATAAATATGACAGAAGCTGATGGGGTGGTTCTTCATCTCCCTCCATTATTTTATATATCTTCCCCTGTGTGTTATAATGAAGGAAAAATGAATAAAGTGAGAGTGTGTGAAAATATATATATATATAATATATATATATAATATATATATATATATATATATAATATATATATATATATATTATATATATATATATATATATATATATATATATATATTCCAAACAATGCCTGCACTCACTTGAATAAAGCAACTTGCTCCGGTGCAACAGAGTCCAATCACAATTTAACTGATTTTTTTGTGGGGGGGTCAATTGTTTTACATGCTGTGCTTATTAATGGGCATCGACATAGCAACGTTATTGTTTTTGGGCACCCATGAATTATTGCACTTTTTCGCGCCTTGTAAAGGAACTAACCTACCTAAAGTCACGGTTAGTGTGCCAAACGGGATTGGGCACCCAAACCATGGACCTTTCAACTATTTCTGCTCGCCACCTCAGGAGGCTGCAGAAATGTGTGCATCTTTGCCATCTGCACCCTACTGGAGCAACAATTAAGTTGCTCGACCGGCTGCCCATTAATTAGCATGGCGCGTAAAACAACTGAATTTCCTCCCCATGACCACAAGTCAATGGGCGGTATTCGTCATCGCAGACGCCCACGTCCAACAGCAGTTATTCAACCGTTTCTGCCGACAGGCTCGAGAACTTAATTACAGCTCGCTACCCCTGGGGTTGGCAAGCTGAAATGCACGAAAAGTGACCTGTTTGGGCGCCAAACGGGACTTTTCACATCACGCCCATTTGTTAAGTCAGGTTTAGAAGCTTTACGCAGCTAAACCTGACTGCTATGAGAGCGATAAAAAACAATTGAATATCGCCCCGCGATCTCCCATCACTTTAGACAGTAATCGGGCGTGAGGTGACAATTGAATAACAGCCAATATTTGCCGATACGGAATACCCCCTATGTTTGCATGCCATTGGTGCAAGGAGAAAATAAAATGAATTACAGACAGACCTGCAGGCGGCTTGGATGACAGGTCACAGAAAAGAGCGAGGTGTATGCATGATGTGACCGTTCCACAGCTGGAGCACAGAATAAGGACAACAATGTAATACAACATTAAGCGCATTGGAATAGGCTGGCACTGTATAAGTAGCTGATAATATTATGCTTGCTACATGCTGTAAAAGGTTAAACCTGTGCTAAAGACCATACAATGCCAGCTCTCACCAGTACCTAAGACAGGTGCACAAAGGACAAGCCACATGTAAGTAAATGAGAGGTTATGGCAATCTTTTGGTTAAGCATATCTGCATGTAAATGCCACAAAACTGCCAGCACTGATTATTTACTACAGTGCATAATACCATCTGAACAGTAAACACCTGTAATGTGCCTATTACAATAAAGAAAATATATATATATATATATATATATATATATATATATATATATATATATATATATATATATATAAAGAATATATATATATATATATATATAAAGAATATATATATATATATATATATATATATATATATATATATATATATATATATATATATAAAGAATATAAAGAATATATATATATATATATATATATATATATATATATAGAATATATATATATATATATATATAAAGAATATATATATATATATATATATAGAATATATATATATATATATAAAGAATATATATATATATATATATATATATAGAATATATATATATATATATATATATATAAAGAATATATATATATATATATATATAAAGAATATATATATATATATATATATATATATATAAAGAATATATATATATATATATATATATATATATATAAAGAATATATATAAAGAATATATTATATATATATATATATATATATATATATATATATATATATATATATATATATATATATATATATATATATATATAAAGTTCATCCCTGTGAAGGGAGATGCACTCTCCTAAAAGATCAAGAGTCCAGTCCAAACGTAATCGTCTTTATTATTCAAGTCTAGGGGCTCAGTATGTCAACGTTTCGATTCCATTAGAGAATCTTTGTCAAGACGAGCACAACAATGACATCCAGCATCATAAGTACATCATAGGAGGTAATTCATAGCCCACAGCAATGGTAGGGGGATCACATAATCGACAAATGTACAGGCCAGTAAGTTCCATAAGGGAGGATGTCCACACATCCAAACTAGAGTCAAAAATAGTCAAACATAGTCAGCAAGCAGACATCAAGGCATCAGAACACGGGCTGCATGCAGTTTGGATGAGTGGACATCCTCCCTTATGGAACTTACTGGCCTGTACATTTGTCGATTATGTGATCCCCCTACCATTGCTGTGGGCTATGAATTACCTCCTATGATGTACTTATGATGCTGGATGTCATTGTTGTGCTCGTCTTGACAAAGATTCTCTAATGGAATCGAAACGTTGACATACTGAGCCCCTAGACTTGAATAATAAAGACGATTACGTTTGGACTGGACTCTTGATCTTTTAGGAGAGTGCATCTCCCTTCACAGGGATGAACTTTATATTTGTGGACTCATTCATTTCAATGTATTTCCACTGGATGCACCCCGCTGTTGTCACTTATTAGATGTGAGTGCGGGTATACACATATATATATATATATATATATATATATATATATATATATATATATATATATATATATATATATATATATATAAAAAGTGCACGCCACTTATGGGCCCTACACCAACCTCATTACCAAACTGCTGAGCTTAATGATACACTCCCAATGTTTCCAGCACTAGACAAATAAAAACCCAACGTTTGCTCAGTGGCTGGCCTAATTGGACAGATCTGACAGTACCTGAACAGCTGAACAACCAAAACATTACACATAAACTGCATCTTTATTTGTATGGAAATTACATAACCTGCCAGACTGCATGTGAGAGCCCAGTATCAGCACCTGAACTTCCGCAGCAGGGCGAGACGTTAGACCCATAACATCGGCATGTGGCTACTTCTGTACACTGAAAGGCCTAGGTATATAAAGAAGCCAGAGAACATCATCTGTCCAGCAGAGTTTTGCATGAATTAGTAAATACCAATACTGCAAAACTAAGAGGTGCAGGGGGAAAATATAAGCAACCTGTCACTGAACAGACTTCACACAGGGCCGGCTGCAGCGAAGGGAAGTACTAGCAGTTGCTTGGAGACCAGGCCCCCGAGACGCAAAGCTAAAAGTGACTTGAAAAGATCATTATGTATTAGATCAATGTAGAGTCACAGCATGCTTCAAACAGATGAAGTGGCGGTAATGACAAACACCTTAAAGTCATTTGGTGATACACAAAACCAAATAAGCTAAAGTTATAAACAACTTCACAGAATAAAAAATAAAAAGATAAATTAAACACAATCAAAGCAGTTCAGTGGAAAAACACAGCAACCAAGGATGCATAAACCGCAATCCCTGGAACATGGTGATAGCTTACCAGTCATTACTGGAAATATAAATTAACACTATAAATGTACCTAAAACCCATTACCAACATGGCCAGAAAGTAACCTGGGGATGCGATACTGATTAGGACTCAAATACAAAATAAATAAAAGCGTATCGCATACATCAGAAATACGTGCAATACCTGGTCTTAAACGCACCAAGCAACTTCCAACTGGAATAATGTATGATCACAGCACTAACTTACTTCTGAAATACAGACAATGAGCTCAATTGAATTCAGCGTGTACTGAATAGCGCCAGGAAGGAGCTCCCAGAGCTATTCAATTCAGCGCAATGTTATGCCAGCGTAGAGGATTTCTTCTCACACCCGACAAAGCGCAATGTTGTTTTCTGCCCTTAGCACAGCAGAAACAGCATCACGCCAGGCACCTAAGTTGGAGAATGCCGGTTCTCGCGGATAAATACCATGTTTAAAGGCGCCAGAACCTGCATTCTTCGATATAACAGCGCACTGAATTGAAAAGCACCGGGAGCTCCTTCCTGGCGCTATTCAATTTGTGCTGAACTGAATTGAGCCCATTGAGTTAGGTAATCCCCATATACAGATTTAGATAGAGTGCACAACATATACCGGACAGCACAAACAGGACGGATTCCTGGAGACCATCACCCTGGCAAGGTAACATGCAGCTCTCTCCATATATTGTCCAGGTACATACGGTATGTATCCACATACATCCTCAATACGCCACGCAGCTGGAGTTGTCTGGCGTGAGTGAGCTGACAGGTCCCATGCACGTAGCATTGGGCGTGTTATTTTGCCAAAATACGTCTTATTCACATCAATAAGTGAATAAGACGATCAAACATACTCTGCTGTTTAAAAATGGGAAAACACTGACGTACAACTTTTATACGCATATACAGCCACGGTCACACACAGAATATAGACATGTTGCATATCATTTTAATCAGCATGAGCTGCTTATGCGTACTATCCGCTAATAAGGCTCATTTTAATGGATAAAGTTGTACGAAAAGATGCTCAGCGCTACCAAGTCACATCACGTGTTGTGACTAAAAGGGCTGTTTAACGTGCCAGGGGGCTAGATGTATGTGAATACATCTGTACAACCTCCGGCAGGCAGGGCAAGTTGGGAGTTGCAGTCATACAAACACTGTAGTAGGTGGTAACTCAGCGTATGTGTATATAATATATATTATTCAAGATGTGTGTGGTAACATCATAATGCATACATTAAATGCGACCCCAACACATGATCACTGGTTACTGCAAGGTACATGTCACAGAGTAGAACAGGAAAGTGTTGTGTCATCCCTACAGCACCCAGTGTAGTGCACCCCCCCCCCCCCCCCCATCCCAGCACCCAGGAGAGCATCTCCTGTAGCCCAATCACCCAAGGTGGTTGACAGGATAGCTACCTATCCCATCACAGCATCCAGAAGGCCCCACTCCACCCTGGCCGGAGCGCCCTTCCCAGACCCAGCACCCTGGCCGGAGCGCCCTTCCCAGACCCAGCACCCTGGCCGGAGCGCCCTTCCCAGACCCAGCACCCTGGCCGGAGCGCCCTTCCCAGACCCAGCACCCTGGCCGGAGCGCCCTTCCCAGACCCAGCACCCTGGCCGGAGCGCCCTTCCCAGACCCAGCACCCTGGCCGGAGCGCCCTTCCCAGACCCAGCACCCTGGCCGGAGCGCCCTTCCCAGACCCAGCACCCTGGCCGGAGCGCCCTTCCCAGACCCAGCACCCTGGCCGGAGCGCCCTTCCCAGACCCAGCACCCTGGCCGGAGCGCCCTTCCCAGACCCAGCACCCTGGCCGGAGCGCCCTTCCCAGACCCAGCACCCTGGCCGGAGCGCCCTTCCCAGACCCAGCACCCAGGCCGGAGCGTCCTTCCCAGACCCAGCACCCAGGCCGGAGCACCCCTCCCAGACCCAGGCTAGAGCACCCCTCCCAGACCCAGCACCAAGGCTAGCACCCCCACCCCCACCACAAACACTGGCTAGCACCCCTCCGAATCAGCACCCAGGATAGCACCCCACCCCCAGCACAGCACCCAGGAATACAACCCCCCCAACCCAGCACCCAGTATGGAAGCCCCCCAGACCCAGGTTAGTACCCCTCCCCAGACCCAGCACAGCAACCCCAAATCCCAGCTTCCCACCACACGGTAGCCCCTAGCCCAATACCTTCTCATCCCTGCACAGAGCCCTATTTACCTGCAGGTACTCAGGCCAGTGGCCCTGCTCGGCGGGGTGGCAGCTTACCTCGGCCCCGGGCGGGGTGGGAGTGCAGCTGCTGGGTGTGCTGCACAGGAGACCTCCTCCGTTCCCGGTTCCTGCATTGCTCCCTCCGCTCATCGCACCGTGCTGTCCCCGCAATGCCGCCGCCGATTTCACCTCCCCGGACGCGCTGCTGCTGCCTCCGCCCCGCTTGTGCTTCCTCCGCTTCGCTCCTCTCTTCGCGTCGGCCGGGCTCATCTCTGATCTACAGCAACGCCTGTTCCGCCGAAAGCCGCACGCCGAGCTGCACCGGGGACCGGAACGCGGTTGGTGACCGCAATAAGATAACGAGCTTCGAGCGGGGCGGCGGAGACTCCGAGTAGCCGAGCTAGACTCCAATATGGCGGACTACAAGGAGGAAAGCTATTCCCGTCTTACGTACGGACGTCACGACGCAGTCTTACGTTAACGTGCTGCTGCCGCCTCACTCCGGGCACGGCGGGACTTGGAGTCCAGGCGACAGAAACGCCGCAGTATCTGGGCGGCAGAACTACCATCCCCAGAATGCACCGCGCCTGGATACCCGCTAGAGGTGACTGCGCTGCAGGCTGAGGAGAGGGCGCACGGCATGCCGGGACTTGTGGTTCGCAGGATGTTACGAGGTGTCAGGGATGGGCAAAGTGGTGCTGAGAAACTTCATGGTCATCATTTTTCTTTATACAAACCCTCCAACATGACCTCTTCTGCCCTGCACAAACTGCTCCATTCCCAAACTATTTATAAACAGATTCATAAAGAGCATACATATTTTACACAGCAAAAGTAGTCATTCACACAGGCACTACTCCAGTGGGTCTTACAATCTATATAAACTCATATACTTACACAGGGTGTGGTATATTTTGTCGACATTTTTTTAAATAATGCTGACATGCACAGGATGTTAACATGTCAAATAGCGACATTGAATGAGATTTACCTTTCACTGTTACTCAGAGGGCCAAATTTAAAGAGATGTATTATTTATTTTATTAGCAGTTTCTTATATAGCGCAGCATATTCCGTTGCGCTTTACAATTAGAACAACAGTTATAGAACAAAACTGGGCAAAGACAGACAGACATAGTGGTAGGAAGGCCCTGCTTGCAAGCTTACAATCTATAGGGAAATAGGCATTGATACACGAGGATAGATGCTACCTGTTACATAATGGTTCCCCAGGTTGCTAGGTTCTTAATGGGTTGTATGATATGATCACCCAGCAATGTTGGAAGACAAAATGGGAGGTTATGTGGACTGTACAGAGATGCAATAATTTACCACTGCGGAAAAAGGGTGGTTGCCTCGGGCTTTAACACCCGGGCTATTCAATTACAGTCCCTTTTCCTCATGAGGTAAATTACCCGCTAACGCGCACTAACCTATAGAATCCATGATAAGTTCCTAGAGCTATGGGTTAACATGTTTGCTACACCTACGTTAGGATCACCCTCCCAAAGTCGCAAAGAAAAATTTGTGTAAAGTGCAGCCTGCAGGCTGATCGCTGCCTCTAATTGAATAGCCTGGGAGATCAATTAGCCTGTAGCAATTAACTGCAGTTAATTGAATCTGGCCCTAAATCTAAGGGGCCCTACACATTTTACGATGCGCCGCCGAGGTGCCCGACGGCCGATACGGCCGACGAGCGACCCGGCGGCGGGGGGGGGCAGTGACGGGTGGAGTGAAGTTTCTTCACTCCCCCCGTCACGCGGCTGCATTGAAGTGCAGGCAAATATGGACGAGATCGTCCATATTGGCCTGCATGCACAGCCGACGGGAGACCGGCGATGAACGAGCGCGGGGCCGCGCATCGTTCATCGCTGGAGTCTCCACACTGAAAGATATGAACGAGTTCTCGTTCATTTATGAACGAGATCGTTCATATCTTTCAGAAAATCGGCCAGTGTGTAGGGCCTATAACCCTAAAATGGTGTGTCAACATTAGGAATGCCAGAAGGTGGCAGCCAGGTCAGCACTGGGGGGGAGGAGAGTGACATGGCAGGAGTGGGTGGTGCTGTGGAGCGTGATAATGCAACTGCGCCATTGTGCCCCCCCCCCCCCCCTTATACAATGCCACAAATATCATCATTGCGAAGCGGGGCCACGATGCAGCAAATCAACGCAAGCTAATCCCTCGGCCGCCTGTACTGCCCTTTTTCCTGTTTTTTATTTAGGGCACTTTCACCAGACATTGAAGGGATCGGCAGGTGATTCTGCATTGAGCTCCCACACTGGTTCCCTTCAATGCTTCAGCAGCTTTTCTATCCATATACTGTTCAATGCTTACACAGATAATGTTCCGTGCTCAGCTCCCTGCCCTCCCCAGTAATGCCTCAACCATCCACAGGATCCGAGGCCAGGCTGCACAGGCGGAGGGCTACCCTTATCAATTGAGCGCTTCTCTGTTGAGCAAATCGTTCACATTTTAGAGCGGGGGGGGCATGCCCCCCCACACACACACACACACACACAAACACACACACACACACATGATAATGTGAAGGGTTGCAGTTGTGCAATTATTTGTGCAACTACAACCTATGCTGAATTAGGCCCATTGTGCGTCAGAACTTCAAGGGCACATGCAGCATTGTGGAAGATTATTCTGTGAAGGTAGGCAAGTATGAGTCTGGGTGCAGGCCCCAAAGTCTCCAGGCACCTACAGTTGCACCCTTGATGACAAGAATACCTGATTCTTGCTACAGAATCTACAGATATACTATGGTGCAATGAGATCACCAGGACCAGGCCTACTACCCCTCTGGCAGAGAACATCAGGACTGCCCCTCATGGTGAGCAGGAAGCACTGGGGGGAGAGCACCTGGACCATGCGCAGCAGGGACATTTCCATCAGACTTTAGTGTGCTCCCCACATTTTTCACATCCACCCGTACTGCTCTTATGAGACTAGGATAATTTCCCTCCTTTCGTTGGTTACCTGGAAAGGTGTTCTCACCATTTGCCTTTTTTTTTTTTTTTTTAAATATTATTTTTACTGTATACTTCCACCCCACTGAGTGGTATTCCTGTGAGGTGTACCTCCACTGATTGCACGCCCTGCCAGCAGCATCTTACGCAGTGCACCCTAGATGGGTGCCTCGGATGGTTCCTCTGCGGGCAGGATGTTCCTCACATGGATTGTTCCATACAGGTTATATCATACGACTACCAGTAGCGGATCTTGCCACGGGCAAGCAGGACTTTTGCCCGGGGCGCCGCCTTCCGGAGGGCGCAGAGCGCCATCCGGAGGGCGCCGCACCAGGGCAAGATCCGCTGCTGCTGTGCCCCCCGCTGTCCGCTGCCGCTGTGAAGGGAAACTAGACGCGTACGCATCTAGTTTCCCTTCGTGGAGAGGACCTGTACTGTGCGTTGCGCAATGACGTCATCGCGCACCGCACATCATTTCAGTCTGTACAGGGGGCGTAAATGACCACGACCCCTCTACGAAGCCATGCCCCCTAATGCCGCCCGGGGCGCACAGAGCCCCAGAACCGGCCCTGACGACTACACAAGTGTCCGTTTTCCCATATATGCATTGGGCCCGTATTTGGCTCACCTCCCACAGTGTAACCTTCGTAGTGCACCCAACATGGCTGCCTCATATGGTATGTTGTGAATGGGATGAAAAATACATGGACCAGATAGTTTTGTCGGAACCCTACTCTGAACATTAGGACGCTGCAATCACCCCCATTTTGTGTCATCTCTTCTAGGGGTAAACTATTCCACCCAGGGTAATCCTACGCAGTGCGCCCAAGATGGCCTCCTCACCTGGTACCTTGTGAGGGTGGAATACACATCCCATGGAAGTTATTACCCAAAATGTCTACACCAATCCTGCATTATGATTACTCTCTGCATTCTAGGTTTTAATTTTTATGTCTGTGTGGCCTGTGTATTGCTGTATTAATCTTCTGTATTATGGGGGTCATTCCGAGTTGTTCGCTCGTTGCCGATTTTCGCAACGGAGCGATTAAGGCAAAAATGCGCATGCGCATGGTTCGCAGTGCGCATGCGGTTAGTATTTTAACATAAAACTTAGTAAATTTACTCACGCCCGAATGAAGAAATTTCATCGTTGAAGTGATCGGAGTGTAATTGACAGGAAGTGGGTGTTTCTGGGTGGAAACTGGCCGTTTTCAGGGAGTGTGCGGAAAAACGCAGGCGTGCCAGGATAAAACGCGGGAATGTCTGGAGAAACGGGGGAGTGGCTGGCCGAACGCTGGGCGTGTGTGTGACGTCAAACCAGGAACTAAACGGCCTGAGCTGATCGCAATCTGTGAGTAGGTCTGGAGCTACTCAGAAACTGCTAAGAAATTTCTATTCGCAATTCTGCTAATCTTTCGTTCGCAATTCTGCTAAGCTAAGATACACTCCCAGAGGGCGGCAGCTTAGCGTGTGCAATGCTGCTAAAAGCAGCTAGCGAGCGAATAACTCGGAATCACCCCCTATGTGCATTGTTTTGATGTCTGTAAAGCACCTTGAGTCCTGGTTTTAGTCTTCTGGGAGACTTCCCTGATGATTTTTTTTTAAATGGTACATACAAGGTACGACAATTATGTTTGTGAACTTGCCACCGTGTGCTTGCTGTGGCAGCACTGGACAAAAACAGTATGGTTTGATGATGTTGGCATATCAGCGTTTCACAGCTGTGTTGTTGATCTGCGGCAGTCTCTTAGGCCTGATTGCTGTAGTGCGAAATCACACAGCGGCCGATTATCGAATGACTGCGCATGTGTATGCACCCCAATGCGCAGACGCAACACCAGACAGTGACAGGATGGTACAAAAATTTTGATTACAAGGCATTCGCAAGATGATTGACAGGAAGCGGACATTTGTGGATGGTAACTGCCCGTTTTCTGGGAGTGTCAGGAAAACCGCAGGCATTCCCAAGAATGTTCTGGGAGGGTGTGTGACGTCAGCTCCGGCCCCGATCAGCCTGATCTCATCGCACTGTAGGAGTAAGTCCTGGGCTACGCACAGACTGCCCAGTATAGAAAAATCATTCAATGGTGAGTGAGTTGTGAACAAATTTGCAGATGTCCGTTGTCTGGCGTAGTTTTCGCGTGGTGTACGCATGCATTCGCACACTTGCACGGGGCGGGTTTTCTCTCTCCCTGGGCGGCGACTATCTGATCGCAGCCCTCTGCAAATTTGCAGCACAGCGATCAGGTCTGAATTAGACCAGTTGTCTGTGCGTTTTGGTGTGCCATCGCAAGAATGTCGGAGCTTGAATTACAGCAACGAATGAACGTTACATTTTTTTAAATTAAACTTCTCATGAGTGGAAGTGAAATCAGAGAGCTGTTAGTGCAAGTTTTTGGGGATAACGCTATGAAGAAACCTGCAGTTTACAGGTGGGTGAAACCGTTTTCTGAGGGAAGAGAAAGTGTCACTGACAATGGTGGTCATTCCGAGTTGATCACTAGCTGAAAATGTTCGCTGCAGTGCGATTAAGGAAAAAAACGGCATTTCTGCACATGCAGCGCAGTGTGCACGCGCAACGTACTTTTACTACGGCCGATGTATTTTTACACAAGGTCTAGCGAAGCTTTTCAGTCACACTGCTGACCGCAGAGTGATTGACATGAAGTGGGCGTTTCTGGGTGGCAACTGACCGTTTTCAGGGAGTGTTCGAAAAAACGCAGGCATGGCTGGCCGAACGCAGGGCGTGTTTGTGACGTCAAATCCGGAATTGAATGGTCTGAAGTGATCGCAAGCGCTGAGAAGGTATATGGTCTGAAGCTACTCAGAAAGTGCACAAATTTTTTTTATAGCCGCTCTGCGATGCAATCGTTTGCACTTCTGCTAAGCTAACATACACTCCCAGAGGGCAGCGGCTTATCGTTTGCACGGCTGCTAAAAACTGCTAGCGAGCGAACAACTCGGAATGACCCCCAATGGGCCTAATTCAGAGTTGATCGCAGCAGCAAATTTGTTAGCAGTTGGGCAAAACCATGGGCCTAATTCTGAGTTGATCGCAGCAGCAAATATTTTAGCAGTTGGGCAAAACCATGTGCACTGCAGGGGAGGAAGATTTAACATGTGCAGAGAGAGTTAGATTTGGGTGTGGTATGTTCAATCTGCAATCTAATTTGCAGTGTAAAAATAAAGCAGCCAGTATTTACCCTGCACAGAAACAAAATAACCCACCCAAATCTAACTCTCTCTGCACGTTATATCTGCCTCCCCTGCAGTGCACATGGGCCCTCATTCCGAGTCGTTCGCTCGGTAATTTTCTTCGCATCGCAGCGTTTTTCTGCTTAGTACGCATGCGCAATGTTCGCACTGCGACTGCGCCAAGTAATTTTGCTATGAAGATAGGTTTTTTTTACTCACGGCTTTTTCTTCGCTCCGGCGATCGTAATGTGATTGACAGGAAATGGGTGTTACTGGGCGGAAACACGGCGTTTTATGGGCGTGTGGATAAAAACGCTACCGTTTCCGGAAAAAACGCGGGAGTGGCTGGAGAAACGGAGGAGTGTCTGGGCGAACGCTGGGTGTGTTTATGACGTCAAACCAGGAACGACAAGCACTGAACTGATCGCAGATGCCGAGTAAGTCTGAAGCTACTCTGAAACTGCTAAGTAGTTTGTAATCGCAATATTGCGAATACATCGTTCGCAATTTTAAGAAGCTAAGATTCACTCCCAGTAGGCGGCGGCTTAGCGTGTGTAACTCTGCTAAAATCGCCTTGCGAGCGAACAACTCGGAATGAGGGCCATGGTTTTGCCCAACTGCTATCAAAATTCCTGCTGCGATCAACTTGGAATTACCCCCCATGTGCACTGCAGGAAGGGGGGGGGGGGGCAGATATAACTTGTGCAGAGAGAGTTAGATTTGGGTGGGGTGTGTTCAAACTGAAATCTAAATTGCAGTGTAAAAATAAAGCAGCCAGTATTTAACCCGCACAGAAACAAAATAACCCTCCCAAATCTAACTTTCTCTGCACATGTTATATATGCACCCTCCTGCAGTGCACGTGGTTTTACCCAACTGCTAACAAATTTGCTGCTGCGATCCAGTGGCGTGCGGTGAGGTCAGTGGCTGGTGAGGCACTGCAGCCATAATGTCCGCCGAGTCCCACCAACCACCCCTACCGCAGTCTAGCCAATGTACGCTACCGCCCCTGAGCCGATGCCCACTAAAATTGCTAAAACACAGTTGGAGAAAGAACCTCTGACGTCACCAGCGCCGAACAGGGAACCCGAAATGTACCCTTGCTGGCTCACTTAATTTGCCATGCTTTGGGCACTGTGGCTCGCTCTGCTCGCCACCAGGTTACTAAAGGGAGTAGTTGATGGCGTGCATAGTGAAAGAGCTATCCCGCCAGCCTAGCTCCTCCCCCTGACATCAGAGGTCCTTTAGAACACTTGGTTCTAGCATCTACAATGCCCACTACTGCCACTGTCCCTGCATGTGGGAAAGGCACACAAGCTCTCGGAAAACTGGGCGTAGTCTTGCAATGAGGATGTGACCAAACAACAAGTCCTCAATGGGAATGCTGTATCCATATGACGAAGGAGAAGGTGATGCCTTGGAAAGGCAGAGGGTGACGAGAGATGGTGATGGGTAGACAGTGATGCAGGGGAGATGCAGTGGGTGACGAAGAGAGGCAGTGGGTGACGGGGAGATGGTGACAGGTAAAAGGGTGATGGAGAGAGGCAGTGGGTGACAGGAAGAGGGTGATGCCAGGGAGCTGGTGACAGGGAAAGGGTGACAGCAGTCGGTGCCAACTGCAGGTGACAGGAAGAGGGTGACGCCAGGGATAGGGTGATGCTAGGGAGAGGGTGACAGCAGTGGGTGACAACGGAGTTTGCTGCACTATATAAGAAACTGTTAATAAAGAAATACTATGGAGAGCACATTACTATCCCACTCTGTTCGCAGTATAGCATGGAATATAAGCAGTACAGCCCGGTCCCCGGTGAGCTTAGACCATGTCAAATTAAAGTATCCGCCACTCTCCCACGCAAATCCTGGCCAGCCCCTGCTGCAGCCGGTAACAGAGAGAGGAAACAACAAACCTGCTCCCTGTGGTGGGGCTGCTCTTCCTCCAGCACTTCCTAGCTCCACAGGTACAGGGCCGTGTCTGGGAGCAGGGCTGGTGCATGGTGGCACTGCGCCTTAGGATAAATTTTAGCCTACCACCCAACCTCCCTCAAAAACCCGCACAAGTGACTTTTGGGAAAAGCTGGTGAGTAGACTCTAGGACAGCACCAGAGTCTACTCATACCCCTTTCAGACCACCACCTATGAACACGGGTTATTGGCACATGAACGCACATAACCCGTGTTCAGGTGCGGTCTGAAAGGTGCAAGGGTTAAAATACTGGGTCGAGCGACTCAGTATTTTAAACTTGGTTGCAAGCAGGGTTGAACTCGTGTTCAACCCGGCTCACTGTGCGGTATGAACGGGAGCCGGGTCGATGCGATCTGTTTCTCATTCACTGTGTGTGTATATGGGCTGCGTTTGGAGATCATGTGATCTCCAAGTGCCGCCCCTGCAATGTCACCAATATGCCGGGTTGCAGACAGCAGTGGCGAGGGGCCTGCAGCGGGTTGCACACTGTGAGCTCCCGTATCAGGCTCCTGTAAGCGACCCGCCTCAGGCGGTCAGAAAGTGGTATTACTTGTACCTCTGGCTAGAGAAGTGGGCCCGGATAAAGACGGCACATTGACCCCTCTTTGCTGAAAACACCTGGCTGTGTGTGTGCGCAGATTAAAATAAAAAAATAAAACCAAATCCCACAAAACAACACTACCCCCCCCCCCCCCCCATACACACACACACACACACACACACACACACACTACATTGCACCATCCCCAAATAACTTCAATATACAGGTACTATAATACAAGATAGTACACAACCCCATAATGGTGATACAACCCCACCCCACCCAATATTATTTACCAGACCACTCCCCTAAAGATAATGCTAATACAAAACCCCTATATAATATTAATATATTATATACCCCAACCCCCATATATATAAAAAAACACCCAACTCCTCTCTCCTCCCCCCCCCCCCCCTCCTCCTCCTCACAGATCCTCACCTTTGATTGTGGGGGGTTCAGCTGCAGTCTCTATATATTCCCTCCCTGGTTTGTCCCACGGAGCTGGCTGGGGAGAAATCATATCTTCCCAAGTAGAGCCATAAAGGGGCGTGGCCTCCGCCGTGAGGGGGCGGGGCCTCAGGAGGGGAATGAGAATGGATGTATTGCTGCAGCCTGCAGTAGAGAGTGGTTGCTGGTGCAGGGGGAGGGTGTGGCATGCAAAGAGGGTAGGGGGGAGCAGGCATTGGGCACTGCTGCTGCTGCCTGTGCTGCAGCAGACATGTCAGACTGTGACATGTCTGCATTATCAGACAGCAGCTGAAAGGGGTGTGTGCGCGTGGGGGAGGGGGGCAGCGGCCGCAGCTTACAGTGTCCGCTGCTTATGTTCAGACAATAGGGGAGGAGGCCACTTACATCTGCCTGTGACGGAGGCGTGCTTTCATATGAGCTGAAAGCACGCCCCAGTCTAAAGCGGCACTTCTGCAAGGTGCCGCTTCTGCTGGGGGTTTTTACGGGCTTTCACTGCCCAGCACTTGGCCCCGCCCCCCTCTTCCTGCTCTCTAAAGGCCCATACACACTTGACGATGCACACATCGTTAACGACCGTCGTTAACGACTTCCCTTGAACAGCTGAGCAAACGACATGAGCATACACACTACCAACGACCAAAGATGAAAGACCAAAGACCATAGACCATTCATCGTTGAAGCATCCAAGCTGAACAGTTTATTAAAATAATGAGCTGGGAACAGGGCTGGTGAACAGTGGCTTGGTCGTTGGTCTTTCACACCATACACATTCAACGACGTCTCTGGTCAGTAACGACCATACTGGAAATTGAGCATACATGCTCCACAGATAAGCGAGGGTCGTTAACGTCCCGCGGGGCCGCGCATCGGTGGTCGTCGGATGCATACACACTTGACGATATAATGAGCGACGTCGCTCATTATATCGTCAAGTGTGTATGCATCCGACGACCACCGATGCGCGGCCCCGCGGGACGTTAACGACCCTCGCTTATCTGTGGAGCATGTATGCTCAATTTCCAGTATGGTCGTTACTGACCAGAGACGTCGTTGAATGTGTATGGTGTGAAAGACCAACGACCAAGCCACTGTTCACCAGCCCTGTTCCCAGCTCATTATTTTAATAAACTGTTCAGCTTGGATGCTTCAACGATGAATGGTCTATGGTCTTTGGTCTTTCATCTTTGGTCGTTGGTAGTGTGTATGCTCATGTCGTTTGCTCAGCTGTTCAAGGGAAGTCGTTAACGATGTGTGCATCGTCAAGTGTGTATGGGCCTTTACACTGACAGCTGGAGGCACCGACATCGGTGCCTCTGAAACACATGTAAAACAGGTTTTTTACAAGGAAAAAATGATTAAAATAATATCAACGCTAAAGCAGATACTTGTGACACAGAATATGTGTCATAAGTATCTCTTTGTATTATTTTAATCATTAATGACAGGGGAGGCACTGCCTCCCCTGACTGCACGTCCCTGCTGCGATCAGATCTGAATTACCCCCTATGAGAGATCAGGATGGCCAGCAGTGAGCAGAACTGAAGAAAACACTGTAAAAGTACGTCAGATTGTGCGTGAAAATCGATGGGTGCCTGTTAGGAGCAGAGCAAGTAAACATCGACAAGTATACTATTTGGAAGTACAGAAAAGGCTGCGCTCGCCACAGGTCTATTCCCACTTTATGGGTGTCGTGGACACCCACGAGTGGGAATAGTCGACTGTTGGGCTTTCCTCCATGCTGCGGGATTCCGGCGTCGGTATAGTTGACCGCCGGTCACATAACCACACCCCTAATTAACATTTATACAACTAGCAACCTATGGTGATGTTATTTAGTAAATTGCCTACTTTGGTATTAAAACCTGGAGCTTTGTAAATGATTCATGCTGACAATGCTCACAATGGTATGTTGATTCTTTCTGCAATAATTGTTGCGATTTGAAAATGTTACAATATAACTGTAAACATTTGTTGTAGTTTAAGATTAAGGATACAATAACATGAGCAATGAAAACAGCATGTAAAATATTAAGAAAGATTTATTCATAAAGGAAGAAGTTTTTCTGAATTCAGCCAGAACTGAATTAAACTGAATTAATATCGATTGATATACTTCATTATTATATATAACTGACTGTATAATGCTGGGATTATATCATGTGTTTTATGTATGTTAGTCTGTGCGAGTTATTTTTTCTATAATAAAAGTTATGTTTTAATTTAAAAACCGTAATCTAAGAGTGCCCCCCAAAAAGGAGATTTATGGTAAGACTTACCATTGTTAAATCTCTTTCTGCAAGGTACACTGGATTCCCCAGGAAATAACATGGGGGGGTAGAGTTGGATCTTGATCCGAGGCACCAACAGGCTAAAGGGCACTACACACTGGCAGATCTCACTGCATGATATGAACGCAGATCTCACTGCATGATATGAACGTTCTCGTTCATTAATGAACGAGAACTCCTTCATATCGTGCAGTCTGTAGGCACCAACATTTAACGATGCACGGCGCCGCGCTCGTTAATCGTTGGTGCCCCGTCGCTTATACATGCAGGTCAATATGGACGAGATTGTCCATATTAGCATGCATTGCTATGGAGCCGGGTGACGGGGGGAGCGAAGAAACTTCACTCCCCCCGTCACCTCCCCCCTGCCGCCGGGTTGCCCGTCTGCCGTATCAGCAGTCGGGCAACTCGGCGGTGGGTCACCCAGTCTGGAGGGCCCTTAAAGCTTTGACTGTTCACAAGATACACTGCCCCGCCTTCTCTATATCCCCGCCTCCAGGTACTGGAGCTCAGTTTTGTTAACCAGTCCAATGCAGTAGCAAATAAAAGAGACGACAGTAGTTAGTAGCCACATATAACCACATTCTCACAACAGGAGAAGGTACCAGCGGCTAATGCCATACAAACCCAAAGAAGCTAAGTGCATCACGGTGGGCGCCGTGTGGAATCCAGAGTACCTCGCAGAAAGAGATTTAACCATGGTAAGTCTTACCATAAATCTCCTATTCTGCAGCGGGGTACACTGGAGTTCCACAGGAAATAACATCGGGGATGTCCTAAAGCAGTTCCTCATGGGAGGGGACGCACTGTAGCGGGCACAAGAACCCGGCGTCCAAAGGAAGCATCCTGGGAGGCGGAAGTATCAAAGGCATAGAACCTGATGAACGTGTTCACTGTGGACCACGTAGCCGCCTTGCACAATTGTTCTATTAATACGCCATGGCGGGTCACCCAAGAAGGTCCAACAGACCAAGTAGAATGGGCCTTGATAGTAGCTGGAGCTGGAAGTCCAGCCTCTACATAAAGTTGTGCAATAACCATTCTAATCGATCTGGCCAAGGTCTGCTTATTTGCAGGTCAGCCAACTTTGTGAAAACAAAAAAGGACAAAGAGAGAATCAGATCTCCTAAGAGAGACCGTTCTCTTCACATATATACGGAGAGCCCGTGTCACACTCGCGGCGCTGCGGCTGGCGCGCTTACCGCTCCGGGTGCGCTAGGTCTCCCGGCGGTCGTCGCCCTCGGTGGGCTCCGGGTCGTCGCGTCTTGCTGGCGCTGCCTCCGGCGGATTTCCGGGGTGTGGGCGCCGCCATTGCGCCCAGCATCCACGAGAGCGTGGTGAGCGGGTGACATCATCGGCCCCTTCCGCCAATCAGGAGAGGGCGGGAAGTTCAAAGGCAGACGTCGTACAGAGCCCCGGCGCCTGAGTATCGTCTTTTCCAATGATCACCAGTGCTAGCAGCGTTCAGCGTGTTCTCAAGCTGAACGTCTCCTGTGTTCCAGCGTTACAGAGTATCTTTCAGTGGGACATTCCCTGTGCTACCAGCATTACAGAGTATCTCTCAGTGGGACATTCCCTGTGCTACCAGCGTTACAGAGTATCTCTCAGTGGGACATTCCCTGTGCTACCAGCGTTACAGTGTATCACTCAGTGGAACCTTCCCCGTGCTACCAGCGTTACAGTGTATCACTCAGTGGGACATTCTCTGCGTTACCAGCGTTACAGTGTATCTCTCAGAGGGACACCTCCTGTGCTTCCAGTATTACAGGGTATCCCTAAGTGGAACGCCTCCCAAACTTCCAGAGTTACACTGAATCTCAAATCCTCATTTATTTCTTCAGCATCACTCACAAGTTCTTCATTCTTCTGTGTGCTTCAACATCGTTCTCAAATCTTCATTCATTTCTTCAATATCGCTCACAAGTTTTTCATTCTTCTGTGTACTTCAGCATCGCCCCCCCAAGCCTTGGCCACAACTAATTCTTTCGCATTACACGTCGGTTACAACGGCTAAGTTCTGCATGAGGAAAACCTACGCCCGGCCATCCCTGCTCCGGCCCAGCTGTGGTTCCTCTTCCCTACCATCGGAAGAACCCCCGAGTTCTCAACACTCCCAACCCAGGTCAGTGACAGTATACTCAGGCCTCCCTGGCTTCAGTAGTTCCAGCTCCTGCTCCAGTACCCGCTCCAGTAGTCGTCTCCAGTAATGTTCAATCCTCGTCTGTAACCAGGTCACGCCTTCAGCTTCCCACTCCCTCTCGCTATAATGGGAATCCAAAGAATTGCCGTGGTTTTCTCAACCAATGCGAGGTGCATTTTGAACTTCTCTCACACAATTTCCCCACGGATCGGTCCAAAGTGGCATACATTATTTCCTTGCTTGAAGGTTCAGCGTTGGATTGGGTGTCTCTGTTGTGGGAACGATCTGACCCATTGGTTTCCAGTTACACTAATTTCATCGCGTCATTCTGAAGGATTTTTGATGAGCCCGGCAGAACGACCGGTGCTTCCTCGGACCTGCTCCGAGTCCGTCAAGGCTCCCGTTCTGTGGGACAGTATGTGGTTCACTTCCAGACCATTGCCTCAGAACTACGCTGGAATAATGATGCTCTCAGGGCCGCTTTCTGGAACGGGCTCTCTGACCATCTGAAGGACGAGCTGGTCACTAGGGATCTGCCGGATCCTTTAGAAGAGTTGATCTCACTCTGTGTCAAGGTGGATCTTCGCATGCAGGAACGAGGTGGTGAACGTAGTCGGACGGATCGATCCAGATTCCGGCTTCTCCCGCCTAAGCAAACAGTTACCCCGAGTCTGGACGAACCCATACAAATCAACCGATCCCGGCTGTCCCCGGAGGAACGACAGCGCCGCCGTGATGGTAAACTCTGCCTCTACTGTGGAGCCGCGGATCACTTTATCAAGTTCTGCAAGTCCCGTCCGGGAAACGGGCAGGCCTAGCTTGTTCTGGAGGAGTCAAGTTAGGGGTTACATCTAAATCTTCTCCGACAGTGGATTGTTTACTCTCCGTGTCTCTGTTTTCTGAGTCTATAGCCAAACCTGTTAAGGCCCTGCTGGACTCTGCAGGGAATTTTGTTTCTCTTTCTTGTGTTCAGAGTCTGGGTTTACAGTTACAGTCTGTCAAACGACCTATAACGTTGACTGCCATCAATGGTACCAAAATATCTAATGGTCTTATTACAAGTCGCACAGAGCCAATCAAGCTGCAGGTCGGAGCTCTGCATCAAGAACATTTGGAGTTTCTTGTAATTCCAGAGATGCCTCACGATCTTGTTCTTGGTCTACCTTGGCTTAAAATTCACAACCCTCACGTCGACTGGAAGTCGTCACAAATATTGTCCTGGAGTTCGTTTTGTCACTCTAGTTGTCTCACTCCTGTTTACCCGCTCCGTGCATCTTCCAAGTCGGATGAGGAGCTCATTCCGGAGGCCTACCGGGAGTTCACAGATGTGTTCTCGGAACAGGTGGCCGATCAGTTACCACCCCATAGATCCTGGGACTGTCCCATTGAGCTTATTCCAGGGAAAATGCCACCCCGGGGACGCACATATCCCTTGTCATTACCAGAGACCCAAGCTATGTCGGACTATATCAAATCTAATCTACTGAAAGGATTCATTCGCCCCTCTACCTCCCCGGCTGGAGCAGGTTTATTTTTCGTGAAGAAGAAGGATGGGGGGTTAAGACCATGTATTGATTATCGTGGCTTAAACGATATCACCGGTAAGAACAAATACCCTTTGCCGCTAATTACTGAGCTATTTGATAGGGTTCGTGGAGCCCACGTCTTCACTAAGCTCGACTTAAGAGGAGCCTATAATCTGATACGTATCCGACAGGGGGGACGAATGGAAGACGGCCTTCAATACCAGGGACGGGCATTACGAATATCTGGTAATGCCGTTTGGCCTCAGCAATGCCCCTGCCGTTTTTCAGGGATTTGTAAATAAAATCTTCCAAGATATGTTATACCAAAGCGTAGTGGTGTACTTGGATGACATTCTGATATTTTTTAAGAATCTTGCAGAGCACAGAGTACAGGTCAAATAAGTACTTCTTCGCTTACGAAGGAATCGTCTCTACGGCAAGATTTCCAAATGTATCTTTGAGGTCCCTTCGATTCTGTTCCTCGGTTATGTCATCTCGGGTACGGAGCTTCGCATGGATCCGGAAAAACTCCCTGCCATTCGGGACTGGACTCAGCCTCTCTCCTTGAAAGCGGTACAAAGATTCCTGGGCTTTGCAAATTACTACCGGAAATTCATTAAGCGATTTTCTACCATCGTTGCACCCATTACTGCCCTAACCAAAAAGGGGTCTGACCCAAGTCTCTGGTCTTCCGAAGCTGTAGAAGCGTTTACCCAGTTGAAATCAGCCTTTATGTCTGCTCCGGTACTCCAACAACCGAATTTCTCAAAACCATTCTTCTTGGAAGTCGATGCTTCCTCAGTAGGCATCGGTGCCGTCCTTTCACAGTACTCTTCTGATGGGAAGTCACATCCATGTGGTTTCCATTCTCGTAAGTTCTCTCCTGCTGAACGAAACTACACCATTGGAGATCAGGAACTTTTAGCAATAAAATCTGCCCTAGAAGAATGGAGGTACTTATTGGAAGGTGCTAAACACCTAATTACTATTTACACCGATCACAAGAACTTGTTGTATATCAAGACGGCCCAGTGCTTGAATCCCCGTCAAGCTAGATGGGCGCTCTTCTTCGCTCGGTTCTCGTTCGTTATTAAGTACCGGGCCGGGACTCTTAACGCTAAGGCTGATGCTCTGTCTCGTTCTTTAACGGCCTCGGATGAGGAGAATTCCTTTGAAAAGAGTTTAATTCTCAGTCCAGTCTCTATTTCAGCAGCTCCCACCTCTCTGGGTCCTCCTCCTGGGAGAATGTCTGTACCAGTTGAATTCGACCAAAGTTACTGCAGTGGGCTCATATCTCCAAGTTTTCCGGTCATCCTGGAGTTCAAAAAATTTGTGAATTTCTACGAAGGTCATATTGGTGGGACACCATGAAGAAGGATGTACAAGATTATGTCAATTCATGTCCTCAATGTGCTCAGCACAAAACTCTTCGTCTGCCTCCTGTGGGGTTGCTTCGTCCACTGTCCATTCCTAAGAAACCCTGGACCCATATTTCTATGGACTTTATTACCGAATTACCCCTCTCCAAGGGTTACAATACCATCTGGGTGATTATTGACCGCTTTTCAAAAATGGCACATTTTGTTCCGTTGACCGGTTTACCAACGGCTCCCAAGTTGGCTATACTATTTATTCGTGAACACTTCTGCCTGCACGGGTTACCTCGGGAGATAGTCTCTGATCGAGGGGTACAGTTCACTGCAAGATTTTGGAGGGCCCTCTGCTCAGCCTTACAAATAAAACTCAAGTTCTCATCTGCTTACCATCCACAAACCAATGGGCAAACTGAACGTGTCAATCAAGATTTAGAGACTTTTCTCTGCGTTTATCTCTCTCCTTCACAGGACGATTGGGTGGAACTGTTACCCTGGGCCGAGTTTGCCCATAATCATCTGTACCACTCTTCCACTGGTGAGTCCCCATTCTTCATTAATTACGGATTCTATCCACGAGTCCCAGAATTACCAATTTTTCCTTCAAAGGATGTTCCTGCGGCAGCTTCCACTCTCCGGCACTTCAGTCAAATCTGGAGTAGGGTTCATGCTAATCTCAAGAAAATCTCTGGCCGCTACAAATTCTTTGCGGATAGAAAACGGCGAGCAGCTCCTCAATACAAAGTTCGTGACAGGGTATGGCTCTCTACCCGCAATCTTCGTTTAAGAGTACCCGCTATGAAGTTTGCTCCGAGGTTCATCGGTCCTTACCCCGTTTTGCAAGTCCTGAACCCTGTTGTCTGCAAATTGGGATTGCCTTCCCACTTTCGGGTACCAAATTCTTTCCATGTTTCTCTCCTTCGTCCCCTCATTTTAAATCGGTTTCATTCGGAGTCTCCTAGCCCAACCTCGGTAGAGACTGAAGCTGGGACAGAATTTGAAATCAAAACTATTCTTGACTCACGTTATCTTCACAAGAATTTACAGTATCTGGTAGAATGGAAAGGTTATGGTCCTGAGGAGAGGAGCTGGGTCAAAGCTTCTGAAGTCACTGCTCCCCGACTAGTCCGGATCTTTCATTCTAAATATCCAACGAAACCAGGAAAGTGTCCAGGGGCCACTCCTGGAGGGGGGGTACTGTCACACTCGCGGCGCTGCGGCTGCCGCGCTTACCGCTCCGGGTGCGCTGGGTCTCCCGGCGGTCGTCACCCCCGGTGGGCTCCGGGTCATCGCGTCTTGCTGGCGCTGCCTCCGGCGGGTTCCCGGGATGTGGGCGCCGCCATTGCGCCCAGCATCCACGAGAGCGTGGTGAGCGGGTGACGTCATCGGCCCCTTCCGCCAATCAGGAGAGGGCGGGAAGTTCAAAGGCAGACGCCGTAGAGAGCCCCGGCGCCTGAGTATCGTCTTTTCCAATGATCACCAGTGCTAGCAGCGTTCAGCGTGTTCTCAAGCTGAACTTCTCCTGTGTTCCAGCGTTACAGAGTATCTTTCAGTGGGACATTCCCTGTGCTACCAGCGTTACAGAGTATCTCTCAGTGGGACATTCCCTGTGCTACCAGCGTTACAGTGTATCACTCAGTGGGACATTCTCTGCGTTACCAGCGTTACAGTGTATCTCTCAGAGGGACACCTCCTGTGCTTCCAGTATTACAGGGTATCCCTAAGTGGAACGCCTCCCAAACTCCCAGAGTTACACTGAATCTCAAATCCTCATTTATTTCTTCAGCATCACTCACAAGTTCTTCATTCTTCTGTGTGCTTCAACATCGTTCTAAAATCTTCATTCATCTCTTCAGCATCGCTCACAAGTTCTTCATTCTTCTGTGTGCTTCAACATCTTTCTCAAATCTTCATTCATTTCTTCAACATCACTCACAAGTTCTTCATTCTTCTGTGTACTTCAGCATCGCCCCCCAAGCCTTGGCCACAACTAATTCTTTAGCATTACACGTCGGTTACAACAGCTAAGTTCTGCATGAGGAAAACCTACATCCGGCTATCCCTGCTCCGGCCCAGCTGTAGTTCCTCTTCCCTACCATTGGAAGAACCCCGAGTCCTCAACACTCCCAACCCATGTCAGTGACAGCTCGTACCACATCCAAAGACCGCTCTTTGGAGGAAAAACCAGGAGAGATAAAGGCCGGAACCACAATCTCTTGGTCAAGGTGGAAAGATGACACCACCTTAGGCAGATATCCCGGAACGAGTTCTAAGAACCACACAGTCACGGTGAAAAATCAGAAAGGGTGACCGACAGGATAAGGCATCCAAGTCTGAAACCCTTCAAGCAGAGGCAATAGCCAGCAAAAATAAAACCTTATGCGTAAGCCATTTAAGGTCCACAGACTCAAGAGGTTCAAACGGAGACTCTTGTAGGGTATTCAGAACAACCAACAAATCCCAAGGAGACACAGGAGGAACATAGGGAGGTTGAATCCGTAAAACACCCTGAGTGAAAGTATGAACATCAGGCAAAGTAGCAATTTTTCTCTGAAGCCATACCGACAAGGCTGAAATATGAACCTTGAGGGAGGCCAGACGAAGGCCTAAGACTAAGTCCTGGCCCTGTTGCAGAAAAGCCAAAAGTTTGGCAGTACTGAACTTGTATGCATTATAATTCTTAGCCGCACACCAGGTTAAGTAAGAATTCCAGACCCTATAATAAATATGAGCCAAAGCCAGTTTACGGGCTTTCAACATAGTTTGAATGACCACTCAGAAAATCCTTTGGCCTTTAGAACTGAAGCTTCAAGAGCCACGCCGTCAAAGCCAGTCGGGCCAGATCCTGGTAGACCCAAGGGCCCTGAATGAGGAGTTCTGGGTGCTGCGGAAGTAGAAGAGGACGCTCTATCGATAGACCCTGCAGGTCTTAGAACCAATGCCGTCTGGGCCACGCTGGAGCGATTAGAAGTAGTAATCCTCCTTCTTGCTTGAACTTCCTTATTACCCTGGGCAGGAGAGACCAGGAGGGAACATGTATGGTAGCTGAAAGTTCCATGGAATTGCCATCCACGAATGCTGCTTAAGGATCCCTTGTCCTTGCTCCGAAGACCGGAACCTTGTGATTGTGTCGAGCCACCATCAGGTCTACCTCTGGTAGGCCCCACTTGTCCACTAGGAGTTGAAAGACTTCTGGATGAAGGCTCCACTCTCCGGCGTGTACGTCCTGATGACTGAGGAAGTCTACTTCCCAGTTGAGGACCCCCGGAATGAACACTGCCGATATGGCTGGCAGATGGCGTTCCACCCATTGAAGAATCTTTGACACTTCCATCATTGACATGCGGCTTCGAATGCCGCCTTGATGATTTATGTACGCCACCATGGTGGCATTGTCTACTTGAACAGGCCTGTTCTGTACTACAGGCAGGGCCAGTTTCAGAGCATTGAACACTGGGGGTCATTCCGAGTTGATCGCACCAAGCAACTTTTTCCTGCTGGTGCGATCAACTAATCTCCGCCTATGGGGGAGTGTATTTTAGCATAGCAGGGCTGCGTTCGCTTGTGCAGCCCTGCTATGCTAAAAAAGTTTCACTCAAAACAAGGCCATCCCTGCAGCTACTTACCCAGTGCGACGGATCCAGCGATGAAGGTCCTGGCTGTGATGTCAGATATCCGCCCTCTGTTCTCCTGGACACGCATGTGTTTCTCTTACCACTCCGCGAAAATGGCTGGAAATGGTAAGTATCCGCCCTGGAATGCCTCCCGCCTGTCCATCTTCTTGCGATCGCCGCTGCGATCACATTTGTCATTGGTGGCGGTGGCGGCATTGCCCGGCGACGATCATTGCCAGGCAACGATGTGTGTGCGCAAAACGACCACCGTGCATGCGCATTTCCGACCCGTTTGCACCGCAGTGAAGAACCGCTGCGTGCGAACGGGTCGGAATGACCCCCACTGCCCGCAACTCCAGAATGTTTATCAGAAGGAGAGATTCCTCCCTGGTCCACTGACCCTAAAGAGAGTGTTGCTCCAACACCACGCCCCAACCCCGCAGACTGGCATCCGTCATTAGGAGTACCCAGTTGGAGATCCAGAAGGGCCGACCCGTGCTCAATCGTTGGTCCTGGTGCCTGTTAGCTGCCTGCACTGCAGGCACCAACTTACAAACTGAGCTCCAGTGCCTGGAAGTGGGGATATAGAGGAGGCGGTGCAGTGCATCCTGGGAATAGTCAAAGCTTTAGCCTGTTGGTGCCTCAGATCAAGATCCAACTCTACACCCCGATGTTATTTCCTGTGGAATACCAGTGTATCCCGCTGCAGAAACAGAGTTTTCTCTTTTCTAATCCCATTTCAGCAAATTTGTACAACTCTAGGGAGCACCACTGGCCTTATATATTTGTTTCATACTAAGGGGTCTATTCAATTCATGTCGAAATGCCCGACAGGTAGAACAAACGGACGTTTTCGCCATTTTTAGGGGGAATTTTTATTCACTCTATTCAATTAAAGGGCCATTTTTTTCAACTTGTCGGAAATCCCGACATGTTGAAGAACAGGTGGATCGGCGAATTAACCCGCCAATACACCTGTTTTGTCGAATTTACAGGCATTTCTGACAGGTTTTTGGTCCGTTTTCGACAATGCCGATTCAACTTTAAATTGAATAGTGAATTGTGGGATCCTCTCTGTCAGAGAGGATCTGACACTAATTGAATATACACCTAAGTACATAAGCTATCCACCATTAAAACACATTGGGGTACATTTACTAACATTCGTAATTTCCGAAAATAGGTCAAAGTTCAATCACGAATGACATCGACAGTGTAAAACTGCAACTTTTTGAATTTATTACGATGGATTTACTAAGCTGTCGTATTCGGGTTTTTCTTTTCTTCCGATGTCGATGTCATTCGTTTTTTTTTTCCTAATTTTACGGCAGTGATTAGCAAAACACTGCCGTTTTTTTTTACAATCAATCTCGGCCGGATCTGTGTGATCCGTGCTGGGGTTCTTTTTATTTTTTATTTTTAATTAAACAATGTAAAATCCCCCCAAAAAATGCGTGGGGTCCCCCCTCCTAAGCATAACCAGCCTCGGGCTCTTTGAGCCGATCCTGGTTGCAGAAATATGGGAAAAAAATGACAGGGGTTCCCCCATATTTAAGCAACCAGCATCGGGCTCTGCGCCTGGTCCTGGTCCCAAAAATACGGGGGACAAAAAGAGTAGGGGTCCCCCGTATTTTTAAAACCAGCACCGGGCTCCACTAGCTGGACAGATAATGCCACAGCCGGGGGTCACTTTTATATAGTGCCCTGCGGCCGTGGCATCAAAAATCCAACTAGTCACCCCTGGCCGGGGTACCATGGGGGAGTGGGGACCCCTTCAATCAAGGGGTCCCCCCCCCCCAGCCACCCAAGGGCCAGGGGTGAAGCCCGAGGCTGTCCCCCCCCCATCCAATGGGCTGCGGATGGGAGGGCTGATAGCCTTTGTTGTAAAATAAAAGATATTGTTTTTAGTAGCAGTACTACAAGTCCCAGCAAGCCTCCCCCGCATGCTGGTACTTGGAGAACCACAAGTACCAGCATGCGGCGGAAAAACGGGCCCGCTGGTACCTGTAGTACTACCACTAAAAAAATACCCAAAAAAACACAAGACACACACACCGTGAAAGTATAATTTTATTACATACATACACACATACATACATACTTACCTTATGTTCTCACGCAGGTCGGTCCTCTTCTCCAGTAGAATCCAAGGGGTACCTGTTGAAGAAATTCTACTCACGAGATCCAGGGGTCCAGGCTCCTCGGCAAATCCAGGGATAATCCACGTACTTGAATAAAACAAAAAAAACGGTTGCCCGACCACGAACTGAAAGGTGACCCATGTTTGCACATGGGTCACCTTCCCACGAATGCCAGAAACCCACTTTGCCTTCTGGCTAAGTGGGTTTCTTCAGCCAATCAGGGAGTGCCACGTTGTAGCACTCTCCTGATCAGCTGTGTGCTCCTGTCTTCACTGACAGGCAGCACGCGGCAGTGTTACAATGTAGCGCCTATGCGCTACATTGTAACCAATGATGGGAACTTTCTGCTCAGCGGTGACGTCACTTTAGGTCAACCGCAGGGCACAAAGTTCCCATCATTGGTTACAATGTAGCGCATAGGCGCTACATTGTAACACTGCCGTGTGCTGCCTGTCAGTGAGGACAGGACCACACAGCTGATCAAGAGAGTGCTACAACGTGGCGCTCCCTGATTGGCTGAAGAAACCCACTTAGACAGAAGTCAGAGTGGCTTTCTGGCATTCGTGGAAAGGTGACCCATGTGCAAACATGGGTCCCCTTTCAGTTCGTGGTCGGGACACCGTTTTGTTTTTTTTGTCAAGTACGTGGATTACCCCTGGATTTCCCGAGGAGCCTGGACCCCTGGATCTCGTGAGTATAATTTCTTCAACAGGTACCCCTTGGATTCTACTGGAGAAGAGGACCGACCTGCGTGGGAACTTAAGGTAAGTATGTATGTATGTGTGTATGTATGTAATAAAATTATACTTTCACGGTGTGTGTGTCTTGTCTTTTTTTGGGTATTTTTTTAGTAGTAGTACTACAGGTACCAGCGGGCCCGTTTTTCCGTCGCATGCTGGTACTTGTGGTTCTCCAAGTACCAGCATGCGGGGGAGGCTTGCTGGGCCTTGTAGTACTGCTACTAAAAACAATATCTTTTCTTTTACAACAAAGGCTATCAGCCTCCCCATCCGCAGCCCATTGGATGGGGGGGGACAGCCTCGGGCTTCACCCCTGGCCCTTGGGTGGCTGGGGGGGGGGACCCCTTGATTGAAGGGGTCCCCACTCCCCCAGGGTGCCCCGGCCAGGGGTGACTAGTTGGATTTTTGATGCCACGGCCGCAGGGCACTATATAAAAGTGACCCCCGGCTGTGGCATTATCTGTCCAGCTAGTGGAGCCCGGTGCTGGTTTTAAAAATACGGGGGACCCCTACTCTTTTTGTCCCCCGTATTTTTGGGACCAGGACCAGGCGCAGAGCCCGATGCTGGTTGCTTAAATATGGGGGAACCCCTGTCATTTTTTTCCCCATATTTCTGCAACCAGGATCGGCTCAAAGAGCCCGAGGCTGGTTATGCTTAGGAGGGGGGACCCCACGCAATTTTTTTTTAAAAAATAAGCACTTTCCCACCCCTTCCCACTGATATACATGCACGGATCTCATGGATCCGTGCATGCCTATCCAATCACGAATAAAAAAAGCAGGTCTGTTTTTTTTTAGCACTTTTTTACGAGTTGTAATTTTTCACGGCAGTGTTTGTTCTTTTTTTGCTTTGCACTTCTTAGTAAATGACCGAGATTCATACTTAAACAGCCGCGTTTTGACCGATGGTGTATTCATTCGTAATTTTTTACCTGAACTTGCAAAAAATTACGAATGCCCTCATCACTGCCGTGATTAGTGCTTAGTAAATTACCGAGATGACACTTTGATGAAAAAACGGCATCTCGGTCAAAATCGGGAGCTTAGTAAATTTCCCCCTTTGGGAGAAATTTACTAAGCTCCCGATTTTGACCGAGATGCCGTTTTTTCATCAAAGTGTCATCTCGGTAATTTACTAAGCACTAATCACGGCAGTGATGAGGGCATTCGTAATTTTTTGCAAGTTCAGGTAAAAAATTACGAATGAATACACCATCGGTCAAAACGCGGCTGTTTAAGTATGAATCTCGGTCATTTACTAAGAAGTGCAAAGCAAAAAAAGAACAAACACTGCCGTGAAAAATTACAACTCGTAAAAAAGTGCTAAAAAAAAAACAGACCTTTTTTTTTTCCCCGTGATTGGATAGGCATGCACGGATCCATGAGATCCGTGCATGTATATCAGTGGGAAGGGGTGGGAAAGTCCTTATTTTTTTTTCAAAAATTGCGTGGGGTCCCCCCTCCTAAGCATAACCAGCCTCGGGCTCTTTGAGCCGATCCTGGTTGCAGAAATATGGGGAAAAAAATGACAGGGGTTCCCCCATATTTAAGCAACCAGCATCGGGCTCTGCGCCTGGTCCTGGTCCCAAAAATACGGGGGACAAAAAGAGTAGGGGTCCCCCGTATTTTTAAAACCAGCACCGGGCTCCACTAGCTGGACAGATAATGCCACAGCCGGGGGTCACTTTTATATAGTGCCCTGCGGCCGTGGCATCAAAAATCCAACTAGTCACCCCTGGCCGGGGTACCCTGGGGGAGTGGGGACCCCTTCAATCAAGGGGTCCCCCCCCCCAGCCACCCAAGGGCCAGGGGTGAAGCCCGAGGCTGTCCCCCCCCATCCAATGGGCTGCGGATGGGGAGGCTGATAGCCTTTGTTGTAAAAGAAAAGATATTGTTTTTAGTAGCAGTACTACAAGGCCCAGCAAGCCTCCCCCGCATGCTGGTACTTGGAGAACCACAAGTACCAGCATGCGACGGAAAAACGGGCCCGCTGCTACCTGTAGTACTACTACTAAAAAAATACCCAAAAAAAGACAAGACACACACACCGTGAAAGTATAATTTTATTACATACATACACACATACATACATACATACTTACCTTAAGTTCCCACGCAGGTCGGTCCTCTTCTCCAGTAGAATCCAAGGGGTACCTGTTGAAGAAATTATACTCACGAGATCCAGGGGTCCAGGCTCCTCGGGAAATCCAGGGGTAATCCACGTACTTGCATAAAATAAGAAAACGGAAAGCCGAGCCACGAACTGAAAGGGGCCCCATGTTTTCACATGGGACTCCTTTCCACGAATGCCAGAAACCCACTCTGACTGATGTCTAAGTGGGTTTCTTCAGCCAATCAGGGAGTGCCACGTTGTAGCACTCTCCTGATCGGCTGTGTGCTCTTGTCCTCACTGACTGGCAGCACACGGCAGTGTTACAATGTAGCGCCTATGCGCTACATTGTAACCAATGATGGGAACTTTCTGCCCTGCGGTTGACCTAAAGTGACGTCACCGCTGAGCAGAAAGTTCCCATCATTGGTTACAATGTAGCGCATAGGCGCTACATTGTAACACTGCCGTGTGCTGCCTGTCAGTGAGGACAGGACCACACAGCTGATCAGGAGAGTGCTACAACGTGGCGCTCCCTGATTGGCTGAAGAAACCCACTTAGACATCAGTCAGAGTGGGTTTCTGGCATTCGTGGAAAGGAGTCCCATGTGAAAACATGGGGCCCCTTTCAGTTCGTGGCTCGGCTTTCCGTTTTCTTATTTTATGCAAGTACGTGGATTACCCCTGGATTTCCCGAGGAGCCTGGACCCCTGGATCTCGTGAGTATAATTTCTTCAACAGGTACCCCTTGGATTCTACTGGAGAAGAGGACCGACCTGCGTGGGAACATAAGGTAAGTATGTATGTATGTATGTATGTGTGTATGTATGTAATAAAATTATACTTTCACGGTGTGTGTGTGTCTTGTCTTTTTTTGGGTATTTTTTTAGTAGGAGTACTACAGGTACCAGCGGGCCCGTTTTTCCGTCGCATGCTGGTACTTGTGGTTCTCCAAGTACCAGCATGCGGGGGAGGCTTGCTGGGCCTTGTAGTACTGCTACTAAAAACAATATCTTTTCTTTTACAACAAAGGCTATCAGCCTCCCCATCCGCAGCCCATTGGATGGGGGGGGACAGCCTCGGGCTTCACCCCTGGCCCTTGGGTGGCTGGGGGGGTGGGACCCCTTGATTGAAGGGGTCCCCACTCCCCCAGGGTACCCCGGCCAGGGGTGACTAGTTGGATTTTTGATGCCACGGCCGCAGGGCACTATATAAAAGTGACCCCCGGCTGTGGCATTATCTGTCCAGCTAGTGGAGCCCGGTGCTGGTTTTAAAAATACGGGGGACCCCTACTCTTTTTGTCCCCCGTATTTTTGGGACCAGGACCAGGCGCAGAGCCCGATGCTGGTTGCTTAAATATGGGGGAACCCCTGTCATTTTCCCCCCCATATTTTTGCAACCAGGATCGGCTCAAAGAGCCCGAGGCTGGTTATGCTTAGGAAAGGGGACCCCACGCATTTTTTTTTATTATTTTACAGTGTTTAATTAAAAAAATAAAAAAAAATAAACCCCAGCACGGATCACACAGATCCGGCCGAGATTGATTGTAAAAAAAGTCGGCAGTGTTTTGCTAATCACTGCCGTAAAAATAGGTAAAAAACCACGAATGACATCGACATCGGAAGAAAAGAAAAACCCGAATACGACAGCTTAGTAAATCCATCGTAATCAATTCAAAAAGTTGCAATTTTACACTGTCGATGTCATTCGTGATTGAACTTGGACATGATTCTGGAAAATACGAATCTTAGTAAATGTACCCCTTTGTGTCTGTTTATTTAAACAGCAATTTTGAATCGATCACACTATATAGTTCAGAGTCTTCAGGCCATTTCTTGATTATATACAATTTTGAAGACAACGGGGCTGATTCAGACCTGATCGGTCGCACAGCCGCGATCAGGTCTGAACTGAGCATGCGCAGGCGCTGCAGTGTGCCGGCGCATGCCAGACAGCCGACGGCTATTGTAGCCAGGTGATCGCCTCTGCCTGATTGACAGGCAGAGGCAGTCGCTGGGCGGGAGGGATTGGGCCGGCGGCATTTGGCCACAATTTAGGGGGCACGCCCGGACCATTGGGGGGTGCGGGCCGTGGTAGCTGCATGACATCACAGCGATGAGTAGCTCCCTGCCAGCGCACAGGAGCTGCGCTGGCTGGGAGCTGCGCTGGCAGGGAGCTACTCCTAAAGTACAAAAGCATTGCAGCTGTGCGATGCTTTTGTACTTGTGCGACGGGGCAGGGACTGACATGAGGGGCGGACTAGCTCTGTGCTGGGCGTTCCCCCGTATGTGACTGATCGTAGATGTGTTAAATTTAGCACATCTACAATCAGGTCTTAAATAGCCCCTAGGAGCAACTATTTCAATATTTACATTTTTCATTTATTTTCACGCTCTGTTAACTATATTTCTCTTACGTCCTAGAGAATGCTGGGGCCCACATTAGTACCATGGGGTATAGATGGGTCCACCAGGAGCCATTGGCACTTTAAGAGTTTGAGAGTGTGGGCAGGCTTCTCCCACTATGCCCCTCCTATCAGACTCAGTTTAGAAAATGTGCCGGTCATAGCTAGGGGAGCTCTACAGAGCTTTTCTGGAAAAGTTTATTTTTAGAATGTATTATTTTACAGGGAGGCTGCTGGCCCCAGCAGCATGCCACCACCCCCTTAGTGAGACACCCCCCCCCCCCCCCTAGCAAGCGAAGGGCCAGTATGAAGATGGTGGCAGCGGGGAGGGAGCGCAGTATTAACTGCGCTCCTGGGAAGGCTCAGCGGTACATTGGCCCTCATTCCGAGTCGTTCGCTCGGTAATTTTCATCGCATCGCAGTGAAATTCCGCTTAGTACGCATGCGCAATATTCGCACTGCGACTGCGCCAAGTAATTTTACAATGAAGATAGTATTTTTACTCACGGCTTTTTCTTCGCTCCGGCGATCGTAGTGTGATTGACAGGAAATGGGTGTTACTGGGCGGAAACACAGCGTTTTAGGGGCGTGTGGATAAAAACGCTACCGTTTCCGGAAAAAACGCAGGAGTGGCCGGAGAAACGGGGGAGTGTCTGGGCGAACGCTGGGTGTGTTTATGACGTCAAACCAGGAACGACAAGCACTGAACTGATCGCAGATGCCGAGTAAGTCTGAAGCTACTCTGAAACTGCTAAGTAGTTTGTAATCGCAATATTGCGAATACAATCGGTCGCAATTTTAAGAAGCTAAGATACACTCCCAGTAGGCGTAGGCTTAGCGTGAGCAACTCTGCTAAATTCGCCTTGCGAGCGATCAACTCGGAATGAGGGCCATAGTGCGGTGCTGTGAGGGGCGCCCTGGGCTAGCGTTTACCCCCTACACTGGTTCGGGAGCCTGTCGGGTCTCAGCCAGCACTAATTCCTCAGGCCAGTATAATCCATGAAGAGCGGGAAGACAGCGCCATTAAGGGGGCAGAGCTTCTCCTCAGAGCAGACCCAGCAGCATTTCAGCGCCATTTTCCTGCCTGCACAGCGTTGAGAATGGGAATCAGGTCCCTCCACAGAAACTCCAGCTATTTGTAAGGTTGTAAGGTACCGGGGGTTGTAGAAGGGGGAGAAGGCTGTAATACGACTATGTGTCAGTGCTGATAAGGGGGCTCCCATTGGTAAAAGCGCTGTGTGTGGGTTGGCTCCAATCTCTGTGTCTCTCTTGCCATTCTTGGGGGGGAAACTCTGTCTGCCCTCGTGTGTGTGTGTGTGTGTGTGTGTGTGTGTGTGTGTGTGTGTGTGTGTGTGTGTGTGTGTGTGGAGTGTTTGGTGGTCTCCTTTAGCTATGTCCAGGGACACTGTGTCATATGCTGTAGAGGATTTGTCCTCCCAGGATGATCCCATTCCATGTAATCAGGATAGCACTGGTTCAGCACAGATACCAGCAAGGGAGCCTGAGTGGTTTTCCTCTATCAAATCTTGGATTTCTCAGATTTCTGACAGGGTTGCAAGTAATGAATCTGCAACCCAGGTATTACAGAACTCTATGGCAGTCTGGCCCGATTCTGGTAGCTCAGGATGCTCCGCTATATACCCCCACAAACGTGAGCTTGTGCATGTCACGCAGGATGACACGGATACCGATTCTGACACCACTGACGGTGATGGGGATGTGTCACGGGGGTCCACGTCTCTTGCAAAAGGGGTGCAATTGATGATAGAGGCTATCAGGGATGTGTTGAATATTAATGATACCACACCTGACAAGGTTGAGGAGGCCTTTTTCACTGAAAATAAAAAGGCCTCGCTAACCTTCCCTGCTTCAAAGGAATTGAATGTTATATTTGAGAAAGCATGGGAGAACCCTGAGAAAAAATTCCAGATCCCTCAACGGGTACAGGTGGCGTTTCCTTTCCCTGAGGAGGATAGAAAAAAATGGGAAATCCCGCCGATTGTTGACACATCTGTGTCCAGACTCTCAAAGAAGGTGGTTTTGCCTGTTCCAGGATCTACCGCCTTAAAGGAGCCGGCAGATCGAAAAATTGATAACACACTTAAATCAATGTACACTGCTTCAGGGGCCATATTACGTCCCACTATTGCTAGTGCATGGATTGCAAAAGCTATAGTAAAGTGGTCGGCTACCTTACTTGAGGATTTGGATACGATGGATAAGAATGATGTTGCATTATTTTTACGCAACATACATGATTCAGCAGGTTTAATGGTAGAATCCATGAAAGACCTGGGTTCCATGGCTGCGGGAATATCTTCCATGTCTGTTTCACTGTGGCTGTGCCAGTGGTCGGCCGACGCAGAATCCAGAAAAAGTGTGGTCCCTACCCTATACAGGTCAGGCTCTCTTTGGGGAAGCTCTAGACGCGTGGATATCCACGGCTACAGCGGGTAAGTCTCCGTTTCTTCCGTCAGCAGCACCTGTTCCGAAGAAATCCTTCTCTTCATCTGCAACACAGTCCTTTTCGGCCCAACAAGCCTAGAAAGGCCAGACCGTCCAATACCTTCTTTAGGGGAGGTCGAGTTAAGTCCAAGAAACCTGCCGCTGCAGGTTCCTATGAACAAAGCCCTGCTTCAGGTACGCCAAAGTCCTCCGCATCACGGTGGACCGCGCGGCCTGGAGGTGGGGCCGGAGGAAGCGAGACTCAGACACTTCAGTCACGTCTGGGTATCATCCGGCCTGGATCCCTGGGTGATAGATATTGTATCCCAGGGAAACAGGCTGGAATTTCAAAGTCTCCCTCCTCATCGTTTTTTCAAATCAGGCTTACCAGCTCTGTTGGCAGACAGCACTGTACTATAAGAAGCTGTCCAAAAGCTGGTGGACGCACAGGCCATTGTGCCAGTTCCTCCTCCTGCGCAGGCCACAGGTTACTATTCGAACCTTTTCGTGGTACTGAAACCGGATGGTTCGGTCAGGCCCATTCTGAACCTGAAATCATTGAACCCCTTCCTAAAGGCGTTCAAGTTCAAGATGGAGTCTCTCAGGGCGGTGATATCAGGTCTGGAAAAGGGGGAATTCTTGGTATCCCTGTATATTAAGGATGCGTACCTCCACATTCCGATATGGCTGCCGCATCAGGCTTATCTCTGTTTCACATTGCTGGACTGTCATTTCCAGTTCCAGGCCCTGCTATTCGGCCTCTCCACAGCACCAAGGGTGTTTACCAAGGTGATGGCAGAGATGATGGTTCTTCTCCGCAAACAAGGGGTGAACATCATTCCATATCTGGACGATATGCTGATAAAGGCATCGTCCAAGGAGAAGCTGCTGCAGTCCATTGGTCTCACAGCACGCCTCCTCAAGAGTCATGGTTGGATTCTGAACCTTCCAAAGTTACATTTGGAACCAGCCCGGAGGTTGTCCTTTCTGTGAATGATCCTGGACACAGAAGTGCAGAAGGTGTTTCTTCCACAGGAAAAGGCGTTGGTGATACAAGTTATGGTCCGGGATGTCCTGAAGCCAGCCCGGGTGTCGGTTCATCAATGCATTCGCCTGTTGGGAAAGATGGTGGCCTCTTACGAGGCTCTCCAGTACGGGAGGTTCCACGCTCGGACCTTCCAACTGGATCTTCTAGACAAGTGGTCGAGATCTCATCTCCACATGCACCAGAGAATTCGTCTGTCGCCGAAGGCCAGGATTTCGCTCCTCTGGTGGTTACAATTACCTCACCTTCTGGAGGGCCGCAGGTTCGGGATTCAGGAATGGGTCCTTCTAACCATGAATGCGAGCCTTCGGGGCTGGGGAGAAGTCACTCAAGGAGTAACTTTCCAAGGACGGTGGTCAAGCCTGGAAGCCGGCCTGCCCATCAACATCCTGGAACTAAGAGCCGTCTACAACGGTCTTCTTCAGGCGGCCCTTCTTCTAAGAAATCGGGCCATTCAAGTGCAGTCGGACAACGTAACTACAGTGGCTTACATAAACCGACTATCACTGACCTGGTTTGGGAGTGTTGTGGACTCGGGGCTTCTTCCGATGACCGGGAAGAGGAACCGCCACTGGGTCGTAGTAGAGATGGCCGGATGTAGGTCTTCCTCATGCAGAACTAAGACGGCAGGCGGGAGGCCCAGAGGAATTCTTGTAGGTCTCCTGTAAGACAAGACTTGTAGAAATAATGAAGGCTGGGGTACTGAGATATTGGAGACACTGTGGTATTGAAGGCACTGAGGTACTGGGAGTACAGGGAGTGCTGGGAGACCCTTGGAGGCACGGAGGTGTTTGGAGGCACGGAGGTGCTTGGAGGCACGGAGGTGTTTGGAGACACCGAGGTGTTTGGAGGGACGAGGTGCTTGGAGGCACGAGGTGCTTGGAGACACGGAGGTAACTGGAGGCACGGAGGTGCTTTGAGGCGCGGAGGTGCTTGGAGGCACGGGGTGCTTGGAGGCACGAGGTGCTTGGAGGCACGGAGGTGCTTGGAGGCACGGAGGTAACTGGAGGCACGGAGGTAACTGGAGGCACGGAGGTAACTGGAGGCACGGAGGTGCTTGAGGCGCGGAGGTGCTTGGAGGCACGAGGTGCTTGGAGGCACGAGGTGCTTGGAGGCACGGAGGTGCTTGGAGGCACGGAGGTGCTTGGAGGCACGAGGTGCTTGGAGACACGGAGGTAACTGGAGGCACGGAGGTGCTTGTAGGCACAGGATGCTTGGAAGCACAGGTTGCTTGTAGGCACAGGATGCTTGGAAGCACAGGTTGCTTGTAGGCACAGGATGCTTGGAAGCACAGGATGCTTGCAGGGACAGGATGCTTGGAAGCACAGGATGCTTGCAGGGACGAGGGAGCTCTGGATCATAGCTTCCACAGGAGAAACGAAGATACTCAGGCATCGGATCTCTGCCTGGTATCTGATTTTAAATTCCCCGCCCTAGCCTGATTGGCGGAGCAGGCAGGTGACGTCAGACCTGCTCCGCCTCCTTGCCCTTGCTTGTGATGGCGGCGCCCTTGCTTCCGGGAAGCCGCCGGAGAGCAGCGCCGACCCGCCGCTGAAGCCGGAGACTGACAGGGGAAGAGAGGCGCCGGGCAGACCAGGCCACCCGCAGGGACAAGCGCGGTCGCCGCTGCCCGAGGTTCGTGACAGTACCCCCTCCTCCAGGAGTGGCCCCTGGACACTTCCCGGGCTTAGTCGGATGTCTGGAGTGGAAGATCCGAATCAGACGAGGAGCCGTTACTTCAGTAGCCCCAATCCAACTTCTCTCCTCAGGTCCATAACCCTTCCAGTCCACCAAGTACTGTAATTTTTTATGAAGATAACGAGAGTCCAGAATAGCTTTGATTTCAAACTCCGCTCCAGCTTCTGCCACTACGGACGTTGGCCTTGGGAGTGCTGAGTGGAATCGATTCAGTATGAGGGGACGGAGTAGAGAAACATGGAAGGCGTTAGGTATGCGAAGATGGGCAGGCAAACCCAGTTTACAGACCACAGGATTTAAGACTTGTAGCACAGGGTAAGGACCGATGAACCTTGGAGCGAATTTCATGGTGGGCACCTTCAACCGGAGATTCCGTGTGGACAGCCATACCCTGTCCCCAACTTTATATTGAGGTGCGGCTTGCCGTTTCTTATCTGCAAAGAACTTGTACCGAACAGAAACCTGCTTAAGATTAGCATGAACCTTTCTCCAAATTTGTCCAAAGTGTCGTAGAGTGGACGCTACAGCAGGAACCTCTATTATCGGAAGGCTTGGAAATTCCGGAACACGGGGATGGAACCCGTAGTTGACGAAAAATGGTGATTCCCCAGTGGAAGAATGAAACAAATGGTTATGGGCAAACTCCGCCCAAGGCAACAACTCCACCCAGTTGTCCTGTGAAGGAGAGAGATACAACCGAAGAAAAGTCTCTAGATCTTGATTGACTCGTTCCGTTTGTCCATTTGTTTGGGGATGATAAGCCGACGAAAACTTAAGTTTAATGTGTAGAGTTGAACAAAGGGCTTTCCAAAACCTGGCGGTGAACTGTACTCCACGGTCAGAAACAATCTCTTGTGGCAACCCATGCAAACGAAAATGTTCTCGGATAAACAATAGAGCCAGTTTCGGTGCTGTCGGAAGACCAGTCAAGGGCACAAAGTGTGCCATCTTCGAAAAACGGTCAACGATAACCCAAACGGTGTTGCAACCCTTGGAACAGGGCAAGTCAGTGATGAAGTCCATGGAAATGTGAGTCCAGGGTCTCACAGGGATAGGCAGAGGACGAAGTAACCCTGCAGGAGGCAGACGAGGAGATTTATGTTGTGTACATTGGGGACATGAATTAACGCAATCTTGTACATCCTTCCTCATGGTGTTCCACCAGTAAGACCTTTGCAGAAACTTGTACATCTTCTGAGCGCCGGGATGACCGGAAAACTTGGAGTTATGGACCCACCGTAGTATTCCTGGGCGGAATCTAGCTGGTACGGACATTCTTCCAGGAGGAGGAGCTGGAGTAGTTAAAGCAGCAGAGACAGAAACTGGATTCAGAATTAAACCCCGCTCCGGAGGTTCATCCTCGTCTGTGGGAACCTGTGAACGGGAAAGCGCATCTGCTTTAATATTGAGAGTCCCGGCACGGTACTTGATAATGAACGAGAATCGGGAAAAGAAAAGTGCCCATCTCGCCTGGCGAGGATTCAAACATTGTGCGGATTTGATGTACAGTAAATTCTTGTGATCCGTGTAGATGGTAAACACATGTTTAGCCCCTTCTAGAAGATATCTCCATTCTTCCAAGGCAGATTTGATTGCCAAGAGTTCCTGGTCTCCAATAGAGTAATTTCGTTCGGCTGGAGAGAATTTACGAGAGTGGAAGCCACACGGATGTAATTTCTTATCAGAGGAATGCTGGGAGAGGACAGCCCCCACCCCGACTGAAGATGCATCAACTTCTAAGAAGAAGGGTTCCTCGAAATTTGGTTGTTGGAGAACTGGAGCCGTCGTGAAAGCTAACTTTAAGCGAGAAAAAGCTACAATGGCTTCCGGAGGCCACAAACTAGGATTAGAACCCTTTCTCGTCAGGGCAGTAATGGGTGCAACAATGGTGGAGAAACCTTTAATGAATTTCCTGTAGTAGTTCGCAAAGCCCAGGAACCTTTGTATTGCTTTCAGGGAAAGAGGCTGAGTCCAATCACGAATGGCCGACAACTTTTCCGGATCCATGCGAAGCTCCGTCCCCGAGATGACATAACCGAGGAACGGAATAGATGTTACTTCAAAGGTACATTTGGAAAGCTTGGCGTAGAGATGATTCTCTTGTAAACGGTGTAGCACCTCTTTGACTTGAGTCCTGTGTTCGACAAGATTCTTGGAAAAAATCAGTATGTCGTCCAGATATACCACAACGCTCTGATACAGCATATCACGAAAGATTTCGTTGACGAATCCCTGGAAAACCGCGGGAGCATTACTAAGACCAAACGGCATCACCAAGTATTCGTAATGCCCATCTCGGGTATTAAAGGCAGTCTTCCATTCATCCCCCTCTCGGATGCGTATAAGATTATAAGCTCCTCTCAAGTCGAGTTTTGAAAAAATGCGGGCACCACGAACCCTATCAAATAACTCTGTGATTAGTGGCAAGGGGTATTTATTCTTAATAGTAATGTCGTTTAGGCCGCGGTAGTCGATGCATGGTCTCAACCCCCCGTCCTTTTTCTTCACGAAAAAGAAGCCTGCACCAGCAGGGGAGGAAGAGGGGCGAATGAATCCCTTGAGCATATTGGACTTAATATACTCCGACATGGCTTGAGTCTCGGGAAGAGACAGAGGATATGTGCGACCACGAGGTGGCGTCTTCCCTGGGACAAGGTCAATAGGGCAGTCCCAAGGCCTGTGAGGTGGTAACAGGTCAGCAGCTTGTTCCGAAAATACGTCCTTGTACCCTTGATATGCCTCCGGAATGTGCTCTTCATCCGTTTTGGAGGTAACACGGAGCGGACAAACAGGAGTAAGACAATTAGTGTGACAAAAGGAACTCCAGGACAGAATTTGTGACGACTTCCAATCGATGTGGGGGTTATGACTTTTCAGCCAAGGCATTCCAAGAACCAGATCATGGGGCATTTCTGGGATTACCAAGAGTTCCAAATCTTCCTGATGTAGAGCCCCGACCCGCAGCTTAACTGGCCCCGTGCGCCACATTATGAGACCTTTGGAAATTCTAGTCCCGTTGATAGCCGTCAGTGAAATTGGCCGCTCGATAGGCCGTAACTTTAAACCCAAACTTTGGGCACAGAAGGAAGAAACGAAGTTCCCTGCAGCTCCGGAATCCAATAGGGCTTCACAAGACCTGGAGACTGAATTGGAGACTAGAGTTACTGGAAGCAAGCAGTCCGAAGTTGGAGAAGCTTTTGTCGTAACTCCCAGCTTGACTCCTCCGGAACAAGCTAGGTCTGCCCGTTTCCCGGACGGACTTTACAAGATTTAAGAAAATGATCTGCGGCTCCACAGTAAAGGCAGAGTTTACCCTCACGACGACGCTGTCGTTCTTCCGGAGACAGTCGGGAGCGGTTAATTTGCATGGGCTCATCTGAGCTAGGTGAGGCCACCGGCCTAGGAGTAGGATTCCGGAACCTGGAACGATCCGAACGGTTACGTTCTCTTCCACGCTCCTGCATCCGAAGATCCACCTTGACGCAAAGGGAAATCAAATCTTCTAATGGATCCGGCAGATCTCTAGTAACCAGCTCGTCTTTCAGCCGGTCGGAAAGACCGTTCCAGAAGGCAGCTCTCAGGGCATCATTATTCCAGCGTAGTTCGGAAGCAATGGTCTGGAAATGAACCACGTACTGGCCCACGGAACGGGCGCCCTGCCGAACACGGAGCAAATCGGAAGAAGCAGTGGTCATTCTGCCGGGCTCGTCGAAAATCCTTCGAAAGAACGAGATGAAGTTGGTGTAGTTGGAAACCATGGGATCAGATCGTTCCCATAATGGAGACACCCAATCCAAAGCAGAACCTTCCAACAGAGAAATAATATATGCTACCTTGGACCGGTCTGTAGGAAAGTTGTGTGCAAGTAGCTCGAAATGTACCTCGCACTGGTTCAAGAAACCACGACAATTTTTGGGATTCCCATTATAGCGGGACGGAGTAGGCAACTGAAGGCGTGGAGTGACACCGGCCGATGGTTGAACATTGCTGGCAACGGCAACTGGTGCGACTGCTGGAACAGGAGCCGGAATTACTGAGGCCAGAGACGCCTGAATCTGATCCAGACGCCCGGACAACTGCTGGAGGTACTGCATCACCTGACCTTGTGCTGCTTCCTGACTTTGCACTCGAGAAGCCAGGTTCTGGATGGCACTAGAGTCCGTGTTCCGATCCCCCGAGTCCATGAGGCCTGAGTATACTATCACTGACCTGGTTTGGGAGTGTTGTGGACTCGGGGCTTCTTCCGATGACCGGGAAGAGGAACCGCCACTGGGTCGTAGTAGAGATGGCCGGATGTAGGTCTTCCTCATGCAGAACTAAGACGGCAGGCGGGAGGCCCAGAGGAATTCTTGTAGGTCTCCTGTAAGACAAGACTTGTAGAAATAATGAAGGCTGGGGTACTGAGATATTGGAGACACTGTGGTATTGAAGGCACTGAGGTACTGGGAGTACAGGGAGTGCTGGGAGACCCTTGGAGGCACGGAGGTGTTTGGAGGCACGGAGGTGCTTGGAGGCACGGAGGTGTTTGGAGACACCGAGGTGTTTGGAGGGACGAGGTGCTTGGAGGCACGAGGTGCTTGGAGACACGGAGGTAACTGGAGGCACGGAGGTGCTTTGAGGCGCGGAGGTGCTTGGAGGCACGGGGTGCTTGGAGGCACGAGGTGCTTGGAGGCACGGAGGTGCTTGGAGGCACGGAGGTAACTGGAGGCACGGAGGTAACTGGAGGCACGGAGGTAACTGGAGGCACGGAGGTGCTTGAGGCGCGGAGGTGCTTGGAGGCACGAGGTGCTTGGAGGCACGAGGTGCTTGGAGGCACGGAGGTGCTTGGAGGCACGGAGGTGCTTGGAGGCACGAGGTGCTTGGAGACACGGAGGTAACTGGAGGCACGGAGGTGCTTGTAGGCACAGGATGCTTGGAAGCACAGGTTGCTTGTAGGCACAGGATGCTTGGAAGCACAGGTTGCTTGTAGGCACAGGATGCTTGGAAGCACAGGATGCTTGCAGGGACAGGATGCTTGGAAGCACAGGATGCTTGCAGGGACGAGGGAGCTCTGGATCATAGCTTCCACAGGAGAAACGAAGATACTCAGGCATCGGATCTCTGCCTGGTATCTGATTTTAAATTCCCCGCCCTAGCCTGATTGGCGGAGCAGGCAGGTGACGTCAGACCTGCTCCGCCTCCTTGCCCTTGCTTGTGATGGCGGCGCCCTTGCTTCCGGGAAGCCGCCGGAGAGCAGCGCCGACCCGCCGCTGAAGCCGGAGACTGACAGGGGAAGAGAGGCGCCGGGCAGACCAGGCCACCCGCAGGGACAAGCGCGGTCGCCGCTGCCCGAGGTTCGTGACACCGACAGGGCGGAACAAAGAGCAGAGCGGCAATGTCAGAGGTAACAAGAATACTCCTCAGAAAAACACGCGTTGGCACTGTCAGCCATCTTCATTCCGGTAGTAGACAACTGGGAAGCAGACTTCCTCAGCAGACACGATCTCCATCCAGGGGAGTGGGGTCTCCATCCGGAGGTGTTCAAGGAAATAACAGACATTTGGGGATTACCCCAAATAGACATGATGGCCTCTCGTCTCAACAAGAAGCTTCGGCGTTATTGTTCCAGGTCGAGGGACCCACAAGCAGTGGCAGTGGATGCCCTGGTGTCTCCGTGGGTGTTCCAGTCAGTGTACGTGCTTCCACCACTCCCACCGTGTACGTGTTTCCACCACTCCCACTCATCCCAAGAATCCTAAAGCTCATAAGGAGAACAGGGGTTCAAGCGATCCTCATTGCTCCAGACTGGCCGAGAAGGGCTTGGATCTACTGCAAGAAGAACCAAGGCCTCTTCCTCTTCGGGAGGACCTGCTGCAGCAGGGGCCGTTCGCCTATCAAGACTTACCGCGGCTACGTTTGACGGCATGGAAGTTGAGCGCCTGCTACTTGCTCGGAAGGGCATTCTAAAGAAGGTCATTCCTACCCTGATACAGGCTAGGAAAGGGGTAACGTCTAAACATTACTATCGTATTTGGAAGAAATATGTCTCTTGGTGTGAATCCAAGAAGTTTCCTACGGTGGAGTTTCAACTCGGACGTTTTCTCCTCTTCCTGCAAGCAGGTGTGGACATGGGCCTGAGGTTGGGATCTGTGAAGGTCCAGATTTCGTCCCTATCCATTTTCTTCCAGAAACAATTGGCTGCCCTCCCTGAGGTTCAGACTTTTTTGAAGGGAGTTCTGCACATCCAACCTTCCTTTGTACCGCCTACGACGCCTTGGGACCTTAACGTGGTGTTGCAGTTCCTCCAGTCGGATTGGTTTGAACCTCTACAGGAGGTTGAGGTCAATTTTATTACATGGAAGGCGGTCACATTGTTGCCCCTAGCTTCTGCTAGATGCGTGTCCGAATTGGGGGCTTTATCCTGTAAAAGCCCTTACTTGATCTTCCACGAAGATAGAGCTGAGCTGAGCTCCGGACACGTCAGCAGTTTCTTCCGAAAGTTGTGTCGGCATTTCATATAAACCAACCTATTGTGGTGCCAGTGGCTAGTGACTCCTCACTTACATCAAAGTCCTTGGATGTTGTAAGGGCTCTGAAGATATATGTGAAGAGAACTTCTCGTCACAGAAAGTCGGACTCTCTGTTTGTCCTATATGATCCCAAGAAAATTGGGTGTCCTGCTTCTAAGCAGACGATCTCTCACTGGATTAGGTTCACTATCCAGCACGCTTATTCTACGGCAGGATTGCCGTGTCCAAAATCTGTTAAGGCCCACTCTACTCATAAGGTGGGGTTTTCCTGGGCGACTGCCCGGGTGTCTCGGCATTGCAACTTTGCCGAGCTGCAACTTGGTCTGGGTCGAACACGTTTGCAAAGTTTTACAAGTTCGATACTTTGGCCTCTGATGATCTGAAGTTCAGTCAATCAGTTCTGCAGGTGCCTCCGCGCTCTCCCTCCCGTTCTGGTAGCTTTGGTACATCCCCATGGTATTAATGTGGACCCCAGCATCCTCTGGGATGTAAGAGAAAATAGGATTTTGGTTACCTACCAGTAAATCCTTTTCTCGTAGTCCGTAGAGGATGCTGGGCGCCCGCCCAGCGCTTCGTTTTCCTGCAACCGTTATCTGGTTCAGTACAGCTTTGTTTAGTTATGTACTGCATGGTTACTTGGAGTTTTCAAGCTGGTTAGCTTGATGTGCCTTGTATGTGTGAGCTGGTATGAATCTCACCACTATCTGTGTTAAATCCTTCTCTCAAAGATGTCCGTCTCCTCGGGCACAGTTTCTAGACTGAGTCTGGTAGGAGGGGCATAGAGGGAGGAGCCAGCCCACACTGTCAAACTCTTAAAGTGCCAATGGCTCCTGGTGGACCCGTCTATACCCCATGGTACTAATGTGGACCCCAGCATCCCCTACGGACTACGAGAAAAGGATTTACCGGTAGGTAACCAAAATCCTATTTTTAACATTTAGCTTATGTTATTTGGTAAGAATAGAAAATAGCAATCCTGGATACTTCCATGACTGTTTTTATATTTATATCTATGTGAATTTTACTAAATATAGAGGTGGTAAGCTTTTATCTTTTTAATGTATACCTAATAGTATGGCTTAAGTGTGTGTGTGAGGATGCGAGGTTCTAGATCCTTGGGCATGGTGGTAAATGAAAACCAATGGTGGTTTATTGAAAAGCATGTGTGATTAAAGGTCCATACACACTGCGTTTTTACCCAGCATGTGTGCATAGCGATGATTGCTGACATCGATGGGCTGAAAAGCGCTCAGTGCATACACACTGATCGCTTTGTCCCCCTGCCCAGCGATGTCAGCGGGGGTGAGCGGCTTTCCATTGCAGGACGCTATGGAAAGCCGCTCACCCCGCCGTTCATCTACTGGTAATACCAGTAGATGCGTTCATCTACTGGTAATACCAGTAGATAAACGGCGGCCGCCAGCGATGAAGCGGGAGCGCGCATCAGCGCTCATCGCTGGGGTATACACACTGGGCAGCTTTGAGCTGAAAGCAGCTCAACACACCAAAAGTGATCTGCTTTCAGCTCAAAATCGCCCAGTGTGTATGGGCCTTAACAGCACAGCATGCTTCAGTATTACAATTCCACATGACAGTTCCCACAATGAATCCTTGAAAGAGCGGCACCTCTTAGCCTAGGATCAGTGACTCATCTCCATAGCCCTCACAGCCCACCTTTGTCACACTTCTAATCCCCCTCATGTGAACACCCTCCCTAGGGGAGTTATAAAAGGTGTTTGTAATAGCCAGCCAGGGCTGTTTGTAGCCCCCCCACCCCACATAGATATAAAAAAGCAAGGCAAGGGAGCATGGCCCCACTGAAATGGGCATGGTCTCATTAAAAATGGGTGTGGACTCGCCTGAAAAGACCACCCCAGTTTTTGACCCTGCACGCTGCACCAACAGATCACAGCCACCACAGGGGGGAAAAAATAAATTCAACCATATTAAGTCCCACACAGTAATGCCCCCTGCACCATATTATGCCACACTCCGCAATGCCCTTGAAACATTATGCCCTACAGTAAAGCTTCTGATTGCTTTTAAATTACCTGCTCATTGCCAAGGGTTACACACGCTGGGGGTCTTGCTGGTTGCCAGGGGTTTCCTGCTCTGGGATCCATGCTGGTTGCTAGGGGTTACATGTTCTGGGATCCATGCTGGTTGCCAGGGGTTGCATGCTCTGGGATCCATGCTAGTTGCCAGGGCTGTGTAATGCTAGTTGCCAGGGCTGTGTAATGCTAGTTGCCAGGGCTCTGTAATGCTAGTTGCCAGGGCTGTGTAATGCTAGTTGCCAGGGCTCTGTAATGCTAGTTGCCAGGGCTGTGTAATGCCAGTTGCCAGGGCTGTGTAATCCTAGTTGCCAGGGCTGTGTAATGCCAGTTGCCAGGGCTGTGTAATGCTAGTTGCCAGGGCTGTGTAATGCCAGTTGCCAGGGCGTTGTAATGCCAATTGCAAGGGCTGTGTAATGCTAGTTGCCACTTGCCAGGGCTGTGTAGTGCTCGTTGTTAGGGGTGTGTACAGCGCCCACCAGCCCGCCAGCATCTCCCCCTCTCCTCCTCCTCCTCCCGCCCACCAGTCAGGTGCTGCTGCTGTGTCTCATGGTGCTCCCCCTCCTCCCTGAAATTACTACTCCTCCCTGTAATTACTACTCCGCTCTGGGGTGGAGGTCCGCGTAATGATGCGTTTGCATTGTGAAGTCACAAAGCAAACGCGTCATTACGCCAAACTCCGCCCTTGAGCGGAGTAGTAATGACAAGGAAAAGGGGGAGCACCATGAGACACCTAGCCACGGCGGGCGCCCCATGCCAACCGCAAGCGTCACCCTCCGCAAGAAACGGCACTGTAGCCAGCGCCCACTTCCTCCCCTAAGTGTCATCTCTCAGGTGACATCCTGCTGGGATAGACCCCTGGCTCTCTGGCATAGGTCACTGTTGGACAATAAGGAGTAAACAAAGAACACTTCTGTTGAACAATAGTCTGGTCTGTCATGCAGCCGCCGCGGCCGCTGTACTTACCTCTCCGAGGGCGCTGGATCTCCGGGCGGCTGTCCTCATTGGCGGTCTCCGGCTCCCGGCGCTCTGTCCAGCGCTCATAGTGTGGACGTCGCGGGTGCGGGTGACGTCATCAAGCGCTCCCCAATCAGACGCTGGCGGGAAGTTCAAATTCAGACGCCGGGCAGAGCTCCGGCGCCTGAGTATCATCTATTCTGCTACAGAAGTTGTGATCTCCAGAGCTCCCGTATTCCTGTGGTTTCCAGCCTTCCCAGACGGACTTCAGCGCCTCCAAGCACCTCAGCGCCTCCAAGCACCTCAGCGCCTCCAAGCACCTCAGTGCCTCCAAGCACTTCAGCGCCTCCAAGCGCCTCCAAGCGCCTCAGCGCCACCAAGCACTTCAGCGCCTCCAAGCACCTCAGCGCCTCCAAGCACTTCAGCGCCTACAAGCACTTCAGCGCCTACAAGCACTTCAGCGCCTACAAGCACCTCAGTGCACTTTAGCGCAGTTTGTGCCTCCAGCATATGGTACTTTTCACTGATTCATCAGCGCCTTTTCAAGTTCTGTCTTTCAGGAGACCTCCAACGTCCACACGTGCCTCATGTCTGCCGACCTAATCCTGCATGAGGAAAACTTACATTCAGCCATCTCTGCTGCGGCCCAGTTGCGGTTCCTCTTCCCGGTCACCGGAAGAAACCCCGAGTCCACAACACTCCCAAACCAGGTCAGTGATAGTATACTCGGGCCACATGAACGCAGAGGGATCGGAACACGGACTCAAGTACCATCCAGAATTTGGCTTCCCGCGTGCAAAGTCAGGAAGCAGCACAGGGCCAAGTGATGCAGTACCTCCAGGAGTTGTCCGGTCGTTTGGATCAGATTCAAGCATCCTTAGCTTCTGTAATTCCGGCCCCAGTTCCTGTAGCCGCACCAGTTGCCGCTCCCAGCAATGTTCAACCATCGGCTGGTATCAGTCCGCGTCTTCAACTCCCTACTCCTTCCCGTTATAATGGGAATCCAAAAAATTGTTGAGGTTTCTTAAACCAATGCGAAGTTCATTTTGAGCTACTCGCACATAATTTTCCCACTGACCGGTCCAAGGTGGCATATATTATTTCTTTGCTTGAGGGATCTACATTGGATTGGGTGTCTCCACTATGGGAACGATCTGATTCATTGGTTTCCAATTACACTGAATTCATCACATCTTTCCGAGGAATTTTCGACGAGCCTGGCAGGATGACCACGGCCTCTTCTGACTTGCTACGCATCCGTCAGGGCTCCCGATCTGTGGGCCAGTACGTGGTTAATTTTCAGACCATTGCTTCTGAACTTCACTGGAATAATGACGCCCTGAGAGCTGCTTTCTGGAACGGTCTCTCTGATCGCCTGAAGGACGAGTTGGTCACTCGGGAACTCCCGGATTCGTTAGAGGAACTGACTTCTCTCTGCATCAAGGTGGATCTCCGGATGCAGGAACGTGGAGGTGAACGCAGTCGATCGGAGCGTTCCAGGTTCCGGCTTCCTCCCTCTAGGCAAGCAGTGGTACCAAGTCCGGACGAACCCATGCAGATTAACCGGTCCCGATTGTCTCCGGAAGAACGACAGCGTCGTCGTGAGGGCAAGCTCTGTCTGTACTGCGGGGCCGCAGATCACTTTATCAAATTCTGCAAATCCCGTCCGGGAAACGGGCAGGCCTAGCTTGTTCCGGAGGAGTCAAGTTGGGGGTCACGACTAAATCTTCTCCGACTTTGGATTGTTTGCTTCCTGTGTCTTTAATCACCAAGTCAGTCTCCAAGTCTTGTGAGGCCCTGTTGGATTCCGGAGCTGCGGGGAACTTCGTTTCTTCTTCCTGTGTCCAAACCATAGATTTAAAGGTACGGCCTATCGAGCGGCCTATTTCGTTGACGGCTATCAATGGTACTAGAATATCCAAGGGTCTCATAACGTGGCGTACGGAGCCAGTTAAGCTGCAGGTCGGAGCTCTACATCAAGAATGTCTGGAATTCTTGGTGATTCCAGAAATGCATCATGATCTGGTCCTCGGAATGCCTTGGCTCAAAATTCATAATCCCCACATTGATTGGAAGTCTTCTCAAATTCTGTCTTGGAGTTCTTTTTGGCACGCTAACTGTCTCACTCCCGTCTGTCCGCTCCGTGTCTCTTCTAAATCAGATGAAGAGCATATTCCGGAGGCGTATCAAGGGTTCAAGGATGTGTTTTCAGAACAGGCGGCTGACCAGTTACCATCCCATAGGCCTTGGGACTGCCCCATTGACCTTATCCCAGGGAAGATGCCGCCCCGTGGCCGCACATATCCTCTGTCACTTCCTGAGACTCAAGCTATGTCGGACTATATTAAGTCCAATCTGCTCAAGGGATTCATTCGCCCCTCTATCTCCCCGGCTGGAGCGGGCTTCTTTTTCGTGAAGAAGAAGGATGGGGGGTTGAGACCATGTATCGACTACCGCGGCTTAAACGATATCACCATCAAGAATAAATACCCCTTGCCACTAATCACAGAGTTATTTGATAAGGTTCGTGGCGCACGCGTTTTCTCCAAGCTCGATTTGAGGGGGGCCTATAATCTTATACGCATCCGAGAAGGGGATGAATGGAAGACCGCATTCAATACCAGGGATGGGCATTATGAATATCTGGTGATGCCGTTTGGCCTTAGTAATGCCCCTGCCGTCTTCCAGGGATTCGTCAACGAAATCTTCCGAGACATGTTACATCGAAGTGTTGTGGTATATTTAGACGACATACTGATTTTTTCCAAAGATCTTGCTGAACACAGGGCACAGGTCAAAGAGGTGCTCCACCGTTTACGAAAGAATCAACTCTATGCTAAGATCTCCAAATGTACCTTCGAAGTAACATCAATTCCGTTCCTCGGTTATATCATCTCGGGGACGGAGCTTCGCATGGACCCGGAGAAACTCTCTGCCATTCGTGACTGGACTCAGCCCCTCTCTTTTAAAGCAATACAAAGATTCCTGGGCTTTGCGAATTATTACAGGAAATTCATTAGGGGTTTCTCTATTATAGTTGCACCCATTACCGCCTTGACCAGAAAGGGCTCCAACCCGGGTTTGTGGTCTCCCGAAGCCATGGAAGCTTTCACCTACTTGAAATCAGCTTTAATGTCAGCCCCGGTACTTCAACAACCAAATTTCGAAGAACCTTTTTTCCTGGAAGTTGATGCATCTTCGGTGGGAGTCGGAGCCGTTCTCTCCCAGTACTCCTCGGATAAGAAATTGCATCTGTGTGGCTTCCACTCTCGAAAGTTCTCCCCGGCCGAACGGAATTATACTATTGGTGATCAAGAGCTCTTAGCAATAAAATCCGCTTTGGAGGAGTGGAGGTATCTTTTAGAAGGGGCCAAACATGTGATTACTATTTACACCGATCACAAAAATTTGTTGTACATTAAAACCACACAGTGTTTGAATCCTCGTGAAGCTAGATGGGCGCTTTTCTTCACTCGATTTTCTTTTGTTATCAAGTACCGGTGCCGGGACTTTCAATACTAAAGCTGATGCACTCTCTCGTTCACAAACTCCCACAGATGAAGAGGATTCTTCTGAACGGAATTTAATTCTGAATCCAATTTCTGTTTCCGCTGCTTCCACTACTCCGGGCCCTCCCCCTGGGAGAATGTCTGTACCAACTAAATTCCGGCCGAAAATACTGCAGTGGGCCCATATCTCCAAGTTCTCTGGTCATCCCGGCATCCAGAAGATGCTCAAGTTTCCGCAAAGATCTTACTGGTGGGACACCATGAGGAAGGATGTACAGGATTACGTTAATTCTTGTCCACAGTGTACGCAGCATAAATCTCCTCGTCTACCTCCTGCCGGGTTGCTTCGCCCTCTGTCCATTCCTATGAAACCCTGGACTCATATTTCCATGGACTTCATTACCGAATTGCCCTGTTCCAAGGGTTACAATACCATCTGGGTGATTGTTGACCGCTTTTCAAAGATGGCGCACTTCGTTCCATTGACAGGTCTGCCGACAGCTCCCAAATTGGCTTTATTGTTCATCCGGGAACACTTTCGATTGCATGGTTTACCTCAAGAAATAGTCTCTGATCGAGGGGTACAGTTCACCGCAAGGTTTTGGAGAGCCCTCTGCTCAGCCTTATAAATTACACATAAATTTTCGTCTGCCTATCATCCCCAAACGAATGGACAAACGGAACGAGTCAACCAAGATCTAGAGACTTTCCTCCGCCTTTATCTCTCCCCTTCACAGGACAACTGGGTGGAGTTGTTGCCTTGGGCGGAGTTTGCCCATAACCATTCATTTCATTCTTCCACTGGCGAGTCTCCGTTCTTCATCAACTATGGGTTCCACCCACGAGTTCCGGAATTACCAATTCTTCCGACAGAAGAGGTGCCAGCTGTGACTTCCACTCTACTACACTTCAGACAAATTTGGAGTAAGATTCATGCTAGTCTTAAAAAGGTTTCTGTCCGATACAAGTTCTTCGCGGATAAGAAACGGCGAGCCGCTCCTCAATACAAGGTTGGTGATAGGGTATGGCTTTCCACACGCAATCTCCGGTTAAAGGTGCCCACTATGAAGTTTGCTCCAAGATTCATCGGTCCTTATCCTGTGCTACAAGTCCTGAATCCTGTGGTCTGTAAATTGGGTTTACCTTCTCACCTACGTATACTAAATGCCTTCCATGTTTCTCTTCTTCGTCCTCTCGTCCTTAATCGTTTTCATTCAAAGTCTTCTAGCCCCACCTCAGTAGAAACTGAAACCGGAACAGACTTCGAGATCAAAACTATTCTGGACTCTCGTTACCATCACCAGAATCTGCAATATCTGGTGGAATGGAAAGGTTATGGTCCTGAGGAGAGAAGTTGGATAAAAGCTTCTGAGGTCTCAGCTCCTCGACTAATCCGGATTTTCCATTCTAGACATCCTACGAAACCAGAAAGTGTCCAGAGGCCACTCCTAGAGGAGGGGGTACTGTCATGCAGCCTCCGCGGCCGCCGTACTTACCTCTCCGGGGGCGGATCTCCGGGCGGCTGTCCTCGTTGGCGGTCTCCGGCTCCCGGCGCTCCGTCCAGCGCTCATAGTGTGGACGTCGCGGGTGCGGGTGATGTCATCAAGCACTCCCCAATCAGACGCTGGCGGGAAGTTCAAATTCAGACGCCGGGCAGAGCTCCGGCGCCTGAGTATCATCTATTCTGCTACAGAAGTTGTGATCTCCAGAGCTCCCGTATTCCTGTGGTTTCCAGCCTTCCCAGACGGACTTCAGCGCCTCCAAGCACCTCAGCGCCTCCAAGCACCCCAGTGTCTCCAAACACTTCAGCGTCTCCAAGCACCTCAGCGCCTCCAAGCACCTCAGCGCCTCCAAGCACTTCAGCGCCTCCAAGCACCTCAGTGCATCCAAGCGCCTCAGCGCCTCCAAGCACCTCAGCGCCTCCAAGCACCTCAGTGCCTCCAAGCACTTCAGCGCCTCCAAGCGCCTCAGCGCCTCCAAGCGCCTCAGCGCCTCCAAGCACCTCAGTGCCTCCAAGCACTTCAGCGCCTCCAAGCGCCTCAGCGCCTCCAAGCACTTCAGCGCCTCCAAGCACCTCAGCACCTCCAAGCACTTCAGCGCCTCCAAGCATCTCAGTGCCTCCAAGCACTTCAGCGCCTACAAGCACTTCAGCGCCTACAAGCACCTCAGTGCCTCCAAGCACCCAGTGCACTTTAGCGCAGTTTGTGCCTCCAGCATCCGGTACTCTTCACTGATTCATCAGCGCCTTTTCAAGTTCTGTCTTTCAGGAGACCTCCAGCGTCCATACGTGCCTCCTGTCTGCCGACCTAATCCTGCATGAGGAAAACTTACATTCGGCCATCTCTGCTGCGGCCCAGTTGCGGTTCCTCTTCCCGGTCACCGGAAGAAACCCCGAGTCCACAACACTCCCAAACCAGGTCAGTGATATGGTCTACCTAACCTGATAATCTGATTATCAATGTATGGTTTCCACAGATCTAGAATACACATAGATTTATCCTCTTGGTGTAAGTAAACAATAGGGCGCTCTATTGCTTACACGTATAACCCACATACAGTGTAACAGATAACATAACACAATCTCATATATTACTAATATTAAAGCTGATTCAAGCACAGTACAGGGAAACAGGACATGCTCTGGGGAATTAATAAACAAACACACATACTGAGTGTACATACTGTATTTATATAAGGGAAGATGGGGATACAAATGTTATATTATTTGACGTGGGAAATGAGACATAACTATATTGTCACGTTCCTCTCATTTCCTCATATTGCACCCTCTAATAGCTTTTCTTTTTCTTCTTTGTTGTGGTATAAATAAAAAAGCAGTAAGTAACTGATCTTGAAATGGCAACACACATGACCTCCTTTATGAAGATTGTTATCTAACCCAATGTTCAGGGGATATCTGTCAGAAAGTTGACAGTATCCATGTTGACATTCATAATTTTGACAGCACAATGTCAACATCAGAATGATACTCTGAGTGGTGGTGGGCCCAGGCGCAAAAAATATAATTTGGGCACCCCCCCTCCACCCCAACCCAAGTTCACAATATGCCACATGTCAGTGGGTGACAAGGAGAGGCAGAGGGTGACAGCGTAAGGCAGGGGGAGGCAGAGGTTAACATAGAGAGGCAGAGGATGAAAACAGAAGGCAAGGTCAGGCAGAGGGTGACAGAGGGTGACATGTGGAGGCAGTGGGTGACAGGGAGAGGATGATGGGGAAGCAGTGGGTAACAGGGAGAGGATGACAAGGAGAGACAGTGGATGACAGGGGTACAAGCACAATGTCCTATGCAGTGTGGAGAACAGGGAGCATGTACCTTGGTGGGGGCAGAAACACAGTGGCCCCTGCTCTGTCTGTGACAGGGACCCTGCCCCTTGTGCTTTCCTCAGTATGACACTCAGTTAGGCAGACTCTGACAGTGCCTGTTACACTGCTTGTGGCTGCCTTCAATTCACAGACAGCAGTGATTCAGACATAGGGGTATATTCAATTAAAGTCGGATCCATTCCGACATGTATTTGTCGGAATGGATCCGACAACCCCAATTCAATCCCATCTTAATTCGACTTTTTCAACTCGAAATGAGATGGGACGCAGAGGAGGAGAAGGGGGGCGAGCCGTGGGGAGAACAGCGGGGGGACAGCTGGCAGGCATACAGGGAAGATCAGCGCTACAGTAGCTACAGCAGCGTGCTGGAGCCGGGTGGAAGCTGCCGTGAGGTCGGGCGGCTGAGTGACATCCAGCTGCAGCGCTACTGTAGCGCTGATCTCCCCTGTATGCCCGCCGGCTGTCCCCCGTCTCCATGCGGCTTCCCCCCCCCTCTCCTCCTCTGGGTCCACATCTCAGTCCGACATCTTTTGATGTCGGACTGAGATGGTCGAAAAGGGGGCCAAAACCTTTCGGTTTTGGCCCCGTTTTCGACACAAGCACGTGGATCGGCAGCTATTCCGCCGATCCACATGCTTTTCGACAAGTCGAATTCATCGACTTGTCGAAAAATTTAGGGATATATTGAATAGGTCGAATAAGGATTCGACCTTAAAAAGTCGAAAGCTGCCGTCTTTTCAACATATACCCCATAATGTACAGCTGGCTGTTAATTAGAAGCAGTATGAGGCTGTGATCATCAGTGCTGATAAGTGGCAAGTCTCCTCTATTGGTCCGGAACATACAAGGTCAGTCCTGCCTCTCTAAAGCTCCGTACACACGGGGAGAGATGTGTGCTGAGCGATCTGTCACAGACCGCTTACCACACATCTCTCCCCCCGCTCAGCACAGCGCGATGTGTGCTGAGCAAGGGGGGCGCTCATTTCACCCAGCGGTAAAATGAGCGACCTGCTAGATTGTGCCTGGTCAGATTGCTTAGAATTTAAGCACGGATCTCTCCGTCTGGGGGACCTGCCCCTTTAGGCAAGGGGCAGGTCCCTCAGACAGTGCAGTCAACCCTACTCTCTGCACTAGGCCTTTCATCTGACATTGCTCAAAATGGTCTGTGGGGGGCCAGGGGATAACTCATTGCTGGACTTAGTTCTCTGGGGCCCCTGTTGCACCAATGGTAATTCTGCCCCTGGTTCAAACTTTTGACAGGTCAACATCCTCAAACTGTTGATAGGTTTACAATGTCAACATCTGAGATCTCACCATGTGAAATGTTGACAGTTTGAGGAGGTTAGGGTTAGGCTGCAAGAGGAGAGTAGAGGTTGGGGTTTGGTACTAGGCTGAGGGAAAGTATTAGGGGGGTACACACGGAGAGATCCGTATTTAAAATCTAAGGGCTGGTATACACGGCAGAGATGTGTGCTGAGCGTACCACTCAGCACACATCTCTCCTGCCACTCAGCACAGCGCGATGTGTGCTGAGCAATGCGGGGAGGACGGGTGGCCGTTCATTTCACCCAGCGGGTGAAATGAGCGACATGCTAGATTGGCCTGCATGCAGGCTCAATCTAGCACCGGCGATAGATCTGTGCTTAAAATCTAAGCAATCTAGTCAGATTGCTTAGATTTTAAGCATGGATCTCTCCGTGAGTACCCCCCTTAAGCAATCTGACTAGATTGCTTAGATTTTAAGCACGGATCTGTTGTGTGTATGCCCCCCAGTGATAGCAATGTGCGGCTATTGCTGGTGCTAGATTGGCCTGCATGCAGGCTCAATCTAGCGGGTCGCTCACTTTAGCACTATGTGAAGTGAGCGGCCCCCCGTGCTGAGCAGGGGGAGAGATGTGTGTTGAGCGATCTGTGTTAAGATCGCTCAGCACACATCTCTCCCGTCAGTACTGGCCTTTAAGGATAGGGGAGAACTACTTACCGGAACTTACATCAGACATGTTGACCGACAGTTTGTCTTCATTACACATTATCCATGTAGAAATGATGAATTTAGACATGGCCACTGTTGACATTCTGAGCATGTCCTGTCAACTTGATGAATGTCTATGTGATAACTGTCAACCATTTGTAATTTGTTTTTTAAGTGATACCACCACTCTATAGAGATCACACTTCAGAAAAGGAGATGTATGCACCTTTTAACTGGATACCCCTTTTGGTAGTGAAATTATCTTAACAAAAAAACATATAAATGTAGAGATGTGCGGCGGGCACTTTTCGTGTTTTGGTTTTGGTTCTAATTCCACTTTCGTGTTTTGGTTTTGGCTTGGTTTTGCCAAAACCATCCTTTCATGTTTGTTTTTGTTTTTGGTTTTGGATCTGGATGATTTTTGGGAAAAAAACAACCTATAAAAACAGCTAAAATCACAGAATTTGGGGGTAATTTTGCTCCTACAGTATTATTAACCTCAATAAACAATCATTTCCACTCATTTCCAGTCTATTCTGAACACCTCACACCTCACAATATTGTTTTTAGGCCAAAAGGTTGCACCGAGGTTGCTGGATGACTAAGCTAAGCGACACAAGTGTGCGGCACAAACACCTGGCCCATCTAGAAGTGGCACTGCAGTGGCAGACAGGAGGGCAGATATAAAAAAAGGCCCCAAACAGCACATCATGCAAAGAAGAAAAAGAATTGCAATGAGGTAGTTGTATGACTAACTATATAAACCCTCGCGCTAATATAATCAAATTGAGGCAAGAGGACATGAATATACTCAATACATTAGTTCCTTTATGATATTTTTAATATCTGTAAAATCAATCATATAAAGACAAAAAAAAACATAAAAAAATTGATATGCGCATATAAAACCCCCAATAAAAATATAATATTAATAATTGAGCATAAGAGGTGGATCATATATCTATATTGCTATAATTGACCACAGTGGACTAATCCGATAATTGTAGAAATGTTGATGTCCTTATTTTATTCCTAAATAGGACAGTCCCATAAGGTATGCTTTAAATAATCTCCTGAATTGAATATCATATAGTGTTGCATGAATGAAGTTTTTTACCAGTTCATGGAATTATCCATATGCTCACAGAATGGTAAGTTCTCACTAAGGGAGATGTAACCTGAATCCTGGAGGATAAAGTCGAACACCCGGGGCTCAGCGCACCGCAAGCACCTGTTGAATGATAAAGCTCCCGTTCTCGAACCACCGCAAGTGGCGTCCTCCGTCTCCCACTAGACTGCCTCACGTGAGCAGTGCACACACCTTTTGGCTTTGGAGGAAACAGTCCGGCTCCCGGAGCTCGGCGCACCGCAGGCGCCTGTCAGCTGGTTATGCTCCCGTCTTCAAGCCGCCGCATATAGCGTCCTCCCTTCTCCCACTTGTCAGCCTCAAACGACAGCGATGCACATCAACAGGGACCAACTATAAATAAGGACATCAACATTTCGACAATTATCGGATTAGTCCACTGTGGTCAATTATAGCAATATAGATATATGATCCACCTCTTATGCTCAATTATTATTATTATATTTTTATTGGGGGGTTTTATATGCGCATATCAATTTTTTTATGTTTTTTTGTCTTTATATGATTGATTTTACAGATATTAAAAATATCATAAAGGAACTAATGTATTGAGTATATTCATGTCCTGTTGCCTCAATTTGATTATATTAGCGCAAGGGGTTATATAGTTTCTTGTAGGTTTACATCTGGTGTATATCAGGTGGGATTGTTTGGCTACATCCACAAGCATATTTACCTTCGCTGCTCTGTAGAATATATGGGTTCTTATTAAAGCATATATATTAATTTTTATATTCAAGTTGATTGTATGTCTATACAAGGTGGGTGTGTATGTGGATTCATACATACACCTATCCGTAGTTATACATATTTATATATATATATATATAGTGATTAGCACCAGACACAGGTAGTGTTTTTTAGTTGTATGACTAGCCAAGCAACACAAACAATTGGCCCATCTAGGCGTGGCACTGCAGTGGCAGACAGGAGGGCAGATATAAAAAAAGGCCCCTAACAGCACAACATGCAAAGATGAAAAATAGGTGCACCGAGGTTGCTGTATGACTAAGCTAGGTGACACAACCACCTGGCCCATCTAGTAGTGTCACACAGTGGCTGAATGTCGAGAGTGGGCCGCAATTGTTCGGTCCAAATCACTGGAATTATATGTCCAAATCACTGGAATTAATTGGCAAAATCACTGGAATTATACGTCCAAATCACTGGAATGAATTGGCAAAATCACTGGAATTATACGACCAAATCAGTGGAATTAATTGGCAAGATCACTGGAATTAATAATTATACGTACAAATCACTGGAATTAATTGGCAAGATCACTGTAATTAATAATTATACGTACACATCACTGGAATTAATTGTCAAGATCACTGTAATTAATAATTGTGCGTCCAAATCACTGGAATTAATTGGGAAAATCACTGGAATTAATTGGCAAGATCACTGCAATTAATAATTATACATCCAAATCACTGGCATTAATTGGCAAAATCACTGGAATTATACATCCAAATCACTGGATTAATTGGCAAAATCACTGGAATTATACGTCCAAATCACTGGAATTAATTGGCAAGATCACTGTAATTAATAATAATACGTCCAAATCACTGGAATTAATTGGCAAGATCACTGTAATTATATGTCCAAATCACTGGAATTAATTGGCAAGATCACTGTAATTATATGTCCAAATCACTGGAATTAATTGGCAAGATCACTGTAATTGATAATTATACGTCCAAATCACTGGAATTAATTGGCAAAATCACTGGAATTATACGTCCAAATCACTGGAATTAATTGGCAAGATCACTGTAATTAATAATTATACGTCCAAATCACTGGAATTAAATGGCAAAATCTCGCTATCGCCTGCCTAGTGAAGTGGAATCTAGATGGGATTTGGTACCAGGGACACAATACCTCCATCAATTGTCTAAATCCCACTGCACTAATGGCGGATACCGGACCAATGTCTAACACCAACATAAGTGTCAAGGCCACAGTTATGAGGGCTTCCATCGTCATGTGAAGCTGAACCACTAGTCATGAACATAGGCCAGGGCCTCAGCAGTGGCGTAAGTTTGTCCCAGTTGCCCGGAGGCAGGAAAAATATTGGTCCCCCCCCCCCCCCCCTATATATCATCCGTAAGCCAATAAGATGCCGTTTTGAGATCCGAGTAAAACCGAACCCGCTCATCTCTAATTCTAACTATATGAAGCTACTACAAAACCCGTTGCAACTAGGCAGATCTATGTAGGGGTCCAGCCACACACTACATAGATCTGCTCAGTCACTCACAATGCTGATTATTTCTCTGACAATTAATTTGCAAGTGTCATATCCAGGATTAGAACCCACAACCTATTACACTGGAAGCATGCACCTTACTGATGGAGATATTTGCTCTTGCATAGGAAGTATGAGAATTCTAACTATATGAAGTTACTTGTAATTGTCAGAGAAATAACTTCATATAGTTAGAATTTTCATGTTTCCTTTATAGGAGCAAATAGCTTCATCAGTAAGGTATCTGCTACCAGTGTTATCTATAATAAAGAGGGTGTGATTTGTAAGGTGTAGTGACTAGTGGGGAAGTCGGCTACGGAAAAGATACCGGCTGCTGTCAATTAACTTAATTGATTAATGTCGCTGAACACACGGAACAGGAGGAGAGGTGCCCCCCTTCAAAGCAGGAGCCCGGCGGCAGGTGACTCCGTTGCCTCCCAGAGTTCTGCCTCTGGGCCTCAGCCATTCCTTGTCACTCCGTGTCGTAAATGGCATATTGGCAAGTTTACTTTTCTCCTCAGACCATTTACATTTCTTTTTTTGGGTCTTTTTACTGAACTTTGGCTTTTTGGATTTTACATGCCCTCTACTATCACATTGGGCATTGGCCTTGGCAGACGACGATGGCATTTCATCGTCTATGTCATGGCTAGTGGCAGCAGCTTCAGCACTAGGAGGAAGTGGTTCTTGATCTTTCCCTATTTTATCCTCCAAATGTTTGTTCTCCATTATGTTTCTGGAGTTATATAACACAATATGCGGCACAGGAAAGACTGATGGCTGATGGCCAAAACACTACCACTGGTCTGATGCAGCACAACACAACAACACTGTAAGGGACTTGTTGTTGTTATTATTATAATACGGCAGCAGTGGACATATAGCAGCAGCGTATACCACTGTGACTGCCTGGTCACTGGAATGACTGATGGCCAGGACACTACCACTGGTCTGATGCAGCACAACACAGCAACACTGTGAGGGACTTGTTGTTGTTGTTGTTGTTGTTGTTGTTGTTGTTGTTATTATTATTATTATAATACGGCAGCAGTGGACATATAGCAGCAGCGTATACCACTGTGACTGCCTGGTCACTGGAATGACTGATGGCCAGGACACTACCACTGGTCTGATGCAGCGCAACACAGCAACACTGTGAGGGACTTGTTGTTGTTGTTGTTGTTGTTGTTATTATTATTATTATAATACGGCAGCAGTGGACATATAGCAGCAGCGTATACCACTGTGACTGCCTGGTCACTGGAATGACTGATGGCCAGGACACTACCACTGGTCTGATGCAGCACAACACAGCAACACTGTGAGGGACTTGTTGTTGTTGTTATTATTATTATTATTATTATTATTATTATACGTCAGCAGTGGACATATAGCAGCAGTGTATACCACTGTGACTGCCTGGTCACTGGAATGACTGATGGCCAGGACACTACCACTGGTCTGATGCAGCACAACACAGCACCAATGAAAGGACTTATACAGCTACACTGGATATATGGCAGCAGAGGACACCACCACTGTGACTGGTCACTGGACTGATGCTGCACAAGACACTACCCCTGGTCTGATGCAAGACAACACAGCAAAAATGCAAGGGACTTAGGGGTCTATTCATGAAGCAGTAAATAGTGTGGAGAAGAGAGCCAGTGGAGAAGTTGCCCATGGCAACCAATCAGCACTGATGTAACATTTATAATTTGCATACTATACAATTTTACGAAGCAGCTGATTGGTTGCCATGGGCAACTTCTCCACAGGCTCATTTCTCCACTCTTTTCACTGCTTCATGAATAGACCCCTTATACAGCAGCCAGCAGCAGTGAGGACATATAGCAGCAGAGGACACCAACACTGTGACTGGCTGGACGGATGCGTCACAATACACTGACTACACTGGACTGGACTGAGCAGCACAACACAGCACACGACTCGCCACCCCACTTTCCCGCCCCCACACAGACACTGAGGACGGAGACACGTCCTCTCACTACACTCTCCGAGACTGGTGTGAAAATAGCCGTGACGCACGGCTCCTTATATGGAATCCAAATCCCGCGAGAAACCGACAGCGGGATGATGACGTTTTGCCTCGTTCGGTTTTCCGAGTCAGGCGGGAAAACCCGAGCCGGGCTCGGAACCGGGTTCAGAGTGTGAAGTTCGGTACGGCTCTGAGACCCGAACCCGCTCATCTCTATATAAAAGGGTTTTAAAGCAGAGATTTAAGGGGGGTACGCACGGAGTGATCGCTACTTAAAATCTAAGCAATCTGACTAGATTGCTTAGATTTTAAGCAGTGATCTCTCCGCGTGTACCCCCCACAGCGATAGCAATGCGCAGCCCCGCGCATCGCTATCGCTGGTGCTAGATTGGCCTGCATGCAGGCTCAATCTAGCAGGTCGCTCATTTCACCCGCACGCTCAGCACACATCGCGCTGTGCTGAGCGAGGGGGAGAGATGTGTGCTGAGCAGTTCGCTCAGCACACATCTCTCCCCAAATCGGGCCGTGAATACGGCCCTTAACAACTTCAGCACATAAGAGCCAGGACCATACACCAGGAAAGAAAGATATCACCTCTTATCCTTGCCCCTTTGGTTGTGAGATTACCTCTCAATTGGCCTTATACAAGAGCTGTAAATCGCATAATCACAAATCCCATAGACATCAGCTCCTTCAGGATTCTTTATTCAAACTCCAAGGCAGATTAGCATAAAAAAAATATAAAAATGTGCATAGCATAATATTGCCTTAAAAAAAAGTTTTTATTTTACACACATTTAAAAGACAGACCCCATAGTTTTATATGCCTACCAGACAGGGCCGGTTCGAATGCCCTCGGCGCCCCGGGCAGGGAACGGGGGCGTGGCTTACTACAGGGGGCGTGGTCAGCCACGCCCCCTGTACAGCAGAAGCTCCGCTTAAATGCTGAGCGGTGCGCGATGACGTCATCGCGCACCGCACAGCAAAAGGTCCTCTCCGCGAAGGGAAACTAGACGCGTAGTGTCTAGTTCCCTTCGCGGAGAGGACCTTTGCTGTGCGGTGCGTGATGACGTCATCGCGCACCGCTCAGTAATGGTCCTCTTTGCGAAGGGAAACTAGACGCTACGCGTCTAGTTCCCTTCACGGGACCAGAGCCGCAGGAGCCGGGGGGACACAGCGGGCAGCGGAGGGCACAGCAGTGGCGGATCTTGCCATGGTGCGGCGCCCTCCGGATGGCGCCAGCGCCCTCCGGAAGGCGGCGCCCCGGGCAAAAGTACTGCTTGCCCGTGGCAAGATCCGCTACTGCTACCAGATGGTAAAAACAAATGAGAAAAATCAGAGAGAGCATATATTGGAGTCCCGGTTCCACCCAATGTTCAGTCCGATCAAGCTCACCAGAGTCCAGGCATCCAAATCCACAAGGGGTCCCCCGCCAGCAACGCGTTTCAGTTTCCCTTCCTGTGCTACTGCCTTGCTAGGGTATTTATAACCTTCAGATACCTCCTGATCAGCTGTTTCCCGTCTTTAATAGACCGCCCCCTCATATAATAAAATCATCAACCAAGTTTCATTGTATAAAACGGGTGTTACATAAAATAAATTACTTTGTGCTCATGTAACTGTGGGGATTAAATACTCCAACCCAAATAATACAGTGATTGACTCAAGAGCAAGCTTATGCAACGTACGGCTCTCCATTGCTGTGGGACCACAGGTCCCAGCATGCCCTACCTGCCAGTGCTCATTGTTACTGCTAACAATGGGGCAGATGTATTAACCTGGAGAAGGCATAAGGAAGTGATAAACAAGTGATAAATGCAAGGTGATAAGCACACCAGCCAATCAACTCCAATATGTAAATGCACAGGTAGGAGCTGATTGGCTGGTGCATTTATCACCTTGTATTTATCACTGGTTTATGAATTCCTTATGCCTTCTCCAGTTTAATACATCTGCCCCAATGCTTGTGGCTTCCTGATCGCTAACTGCCATGCAGAATGAATATAAACATCCACCAATAATTATGTACTCCAGCCCTGTCTCACCAGCAGGATGTGCTGCACCGTTCGTGTATTTCTTTGATTAAGAAATGATGAACATCTGTAGCAATGCCCAGCGGAGGTCTGCTCAGTTCCACAGGGCGTGTTATTACCATTAAGCTACAGGTGTAGTAATTATCTTATTAACTCTGCCAGGGCCAGCAATAGATGCAAGGCAGAGCGTACAGGTCTACTAACTGGAGCATGTAGATAAATTGCTCCACTGGGAACCATTAACTACCAGTATCCCCTCCACCACCTTGCCGCAGAAAACCACGGCAGCAATACAATTATCATGCCACTTTATAGTACATACAGCTTATTTCTATCAATTAGTAAAAGTAACATTGATAATATATAGAACTGAGAAATATTGGGAATAGGGAACATTTAGTTCTAAAAATGTAATATGTATTCACTAGCACAGAAAAATGCAGACCTTTAGATCAGTATAGATAATCACAATTGCGGTACACCGTCATCATTCATCAAAATTGCACAACTAAAAGAAATTACCATAATGCACTGTTAGAAATCTTAATTTTCTGTATGGAATATATGTTATTACTATTAGTACATATATTTACAACCACACCTTGCTCTAGTACACACAGTAGGACAATTGGTACTGTATGGTGTGTTGCTACAAATACAAGGGGGAAAACAGATAGAGATGTCCCCAGACATTTAGTACTGTGCAACTGTCCTTGAAATGACTATTAGAGTAGATAGTGAGGACTGCACAAAGCTCAAGAGAAGAGGGCTGTTTGGTTGTATTGGAAGCAAAGCTTGAGACTATATTTAACCGCTTCTGTGAGGAGGACTAGTGTGACTCATCCTCAGCATATATGGGTGCAATAGAAAAAGAGAAGATAATTACCTTCTCCCAACCTCTCCTGAAGACTGCTGGTAAGTGCAGCGCCCGGCGAGAAGGATTGGGAAGGGACATCATTGTGCACATGAAAAAACGTATTTATCTAGCACCTTCTAGAAGGTAATAGCTGGAATATAATTGGTTACTATGGGCAACATCTCCACTTCTATAAGCCTGCATCTTAGTTAATATATGTCTAAGTGAAGCTTCTTTCAAACAGAGAGACTCAAACATGGCTGTGGTAGGAGATCAGGCAGAAAGAGAAGAGAGATGGGGCTGAATGTAATAGCCTCCGAGTTGCCGGAGGCGTGAGACTTTCTGCCAGTTTGCCCATTTTTTAAAGCAGCAATCATTTACAAGGCAAAACTAACCTGGTTGCTGCTTTAAAAAATGGGCAGACTCCCATAAGATCCTGCACCTCCGACAGTTCAGAGGCTATTGCATTTAGCCCATATTGTCAAATTTGGAGGTAAACACACAATGGCTCCCATTTATCTTGATAAATAGCACGTGATAAAGTACCAACCAATCAGCTCCTAACTGCCATGTCACAGGCTGTGTTTGAAAAATTACAGTTAGGAGCTAGTTGGCTGGTACTTTATCTCTATGCTATTTATCACTCTCCAAGGCTTGATAAATCTGGGCCAATGAGTGGTGTGGAAGATTGAATGTCTGCTGGAGATCCGTGCAGGACTGTACCCCACCCAAGTCAATTAAATGATATAAAGAAACCCCTGCAGAGGACCAGGCGAACAGGCTAGAACACAGACAGACCTGGAAGGAATTTGGGGTTGTGTAGTAAGGGTGTAGGCCAGAGGTTCCCAAACTGTGTACCGTGGCTCCCTGGGGTGCCTCGGGACACTTGCAGGGGTGCCCTGGGTTGGTGGTCCAGGACCAATTCAAATTATTCATGGTCAATATAATAGGCAAAACCAGTGCTGGTGGCTGACAGTCATAAAATATGAGGACAATCTGAAGCAAATCTTGTCCCTCACCACACAACTGACCCTAAGGATGACATATAAACACGATCTACTTAATGTAATATTTCTTTCTAAATTTCTCAATAAGAATTTTTTTGCCTAGGGGTGCAGTGAAAAAAATTCTGATATTCTAGGGCGCCGTGATTCAAAAAAGTTTGGAAACCACTGGTGTAGGCAATGAGACGCACAAGCATTTGATTGTATTATATAGATTTTATACTTAGCATTACCTATTGTCTTTTCATCTTTACTATTGTACTTTTCGGGATGTCTTCAACTTTATTCTTCTCCTTTATTCTACTCTGTTATACACTTTTGGTTGTGGATAATGGGGGTAATTCTGCGTTGATCGCAGCAGGAACTTTGTTAGCAGTTGGGCAAAACCATGTGCAGTGCAGGGGGGCAGATATAACATGTGCAGAGAGAGTTAGATTTGGGTGTGGTGTGTTCAATCTGCAATCTAAATTGCAGTGTAAAAAGAAAGCAGCCAGTATTTACCCTGCACAGAAACAAAATAACCCACCCAAATCTAACTTTCTCTGCAAATGTTATATCTGCCCCCCCCCCCCCCTGCAGTGCACATGGTTTTGCCCAACTGCTAAAAAAATTCCTGCTGTGATCAACTTGGAATTACCCCCATTGTTGTGTTGTTACTGGGGGCCAGATGTACTAAGCCTGAAAAGTGATAAATATCACAGTAATAAAGTACCAGCCAATCGGCTCCTAACTGTCATTTTTCAAACACAGTCTGTAACATGGCAGTTAGGAGCTGATTGGCTGGTGCTTTATCACAGTGATATTTATCACTTTTCAGGCTTAGTACATCTCCCCCTATGTGATTATCAGGACTGTCTGTACTTTGATAGAGCTAAATATTTATCTTATAACATTCACTATATATTGGTAAAGACTCAGTACGCAATGGGCGTACGGGGTACCGTAAGGGTACGCACTTAGCGTAGCAGACGCTAGGCCGTGGTCGAGACGCACGAGCGACACGTTCGCTCACGGCTTACGCTGGGTATCGAGCACGCTATAGGCGGTCCGAGTACCGTAATGCTACGCTACTAGCGTAGCAGACACTGTGCCCACAAGAGGAACACGAGCGGCGCAGATGCTCACAGGATGACACACAGTAAACCTTGTATGCAACACAATGAAAGGCTGAGCCTATACTGTAAACCTTGGTTTTGTAATGTGAACACAATGCAATGCTAATTAACCTCTATTATATAAAAGCCTCTTGAGCGATTGAGACGCTCTGAATACTCTCAGCAATGTAATAAACACACAATACCTTGCTAAGGTTCCAAAACCTTTACTAACGAGATTTAGTTATGTGAAAAGGGAAAATACAGTTAACATTTCATACACTACAGGCTAACATCAATATCTAAACATAATAACTACACATATACAATATACAACAGCGTAACAATAACAGAGAGAGAGAGTATGGCAAATACAAACAGAGAACAAGTTGGTTACAGAGAAACACTTACACACTGGGGAATGATCGCTGCGCAGTCCTGGTCACCAGCTCCATAGTTAGTCAGTGATGAAAACCTTTTGTGGAGAGTAGACTAAGCTGGCCCAAACTGGCTGTTCCTTATATACACTGCATACAGTACACTACAAAGGGACCTATATCTCATTGTTCATTGGACACAGGAATCTGTCTTCACACTATAACAAAAGGTCATAGGTTTGTTTGAACAGGTGGGCTGTGACTATTCCAGACTGCTCAGGTGGGAGGGAATCTCAGGATTCCTACCACATGGACAATGAACCGCAAAATACAGTAAATGTCCAGAAACTATTTATAGACATAACTATACGCAGGAGCGATTAATTTCTCTCAAACCAATACCGGAATGTTTCTAATAATATACTCTACCGTTGCATACCAAACTACACTGCTCAAAACCTGTCTGACCCTTCGTATCATGTAAAGAGGGATTTCTCTGTCCATAAACCAGTTACACTAAACAAACTTACTGATATTATTAAGGAGACCATAACCTACAAAATGCTCTATTTGGATTAACTATGTGACAATTGAGTCGCCCGCCAGACGCACACAAACCCTACCGTAAATGCACATACCACGCGCTTGAGCGCATGTCCGTGGAGGCGCCGTCACGCAACTGCGAATATGCGCACGCACGGGAGAGAATGTGCACGTGCAGCGGGCAAGCACATGGGGTTAACATATGGCAACGTGAAGCATGATATTTTTCGACTTTGACAGTCCACCCTTTGGCAGTCATCAATAACTGCCACTTCCTAAAACAGTTCAAACAGAAAAATATATGTCATCATGTAAATACCTTTTTATGATTGGGTAAAGGGAGGAGAGGAGAAGGTGGGAAAAATATGACCTAGTGAGATAGTAGAAGCGTGTGTGTATGAATCCATGTTTGAGGGGTCATGTATCATCGTGCCGTACGTGTTTTAAATCAAGCTTCGAGGTATTGCGAAGTATACATTTGAATCCTTCTTATCCCGTATCAAGGGTCTGTGGATGGGCTGTCAAACTTTACCAAGCTCTTTTCGGCTTTTGGTTGCAACAAATGGGGGAGCACATTTAGTTGATGATACATGAATGGGGGAAACATTTGAATGCTGATTTATGTGTCTATATTCCCTGTCGACTATGTGTGTCATTACCTGAGGGTTGTAGTGGTGAAGGTAAGAAACAACGTTATAAATGCAGTCATAAAACTATGTGAGTTTTAATATGCATTCGCCGATTGAGGTCTTGTCTGATGTCTCTCGGTGCTTTTGCTATAAATGGCGACAAAAGCTTTTCTAATGTCCATAAAATTACAGTCTCTAAAGTATTTGGGCTTTCGTAAAAAGTTAAAGTCACTAGGGATATTGGGGGTCTGTGGCACAGTTCATCAATGGTCTGTATAAAAGAGGTTGTCAAATTCTTCTTCCAAGCGGATGTCTTTGTACCTTGGAGGAAAACAAAAGAGAAACGGGTGAAAGAAACGGACCGTGGAATCACATTTTCATCACAACATTGTCTCTATCGTTGGGTCATAAATCAAATTAGTTGTTGTTATTACAGTGTCCTCGCTCCTCAGACTCATCACTCTGGTACTACCTTTACACTTGTTAAAGTCCGAACGCATCTAAATATCAGGCCAACCAATATGACGACTCCCAGAATACACAAGAGAAATTTCCCTACGTCCATTATAATACCTTGGGTCCATTCTCCTAAACCAGAGAACCAATTTCGTGGGTTCAACCATGACACCCAACTGGTCAGCTCATTACCCACAGCAGCGAGTGTGAGATTGTGTTTCCTTCGAAACTCCCACTTTAATTGCAAAATGTCATCCATCTTTTTGTCTATGACCTCGGCCGGGTCCTCAGTGCTGTTTGTAACATACGTGCAGCACTTTATTCCATATTGAGTTGCTAGGGTAACACAATACCCGCCTGTCACAGCTGTGAGGTAATTGAGAATCATCCTATGCTGAACCAGTTCTGTTTTGTAGGCTTGTAACTCTCTCCCAGTATGCCTGAATGTGTCGTCATACATTTCGGTGATATTGTCTAACAAATTTCCTAGCGCAGATATATACTTATAATTTATCACTCCTCCGGCGGTACGAGTGATATCTGACGCGAGTAGGAATTGAATCCCGGTGGATTCATGGATCAGATCAGAGGCCGGATGCTCTGTCCTCTCTATCAGGTGCCTTTTAACGACGTGCTCGTAATGAGTGTGAGTATAAGGAGCTTGGGCACCGCAGTGAATGTCTTTCATTTTGTTATGGGATACAGTCATTACTTCAGGCAGTACTTTTCCAATGTAACACAATCCCTCTGAGTTTGGGGCAAGCCACTTATACGCCTTTCTCCCGCATATGAAATATGCATCATCGGGGAGAACATATGGGACAGAGTATGACATTACCATGTTACAAATTTTCCATGTGAAATCTCCTAACCCTAACTCTCCCATCTGTCTAGTACACGTATCAGGTTGTACGATATGTGCACAGTATCCTGGTGATACTTCTCCAACTCGCATGGTCCTACTTCCTAGAGTATACCTATACCGGAAATATTTTCCACTGTTGGCGATCTGGCGTATAAGCTCTGTGTCTATGGGCATTCTATCGGCTCTATATGAAAATGTCGTGGTTTGATTACTCCATGACACTTCCCAATTTCCCGGCTTTCGGGGATTGGAAATGTTAAAGCGTACTAAGGACCTATCCACATGATATTGGTGGAGCTTCAAACTAGGAGGACTAGAGATATTAAACCTCTTGTCCACCGGCCTCCCACCACTTAACTCAAGTACCTCTCCTATAGTTAAAGGGAATGGTACTAGCCCTGATTTGCTGTGACCTTGAGGTACTTGAGAGCATACCCAACAGTCTGTCTGGTTTAACACTTTACCCACTAAGGAGTGATAGTCACTCAATGGATGCCGGTCCATGTGGATATTAAAACTGGACTGACATTTCTTGATGCACCCATCCTCAACTATATTGTCACAATGCCTACAGATGCAGTTCTCTTCAGCTAACAATCCTTCACAATTCCTTCTATTGTCAATGCTACCAGATCGTTTTCTGATACTCGCCTTTACTCGGTGATTATGTTGCTCTTGGAAAACTATGCCTCCATCCTGGTCATCAGAACCCATTCCAGATCCTTTCTCGACCTCCATGGTACTCTCACCGAAACAGACTGCTCTGGTCAACATCATGGTCAACAGGAAAATCCGGATCACAGTCTCTTGGGGCAAGTCCATCTTATAGGAGGAAAAGGAGAAATTTGTAATGGGGGGACAGAAAATAATTGAAGGGGGAAAAAAATGTTACGATGTCTTTTGTCCTCTAGTCTTGTTGTTCTTCTTGCTCTGTTGTCATCTCAAAGGTGCTGTCTCTCAGTCTTCCAAACGAACATTCTGGTGATACAAGGGCCCTCATTCCGAGTTGATCGCTCGCAAGGCGAATTTAGCAGAGTTGCTCAGGCTAAGCCTACGCCTACTGGGAGTGTATCTTAGCTTCTTAAAATTGCGACCGATGTATTCGCAATATTGCGATTACAAACTACTTAGCAGTTTCAGAGTAGCTTCAGACTTACTCGGCATCTGCGATCAGTTCAGTGCTTGTCGTTCCTGGTTTGACGTCATAAACACACCCAGCGTTCGCCCAGACACTCCCCCGTTTCTCCGGCCACTCCTGCGTTTTTTCCGGAAACGGTAGCGTTTTTATCCACACGCCCCGAAAACGCCGTGTTTCCGCCCAGTAACACCCATTTCCTGTCAATCACACTACGATCGCCGGAGCGAAGAAAAAGCCGTGAGTAAAAATACTATCTTCATTGTAAAATTACTTGGCGCAGTCGCAGTGCGATTATTGCGTATGCGTACTAAGCGGAATTTCACTGCGATGCGATGAAAATTACAGAGCGAACGACTCGGAATGAGGGCCAATGTTCCTTCCAAATCTGCGATCTTTCTGTAAGGAGCAAAAATCTTGCATTACCATTTGTCTAACTGATGTGTGACATACCATCTGTAAAGCATGAGAACATGAGAGAGAAGAGGAAAAAAAAACAAACGAGAGAGAGAACAATTCATATATATGTTACCTAAAACAACAAACAAAAAAAAACATTGTCAGATCTTCAGTCACCATCAGGCTGTCACACCATCACATCCATTGGTATCTTTGCGCAGTCTCCCCCCACCAGTATTTCCACACTCCACCCTTTTGTGCCTGGCCAGGACACACCGATGTCGGTAGGTCACACTGGGGTTAGATAGACTTCTGCAAAGACCAAGTAGCTATGTGATGTTTGAGTTCTGCCGATGAACGTCAGAGATGGGGAGAAAGAAACATTTACAGATAAATTACAAAGTTTACCCGGCCGTCCCTGTATCTTCAAGGAACTGACCTCCCATTTCATTAACTGTAACCTCAGGTTTACTATCAGTCCTAATGATCACCTTTCCTGACTGCATATTACAGGTGCGGCCCAAACTTCTTCCTATATGATCCCTGATTACAATTTTGTGTGTCATAACTCTGCTCGTGTTTTTGTCTAGGGGGTTGATATACCTTCTGTGGATCTTTAAACCTACAACTACGTGCAAAATGACCTTCCTTCTGGCAATTATAACATCTTATCACCTTTGACTTACCCACAGGGATCTGAGGCTTCTTACCTCCCTGTGCTTCCCTGTTTATTTGGATATCATGGTCATGTCGTTGTCTAGGGGGTTGATATGACTTTTGTATATTTCTTGATCTACAATCTCTTGCAAAATGTCCCTCTTTGTGACAATGATAACAAACTATCACATTTGAATTTCTCACAGGGGTTTGGAGCTTAAGCTGGTGTGGCTTCGTTGTCAGGGCTTGTCTACTGATTGTCATTCGCTTACTGCCCTGTGATTCCAGGTGTCTTTTGATGTTCCATTCAATTATAACATCATCTTGTGTTGGTTCTACAATATGAGATACATTTGTTTGTGCGTGATATATAACACTGTACGTACCTGTGGACACGACCTCACCTGACCCTCCGTAAGGGGGTTTGACTACTGCCTTTACCGATTTGGTCACGTCCACCTGGATGTCTTGTATGATGGCTGCTGGAAATGGTGCCGACCTCATGCTGGGCTCACTTTCTTGCTTGTAATCCTGAGGGAAGTTTAACATGGAGTGCAACTTGCACGGGTTAACAGTTGTACATTTAACAGTTTTACTTTTATCATTGTTACATTCATTACAATTATTCTTATCATCTATACAGTTACTAAGTGCATGTTTATCATACCCCAGTGTGCCATTCTCTGTAACCACTCTCTCTCTTGTTGCCATATTTTTCTTACCAAAGTGAGAGTCAGCTGTGTAAGCTAATTCCCTTTGTATCTCACCTTCCTGTTGCCATATTTGTAAACAATCATAATGTTTAATTCGTTGCTTCCCGGATTTTATGAGACAGATCCTTCGCCTTAAATTATGCAATACCTCTGAGTCAAAACTACCTATCCCAGGAAATGGTGCTTTATCCCCCACAGTCATTCGTGTCCATTCATCACAAAAGGTCTCAGTGTGGGGACCACACTTCCCCCACATTACTAACCGAGCAGACCCTCGGGGTCTGCAAGCCTCTTCAGTCTGAACCCTGACTGCTAAACGTCCCTGTGTTGTGCACTTGGCTTCCATTGTGGACCTTTTTAACACAGAAAAAAACTTCCTAAAATGCACCAAACACAGAAGTCTACGGTGGAAGTTTTCCAAGCTCTTCCACCAGCTTCTTCTGCTCCGAGTACAACGAATCCTCCCCCTTTAGCAGAAGCACGTAATCGTTGCAGGCCCTACCAGCGAAAATTCCTTACCTTTATATTTTACACAAATCAAGCTTGCATGTGTTCCCTACAACACGCATGAGGACAATTTACGCATGAATATACGACCTCATATCACGTTGCGTTATTGGTCACACATACAACCGTGCGGTCCAATCGTACCACTTATAGACACTTGTTGCCTATAAATGGTAGGATCATTGGAGTCTCCCTACTGTGCTCCAGAACAGCCGGAGTGTAATACCACGAAAACTTTATCACACTTCGTCGCAATTGTTCACCAAGACCGTGCACGCGCGTTTTCACCTAGACCGTGCTCATCACGTATTCACCTAGACCGTGATTCACCAAGACTTCACCAAGATTTATTTCACCAAGCACGTTTTCACCTAGACCGTGCTCATCATGTATTCACCTAGACCGTGATTCACCAAGACTTCACCAAGATTTACTTCACCAAGCACGTTTTCACCTAGACCGTGCTCATCACGTATTCACCTAGACCGTTATTCACCAAGACTTCACCAAGAGGAGTTCAATACACTCATACCGTTTTCAACCCACTATCATTCTATAGTTTTCTGATCAGAAAAAAATAATAATTTCCCGTAATCTGATAGCTCTCCCCAGAGGCATTACAGTAAAGTAAGGTATTTAAACTACATTTTGGAAACTGAAATCAATTTGTGCTATTATCGCGTTGCTTCCGTATCGCCTACTAAAACAATACTATCGTGTGATTTGTATTATGTGGGCGTACCCATACGCTCCGTTGCGTAATATACGCTACGTGTGTAAGCCCTTGCGTCGCGTACGCTTGTCCCACCCTTTGTTAGGGACACGTGTACACAGGCCAGACACGTCCACAAAAATACAACTAACACGTTTATATCAATGTAAATGATTTTTAACTGTAATCATCTACCGAGCACCACACAGATCTTTCCTTGTATCTTTAGGCAAAGCCGTGTGCGTGTTTTACAAATTACTCCTTTACGTATTATTTTTACTTTTAACTACCAATAGCAACAAATCTTTCTCAGCACGTTATCAATGATAAATGGCAAACAGGAAAGTGAGATATGTGAAAATACACAGGTGAAAATGCAATTCTAAATTAATCTAATGACATACATTAATGTAAGCACGCACTTATAGATATTACATCTATGAGACCCTATTCAGTGCTTCTAATTTGCATATGAATGTGCTTTTTAACCATCTGTGAAGGTGATTTCTTTCACTGCTGGGAGAGAAAAAAAAACCCAGTTACACAGGTTCATTTGCATTTCAATGGCCAAGTAGCAGAGTTAAACAGGCTCTTGAAGGGAGGAAAAAAGAAAAAAAAACTTTTTATTTCTGTGTGTCGTTCAAATATTTATTTTATTATTAACTTTCATTAATCCCCATCTGAACTATTTATAATTGATTTATGATATGGATTAGATAAATGCATTAAAAACTCATTAAATGATGATTTCTTTTTGACAATGGATGGCTGATTATTTTCCAAATCAACTGAAAATCAGCCATTCAGAAATTTTTTTTTGACCTTCCCAAAATGGCCGCTGCTCCTCCCCCTTCCACATCCATGAGGGTTACACAAAATGGAGGACAGACCATGCGGCCTCCCTTGTCACAAAGAAAATCATCATGCCAGCCCCTAAAGTTATTTTAGGCCTGAGTTAAAAATAAAACTATCAAGCTATGCAGAGCGATTAAAAATACTTTTAAACCTATTTAAACAGACAAGCAATCCAATCTGCGTGTGCAGTTGGCACCAAATAGAAATTAAAACCAGATTTTAAAAAGACAATAGCTTAATGTTCTTACCTTCTTCGGTTCCCGGATTCCACCAGCACTCCTACAACGTAGCGATGCAGACGCTTATCTAGTCAGCACTACCGTATCCCCAACCACCAACACGGATACCAAGCGATACTACCTTCCCCCTTTGCTGACAGATAAAGTCTGCTTGTGTTCGCTAGTGCGGATATGTGGAGGAAGGACGAGGCCCCAATTGATAGAGCTAAATATTTATCTTATAACATTCACTATATATTGGTAAGAGACTCAGTACGCAATGGGCGTACGGGGTACCGTAAGGGTACGCACTTAACGTAGCAGACGCTAGGCCGTGGTCGAGACGCACGAGCGACACGTTCGCTCACGGCTTACGCTGGGTATCGAGCACGCTATAGGCGGTCCGAGTACCGTAATGCTACGCTACTAGCGTAGCAGACACTGTGCCCACAAGAGGAACACGAGCGGCGCAGATGCTCACAGGATGACACACAGTAAACCTTGTATGCAACACAATGAAAGGCTGAGCCTATACTGTAAACCTTGGTTTTGTAATGTGAACACAATGCAATGCTAATTAACCTCTATTATATAAAAGCCTCTTGAGCGATTGAGACGCTCTGAATACTCTCAGCAATGTAATAAACACACAATACCTTGCTAAGGTTCCAAAACCTTTACTAACGAGATTTAGTTATGTGAAAAGGGAAAATACAGTTAACATTTCATACACTACAGGCTAACATCAATATCTAAACATAATAACTACACATATACAATATACAACAGCGTAACAATAACAGAGAGAGAGAGAGAGTATGGCAAATACAAACAGAGAACAAGATGGTTACAGAGAAACACTTACACACTGGGGAATGATCGCTGCGCAGTCCTGGTCACCAGCTCCATAGTTAGTCAGTGATGAAAACCTTTTGTGGAGAGTAGACTAAGCTGGCCCAAACTGGCTGTTCCTTATATACACTGCATACAGTACACTACAAAGGGACCTATGTCTCATTGTTCATTGGACACAGGAATCTGTCTTCACACTATAACAAAAGGTCATAGGTTTGTTTGAACAGGTGGGCTGTGACTATTCCAGACTGCTCAGGTGGGAGGGAATCTCAGGATTCCTACCACATGGACAATGAACCGCAAAATACAGTAAATGTCCAGAAACTATTTATAGACATAACTATACGCAGGAGCGATTAATTTCTCTCAAACCAATACCGGAATGTTTCTAATAATATACTCTACCGTTGCATACCAAACACCACTGCTCAAAACCTGTCTGACCCTTCGTATCATGTAAAGAGGGATTTCTCTGTCCATAAACCAGTTACACTAAACAAACTTACTGATATTATTAAGGAGACCATAACCTACAAAATGCACTATTTGGATTAACTATGTGACAATTGAGTCGCCCGCCAGACACACACAAACCCTACCGTAAATGCACATACCACGCGCTTGAGCGCATGTCCGTGGAGGCGCCATCACGCAACTGCGAATATGCGCACGCACGGGAGAGAATGTGCACGTGCAGCGGGCAAGCGCATGGGGTTAACATATGGCAACGTGAAGCATGATATTTTTCGACTTTGACAACTTCCAGCATGAGATGATATAGGGCCTAATTCAGGCCTGATCGCTCCTGTGCGTTTTCACACAGCAGCCGATCAGGTCTGAACTGCGCATGCACCGGCACTGCAGTGCGCCGGCCCATGCCAGGCAGCCGACGGGCCATCTAAGCCCTGAGATCGCCTCTGCCTGATTGACAGGCAGAGGCGTTCGCTGGGTGTGAGGGTGCGGGCTGGCGGCGTTTGCCGCCATTTTAGGGGCGCGGTCCGGCCAACACAGGCGTGGCCAGACCATGCAGGGGGCGGGACGTGACAGCTGCGTGATGTCACATGCAGCCACTGCGACCTGGACAGCGATGAGTACCTCCCTGCCAATGCGCAGGAGCTGCGCTGGTAGGCCGTGCGATGCTTTTGTACTTGTGCGGTGGGGCAGGGCCTGACATGCGGGGCGGACTAGCCCTGTGCCGGGCGTCCCCCTGCATGTCAGGGAAGCTGATCGTAGATGTACTAAATTTAGCATATCTACGATCAGGTCTGAATTAGGACCTAGGTACGGGAAATAACAGGTGTTTGTAGATGTGTTATATGCATTGCCGTCTTTTCGTATGGGCTCAGTGGGCACTTGTCCAAGGGCCCCAGGAGTATAAGGGCCCTAGGCTGATAGCTGAGGGTCCCCTCTTTCCAGGGATACTAGATTTTAAAAAATTGGCCCTGAGAAACTGGAGCTATCTAACTTCAAAGCAGTGGTCCCCATCCAAGCCAGTTAAATGCTCTTCCTAGCCAGATATTCCGGGTTCTGTCTGATTTAGAGTTTTTCTAAGGGTATAATCCAAAAGCTGGGGCTCTCATCTTTTGATGGACACTGGCTGCTTGTCTATACTATGCCCAGAACCAGAGATATCAGCATTCAAGCAGCTGGTGCCTGCTTCAGCTCCACACGCCTAAAATGCAGTTATATATTTTCGTTGGTGGATTGCTCTGGTTCCTGAACTCTGATCCTTAAGTACCCAGTCTCTCCTGAAGGGTGGGGCTCTCTAGTTTTGATCCCATTTAAAGCTAAAGGGCCATATACAATAGAGGATATTTCCTGCAGATGTGAACGATAACGACGATTGTGAACGATATATCGTTCACATCGTCTAGCGTGTATGGCCCTCCAATCAACGATGCACGCACCCGCGCTCGTTGATTGGAGGTCAGCGGTTGGCCGTGCTACTTGCTCAATGGAAGCAATGTCACTTGTGACATCGCTCATCACGGCATGTGTGTACGGAGCCGCGATGAGCGATGTACACAATGTGACATTGCTCACCTCCCTGCAGGCGGCTCCCTTCCCGGCAGCGGCTCCCTCCAGCGGCTCCCATCCCCGCCAGTGGCTTCATATCTGAGCCACTGATGGGAGCCACTGACCGCTCAGCGCGTCTCCCCTCCAGCGGCTCCCTCCCCGCCAGCGGGTTCACTCTAGCTGAGCCGCTGATAGATATGTATATATATATATATATATATATATATATATATATATATATATATATTTAAAGTCCAAAGGTGCGGCACTCCTAGCGGCTTGAATAATACCCCTTTTCCACTAGCTCAAAAAACACGGGTAAATGCACGGGGGCGCGCATTTACCCGTGTTTTTTGCTAGTGGAAAAGGGTAAACCCGGATCAAGTGATCCGGGAATCCTACCCTGGTAGCTAGCCGGGTTGAACACGTGTTCAACCCGGCTAGCTGTCTAGTGTGAACGGGAGCCGTGTCGAGGTGACACGGCTCCCGTTCACAGTGCATAGGGAAGGCGGCGCTGGGAGATCATGTGATCTCCCTGCGCCGCCCCTGCCGTGTCACTAGAAGCGTCACCAACCCGGCATTTGCCGGGTTGTGACTGCTAATGGAAAAGGGACCGAGCACGGGTCGCAGCAGGGGGCAGCTCCCGTGTCAGGCTCCCGGCTGCGACCCGTGCTCGTTAGTGGAAAAGGGGTATTAAGGACAACAGTAGGGCATGCGTGTAGACGTTTCAATGTCTTTATTGCGGCATTGTCATCAGGTCTTTTTTGCCGCAATAAAGACATTGAAACGTTGTCTACACTGCTGTTGTCCTTTATTCAAGCCGCTAGGAGTGCCGCACCTTTGGACTTTATATAACTATATATAACTATATATATATATATATATATATATTATTGAACCAATTCTAATACATTTTTTATTAAGTTGGTGGCACAGTAAAAATTGGTGGGGCAGTGGGTAATAAAAAAACTTCATTGGTTCCCCCTTCTACAGCCCTGCCCACACACCCAGAAATGCCTCCATATTAAAATATGTAAAAAAGGTGCCAATTGCAAAGATATCTTTCGTCTTTCAAATTGTTTGAAAAATTGCTTAGTGTGTACACTCATTCTCTGTCAGGAATCGACTTACCAGGCTGACATCCGTCCGCCGCTGCGGACTCCGTCCTGGCTCCCTGCGGTCACCGGTTGCCTATGCCCCTGCCATGGGTCATCATCTGGATCCTGGGGGCACTGCTGAGACAGCAGGCGTGTAGCGCGCCGCGTCCCCGCTGGGCCGCGGCGTGGGCGCCGCCATGACAGTCTGCAATAGCCAGTATGCTGCGGCCAATCCGGTGCGTGGCCGCACCCACCTTTCCTGCACTCATCCAATCCCTGCGTACCATGGGGTATATAGGAGGCTACAGGTACAGCTCACAGGCATCCTGGACTTTGTGTCTATCTGCGACCTACATGAAAGGATCGGTTCCTGTCTCTCCTGAGTTCCTGGTTCTCTGCTAAGAACATTATACTCCTGGTTACTCTGCATTCTCCCGTGGAACTTCAAGGCTCAGCAATACCTGCAACCTGCATAAGGCTTCACACTCATCACCACCTTGTGTGCTTCAGCCTGCAGTTGAAGACAAACTCCAGGTGCGTTCATTTCCTCCACCTGTGACACAGCTTGCTGCTGCCAGTGCCCATCACCTGCACTGTGAGTCGGTCTCCTGCTTATGCTCAGGTTTGCCATATCATCTACTGCCTAGTTTCCCGTTTTAACCCTGCACTGGTTTCCAAGCCAGAACCATTCCATAAGACATTCTGCTCTTCTGATTTATATTCTGGATATTATTTCTCAAATTCATTTATCATTCATTTGCCATAGACTTTCAGATTCATTACTGAGTGATTGACTTTTTTCACCTGTTATTATTATTTCTGCTGCAATAACTGTTATACATCTGCCTAATAAAAATACCTTTGCGCTCATGCGCAGGAACGTTATTCAACCTCCTCGTTTCCTTCCTTCCACCTCCACTGACCCACTAGCGCCCCCTCCGGGGACACAGACCAAACACAATCTGACAGTAAGTCCAGGATCGATGGACTCGGATGGTGGACGGAGTGTGGGGTCAGAGGCCTTGCAAGATCTGGTCTCCCGTCTGGATGGTCAAGAGGTTGCGCAGCAGCAGATGCTTCACTTTCTACAAGGGATGTCCTCCCGATTGGATACACTGCAGCAATCCCTGCCCAGTGTACTTTCACCTACTGTTCCAGTTACTCCAGCACCTGCCAGTGCTGTAAATTCTTCTACGTCGGCTGCATCAGTTCCAGTATCACGCCTGCACCTGCCCGTGCCGAGCAAATATGATGGCAGTCCTAAACTATGTCGCGGCTTTCTCAATCAGTGTGAAATACAGTTTGAGTTATTGCCACATAACTTTCCCACACCAAGGTCCAAGGTTGCCTACATCATTTCCTTACTCTCTGGTTCTGCTCTGAGTTGGGTGTCTCCTCTGTGGGAACGTGCTGACCCTCTGATCAACAACTACTCAGACTTCGTGTCAACCTTTAGACGGATCTTTGACGAACCTGGTCGAGCAACATCAGCTTCGGCAGACCTGATCCAACTTCGTCAAGGTAACCGAAGCATGGGACAATATGTCATCCAGTTCCAGACGTTGGCTGCAGAGATCCAGTGGAACAACCAAGCTCTGGTAGCAGCCTTCTGGCACGGACTTTCGGATCGGATCAAGGACGAATTGACAACCCGTGACATTCCTGTTCAACTGCCTGATTTGATCTCCCTATGTATTAAGCTGGACTCTCGCATCCGCGAACGCAATAATGAACGCGCTCGGAGTGAGTCTCGCAGACCAAGGTACATACCTCCTGTACAGTTCCAGTCTCCCTCTTCTGACGAGCCTATGCAGATTAATAGGTCCCGCCTATCTCCTGAAGAGCGGGCAAGAAGAATACGGGAGAGGCTCTGCCTGTACTGTGCTGCTGCGGGTCATCAAATTAACTCCTGCACGATGCGTTCGGGAAACGCCAGATCCTGACTTGTAAGGGAGGAGTCAAGTTAGGATCTCTCAGTCAAGCTCCTTCCCAACAAGACCTCATTCTTCCAGTGACGCTAGAAACCTCCGTTGGGCTCCAGTCTGCGTCAGCATTAGTGGACTGCGGTGCTGCAGGAAATTTTATCACCCAAGCTGCCGTAAATAAATTTCGTCTGTCTACCTGTGAACTTTCTTGTCCTGTATACATTACTGCTGTGGATGGTAGTAGAATCTCTAAGGGGAACATTTCACATCAAACTACCCCAGTGGTTCTGGGAGTTGGATTTCTTCATTCAGAACTGATCAAGTTCCTGGTCATCCCTCAGGCCACCCAGGAGATTGTCTTGGGCATGCCTTGGCTCCAGCTACATAACCCACAGTTCAACTGGACAACGTTGCAGCTTACCTCATGGGGTTCACATTGTCACCAATCCTGCTTAGCCCAAGTGTGTCCCATTAAATCAACCGAAGTAAAGTCACAGCTAAGTCTTCCAGCAGTTTATCAAGACTTCGCAGACGTCTTCTGTGAAAAGGCTGCTGATATTCTGCCGCCCCATAGGGAATGGGATTGTCCCATCGATCTCCTTCCTGGCAAGAAGCCACCTAGGGGGCGCACCTACCCTTTATCTGTTCCTGAAACAGAGGCGATGAGTAATTACATCAGAGAGAATCTCCAGAAAGGATTCATCCGTCCGTCATCATCACCCGCTGGTGCAGGTTTCTTCTTTGTCAAAAAGAAGGATGGAGGACTGCGTCCATGCATTGACTATCGGGGTCTCAATGACATTACCATCAAGAATAGTTATCCTTTACCACTCATTACCGAACTTTTTGATAGAGTTAAGGGGGCCCGCATTTTCACCAAGTTAGATCTCCGCGGTGCCTATAATCTCATCAGAATCCGGAGTGGTGACGAGTGGAAAACAGCTTTCAACACTCGAGATGGCCATTATGAATACCTGGTAATGCCATTTGGGTTGAGTAATGCTCCAGCGGTATTCCAACACTTTGTGAATGAAATTTTTCGAGATGTGCTGTATAAATACCTCGTTGTCTACCTAGATGATATTCTTATCTTTTCTCAAGACCTTCCATCTCATCGCCTACAAGTCTGTGAAGTTCTCCGACGTCTTCGTGAGAATCGTCTCTACGGGAAACTATCTAAATGCACCTTTGAAGTTCCCTCTATACCCTTTCTGGGTTATATAATCTCCGGATCGGATCTTCAGATGGACCCGACGAAATTGGAAGCCATTGCCAACTGGTCCATTCCAACTTCCCTCAAAGCTATCCAGCGGTTCCTGGGTTTCGCCAACTACTATAGAAAATTTATTCGAGGATTCTCCACTCTCATCGCTCCTATTACCAACCTGACTCGGAAAGGGGCAGATCATTCCAACTGGTCAGAAGAAGCCTTGGCAGCCTTCCGGAAAATCAAGCTAGCCTTTATGTCTGCTCCAGTGCTGTCACAGCCAGATGTCGACAGACCATTCGAGTTGGAGGTAGACGCATCTACAGTTGGGGTAGGTGCTGTTCTCTCCCAGAAGGGATCTGATGGGAAAGTCCACCCGTGTGGATTCTATTCTCGCAAGTTTCTTCCTGCAGAAGCTAACTACTCCGTGGGAGATCAAGAGTTACTGGCAATCAAGCTGGCTCTCGAGGAATGGAGATATCTCCTAGAAGGGGCCAAACATCCGTTTAACATCTTCACGGATCATAAGAACTTGCTTTATTTAAAAGCAGCCCAGTGCCTTAACCCTCGCCAGTCCAGGTGGGCTATGTTTTTCTCACGTTTTAATTTTAAGCTTCATTTCCGCCCAGGTTCACAGAATGTGAAAGCCGATGCATTATCCCGATCCATGGAATCTGAAGAAGGAACATCTGACTCTGTGCCACATTCCATCCTGAGTCCCGTGGTTTTCGCTGCCTCTCAAGTCTCCCCAGCTCCTCCTCCTGGTAAGACTTTTGTTTCCTCAGAGCTCCGTCCCAAGTTGCTATCTTGGGCCCATCAGTCCAAGTTCACTGGTCATCCTGGTGTCCTGAAGACATTCAAGTTCCTTTCCGCATCATATTGGTGGCCAAAGATGAAAATGGACATCCAGGATTTCGTGGCATCCTGTCCTAAATGTGTGCAGCACAAGACTCCTCGTCAGTCACCAGCAGGTCAGTTACAACCCTTGTCTGTCCCTAGTCGTCCTTGGTCTCATCTGTCCATGGATTTTATCACTGACCTTCCATCTTCTCAGGGACATAATACCATTTGGGTTGTAGTGGACAGATTCACTAAGATGGCTCATTTCGTTCCCCTCCAGGGTCTCCCTTCTGCCCCGAAACTTGCCCAAATCTTCATACAGGAGATTTTCCGCTTACATGGTTTACCCTCTGAAATAATATCTGATCGGGGGGTACAGTTTGTAGCGAGGTTTTGGAGGGCCCTCTGTTCTGCCATGCAGGTAAAATTGAAATTCTCGTCATCATACCATCCTCAGACGAATGGGCAGACAGAGAGAGTCAATCAAGAACTTGAGACTTTTTTAAGGTTATATGTGTCATCTTCCCAGGATGATTGGTTCAATCTGCTCCCGTGGGCCGAGTTTGCCCATAACTTTCGATATCATACTGCCACTGATACGACACCATTCTTTGCAGTTTATGGGCAACATCCCCGTGTACCTGAATTCCAAGAGCTTCCTCATATGGATGTTCCAGCTGCCACTTCTGCACTAACTCAGTTTTCAACCATTTGGAAAAAGATTCACGTTTCCCTCAAAAAAGCCTCCAGTCGATATAAGATCTTTGCCGACCGCAAGAGACGTGCGGTTCCCTATTTGAAACCTGGGGATCGAGTTTGGTTATCAACCCGCAACCTTCGTCTCAGGGTTCCTTCCATGAAGTTTGCACCACGCTTCATTGGTCCTTACCCTATTGAGAGTGTCATCAACCCAGTGGCTTACAAGTTGAAATTACCATCTTCACTTCGTATACCTAATGCCTTTCACATTTCTCTCCTCAGACCTTTAGTTCTAAACCGCTTTCAGAATACTCTTCCAGCAGGTCCCAAGATCCGAACTCAGCGGGGCGTGGAATTTGAGATCAACAAGATTCTGGACTCCCGTTGCCGGTATGGACGTCTCCAGTACCTGGTCGATTGGTGCGGTTATGGCCCAGAGGAGAGAGGCTGGGTGAATTCATCTGATGTCCATGCTCCTAGGTTGGTCCGTGTTTTCCACAGCACTCATCCCTCCAAACCACGTGGGTGTTCGGTGTCCACCCCTAAAGGAGGGGGTACTGTCAGGAATCGACTTACCAGGCTGACATCCGTCCGCCGCTGCGGACTCCGTCCTGGCTCCCTGCGGTCACCGGTTGCCTATGCCCCTGCCATGGGTCATCATCTGGATCCTGGGGGCACTGCTGAGACAGCAGGCGTGTAGCGCGCCGCGTCCCCGCTGGGCCGCGGCGTGGGCGCCGCCATGACAGTCTGCAATAGCCAGTATGCTGCGGCCAATCCGGTGCGTGGCCGCACCCACCTTTCCTGCACTCATCCAATCCCTGCGTACCATGGGGTATATAGGAGGCTACAGGTACAGCTCACAGGCATCCTGGACTTTGTGTCTATCTGCGACCTACATGAAAGGATCGGTTCCTGTCTCTCCTGAGTTCCTGGTTCTCTGCTAAGAACATTATACTCCTGGTTACTCTGCATTCTCCCGTGGAACTTCAAGGCTCAGCAATACCTGCAACCTGCATAAGGCTTCACACTCATCACCACCTTGTGTGCTTCAGCCTGCAGTTGAAGACAAACTCCAGGTGCGTTCATTTCCTCCACCTGTGACACAGCTTGCTGCTGCCAGTGCCCATCACCTGCACTGTGAGTCGGTCTCCTGCTTATGCTCAGGTTTGCCATATCATCTACTGCCTAGTTTCCCGTTTTAACCCTGCACTGGTTTCCAAGCCAGAACCATTCCATAAGACATTCTGCTCTTCTGATTTATATTCTGGATATTATTTCTCAAATTCATTTATCATTCATTTGCCATAGACTTTCAGATTCATTACTGAGTGATTGACTTTTTTCACCTGTTATTATTATTTCTGCTGCAATAACTGTTATACATCTGCCTAATAAAAATACCTTTGCGCTCATGCGCAGGAACGTTATTCAACCTCCTCGTTTCCTTCCTTCCACCTCCACTGACCCACTAGCGCCCCCTCCGGGGACACAGACCAAACACAATCTGACATTCTCGTTTGTCAGGGCTCTGGGAAGTTCAAGGGAAATTGCTCATCTTCCACATTGGTCATGTCTCCTAGTGTGTAGGGCCCTAAGAAATCTATTTCCAGGAATCTGCAGTCAAGTAAGCTACCGTTCCACCAGAAAACTATGAATATTAAGCCGCCAACTCCACTATCCACCCCTCCCCTGCGTATTAAACACCCCCTACCACTCTGGAAGTCATGTACAAGGGTCCCTTCATTCAGCACAATGCCCCCTTCTACAGTTTAATGTTCTTCCTCCCACCCTATCTGTGCAGTAAAGGAGAAATTTGCAGAAATTACTGCTCCAGGCAGTGCCGTAACTAGGCATTTTAGTGCTGTGTGCATGAAACGGCATTGGCGCCCCCCACCCCCATGGAAGACAGGGCCAGTACGCGCCGTAGGCGCGTGAAAAATATGCAGGGGCGTGGTTTCATGGGGAAGGGGCGTAGCCACAAAATAACACCAATTCATACTACGGTGCACAGTAGTCTCCATGATTCAAATTACGCTGCACAGTAGCGCCTCTACACCAGGTAGAGCCCCTTTTACACATTACGGCAGACAGTCCCCCTTTCTACACATTACGGCAGATAGCGTCCCCCTTCTTACACATTACGGCAGATAGCGTCCCCCTTTTTACACATTACGGCAGCCAGTCCCCCTTTTTACACTTTGCGGCAGACAGAATAGATAGAGAGAGAGAGAGAGAGAGAGAGAGAGAGAGAGATACTTACCATCTCTCCCCGCTGGAAGTCAGTCACCTCGTGCTGGCAGATCCCGAGCAACCGCAGGGGAGAAGGAGGGGAGGGAAGGGGACTGGAGCCTGAGCAGCGCTATGTAATTGGTAGAGGTGCAGCTGTCCCTCTCCTTCCGCATTTGCTGGCCACCGCTGTGAATGCTGGGATGAGGGAAGGGCATCCCAGCATTCACAGCAGCGCTGGGCAGCCAATGCAGAAGGAGAGGGGACTGCTGCAGCGGCACCACTACCAATTACATAGCGCTGCTGCGGCGCCAGTCCCCCTCCCTCCTCCTCCTCTCCTGCTTCTGGCGCTGTTGCTCTCCTCCCCTGCCTCCGGCTTCAGCGCGGCACACACAGCCGAGGCGGCTTGTAATGAGTCAATTTGACTCATTAAAAGCCGCTGGCCTTTGCGCCCCCCAGGGCAACTGCGCTGTGTGCCAGTCACACCTGGCACACATATAGTTACGGCGCTGGCTCCAGGTCCTACATGCTGAGCGTAAGATAGAACACCCCCTACTGCCCGCGGGACATCAAAGTTGCTGCTGATAGCACCCCCACTCCTACTGCTGGAGGATGGGTAGGGAGTCCAGTGGCGGAACTAGCGAGCGGTGGGCCCAGGTGCGACAAAATGCTTTGCCCCCCCCCCCCCCCCACATCCCCCCCCCCCACACACACACACACACATCCCATCCAAGTCCACCCCCTCACCCCTGGAGAGGATCTGGTGAGGGGGACCTGCTCAGGGACAGAGAAATGGGTACAAAGCAACAGTGCCGTAACTTGACATTTTAGCACTGTGTGCAAGAAACGGCATCGGAGCCCCACCCCAGGGGCAGTGCGCGCCGTAGGCGCGCGCAAAAATACATAGTGGCGTGGCTTCGTGGGGAAGGGGTGTGGCCACAAAATAATACCAATTCATAAAACGGTGCACAGTAGTCTCCATTCTTCAAATTACGCCGCACAGTAGCACTACTACACCAGGTAGAGACCCTTTTACACCTTACAACGGACAGATTCCTCTTTTTACACATAACGGCAGACAGCGTGCACTTTTTACACATAACGGCAGACAGCGTCCCCTTTTTACACATAACGGCAGACAGCGTGCCCTTGTTACACATAGCGGCAGACAGCGTCCCCTTTTTACACATTACGGCAGACAGCGTACACTTTTTACACATTACGGCAGACAGCGTGCCCTTGTTACACATTACGGCAGACAGCGTCCCCCTTTTTACACATTGCGGCAGGCAGATTCCCCCTTTTTACACATAGCGGCAGGCAGATTCCCCATTTTTACACATAGCGGCAGGCAGTCCCCCCTTTTTACAGATTGCGGCAGGCAGATTCCCCATTTTTACAGATTGCGGCAGGCAGATTCCCCAGTTTTACACATTGCGGCAGGCAGATTACCCCTTTTTACACATCGCGGCAGGCAGATTCCCCATTTTTACACATAGCGGCAGGCAGTCCCCCATTTTTACACATAGCGGCAGGCAGTCCCCCATTTTTACACATAGCGGCAGGCAGTCCCAACAAAGAAGGAAAGAAAGAAAGAAAGAAAGAAAGAAAGAAAGAAAGAAAGAAAGAAAGAAAGAAAGAAAGAAAGAAAGAAAGAAAGAAAGAAGGAAGAATTATACTTACCCTCTCCGCTGGCTCAGGCTCCTCGGTGCAGCTTCTGGTCACGATTCCCGGGCAGTAGAGAAGGAGGAGGACGGAGGTGAAGGAGGCAGCCGCAGCAGCGCTTTGTTACTGGTGGAGGCGCTGCTGCTGCTGCCCCTCTGCTTCACTATAGGCTCTTCTCGGAAGACAGCCTATAGTGAAGCAGAGGGGCAGCAGCAGCAGCGCCTCCACCAGTAACAAAGCGCTGCTGCGGCTCCCTCCTTCACCTCCGTCCTCCTCCTTCCCCCTTCCGTGCCGCTGCTCCTCTCCTCTCCGGGCGGCTGTGCGCTGCGGGCAGCGGTTGCCCGCAGCGCACAGCGGCATGTAATGAGTCAGTTTGACTCATTACATGCTTGGGCCCCTGGACAGAGGCGGGCCCCAGTGCAACGCACTGCTTGCACTGCCGGTAGTTCCGCCTCTGGTAGGGACCCAAGTGCATTACTGTGTCCTTCACTGCTGTTAAGATGGCCGCAGTTATATGCTAATTTTGTCTGAAAGTGACATCACTGACACTGGTGGGTGGGGTCAGAGGTCATACAAAATGTCATTTATACCAACAAAATTTCATAATGATGATGCACCTGAAAGGAAAAACGCTGGCAAGTGTGATTAAAAACACGAATTGAAGTGGGCTCCAATGATGTCATCAATATTTCCTAGTTGAATGACTGTATTCTCAGGAATATCTGTTCTGTTCACCATTCATCTCATCTCTACCTATTTCCCAAGTGCTTGTTATTTCTTCTAGTGTAGCTGGATAGAGTCACAGCTATTGATCCAACATATCTCTGGCAGGACCAACACTCGATAGGAAGTGAGATATATAGAAAACGAGGCGCTGCTTCATACCATCTGCTGCCTGCTTCCAGTCACTGCTTTATAAGCAGCATCCAAAGATCTCTGTGTTACATGTGGAATGGTTGCCACTTTATGTGTTCCTGTAAATGTTAACGTGCGAATGTCACAGTTTATTTTTTATTATGAGTGATTTGTATACACTTAAATGAAAAGTACAGTATGATGTTTATTTTCTGTCCGGCTTGTTTTAAAAGTATTTTTTAGAATTTTAGATTTTTATTGTAATTTTCTTTTATTTATTTTGTATTACACAATGAAATAGACGCACCATGTTGTGGTTTGGCTACTGCTTTCTATGTATATGTCGGAAAATGCTATGCCTTACCCTAATGGTTCCCATCCCCGGTCCCCAAAGCACCCAATCAGTCCAGGTTTTAAGGATATCCATGTTTAACCACTTAACTGACGATTTATTTCGCCGAAAACCGCTCCGAAATTGTCAGGTTTTTTTTTATGAATTAAGTGAAGAACATGACTTTAACCCTATCCCAAATGATTTTAGTAAAAAAAAAGTAAAAAAAATATTTTTTTTGAGGTTTTTTTTAAATATTTTTCTCAAACATCGAAACATCGATAGGGAACATCGCGACCATCGGAACATCGGGAACATAGCAACTATCGTGACCATTTGGCAGGCAAGTGGTTAAGCACAGTACCTCAGTCAATTTGATTATACTATCTGCGCCCAACCATGGTAATCCTTAAAACCTGGACTGTTAGTGTGTGGAGATGTGTGTCTACTCCCAGTGCCTATCGAGCAGCAGGATGCAGGGGATCTGTGTCCCCTGCGGGGCACCGCATCAGACAGCACTGGGACAGTGTGTCTGTCCCCAGCACCTGTCAGTGTGCAGCGATGGGTGTCCGGTTCCAGGACCGTGTGTTGGTTCCCTGCACCAGACTTGAAGCAGCCAATTGAAAGCACCGTCCCCGGTCTTTCAAATCTGGCATCCTCCATGAGCCAATCACGGCTCGCAGAGGGCCGGCCAAGGGAAACAGCCACAGAGTGGCAATCGTAGTTCGCTGCGCTGCACTTGGCCCCACCCCCAGTGTTTGACGTCAGACGCCAACGGGAAGCGGAGAGGAAGGTCATACGGTGCCAGGAGAAGAAAGAAGACGCCAGACGAAGAGCTCCTAAGGCTACTGTAGAGGCCTGGAGACGCCGCCATCAACAAAGAAAATGTACAGCGGCGGCTGGACATGAAGAAGCAGCAGCGGTGCCGCGGGCCAGGACGGGTCAGTGGCAGAAGAGTGAAGCTGAGGACCGGAGAGGCTTACAGGGGTGGAATGCAAAAAGAGCTAATGAAGCTCCCCCCTGTAGCCTCTCCCAATGGACAGGTAGGCCCTCGGTGAGGGCACCTGTCACCTACCCCCCTCCCTAGACCATCAGGGATAGGATACTAGGCTCGTGGGGGCATTCAGGCTAAGGCCTGCTGCGCAGTAGGTGGGCATTAGGCCCGTGGGCATGATTCCGGCCTCTGGCTTGTGCACATTTGGGTGGGCACTAGGCCCAATTTAATTAGTCCCCCCCCCCCAAGTGAGGAAAGTGACCTGGGCTTTAGGCCCAGATCACCAAATGGAGATTATTTGTAGGCAGGCTGTAGGCCTGAGCTGCCTGAAATAAGGGTGATCTGGGCATTAGGCCCAGGTCACTCCAACTTGTCCCTATTAGGCAGGCAGTGTGCACGTGCCCACACGTAAATGAAGTGATCTGGGTACTAGGCCCAGGTTACTCCAACTGCTGCCCCTGAGCTAGGCAGGCCAAAAGGCCTGAGCGTTGCATTTAGCAAGGTGATCTGGGCATTAGGCCCAGATCAATAGTGTGTCTCTTTTAAGTCTGAGACACCAGACGTGGGCATGCTATGTGGCACCCACTCCCCAGTAATTAGAGTAATTTCCCGAGTGGAGGAGCGGTCCAGCTCCACACACATAGCCATAGCAGCCAAGGATAGGGAAGGGCTGGCCAGCTCTGGATGGATTGGGGTCTGTGAAACAGCTGTAGGCAGGTAATTAAAGGGACAGCACCGTTGTATATTCTTGCACTGTACTGCATTTGTGTGTTGCCTCTGTGCAGGGCAAAATTTGATGTTTGTGCGTAGAGTTTGTGCCACACCACATACACCTGAGCTAGTTTGAGGGCTCTGTTAATGAAGCAAATGTAGCGGAGAAGCAAGCGAAGTGCAAGACTGACAACGGTGAGAACCATCTCTGTTTGCGTGTGCCTATCGGTGTGTGTTTGTCCCGACCTGTCATCTCTTATTTCTGGGCGGACAGTGGACCTTGCACCCTGGTGCAAGGTTGAATTTTCACCTGGTGCGCAAGTACCAATAGGAGATCATTCGGGCTCTGAGGCCAAAAGTGCAGAGGATGAAGGTCACTTAAGCCCGAAATCCCTATTGTGGGAAACATCTTGGTTCGGTGGACATTTCGGTCTGCAGTCGGGAGGAACACCACTCATATCATCTCCTTCCTCCTAAATAGTACTGTCCGGGTCCAGTTGAGGTTCCAAGTCCATCAAGAGTTATACGGCTTGAAGGTGAGAAAGTGCGATGCCAGGTAAGCAGCCATGCGATGCACAGCAGCAGGCATCGCACTGCATTACCCCTCTCACAAGTGTGCCAGGAGGACTGAGTTTGGGAAACCCTGCTTTACCTAGTTGCAAGGAGAGATTGCAGTATTAGGAACAGTTTGTGTTTAACTGTTCAGAAATGATAAAATACAGACGTTTGTTACAGGGCCGGATTAAGCATAATAATATGGTGCAAGGGGCATCACTGTGTGGGGCTTAATATGGTGGAATTCAGGGGTTAAAGTGAGCCGGAACGGGGCGGAGATGCTTTCCGTCAGTTCCACTTGGAGACGGAACACAGTTCCGCCTCCTCCGGCTCACCTCATCCGAAGTGATGCCGGGCGCCCGCTGAGATTTTGTTATCACGGCGGCCGACTCTCCCTGCACAGCGAAAGCCAACAGCAGGAGCTCACTACGTCTCTCTCATAGTGCTGGGGAGCCGGACGCCAGGAGGTCGGATGCGGGAGCGGGGGGCTTGGTAAATATGGTGTGTGTGGTTTTTTTTTTTAAACATGTGTGACTACTACTGGGGGCTAAACTACAGGGGGGCTAAACTACAAGGGGGCAAACTACAGGGGACATTACTAATGGGGGCATTACTACTGGGGGATAAACTACAAGGAGGCTAAACTACTGAGGGCATTACTACTTGGGGCAAACTACATGGGGCTAAACTACAGGGGCGCCTTACTACTGGGGGCATAACTACAGGGGCGCATTACTACTGGGGGCATAACTAAAGGGCACATTACAACTGGCGGAATAACTGCAGGGGCATTACTACTGGGGGCATAACTACAGGGGCTAAACTACTGGGGGCATAACTACAGGGGCATTACTACTGGGGGCATTACTACTGGGGGCATTACTACTGGGGGTATTACTACTGGGGCATTACTACTTGGGGCAAACTACATGGGGCTAAACTACATGGGGCTAAACTACAGGGGCACATTACTACTGGGGGCATAGCTACAGGGGCATTACTACTGGGGGCATAACTACAGGGGCATTACTACTGGGGGCATAACTACAGGGGCATTACTACTGGGGGCATAACTACAGGGCATTACTACTGGGGGCATAACTACAGAGGCGCATTACTACTGGGGGCATAACTACAGGGGCCAAACTACTGGGGGCATTACTACTGGGGGCAAACTACATGGGGCTAAACTACAGGGGCAAAATGACTGGGGGCGTTACTACAGTCGACATTACTACTGGGGGCAATACTACACAGGGGCATTACCACTAAGGGCATTACTAATGAGGGCATTGTAAAGGGGGCACTTCATAAGGGGCATCACTCCTGGGGACATAAGGGGCACTACTACTACTGGGGGCATTGCATAAGGGGCACCACTACTATGGGCTCTATATAAGGGGCACTACGGGCACTACCAGTACAGTGGGCATTGCATAAGGAGCAATACTACTGTGGACATTGTGTATTAGGGGTGCTACTACTGTGGGCATTATTACTATTGTGTGACCACGCCCCTTTCTTTTTGAGCCCACATGCCCTAGGCGCACGCAATGCCTTTATTGCATGGGCGCCGGGGGGAGGGGGGTGAGTTCCACCACCTCTCTAGGACCACTTTAAGCACTGGTGGAATTGTTTTCTTTCCTGTGGTGGCTGAGGTCTGTTGGTGCAGGGACAAAGACTGGGGTGTAAGGTAGGCTTTTCTTGTAAGGGCCGGCCCATTTTAGCACCCAGTTAGGTTTTTATTTATGTCTATGGGGCGGGGGAGGGGGGGGGGGGGCGTTACATTTTAGAATAAATTTGCTGTTTGCACTGGTAGACAAATTGCCTAGAAACAGCCCTGTTTTCACCCAAGATTTCTGCTATCGGGTTAACTGCTGAGAAGTGGGACAGCCACCAATCAGGAGGGGTGGGTGGAGCAAGGTGACATGATTGATAGAATCTGGATTAGTTGGAGAATAGGGATGGCCACTGAATGATTTACGATTGCTGAACATTAATGGCAAGAAACAGTTGACCTGAAACCATTGATGCACATTTGTAGACCATTACTGCATGTTTGGAACAAAGGGCGAATTATGGAAGGGTGGAGCTATTCATCAGTAGAGGGGAACCATCAGACCTCCAGCATTGATGGCAAAACCATCAACCATCGGTGGCAAACCATCGCTGGCTGCTAACCATCAATTGTTGATGGCCATCCCTACAGGAGAATAATAATCATTGATGCCAGGATTAGTCGCCTTTTAAAGGACTAGGCCTTGCAGTATTTGCCAACATACACTGAATAATAAAGACTTTCAGTCCATCACAGTCATTATTATTTATTACCAGTTATTTATATAGCGCACACATATTCCGGAGTACCCGGAGGAAACCCACGCAAGTACGGGGAGAATATACAAACTCCACACAGTTAGGGCCATAGTGGGAATCGAACCCATGACCTCAGTGCTGCGAGGCAGTAATGCTAACCATTACACCATCCGTACTGCCATTACACCATCCGTACTGCCGTCATTGTTCAACCCATCACTGGAGTGAGTTCGGGACACTACTTTTATAAAGTAGTGTTTAAAAATACATTTAAAACAAAATAAAAAAAATGGAATTGAAAAATAAATGACAGCCTTTTAGAGTATACTGTACGTACATATATTTGCTCTCCTACTTTCTAACACTGAACTAAGCCCTTGGGTTAATCTATGCACTTTCCAGAAGTGATGCACTCTTCAGGCAATTGCCAGTAAAATTAAAATGAAAGAGCATGCTTGGTTTTCAGGTAAGGTGTGGTCTCAGAAAGGACATGGAATCTTCCATGGAATGTCTATCTCCTTGTCTATGGGCACGAATCAGACCTGATCGTTGTGCTGCAAATTATACTGTCCTGCGTTAGATAGTCGTCACCCAGGGGGAGTGAAAATTCACCCCTTGCAAGTGTGCGATTGCATGTGTACACTGTGCGAAAAATCCCCTCAGTCAGCGGACAGCTGCAAAACCGTTCGCATCACACTCACCATCAAATGATTTTCACATTCTGTGCAGTCTGTGCAGTGTAGGCGTAGCTCAATACTTACTCCTACAGTGCAAAGAAATCAGGGTCATCGGGGCCGGAGCTGACGTCACATACCCGCCCTGAAAACGCTTGGGAACACCTGCGTTTTTCCTGACACTCCCAGAAAATGGTCAGTTACCACCCACAAACGTCTGTTTCCTGTCAATCACCTCACAAAAGCCTGTGTGATCGAAATTTTCGCACCATCCTGTCACTGTTTGGCGACGCACCTGTGCATTGCGGTGCATACGCATGCGCAGTAGTTCAATAATCGCCCACAGCAGCGATCAGGTCTGAATCGGGCCCTATATTTTAAATTTTTATCTCTCACTACAGAACTGCTATAAAACAATTAGTGGCCTACTTATTGCTTACCAAGTTTTGTCTTGATAAATAGCAATCCATTTTGCATTGCTTAGCAATTTAGCGATAGTAATTAGCAATGCTTGCTTCCAAGGATTGGCTGTTGCAGATGAAGCACTTAGGACCCTATTCAGTAAGCGTCGTATTAGCTATGCGATCGCATACTGACTAGTCTGTGCGCAGTGCGCACGCGGAGGACCCGCACTGCGCATGCAGTGAGATGCGATTGCATCTCACTTATGCAAAAAGCCTCTGCCTGATTGACAGGCAGAGGTGTTCGCGGGTCGGAACGGGGCATCAATGCGATGTCACTGGGGCATTTTGACAGAAACAGGGTCTGGTTCGGGGCAGCCGCATGACGTCACACGGGGCTGCTGCGACCCAAAAAATGGCTGCCATGCACCTGCCTTCGCAGCCTGGCTTCCACAAATCAGCGATAAGATCGCAATTACATTGCAATCGCATCGCTGCCGGCCATTTACATGCTGGGTGACCTTGCCCTGTGCTGGGCAGAGCCCAGCATGCGATCGCAGCCAGTTGCAAACCGACAACTATTCTCCCTCTTGGGGGTCCACGACCCCCCTAGAGCCACCGTTCCCGCAGCGAGCCCGCAAGGGACTCATTTGCGCTTGCCCAGCTATCGGTATGTCAGCGGTCGGTTTGTCAGCGGTCGGTTTGTCAGCGGTCGGTATGCCAGCGGTCGGTATGCCGGCCGCCGGCATACCATACTACACCCTGTTGGGGATGATGGCAGAGCGACAACACAGAGGGTTCCAAAAGAAGGCGGGCATGTTGGCCCCCGTTTTCCGGATGCAGTTTCACTGTTTGTGCCCAGACATTAGCGCCCAGCTGTAAAGCAGGCCTTTTGCTAGACAGGTTAGTTACTTAAATCATGAGGAAAATGCTTTTTCTGAGTGATTTTCTGCAGAAATTAGGTACATAAACAGGCCCCCGGGATAATACTGTGATAAAAGCACTGGTAAGGTTTTACATGGGAGATATATTTGTCCCAGGTGTCACGATCCGGGTATCTGGACGCCATTTCTTACCCATCAGATGCCTCCTAAGGCTGGCTCAGCGCTCCAGGACCGGATCCCATCTGTTATCCTGATGTGTACATTCCTGTATCCTCTCCTGTCACTCTGGGACGCTGTCACAGTAAACGCCATATTACACCTGGCATGGCGTCTCCCGCGGCCTCCGCCGCCGTCCCTGAACTTCTGCATGCAGAGTGTCTGAGACTGAGTGGCGATTACGTCAGCCGCGGCCTCCGCTGTGTCCGCGTGGTTGGATGTGCATCTGTCAGCCTGGCGCCTCCTGTCTCCGGTGGCCGGCGCCGCCATTACTGTTTTCATTACCACATGGATTACAAACCAAACTTCCCTCCAAGTGTCTGCATGGGCGCAGCCATCTTGGATTCTGTCAGCTGATCATTTCCACCAATCTGTTCTCAGTATTGATAATCTGCATAATTGCCTAGCCAATCCCTTCCTTGCTGCAGGTATAAATACACTGTGCCTGAGCAAGGAAGGCGTCAGTGCTTTGGTTGTCAAACCTAGTTCCTGTTTGTCTCTCTCCTGTGATTGTCTTCCAGGTTCCAGCTCCTGTCTCAAGACTTCCACCATAGAGACCCGCACCAGCATTCCACCTGCGGTGTAGCCTGACTCTCCAATCCATTGTGGATTCATCTGTTTCCAGCTACAACTTTACCTGCTTCCAGCTCAGCTTCCAGCAGAGTACAGCTTCCCTTAAAGGGCCGGTGTCCTTTCTACACTTTACCACTCTCCACCGGTATTATTATTTCTCCGCTCTCAAGTTCTACATTTCAGTTCATATTTCATCGCTCCCAAGTTCATTTATTATTTAACTGGTTCCAGCCAGTATCCACTCCGTGCTAACAACAGTCTGGTTCCAGCCAGTATCCACAGCAGCTGTTTTATCTTCAGCAACCCAGCTTTTCCTGGAACACCAGCTGGCACAATCCTGGGTTATCTCCATTGCTACAGTCGGGCCTGGTAAGGACTTTTCCATCTAGAAGATCCTGCCATCCTGTAGTACCCAGGAACTGTATTTATTCTTTGCTGACTTTTACGTTTTCTTTTACTGCTGCTGTGTTGCGGAGTTGTCATAATAAACATCATTGACTTTTATCCAAGTTGTCGTGGTCACGCCTTCGGGCAGTTATTATTCATGTTACTTACATGTCCAGGGGTCTGATACAACCTCCCAGGTTCCGGTACATCTCAGCCCCTACAACTGAGGCTGCCTCCCGTCAGCTCAGGCCCTCAGTTGTGACAGTAAGCACTGACCTAATGAATCCAGCCGGAGACCAGGATCAAGCGGCCAGGCCGATGCAAGAACTGGCAGCCCGACTAGAACATCAGAAGGCTGCACAGGGCCACATCATCCGCAGTCTCCAGGATCTCTCTACTCGGCTGGATGGGATTCAGACAACTCTCCATGGATCAGGCGCGTCTGGTGCGTCAACCACAGTGACTCCAGCTATAACCCCACCCACCTTACCCATTTCTGCTCCACGTCTTCATCTTCCAACGCCAGCAAAATTTGACGGATCTCCAAGATTCTGCAGGGGATTTCTCAACCAGTGTGAGATTCAGTTTGAGCTACAACCTGGCAATTTTCCCAGTGACCGTACAAAAATTGCCTACATTATTTCTCTTCTCAGTGGCTCAGCCCTTGATTGGGCATCACCGTTATGGGAGAGGTCCGACACCCTGCTATCTTCCTACACTGCCTTCGTGCCAACATTCAGGCGCATCTTCGACGAGCCAGGCCGGGTAACCTCAGCTTCATCCGAGATTCTCCGTTTACGCCAGGGGTCACGTACTGTAGGACAATATCTGATACAGTTCCAGATCCTGGCATCCGAACTGGAATGGAACGACGAGGCCCTGTATGCTGCATTCTGGCATGGCTTATCTGAGCGTATTAAAGATGAGTTAGCTACCAGAGACTTACCTTCTAAGTTAGATGAGCTAATCTCACTCTGCACGAAAGTTGATTTACGTTTCAGAGAGAGAGCAACTGAGCGTGGAAGATCATCTGCTCCAAAATCTTCTGCTCCTCCTCCTCGTCAACTGTCACCATCTAAAGATGAGCCCATGCAACTTGGCCGTTCCCGTTTAACTCCTGCTGAGCGCCGAAGACGTCTCTCCGAGTTTCTCTGTCTCTATTGTGCAGCTCCGTCTCACACCATTAATGCCTGTCCCAAACGTCCGGGAAACTCCAAATCCTAGCTCGCCAAGGAGAGGGCCGGCTAGGAGTAATGATCTCCTCTCCATCTCCTCAAGATTGTAATCTCCCAGTCTCGCTTCAAGTTGCTCAACGTTATCGGAACGTCATTGCCCTCCTTGATTCCGGAGCAGCTGGGAACTTTATTACCGAAGCCTATGTTAAACGGTGGTCCCTACCCACCGAGAGACTTCCTTCGTCCATTTCTTTAACTGCCGTGGATGGCAGCAAAATTTTTGATGCAGTTATTTCTTTAAGGACTCTACCAGTTCGTCTGAGAGTGGGAGTTCTTCATTCCGAACTTATTTCTTTTTTAGTGATTCCAAGAGCCACACATCCTGTGGTCCTGGGCCTTCCATGGCTCCGTCTTCACAATCCTACAATTGATTGGACGACTACGCAAATCCTGGCATGGGGTTCCTCCTGTGCTGAGACATGTTTGTTTAAAGTATTGCCTGTCTGTTCTTCCTCCCCCAGGTCGTCTGATGTTCCACCTCCTCCATATCAAGATTTCACGGATGTGTTCAGTAAAGCTTCTGCTGATATCCTTCCTCCTCATAGAGAATGGGACTGTCCGATTGATCTCGTTCCAGGGAAGGTTCCACCTCGAGGCCGAACTTATCCGTTGTCTCTGCCTGAGACGCATTCTATGGAGGAATATATTAAAGAGAACCTAGCAAAGGGGTTCATTCGACCTTCTTCTTCTCCAGCCGGCGCAGGCTTCTTTTTTGTAAAAAAGAAAGATGGTGGTCTGCGGCCGTGCATCGACTACAGAGGTTTGAACGACATTACCATCAAGAACCGTTATCCTTTACCCCTGATTACTGAGCTCTTTGACAGAGTTAGCGGAGCTACCATCTTTACAAAGCTGGACTTGCGAGGTGCATACAATCTCATCCGGATCCGTGAGGGTGACGAGTGGAAGACCGCCTTTAACACCCGTGACGGACATTATGAGTACCTCGTCATGCCCTTCGGATTGAGCAATGCTCCAGCTGTCTTCCAGCATTTTGTCAATGAGATCTTCAGAGACATTCTATACCGTCATGTCGTGGTCTATCTAGACGATATCCTCATTTTTGCCAACGATTTAGAGGAACATCGTTTTTGGGTTAAAGAGGTTCTGTCCCGTCTCCGTGTCAATCATCTCTATTGCAAATTAGAAAAATGCGTCTTTGAAGTCAAGTCCATTCCGTTTCTAGGGTACATTGTGTCCGGTTCCGGACTAGAGATGGATCCTGAGAAACTACAAGCAATCCAAAATTGGCCGGTACCCTTAACCCTCAAAGGGGTCCAGAGGTTCTTAGGGTTCGCCAACTATTACCGAAAGTTTATACGAGACTTTTCCACCATTGTGGCACCTATTACTGCTTTCACTAAGAAGGGTGCTAACCCGTCCAAGTGGTCTGAAGAAGCCATGCAAGCATTTCATCTTTTAAAACAAAGGTTCATCTCTGCGCCTGTTCTGAAACAGCCTGACATCGACTCTCCTTTCATCTTAGAGGTGGATGCCTCCTCCGTTGGAGTAGGAGCGGTGTTATCTCAGAGGGCTAAAGATGGCCATTTACACCCTTGCAGTTTCTTCTCCCGGAAGTTCTCCCCAGCTGAGCGCAACTATGCCATTGGCGACCAGGAGTTGCTAGCCATCAAGCTCGCTCTAGAAGAGTGGAGGTATCTGTTGGAGGGAGCTTCTCATTCAATCACCATACTTACAGACCACAAGAACCTTTTATACCTGAAGGGCGCACAATGTCTCAACCCTCGTCAGGCCAGATGGGCACTTTTCTTTTCCAGGTTCGACTTTAAACTCCAGTTCTGTCCGGGCTCTCAGAATCGCAAGGCCGATGCCCTTTCCCGCTCATGGGAGCAAGAAAATGAGTCAGAGTCTTCAGACAAGCATCCTATTATAAATCCGTTGGCATTCTCCACGGTAGGGATGGACTCTACGCCCCCATCAGGGAAAAGTTTTGTGAAGCCGATGCTAAGGAAGAAGCTCATGCATTGGGCCCATGCTTCCCGTTTTGCCGGACATACAGGTATCCAAAAAACCCTGGAGTTTATCTCTAGGTCCTATTGGTGGCCAACTCTGAAAAAGGACGTCTTGGAGTTTATTGCATCTTGCCCAAAGTGTGCCCAACATAAAGTATCCCGCCAGTCGCCTGCGGGGCAACTGGTTCCACTATCCGTTCCCCGTCGACCATGGACCCACTTGTCGATGGATTTCATTACAGACTTACCCATGTGCAACAAGTTCAATACCATCTGGGTGGTAGTTGACCGGTTCACCAAGATGGCACACTTCATTCCTCTCACCAGTCTTCCGTCAGCTTCCAAGTTGGCTCAAGTATTCATACAAGAGATCTTCCGACTCCACGGTCTTCCTGAAGAAATTATCTCAGATCGAGGAGTTCAATTCACAGCCAAATTCTGGCGAAGTTTATGTCAAGTCCTCCAAGTCAAGCTAAAGTTTTCCACGGCTTACCATCCTCAGACCAATGGTCAAACCGAGAGGGTGAATCAGGACTTGGAGGCCTTCCTCCGCATCTATGTGTCCTCCTCTCAAGATGACTGGGTTCAATTACTTCCCTGGGCCGAGTTCTGTCATAACAACCAGTATCATTCTTCATCTGCTTCAACACCATTCTTCACTAACTTTGGATTCCACCCTAAAGTCCCTGAGTTCCAACCGCTTCCAGCAACTTCTGTTCCCGCAGTGGATATCACCTTGCATCAGTTTGCCAATATCTGGAAGAGCGTACGATCAGCTCTGCTCAAGGCATCGTTCAGGTACAAGAAGTTTGCGGATAAGAAGCGTCGAGCAGTTCCTGCTCTCAAGGTGGGTGATCGGGTATGGTTATCCACGAAGAATTTGAGGTTAAGAGTTCCCAGTATGAAGTTTGCACCTCGCTATATCGGTCCTTTCAAGATTGAACAAGTCATCAATCCTGTTGCTTACAGACTCCAGTTGCCTCCCTCCTTAAAAATACCCAGGACATTCCATGTTTCCCTGTTGAAACCGCTGATCTTGAATCGGTTTCATTCCTCACTTCCTCCAACTCCGAAAGTCCAAACTCAACGAGGCGTTGAGTATGAAGTGGCCAAGATCCTGGACTCACGTCACCGTTACGGTCAACTACAATATCTTATTGACTGGAAGGGTTATGGTCCTGAGGAACGTTCATGGACCAATGCTTCTGATGTCCATGCTCCTGCCTTGGTCCGGAGATTCCATTCCAAGTTTCCTCAAAAGCCAAAGAAGTGTCCTGGGGCCACTCCTAAAGGGGGGGGTGCTGTCACGATCCGGGTATCTGGACGCCATTTCTTACCCATCAGATGCCTCCTAAGGCTGGCTCAGCGCTCCAGGACCGGATCCCATCTGTTATCCTGATGTGTACATTCCTGTATCCTCTCCTGTCACTCTGGGACGCTGTCACAGTAAACGCCATATTACACCTGGCATGGCGTCTCCCGCGGCCTCCGCCGCCGTCCCTGAACTTCTGCATGCAGAGTGTCTGAGTGGCGATTACGTCAGCCGCGGCCTCCGCTGTGTCCGCGTGGTTGGATGTGCATCTGTCAGCCTGGCGCCTCCTGTCTCCGGTGGCCGGCGCCGCCATTACTGTTTTCATTACCACATGGATTACAAACCAAACTTCCCTCCAAGTGTCTGCATGGGCGCAGCCATCTTGGATTCTGTCAGCTGATCATTTCCACCAATCTGTTCTCAGTATTGATAATCTGCATAATTGCCTAGCCAATCCCTTCCTTGCTGCAGGTATAAATACACTGTGCCTGAGCAAGGAAGGCGTCAGTGCTTTGGTTGTCAAACCTAGTTCCTGTTTGTCTCTCTCCTGTGATTGTCTTCCAGGTTCCAGCTCCTGTCTCAAGACTTCCACCATAGAGACCCGCACCAGCATTCCACCTGCGGTGTAGCCTGACTCTCCAATCCATTGTGGATTCATCTGTTTCCAGCTACAACTTTACCTGCTTCCAGCTCAGCTTCCAGCAGAGTACAGCTTCCCTTAAAGGGCCGGTGTCCTTTCTACACTTTACCACTCTCCACCGGTATTATTATTTCTCCGCTCTCAAGTTCTACATTTCAGTTCATATTTCATCGCTCCCAAGTTCATTTATTATTTAACTGGTTCCAGCCAGTATCCACTCCGTGCTAACAACAGTCTGGTTCCAGCCAGTATCCACAGCAGCTGTTTTATCTTCAGCAACCCAGCTTTTCCTGGAACACCAGCTGGCACAATCCTGGGTTATCTCCATTGCTACAGTCGGGCCTGGTAAGGACTTTCCATCTAGAAGATCATAAGAACTATCTCACACTACCAGTGCCCTGTGGCTCCTGCCATCCTGTAGTACCCAGGAACTGTATTTATTCTTTGCTGACTTTTACGTTTTCTTTTACTGCTGCTGTGTTGCGGAGTTGTCATAATAAACATCATTGACTTTTATCCAAGTTGTCGTGGTCACGCCTTCGGGCAGTTATTATTCATGTTACTTACATGTCCAGGGGTCTGATACAACCTCCCAGGTTCCGGTACATCTCAGCCCCTACAACTGAGGCTGCCTCCCGTCAGCTCAGGCCCTCAGTTGTGACACCAGGTTTCTGACCTATCTATATGTTTTAAAACCCCAGGAAAATGTCTGTGATTGCAAAACAGACTTCATTGACTGTTGGGCTTTGATAAAAGCTGGTTTAGGGTTCCTGGGGTTATGGATGGAGAGTGAGGGCGGACTCCATACATTAGGTCCATTATGGGTCTTTGGGTCTTCAGCTTGAGAATAAAGCTAATTAGTACTTATCTGAGTATGGTGACATACCTCGGCAGGGAAGACACCCGGGTGCGGGCCACACCCCCCACACCCCTGTTGTGACGCCACTGCAGACAGTGTGTATAATGTCAACCACGGTATTCCACTATATTAAAGCACAAGGCAATGTACTGGAAACGCCTCACTCTCTGCCTCCACACCTCTTTGTTGTTAAATATCACAGTCTAGTGTTGTATTTGCCTCAGGGCCGTCTTAACAGCAGTGTAGGCCCCTGGGCACAGCAATGCACTGGGCCCCTTACCTATCCTCCAGCAGTAGCGGTGGGGGGTGTTATCAGTGGCAGCTTTGATGTCCCGTGGGCGGTAGGGGGTGTACTATCTTTCGCTCAGTATGTTGGACCTGTAGCAGTAATTTCTGATAATTACTCCTTTACTGCACAGATGAGACTAAACTGTAGAAGGGGGCATTGGGCTGAATGAAGGGGCCCTGGTACATAACTTCCAGGGTGGTAGTGGGTGTTTAATACGTAGGCGAGGGGTGGCTAGTGGAGTGGGCTTAATATTTATAATTTTCTGGTGGGAGGGCAGCTTGCTTGACTGCAGATATCTCATGTTCCTGAAAATATATTTCTTAGCTTTGAATGGGATAAAAAAAACTAGAGAGTCCCACCTTTCAGGAGGTGCTGGGGACTTGGGGATCAGAGTTCAGGAGCCAGAGCAATCCACCAACGAAAATCTAAAACTGCATATTAGGCGTGTGGAGCTGGAGCAGGGACCAGCTGCTGGAAGGCTGATATCTCTGGTTCTGGGCATAGTAGAGACAAGCTGCCAGTGTCCATCAAAAGGGGAGAGTCACAGCTTTTTGGTTATATCATCAGAGAAACTCTAAGTCATACAGAACCCACGATATCTGGCTGGGAAGAGCAATTAACAGGCTTGGATGGGGACCCCTGCTTTCAAGTCGGATATTTCCAGTTCCCCAGGGCCGATTTTCAAAAACCTGGTACCCCTGGAAAGAGGGGACCCTCAGCTATCAGCCTAGGGCCCTTACACTTCTGGGGCCCTTGGTCAAGAGCCCATTGAGCCCATACGAAAAGACGGCCCTGATTTGCCTCATGAGGCCACCATTTTACTTGCCTATATTACCATTTTCTGAAGTTCTGTACAATTTCAATTCACATTGCAAAGTAAACCAGAAACAGATGATTTGACCAAAAGCCATTTGTTAGATATGGAAAAGCTGCATATATATTCAAATGCATTATTGAAGAAACTAACCAGAACTCATTTGCACCAATAAGATACTAACATTCCTACATCAATGGTCAGAAATATTGTAAAAAGATTTAAGAGCAGTCAGTCTACAAACCTGCAATGTTGTCCTAGAGACAAATTAACAAAGTCTGCCTCTTGCAAAACAACAGCACGATGCACACCGGCCCTGGCCATGGTTGTCAGCAACCCCAGCAAACATTGAGGGTAATTCAGATCTGATTGCAGCAGCAAATTTGTTAGCAGTTGGGCAAAACCATGGGGGTCATTCGGACCCGTTCGCACGCAGCGGTTCTTCGCTGCGGTGCGAACGGGTCGGAACTGCGCTTGCGCAGCACCCGCAATGCACACGCGTATCGTTGCCCAGTGACACCGTCGCCGGGCAACGACCAGAAGAGAGAAGAAAGTGATCACTAGCGCGATCGCAAGACGATTGACAGCGGAGAGGCGTTCCGGGGCGGATACTCACCGTTTTCCGGGCGTGGAGATCCAAACGCAGGCATGTCCAGGCGTTTGGAGGGCGGAACCCAATGAACCACACTCGGTTTAACCTCGGTAGACCTTTGATATTTACTGTTTCCATTTCCTTCATCTCATCTTAACTTATATGTTTAGTTCATTTTACGCCTCTGGGGTACAGGAGTGTTCTAGTATCAATATTAAATAAATTAAGATCTTTAAACTTTATATTTTTTTTATATATGAATGAATTGAAGGTGGGTTATAAGACGTGCAAACCTTTTTTTTCTCTACTGAAGGATCTTTTTGTAAACCACATTGGTGGTTCTTCCCCCAGGTCATAGGATCACCAGGCTACTGGATAAGCTCACTCTGGAGAAGGCTATGTAGAACTGCTCATGTGAGAAGCAGTCCTCCCTCAAGTCAATCCCTGCCACCTTCAGCGACTGCCCATGGGACTTGTTGATGGTCATTGTAAAGCAGACCTTTAGGGGTAACTGCTTCTTGAACATAAAGGGGTGTTCTGATGGTTTGTGGGGTATGAATCCCGACTCCCCCTGGGCACGGACGGTTGACAATGTGACCTCGATGATGTTCCTGTTGAGGGCCTTCATTCGCAACCTGGTTCCACAGCAGCATCACTGGAACCCCCACTTTGAGGACTAGCTTGTGGTCTGGGAAGCCCTCCATGCGGTAGTGGACAGCATCATCCATTTGTACCACCGAGTCCATAGACCTCAATTGCCATGTTTGAGAAAATGAAAAATTCTAAATTGAAAATCATGTAAGTTATTCAAAATCCAAGTCAAAGTTAAATCCTTTGTCCTTAGAGATTGAGCAGTAAGATATCAAGTGGCAAAGAAGCAGGGAGAGAGGCGAACTAATAATGGTAAACGTTGGCTCAACTGGAGTCGGACCTCACAAAATCACCTTGGTCGATCGGAAAGTTGCTCCACTCCAAAGTTAAACCTGTCGTATTTACCTCATTTATTGACTGATTTTCATGAAATTAGAGCTTTGGCCAGGGGTGTAACTAGGGATTTTGGCACCCATGGCAAATTGAAAATTGCGCCAGTCATCCCTCCCACCCCCTGCTGGCAAAATAAAGAAAAACATTTTTACTCATCCGGATCTCCGTTGCCCGGCACTCCTTGGTTGCTCTCTTGATGGCAGATGAGCCTGGGGCATTGTCGGCTGAATTGGCAGCGGCCATACTGACGCTGACAGCCGCAGGCATGTGCATGCAATGCACACCTGCAGCCCTCCTAGTAAAATCCTACTGTCACAACTGAGGGCTGGTGCTGACCAGGGGGATGCCTCAGTTGTAGGGGCTGAGGTATATGTGTACCTGGGAGGCAGTACAGGGTTCTTAGACATGCAGGGAACCTTTAGAACAAATGCCCGAAGGCGTGACCAAGACAACGAAGGAAAGTTCAAAGGTTTATTAAACACAGTTCAGAGGAATACTGATGACTTGGTACAGGTAACAGGAATCACAGTTCAGATAAATACTTGGGATCGATGACGGAACACCGATGGTGACTTGGGATCGATGGCGGAACACCGATGGTGACTTGGGATCGATGGCGGAACACCGATGGAGACTTGGGATCGATGGCGGAACACCGATGGAGACTTGGGATCGATGGCGGAACACCGATGGAGACTTGGGATCGATGGCGGAACACCGATGGAGACTTGGGATCGATGGCGGAACACCGATGGTTACTGGCAGGGCAGAGCACTGCTGGAAGCTGGTGTCGGTAACTGCCAGTCACAGGATGCAATGATGAGACACTGCAGAGTCAGGCTGTACTGCAGAGAAAGTCCATGGGAGGACTGCACACTGGGATCACTGAAGACAATTGAAGCACTGACTCCTTTCCACCCCAGGAACAAGATATTTATACCAGCTGGGAAACAGGGATTGGCTGGCTGATTAACCAGAGACCAGAGTGCAGCTGCTGGGTAATCAGGCTGAGAGCAGAGTGCAGCTGATAGGCTGAAAGGTAACATGTGATTAGGAAAACATGGCTGCGCCCATGTTAGCTTTTGGAGGGAAAGAGTGTTTGTAACTTGCATGTGAAACTTAACCCTGATCCTGCCAGAATCACAGTAAGGAGATTAGAGACAATGAGATGCAGCGTGCTGCACACAGACAGCGCAGATAAAATCCAGGCTTGGAACACTGGGACAGTCTCAGGAGGCAATTGGAAGGTAAAATAAGAATTTACTTACCGATAATTCTATTTCTCATAGTCCGTAGTGGATGCTGGGGACTCCGTAAGGACCATGGGGAATAGCGGCTCCGCAGGAGACTGGGCACATCTAAAGAAAGCTTTAGGACTAACTGGTGTGCACTGGCTCCTCCCCCTATGACCCTCCTCCAAGCCTCAGTTAGGATACTGTGCCCGGACGAGCGTACACAATAAGGAAGGATTTTGAATCCCGGGTAAGACTCATACCAGCCACACCAATCACACCGTATAACCTGTGATCTGAACCCAGTTAACAGCATGATAACAGAGGAGCCTCTGAAAGATGGCTCACAACAATAATAACCCGATTTTTGTAACAATAACTATGTACAAGTATTGCAGACAATCCGCACTTGGGATGGGCGCCCAGCATCCACTACGGACTATGAGAAATAGAATTATCGGTAAGTAAATTCTTATTTTCTCTAACGTCCTAAGTGGATGCTGGGGACTCCGTAAGGACCATGGGGATTATACCAAAGCTCCCAAACGGGCGGGAGAGTGCGGATGACTCTGCAGCACCAAATGAGAGAACTCCAGGTCCTCCTCAGCCAGGATATCAATTTTGTAGAATTTTACAAACGTATTTGCTCCTGACCAAGTAGCTGCTCGGCAAAGTTGTAAAGCCGAGACCCCTCGGGCAGCCGCCCAAGATGAGCCCACCTTCCTTGTGGAGTGGGCATTTACAGATTTTTGGCTGTGGCAGGCCTGCCACAGAATGTGCAAGCTGATTTGTACTACAAATCCAACGAGCAATAGTCTGCTTAGAAGCAGGAGCACCCAGCTTGTTGGGTGCACACAGGATAAACAGCGAGTCAGATTTCCTGACTCCAGCCGTCCTGGAAACATATATTTTCAGGGCACTGACAACGTCTAGCAACTTGGAGGCCTCCAAGTCCCTAGTAGCCGCAGGCACCACCAATAGGCTGGTTCAGGTGAGACGCTGAAACCACCTTGGGGAGAAACTGAGGACGAGTCCTCAATTCCGCCCTGTCCGAATGGAAAATCAGATAAGGGCTTTTTCAGGATAAAGCCGCCAATTCTGACACGCGCCTGGCCCAGGCCAGGGCCAACAGCATGACCACTTTCCATGTGAGATATTTTAACTCCACAGATTTAAGTGGTTCAAACCAATGTGACTTTTGGAACCCAAAACTACATTGAGATCCCAAAGTGCCACTGGAGGCACAAAAGGAGGCTGTATATGCAGTACCCCTTTTACAAACGTCTGAACTTCAGGGACTGAAGCTAGTTCTTTTTGGAAGAAAATTGACAGGGCCGAAAATTTGAACCTTAATGGACCCCAATTTCAGGCCCATAGACACTCCTGTTTGCAGGAAATGTAGGAATCGACCCAGTTGAATTTCCTCCGTCGGGCCTTACTGGCCTCGCACCACGCAACATTTTTCGCCAATTGCGGTGATAATGTTTTTGCGGTTACATCCTTCCTGGCTTTGATCAGGATAGGGATGACTTCATCCGGAATGCCTTTTTTCCTTCTGGATCCGGCGTTCAACCGCCATGCCGTCAAACGCAGCCGCGGTAAGTCTTGGAACAGACAGGGTCCTTGCTGGAGCAGGTCCCTTCTTAGAGGTAGAGGCCACGGATCCTCCGTGAGCATCTCTTGAAGTTCCGGTTACCAAGTCCTTCTTGGCCAATCCGGAGCCACGAATATAGTGCTTTCTCCTCTCCATCTTATCAATCTCAGTACCTTGGGTATGAGAGGCAGAGGAGGGAACACATACACTGACTGGTACACCTACGGTGTTACCAGAGCGTCTACAACTATTGCCTGAGGGTCTCTTGACCTGGCGCAATACCTGTCGAGTTTTTTAATCATGTGGACGACTTCTGGGTGAAGTCCCCACTCTCCCGGGTGGAGGTCGTGCTGAGGAAGTCTGCTTCCCAGTTGTCCACTCCCGGAATGAATACTGTTGACAGTGCTATCACATGATTTTCCGCCCAGCGAAGAATCCCTGCAGCTTCTGCCATTGCCCTCCTGCTTCTTGTGCCACCCTGTCTGTTTACGTGGGTGACTGCCATGATGTTGTCCGACTGGATCAACACCGGCTGACCTTGAAGCAGAGGTCTTGCTAAGCTTAGAGCATTGTAAATGGCCCTTAGCTTCAGGATATTTATGTGAAGTGATGTATCCAGGCTTGACCCTAAGCCCTGGATATTCCTTCCCTGTGTGACTGCTCCCCAGCCTCGCAGGCTGGCATCCGTGGTCACCAGGACCCAGTCCTGAATGCCGAATCTGCGGCCCTCTAGAAGATGAGCACTCTGCAACCACCACATGATGGATACCCTTGTCCTTGGTGACAGGGTTATCCGCTGATGCATCTGAAAATGCGACCCGGACCATTTGTCCAGTAGGTTCCACTGGAAAGTTCTTGCGTGAAATCTAACGAATGGGATTGCTTCGTAGGAAGCCACCATTTTTACCCAGAACCCTTGTGCATTGATGCACTGAGACTTGGTTCGGTTTTAGGAGGTTCCTGACTAGCTCGGATAACTCCCTGGCTTTCTCTTCTGGGAGAAACACCTTTTTTCTGGACTGGACTAGGAAACAGAAGACAAGTCGTCGGAACCAGCTGCGATTTTGGAATATTGAGAATCCAATCGTGCTGCCGCAACACTACCTGAGATAGTGCTACACCGACTTCCAACTGTTCCCTGGATCTTACCCTTATCAGGGAATCGTCCAAGTAAGGGATAACTAAAATTCCCTTCCTTCGAAGGGATATCATTTCGGCCATTACCTTGGTAAAGACCCGGGGTGCCGTGGACCATCCCTACGGCAGCGTCTGAACTGATAGTGACAGTTCTGTACCATAACCTGAGGTACCCTTGGTGAGAAGGGTAAATTTTGACATGAAGGTAAGCATCCTTGATGTCCCGAGACATCATGTAGTCCCCTTCTTCCAGGTTCGCAATCACTGCTCTGAGTGACTCAATCTTGAATTTGAACCTCTGTATGTAAGTGTTCAAAGATTTTAGATTTTAGATTTAGAATCGGTCTCACCGGGCCGTCTGGCTTCGGTACCACAATAGTGTGGAATAATACCCCGTTCCCTATTGCAGGAGGGGTACCTTGATTATCACCTGCTGGGAATACAGCTTGTGAATGGCTTCCAAAACTGCCTCCCTGTCAGAGGGAGACGTCGGTAAAGCCGACTTTTGGAAACGGCGAGGGGGAGACGTCTCGAATTTCAATATGTACCCTTGAGATATTACCTGAAGGATCCAGGGGTCTACTTGCGAGTGAGCCCACTGCGCACTGAAATTCATTGAGAACGGGCCCCCACCGTGCCTGAGCTTGTAAGGCCCTAGCGTCATACTGAGGGCTTTTGCAGAGGCGGGAAAGGATTTCTGTTCCTGGGAACTGGGTAATCTCTTCAGCCTTTTTCCTCTCCCTCTGTCACGAGCAGAAAAGAGGAACCTTTTGTCCGCTTGCCAACAAAGGACTGCGCCTGATAATACGGCGTCTTATTTTGAGAGGCGACCTGGGGTACAAACGTGGATTTCCCAGTTGTTGCCGTGGCCACCAGGTCTAAAAGACCGACCCCAAATGTCCCCTTTCAAAGGCAATACTTCCAAATGCCGTTTGGAATCCGCATCACCTGACCATTTTACTGGTAGAATTGGACAACGCACTTATACTTGATGCCAGTCGGCAAATATTCCGCTGTGCATCATGCATATATAGAAATGCATCTTTTAAATGCTCTATAGGCAATAATATACTATCCTTATCTAAGATATCAATATTTCCAGTCAGGGAATCCGACCATGCCAACCCAGCACTGCACCTCCAGGCTGAGGCGATTGCTGGTCGCAGTATAACACCAGTATGTGTGTGAATACATTTTTGGATACCCTCCTGCTTTCTATCAGCAGGATCCTTAAGGGCGGCCATCTCATGAGAGGGTAGAGCCCTTGTTCTTACAAGCGTGTGAGCGCCTTATCCCCCCTAGGGGGTGTTTCCCAACGCACCCTAACCTCTGGCGGGAAAGGGTATACAGCCAATACTTTTTAAGAAATTATCAATTGTTATCGGGGGGAAACCCACGCATCATCACACACCTCATTTTATTTCTCAGATTCAGGAAAATTACAGGTAGTTTTTCCTCACCGAACATAATACCCCTTTTTGGTGGTACTCGTATTATCAGAAATGTATAAAACATTTTCCATTGTCTCAATCATGTAACGTGTGGCCCTACTGGAAATCACGGTTGTCTCTTCACCGTCGACACAGGAGTCAGTATCCGTGTCGGCGTCTGTATCTGTCATCTGAGGTAACGGGCGCTTTAGAGCCCCTGACGGCCTATGAGACGTCTGGACAGGCACAAGCTGAGTAGCCGGTTGTCTCATGTCAACCACTGTTTTTTTTTTATACAGAGCTGACACTGTCACGTAATTTTCAACAGTACATCCACTCAGGTGTCGACCCCCTAGGTGGTGACATCACTGTTACAGACACTCTGCTCCGTCTCCACATCATTTTTCTCCTCATACATGTCGACACAAACGTACCGACACACAGCACACACACAGGGAATGCTCTGATAGAGAACAGGACCCCACTAGCCCTTTGGGGAGACAGAGGGAGAGTTTGCCAGCACACACCAGAGCGCTATATATATACAGGGATAACCTTATATAAGTGTTTTTCCCCTTATAGCTGCTGTATGTTTTAATACTGCGCCTAATTAGTGCCCCCCTCTCTTTTTTTAACCCTTTCTGTAGTGTAGTGACTGCAGGGAAGAGCCAGGGAGCTTCCCTCCAACTGAGCTGTGAGGGAAAATGGCGCCAGTGTGCTGAGGAGATAGGCTCCGCCCCCTTTTCGGCGGCCTTATCTCCCGTTTTTCTGTATATTCTGGCAGGGGTTAAATGCATCCATATAGCCCAGGAGCTATATGTGATGTATTTTTTGCCATGTAAGGTATTTTTATCATGTTTTATTGCGTCTCAGGGCGCCCCCCCCAGCGCCCTGCACCCTCAGTGACCGGAGTATGAAGTGTGCTGAGAGCAATGGCGCACAGCTGCAGTGCTGTGCGCTACCTTATTGAAGACAGGAACGTCTTCTGCCGCCGATTTTTCCGGACCTCTTCGCTCTTCTGGCTCTGTAAGGGGGCCGGCGGCGCGGCTCCGGGACCCATCCAGGCTGGGCCTGTGATTGTCCCTCTGGAGCTAATGTCCAGTAGCCAAGAAGCCCAATCCACTCTGCACTCAGGTGAGTTCGCTTCTTCTCCCCTTAGTCCCTCGATGCAGTGAGCCTGTTGCCAGCAGGTCTCACTGAAAATAACAAACCTAAACTAAAACTTTCACTAAGAAGCTCAGGAGAGCCCCTAGTGTGCACCCTTCTCGTCGGGCACAGAGATCTAACTGAGGCTTGGAGGAGGGTCATAGGGGGAGGAGCCAGTGCACACCAGTTAGTCCTAAAGCTTTCTTTAGATGTGCCCAGTCTCCTGCGGAGCCGCTATTCCCCATGGTCCTTACGGAGTCCCCAGCATCCACTTAGGATGTTAGAGAAATACTGATAAGGAATTACCTGGATCGTGACACCTACTAGCCCAGCCCACCATTGGGAGGATGGGAGGAGTGGAGAGGGAATTGAGGATGAGGAGCCCCCCTCTTTTCCACCACCTCTTGCTGCCTCTCTACACTGGGTAGGATACTGCCTTGGCTGGCAGTGCTTTCCTCTGCCATGGTGCAGAGGGCACATGTGCCACTCGCACCACCCTTGTTACGCCACTGGCTTTGGCTAGGAGCTCTCAATGCTCATGCAGGAAATAAAACAATAATTTAACCTCTTACCGCTTTTTATGTTTTAACCCCTTTTTTTCTACGCTAAAAGGGTGAAATTTTAAAAAAACCCTTAAATCACTTAAACTTTTAGGTGTTTGTGTGGGAAACCTTTGTAAGCCAAAGTCGGGGCCTAAGAGATATTGAGGAATCCGTGAAAACACATTTTATCCCTTTTCACCCACTTAGGGGTCAAATTTAAAAAAAATCTCTGCTTAGTGGGTGCTTACGTCATGATAGGAATATACTCCCTGAATTTCATGTTCAAAGGTTCAGGAGTTTGGTCTGGGTGTTGATCAGTCAGTCAGGACATTTATACCCCTTTCACACCGCCAATGCCGGACCCACCAGGGAATTGGAAACGGGTCCTTCCCGGGTGGGATCCGGCATTAGACGCTGCTGCTGGCTTCCCAGACCCAGCAATATGCCGGGGCGGGTTGCCATAGCAGCGGGGGGCAGAGATGGCAGTGGGGGAGGATGCGGCGGTGGGAGATCTCATCTCTGCACCGCCTCTCCCTGTTGTAGTGAACAGGTTCCGGGTCGCATCGACCCGGTATTCAACCCGGGAATAACACTGCTTTATTCAAGGGTTGAATTGTCGGGTCAGGCGACCCGGGATATCCGACATGGCGCTTTCACACTGCACGCTGATCCGTGTAGGCCCGGCAATATGCCGGGTCGATACCGGGTTATTTGTGCGGTGTGAAAATAAGAATTTACTTACCGATAATTCTATTTCTCATAGTCCGTAGTGGATGCTGGGGACTCCGTAAGGACCATGGGGAATAGCGGCTCCGCAAGAGACTGGGCACATCTAAAGAAAGCTTTAGGACTATCTGGTGTGCACTGGCTCCTCCCCCTATGACCCTCCTCCAAGCCTCAGTTAGGATACTGTGCCCGGACGAGCGTACACAATAAGGAAGGATTTTGAATCCCGGGTAAGACTTATACCAGCCACACCAATCACACCGTATAACCTGTGATCTGAACCCAGTTAACAGCATGATAACAGAGGAGCCTCTGAAAGATGGCTCACAACAATAATAACCCGATTTTTGTAACAATAACTATGTACAAGTATTGCAGACAATCCGCACTTGGGATGGGCGCCCAGCATCCACTACGGACTATGAGAAATAGAATTATCGGTAAGTAAATTCTTATTTTCTCTAACGTCCTAAGTGGATGCTGGGGACTCCGTAAGGACCATGGGGATTATACCAAAGCTCCCAAACGGGCGGGAGAGTGCGGATGACTCTGCAGCACCAAATGAGAGAACTCCAGGTCCTCCTCAGCCAGGATATCAATTTTGTAGAATTTTACAAACGTATTTGCTCCTGACCAAGTAGCTGCTCGGCAAAGTTGTAAAGCCGAGACCCCTCGGGCAGCCGCCCAAGATGAGCCCACCTTCCTTGTGGAGTGGGCATTTACAGATTTTTGGCTGTGGCAGGCCTGCCACAGAATGTGCAAGCTGAATTGTACTACAAATCCAACGAGCAATAGTCTGCTTAGAAGCAGGAGCACCCAGCTTGTTGGGTGCACACAGGATAAACAGCGAGTCAGATTTCCTGACTCCAGCCGTCCTGGAAACATATATTTTCAGGGCACTGACAACGTCTAGCAACTTGGAGGCCTCCAAGTCCCTAGTAGCCGCAGGCACCACCAATAGGTTGGTTCAGGTGAGACGCTGAAACCACCTTGGGGAGAAACTGAGGACGAGTCCTCAATTCCGCCCTGTCCGAATGGAAAATCAGATAAGGGCTTTTTCAGGATAAAGCCGCCAATTCTGACACGCGCCTGGCCCAGGCCAGGGCCAACAGCATGACCACTTTCCATGTGAGATATTTTAACTCCACAGATTTAAGTGGTTCAAACCAATGTGACTTTTGGAACCCAAAACTACATTGAGATCCCAAAGTGCCACTGGAGGCACAAAAGGAGGCTGTATATGCAGTACCCCTTTTACAAACGTCTGAACTTTAGGGACTGAAGCTAGTTCTTTTTGGAAGAAAATTGACAGGGCCGAAATTTGAACCTTAATGGACCCCAATTTCAGGCCCATAGACACTCCTGTTTGCAGGAAATGTAGGAATCGACCCAGTTGAATTTCCTCCGTCGGGCCTTACTGGCCTCGCACCACGCAACATATTTTCGCCAATTGCGGTGATAATGTTTTTGCGGTTACATCCTTCCTGGCTTTGATCAGGATAGGGATGACTTCATCCGGAATGCCTTTTTTCCTTCAGGATCCGGCGTTCAACCGCCATGCCGTCAAACGCAGCCGCGGTAAGTCTTGGAACAGACAGGGTCCTTGCTGGAGCAGGTCCCTTCTTAGAGGTAGAGGCCACGGATCCTCCGTGAGCATCTCTTGAAGTTCCGGTTACCAAGTCCTTCTTGGCCAATCCGGAACCACGAATATAGTGCTTACTCCTCTCCATCTTATCAATCTCAGTACCTTGGGTATGAGAGGCAGAGGAGGGAACACATACCCTGACTGGTACACCCACGGTGTTACCAGAGCGTCTACACCTGAGGGTCCCTGGACCTGGCGCAATACCTGTTGAGTTTTTAATCATGTGGAAGACTTCTGGGTGAAGTCCCCACTCTCCCGGGTGGAGGTCGTGCTGAGGAAGTCTGCTTCCCAGTTGTCCACTCCCGGAATGAATACTGCTGACAGTGCTATCACATGATTTTCCGCCCAGCGAAGAATCCTTGCCGCTTCTGCCATTGCCTTCCTGCTTCTTGTGCCACCCTGTCTGTTTACGTGGGTGACTGCCGTGATGTTGTCCGACTGGATCAACACCGGCTGACCTTGAAGCAGAGGTCTTGCTAAGCTTAGAGCATTGTAAATGTCCCTTAGCTTCAGGATATTTATGTGAAGTGATGTCTCCAGGCTTGACCATAAGCCCTGGATATCCCTTCCCTGTGTGACTGCTCCCCAGCCTCGCAGGCTGGCATCAGTGGTCACCAGGACCCAGTCCTGAATGCCTAATCTGCGGCCCTCTAGAAGATGAGCACTCTGCAACCACCACAGGAGGGACACCCTTGTCCTTGGTGACAGGGTTATCCGCTGATGCATCTGAAGATGCGATCTGGACCATTTGTCCAGCAGGTCCCACTGGAAAGTTCTTGCGTGGAATCTGCCGAATGGGATTGCTTCGTAGGAAGCCACCATTTTACCCAGAACCCTTGTGCATTGATGCACTGAGACTTGGCTCGGTTTTAGGAGGTTCCTGACTAGCTCGGATAACTCCCTGGCTTTCTCCTCCGGGAGAAACACCTTTTTCTGGACTGTGTCCAGGATCATCCCTAGGAACAGAAGACACGTCGTCGGAACCAGGTGCGATTTTGGAATATTGAGAATCCAATCGTGCTGCCGCAACACTACCTGAGATAGTGCTACACCGACCTCCAACTGTTCCCTGGATCTTACCCTTATCAGGGAATTGTCCAAGGAAGGGATAACTAAAATTCACTTCCTTCGAAGGAATATCATCATTTCGGCCATTACCTTGGTAAAGACCCGGGGTGCCGTGTACCATCCATACGGCAGCGTCTGAACTGATAGTGACAGTTCTGTACCATAAACCTGAGGTACCCTTGGTGAGAAGGGTAAATTTTGACATGAAGGTAAGCATCCTTGATGTCCCGAGACATCATGTAGTCCCCTTCTTCCAGGTTCGCAATCTCTGCTCTGAGTGACTCAATCTTGAATTTGAACCTCTGTACGTAAGTGTTCAAAGATTTTAGATTTAGAATCGGTCTCACCGAGCCGTCCGGCTTCGGTACCACAACAGTGTGGAATAATACCCCGTTCCCTGTTGCAGGAGGGGTATCTTGATTATCACCTGCTGGGAATACAGCTTGTGAATGGCTTCCAAAACTGTCTCCCTGTCAGAAGGAGACATCGGTAAAGCCGACTTTAGGAAACGGCGAGGGGGAGACGTCTCGAATTCTAATTTGTACCCCTGAGATATCACCTGAAGGATCCAGGGGTCTACTTGCGAGTGAGCCCACTGCGCGCTGAAATTCATTGAGACGGGCCCCCCACCGTGCCTGATTCTGCTTGTAAAGCCCCAGCGTATACTGAGGGCTTGGCAGAGGCGGGAGAGGGTTTCTGTTCCTGGGAACTGGCTGATTTCTGCAGCCTTTTTCCTCTCCCTCTGTCACGGGGCAGAAATGAGGAACCTTTTGCCCGCTTGTCCACGAAAAGACTGCGCCTGATAATACGGCGTCTTCTCATGTTGAGAGGCGACCTGGGGTACAAACGTGGAATTCCCAGCTGTTGCCGTGGCCACGAGGTCTGAAAGACCGACCCCAAATAACTCCTCCCTTAATAAAGCAATACTTCCAAATGCCGTTTGGAATACGCATCACCTGACCACTGACGTGTCCATAACCCTCTACTGGTAGAAATGGACAACGCGCTTAGACTTGATGCCAGTCGGCAAATATTCCGCTGTGCATCACGCATATATAAAAATGCATCTTTTAAATGCTCTATAGGCAAAAATATACTGTCCCTATCTAGGGTATCAATATTTTCAGTCAGGGAATCCGACCACGCCAACCCAGCACTGTACATCCAGGCTGAGGCGATTGCTGGTCGCAGTATAACACCAGTATGTGTGTAAATACCTTTTAGGATACCCTCCTGCTTTCTATCAGCAGGATCCTTAAGGGCGGCCATCTCAGGCGAAGGTAGAGCCCTTACAAGCGTGTGAGCGCTTTATCCCCCCTAGGGGGTGTTTCCCAACGCACCCTAACCTCTGGCGGGAAAGGATATAATGCCAATAACATTTTAGAAATTATCCGTTGTTATCGGGGGAAACCCACGCATCATCACACACCTCATTTAATTTCTCAGATTCAGGAAAACTACAGGTAGTTTTTCCTCACCGAACATAATACCCCTTTTTTGGTGGTACTCGTATTATCAGAAATGTGTAAAACATTTTTCATTGCCTCAATCATGTAACGTGTGGCCCTACTGGAAGTCACATTCGTCTCTTCACCGTCGACACTGGAGTCAGTATCCGTGTCGGCGTCTATATCTGCCATCTGAGGTAACGGGCGCTTTAGAGCCCCTGACGGCCTATGAGACGTCTGGACAGGCACAAGCTGAGTAGCCGGCTGTCTCATGTCAACCACTGTCTTTTATACAGAGCTGACACTGTCACGTAATTCCTTCCAACAGTTCATCCACTCAGGTGTCGACCCCCTAGGGGGTGACATCACTATTACAGGCAATCTGCTCCGTCTCCACATCATTTTTCTCCTCATACATGTCGACACAAAAGTACCGACATACAGCACACACACAGGGAATGCTCTGATAGAGGACAGGACCCCACTAGCCCTTTGGGGAGACAGAGGGAGAGTTTGCCAGCACACACCAGAGCGCTATATATATACAGGGATAACCTTATATAAGTGTTTTTCCCCTTATAGCTGCTGTATAGTTAATACTGCGCCTAATTAGTGCCCCCCTCTTTTTTTTTAACCCTTTCTGTAGTGCAGGGGAGAGACAGGGAGCTTCCCTCCAACGGAGCTGTGAGGGAAAATGGCGCCAGTGTGCTGAGGAGATAGGCTCCGCCCCTTTTTCGCGGACTTTTCTCCTGCTTTTTTATGGATTCTGGCAGGGGTTAAATGCATCCATATAGCCCAGGAGCTATATGTGATGCATTTTTTTGCCATCCAAGGTGTTTTTATTGCGTCTCAGGGCGCCCCCCCCAGCGCCCTGCACCCTCAGTGACCGAAGTGTGAAGTGTGCTGAGAGCAATGGCGCACAGCTGCAGTGCTGTGCGCTACCTTGTTGAAGACAGGACGTCTTCTGCCGCCGATTTTCCGGACCTCTTCTGCCTTCTGGCTCTGTAAGGGGGCCGGCGGCGCGGCTCTGGGACCCATCCAAGCTGGGCCTGTGATCGTCCCTCTGGAGCTAATGTCCAGTAGCCTAAGAAGCCCAATCCACTCTGCACGCAGGTGAGTTCGCTTCTTCTCCCCTTAGTCCCTCGATGCAGTGAGCCTGTTGCCAGCAGGTCTCACTGAAAATAAAAAACCTAATCTAAAACTTTCACTAAGAAGCTCAGGAGAGCCCCTAGTGTGCACCCTTCTCGTTCGGGCACAGAGATCTAACTGAGGCTTGGAGGAGGGTCATAGGGGGAGGAGCCAGTGCACACCAGATAGTCCTAAAGCTTTCTTTAGATGTGCCCAGTCTCCTGCGGAGCCGCTATTCCCCATGGTCCTTACGGAGTCCCCAGCATCCACTTAGGACGTTAGAGAAAATGAGTTTTATGGTAAGAACTTACCTTTGTTAAAACTCTTTCTGCGAGGTACACTGGGCTCTACAAGGAAAGACATAGGGGTGTAGAGTAGGATCTTGATCCGAGGCACCAACAGGCTCAAAAGCTTTGACTGTTCCCAGAATGCATAGCGCCGCCTCCTCTATAACCCCGCCTCCCTGCACAGGAGATCAGTTTTTAGTTAACCAGCCCAATGCAGCAGCAGGAAAAGAGACGACAACGGTTAGTAGCCACATACACCACACTCTCACGACAGGAGAAGTGTCAGCGGCTAATGCCATACCAACCCAAAGAAGCTAAGTGTGTCAGGGTGGGCGCCTTGTGGAGCCCAGTGTACCTCGCAGAAAGAGTTTTAACAAAGGTAAGTTCTTACCATAAAACTCGTTTTCTGCTGCGGGGTACACTGGGCTCCACAAGGAAAGACATAGGGGATGTCCTAAAGCAGTTCCTTATGGGAGGGGACGCACTGTAGCGGGCACAAGAACCCGGTGTCCAAAGGAAGCATCCTGGGAAGCGGCAGTATCGAAGGCATAGAACCTTATGAACGTGTTCACAGAGGACCACGTAGCCGCCTTGCACAATTGTTCAAGGGTCGCACCACGGCGGGCCGCCCAAGAAGGTCCAACAGACCGAGTAGAATGGGCCGTAATGTGAGCAGGAGCTGATAGACCAGCCCTCACATAAGCATGTGCAATCACCATTCTAATCCATCTGGCCAAAGTTTGCTTGTGAGCAGGCCAGCCCCGTTTGTGAAATCCAAACAGCACAAAGAGAGAATCAGATTTCCTAATAGAAGCAGTTCTCTTTACATAGATACGGAGAGCCCGTACCACATCCAAAGACCGCTCTTTGGGAGACAGATCAGGAGAAACAAGTGCCGGAACCACAATCTCCTGGTTAAGGTGGAACGAAGAAACCACCTTAGGTAAATATCCGGGACGAGTCCTAAGAACCGCCCGGTCATGGTGAAATATCAGATATGGGGAACTACAAGACAAGGCACCCAAATCTGACACTCTTCTAGCTGAAGCAATAGCCAGCAGAAACACCACCTTAAGGGAAAGCCACTTAATATCAGCTGAACCAAGAGGTTCAAACGGAGACTCTTGTAACGCCTACAAAACCACCGACAAGTCCCAAGGAGCCACAGGCGGAACATTGGGAGGTTGGATACGCAACACGCCCTGAGTAAAGGTATGCACATCAGGTAAGGTCGCAATCTTTCTCTGAAACCACACCGACAAGGCAGATATTTGAACCTTGAGGGAGGCCAGACGCAGGCCTAAGTCCAGGCCCTGCTGAAGAAAGGCCAACAGCTTGGCTATACTAAACTTGGAAGCGTCATAACGGTTAGATGCTCACCAAACAAAGTAAGAATGCCAGACCCTATAGTAAATCCGAGCAGAAGCCGGTTTCCTGGCCCACAACATAGTTTGAATGATCGCCTCAGAAAACCCTTTAGCCCTCAAGACGGAAGCTTCAAGAGCCACGCCGTCAAAGACAGCCGGGCTAGGTCCTGGTAGACACAGGGGCCCTGAACGAGGAGGTCTGGGCGTTGTGGAAGTAGAATTGGACGCTCTGACGATAGGCCCTGCAGGTCTAAGAACCAGTGCCATCTGGGCCACGCTGGAGCTATGAGAAGCAGAATTCCTCTTTCTTGCTTGAACTTCCGAATTACCCTGGGCAGGAGTGACACCGGAGGGTACACGTACAGGCAGCCGAAACCTCCACAGCACCGCCAGCGCATCCACGAATGCTGCTTGAGGATCCCTTGTCCTTGCTCCGAAGACCGGAACCTTGTGATTGTGTCGAGACGCCATCAGATCTACGTCTGGAAGGCCCCACTTTTCCACTAGGAGTTGAAACACTTCTGGATGGAGGCCCCACTCTCCGGCATGTACGTCCTGACGACTGAGAAAGTCCGCTTCCCAATTCAGGACTCCCGGAATGAATATTGCCGATATGGCAGGTAGATGGCGTTCCGCCCAATGTAGAATCCGTGAGACTTCCTTCATTGCCAAACGGCTTAGAGTGCCGCCTTGATGATTTATGTAAGCCACTGTGGTGGCGTTGTCCGACTGTACTTGAACAGGACGGTTCTGAATTAAATGCTGGGCCAGGTTCAACGCATTGAAGACCGCCCGCAATTTCAGAATGTTGATCGAGAGGAGAGATTCCTCCTTGGTCCACCGATCCTGAAGGGAGTGTTGCTCCAGCACCGCGCCCCAACCTCTTAGACTGGCATCTGTCGTCAACAGGACCCAGTCGGATATCCAGAAGGGACGGCCCCTGCACAATCGTTGGTCCTGGAGCCACCAGTGCAGCGACAGACGGATCTCCGGAGTCAATGAGATCATGTGAGACCTGATCCGGTGAGGCAGGCCGTCCCACTTGGCTAGAATCAGCCTCTGGAGGGGGCGAGAATGGAATTTAGCATACTCCACCATGTCAAATGCTGACACCATGAGGCCCAGCACCTGCATCGCCGAATGTATCGACACTTGTGGACGAGAAAGGAAGCAACGAATCCTGTCCTGAAGCTTCAGGACTTTCTCCTGAGACAAGAACAACTGCTGGTTGTGAGTGTCCAATAGCGCTCCCAGGTGCACCATGCTCTGAGCAGGGACCAGGGAGGATTTCTTCCAGTTGATGAGCCACCCGTGGGCTTGTAGAAACCGGACAGTCATATCCAGATGACATAGGAGAAGTTCTGGGGAATTTGCCAGGATTAACAAGTCTACCAGATACGGCAGTATCCTGACCCCTTGACGGCGGAGTACCACCGTCATCACCGCCATAACTTTGGTGAAGACTCGCGGAGCCGTAGTTAAACCAAAAGGTAACACCCGAAACTGGTAATAGAGGTTGCCAATCGCAAACCTCAGGTATTGCTGATGTGACACTGCTATAGGAATATGCAGGTAAGCATCCTGTATGTCCAGGGAGACCATGTAGTCCCCAGGTTCCAAGGCCAGAACTATAGAGCGAAGGGTTTCCATACGGAACTTGGAAATTTTCACAAACCTGTTCAATGCCTTGAGGTTGAGAATGGGCCGGGAGGACCCATTCGGTTTCGGGACCAGAAACAGCGGAGAATAGTACTCCAGGCCCCTCTGAGCAAGAGGCACCCGTACTACGACTCCTGTATCCAGGAGGGTCTGTACCACCGAATGTAGAGTGTTTGCCTTTGTCTTGTCCAACGGGACGTCTGTCCGGCAAAATCGATGAGGGGGTCGGTTTTTGAAGGCTATGGCGAAACCTCGAGTGACAACTTACCGTACCCAGGCATCTGAAGTGGTCTTCAACCATTCCTGGGTATACCCTAGAGGCCGGACCCCCACCCTGGGATCCCCCAGGGGGAGGCCCGCCCCGTCATGCGGCAGGCTTATCGGTCTTGGAAGCTGGCTGACGGGCAGCCCAGGCTCTTTTGGGCTTCGGCTTACCAGGTTTGGAAGTGCGGGCCTGCTTGTTGTACGCCTGACCTTTTGCTTTACCTGAAGGATGAAAGGGGCGAAAGGACGTACCTTTAGCCTTCAACACAGAAGGAGCGGTACTTGGCAGACAGGCAGTTTTGGCAGTAGCCAAATCAGCCACTATCTTATTTAAGTCCTCCCCAAACAGAATATCTCCCTTGAAAGGGAGTACCTCCAGGGTTTTTCTAGAGTCCAGATCCACATACCAGGATCTCAACCACAATATCCGGCGAGCCAGGACTGATGTAGTAGAGGCCTTGGCTGCTAGGATACCGGCATCAGAAGCCGCCTCTTTAATATAGCGAGAAGCTGTGACACTATATGACAAGCATTGTCTAGCATGGTCAGAAGAGATTTCAGCTTCTAACTCCAAGGCCCATGCTTCAATAGCCTCTGCAGCCCATGTTGCTGCAATAGTGGGCCTTTGTGCAGCACCCGTGAGGGTGTAAATCGCTTTCAGAGAACCCTCCACACGTTTATCCGTAGGCTCTTTTAGAGACGTGATGGTAGTGACAGGTAGAGCTGAGGAAACCACCATCCTAGCCACATGTGAGTCTACTGGAGGAGGCGTTTCCCAATTTTTAGACAGCTCTGGCGCGAGGGGATAGCGAGCCAGCATCTTCGTTTGAGGCACAAACTTCTTTCCCGGGTTTCCCCAGGGTTCCTGACGTATATCCACTAGGTGGTCAGAGTGAGGTAAAACTTGTTTAGCCACCTTCTGACGCTTGAACCTATCTGGTTTCTTAGAAGGGGCGGATGGCTCGGGATCATCCGTAATCTGTAAAATTAACTTAATAGCCTCCAAAAGATCAGGAACATCCACATGTGAACTACCCTCCCCATCAGCAGTATCTGTGTCAGAATCTGTGGGGTCAGTGTAAGCGCCATCTTCATCAGACGAGGTGTCAGTGACAGCAGTGGATTGTGAGGAGATAGGAGCTCGCTTAGAGGACCCCTTGGTCTTAGGCGAGCGAGGGTCAGACTTTTTAGTAGTCAAGGACTGGTTCAACTTCTTCAATTGAGCAGATAAATTGGCCGCCAAAGGCGGGTTAGCTGCGGGGACCACATACGGTTGCACCGGCATAGGAGGTCCCATAGGGGGTGTTAGTTTAGTAACTAGCGTGTGTAGAAACGTGGAGAAAGTAGCCCGCGGTGGGTCATTATGTACCCCCGTTGCCACAGTCCCACTGGGGGGCAAGGAGCCCCCAGAACCAGAGCCCACAGCTGCTATAGTCTCCTCATAGGGGTCTGTGGCTTCAGCAACACCGGCAGTGTGTTCAGCCCCAGAACCGTTACCTTCAGAAGCAGACATATAAATTGCAGTATCAAGTAACACAGTACAATTGGCAGCAGCACAATACCTCTTACCCAAACCCCTGTGCAGTGTAGTCAGCACAAGCAGAGATACAGGAGAGATATGGTGACTAAAATCACAGAGAAAAATACGTATTAGAGCATATCTTGTGAAAAACCTATATAAAACCTGACGCACCAAGCCCCCTCAGGTCATAGAATATAGGGATAGCAAGTTGAGTGAGAGACACGAAATGGAAACCACTCAGCAAGCTAATGCACACACATATAGTCACATGTAAACAATGCAGAGGTTATTACTAACAATAATACTGCACTGGACCAGCTTATATAGCTATGTAGTCAATAGATATAACACTGCACAGTAAGAACTGGATGTATATCACAGGGTACTTGTACCAAAGAACCCTGACTAAATGCACTCTTTCTTAACTAACACTGTCTAATTGACATTTAGAATACTTAAGCGTCATGTAAAGTCACAGCGCTGACAACCAGGCGGCTTTACACAGGAGGATTTGCCCAAGCAGTCCCAGGAACAGTGTAGCTGAGAGAAATGGCGCCCAAACACTGACAGGGAGTGAAGGAGACAGATATGCAGCTCCAGGGCGGGAACATTTGCTGGAAATGGCGCCCTGGGGCTGGGGGAGGGGCTCCAGGTCTAAGCCTTATCCCCCTGCTGGCAAAACCCCCGGGTACTGTGGGCTACTAGTAAAACGGTTTTAAGGGAAAACCTGACCTGCACCCATGCCCTGGTGATCTAGTGGGATCGCCTGTACTGCCACAGTGTCCACCGCCAGCGTGCGCGGCCCGCCTCCCACTGACCGCGCCGGATCACGATAAAGTACGGGTCCCGCGAGCGGGACCCACTCACCACCTCCCGAAACGCGGCCACGCGATCCCAGAGAGCCCCCGTCGTGTGTGCCTGACTTTAGAAGAAAACCGGAGCCTCCTGCTGTAGTTTCCCGGCAACCAGGGCTCGGAAGTGTACAGCGCCGCTGGGGAGAGATGGAGCTGCAGCAGTGAATGTCACTAGACATGTACACACTGCTATGCAAACAAAAGGAAGGAGAGTATACACTGCACCCGCAGATAACAGCAGTGAAGGTGTACAAGGAGATGTCACTCTTTCTCCACCAAAACACTTAGAACAAAAACAAGAGTCCACCTTCCGCTGCGCTATCCGTAAGTCCTTAAATTCTATTTCAATAACAATTATTTAAACAAAAGAAAACAGTCTCAAATTCTAGAGTCCATAAAGGGGAATCCTCCACAATCTGGATAGTTATAGGTGAATGGTGCGTGGGGATCTTCAATTAACAATACTTGACAGAAATCTGATCTGCACGTGTAAAAGGAGAATTCTGTATAGGTACGCACCGTACTCACATGTACAATGTGCGTGCTGTATCCATAAAGGTATCTTTCTCCCTCGTGCAGCTTGATCCTCCTCCCTTGTGGGATCCCCTCGACAGCAAGGAGAAGAAAAGAAGAAAGGGTGGGAAACCCCAATGGTGTAGTACGTTCAATATAATAAATCAGATATACAGAACTGCCACAGATGTTTTAAATCTTATTTATGATTAGGAGCATACCCGACTCACATGGATAGAGACGTAATACTCCTATAAAGGTATCTTTTATTAATTCAGGAAAAAATGGGGGTGATGCGTACCCCAAACTCACGTTCTACAGGATTCCTGAAGGCACATCAGGGTTTCTTTAGAAGGTGGTTTTCCTGCCTCTTCTTTGTTGCACTCTCCCCAGGGCCACCAGATATGTAGAACCCACAAAGAAGGAAGTTTTTTTTAGGGTAATGTATCCATTTATTGTTAAAAACAATTTAAAACAAATGAATTTTTCTTAAGAGCATGCTCTTCATTTGTTTTAAATTGTTTTGCCTTCAGGAATCCTGTAGAACGTGAGTTAGGGGTACGCAGCACCCCCATTTTTTCCAGAATTAATAAAAGATACCTTTATAGGAGTATTACGTCTCTATCCATGTGAGTCGGGTATGCTCCTAATCATAAATAAGATTTAAAACATCTGTGGCAGTTCTGTATATCTGATTTATTATATTGAACGTACTACACCATTGGGGTTTCCCACCCCTTCTTCTTTTCTTCTCCTTGCTGTCGAGGGGATCCCACAAGGGAGGAGGATCAAGCTGCACGAGGGAGAAAGATACCTTTATGGATACAGCACGCACATTGTACATGTGAGTACGGTGCGTACCTATACAGAATTCTCCTTTTACACGTGCAGATCAGATTTCTGTCAAGTATTGTTAATTGAAGATCCCCACGCACCATTCACTAATATTTTTGTTCAATATTCCCAGTTCCATCTGCTGTCCTTGTATTCCGTTCCAGATTGCAGTATCTTCTCTCCCCCCCGCCCCCCCCTCCTCCCGTCCCATGCCACCCATGCCACCCACCCCAACCCCCCAACCTCCCCCCCTGCCCCCCTACCCATCCCCTCACCCTCTCCCCCCTCCCCCTCCCTCCCACCCCCACTTCACAAGCCACTTCAAATCACCTAAGTTTACTATTATTGATTAAATTTAATTAGTAAATATTGCAAAGGTTGGAGTGTGAATCCATAAGGCACATCGTCATTACAGTCATACCACGCTGGAAATGCCCAAATACGTCTGATCTTGGAAGCCAAGCAGCGTTGGGCCTGATCAGTACCAGTAGGGGAGACCATCTGGGAAGATCAGGTACTGTATGATACAATAATTAATAGTGGCCTGAGAAAGGTACACACTCTATCTATCTTTAGTATATAATATCACGAATTATATATATACTGCACATTTATCAGTAATGCACAAGCACTTTAAGGCGGATAATAGCACTGCTAAATTAAATCCTGAGTATCACTTTGCACTTTTAATAAATTCGAGCCATCCTCACAAATAAGCACTTGCACGCTTAAGGCATAAGCACCTTATTAAATTAGTATAAATCTCAGTATTGCTAGCCATAAAATTAAATTAACTTATACACCTTTAAAAATTTGAATCACTATTTACAAAACAAATAAGCACTTGCACTTGCACGTTTAATTTGTTCCTAATATTATGAGATTAACATTATATTATGTTACCACCCATTTGGAAGTTGTCAATATATGCATTTTAATTGATAAACTATATCCCTGATGCTATATATCTTTACTTTTATGTGGAACGGTCACCATGGAAACTGGAGCAAAGCTGTGCTCAATAAACTACTAGAAAATGGCCACGGCTGCCTGAAAACCATACACAAAATCCTATCAAATATGGCCGCCGGGAGAGGACACAATACGAGACTTTCTACTCCCTTCCCCTGGATGACAGACACTTGAAGACAGCACTGAGGATTATACAGTGACATCGCGCCGCCGCGGGCGCATGCGCGGACGGCAGCGGAAGTGGGGCGGAAGTGACGTGTAGCGGCCTCCGTCACCGGAAGTGTGGCAGAAGTGCTGCGATTTTGCTAAAAACTGACTTTTAACACCTTTTAACTTCTCCTAAAATGCTGTGACTCACTCGTTTTCACTGGCTAATAGTTCCTAATACCATGATATCTTTTAGACTGCATTATACAAATTGATTAAATGTACTTAACATATGATTGTATCACATGACTCCCTGTAAAGCTAGGACCCTCCCACCATGCTATAACTGCTATAAATAGACTTGTAGGTCCATTGTACCCTTACCCCTTGAAGAAGTCTCATCAGACGAAACGCGTTGGTAACCTTCACCTACCTCATTTAAGATAAGAAAAAATCTTTATATCTGTTTTTATTGTAGCTTTTATACAACTCATTTAAGTGCTTTTAGTTCAGTTGTGCTTTTATTATTGTCCCATTTTTTAGATGTTTCTTTTATGTATAACTGTACGTGAATAAATACCTTTTAATTAAATAGAATTGGCAATTATATACTCATTATACTAACACCGTGGTCGCTATATATCCTTCATCCCCCCCTTTTTTTCATAAATCTCATTCAGGGAATCACCGTCCCTGTACATATTTGAAGGATCCAGATGAAGCCCCAGTAGTAACACAGGGGAGTGCCATTTTAGTTTGCCAGTATCATTCATACAACATATCTGTTTTATCACAAGTGGCGCAATATTAATCCCTGTTCCATATATATATATATATATATATATATATATATAAAATAAGAATTTACTTACCGATAATTCTATTTCTCGTAGTCCGTAGTGGATGCTGGGAACTCCGTAAGGACCATGGGGAATAGCGGCTCCGCAGGAGACTGGGCACAAAAGTAAAAGCTTTAGGACTACCTGGTGTGCACTGGCTCCTCCCCCTATGACCCTCCTCCAAGCCTCAGTTAGGATACTGTGCCCGGACGAGCGTACACAATAAGGAAGGATATTGAATCCCGGGTAAGACTCATACCAGCCACACCAATCACACCGTACAACCTGTGATCTGAACCCAGTTAACAGCATGATAACAGAGGAGCCTCTGAAAAGACGGCTCACAACAATAATAACCCGATTTAGTTAACAATAACTATGTACAAGTATTGCAGACAATCCGCACTTGGGATGGGCGCCCAGCATCCACTACGGACTACGAGAAATAGAATTATCGGTAAGTAAATTCTTATTTTCTCTGACGTCCTAGTGGATGCTGGGAACTCCGTAAGGACCATGGGGATTATACCAAAGCTCCCAAACGGGCGGGAGAGTGCGGATGACTCTGCAGCACCGAATGAGAGAACTCCAGGTCCTCCTCAGCCAGGGTATCAAATTTGTAGAATTTAGCAAACGTGTTTGCCCCTGACCAAGTAGCTGCTCGGCAAAGTTGTAAAGCCGAGACCCCTCGGGCAGCCGCCCAAGATGAGCCCACTTTCCTTGTGGAATGGGCTTTTACAGATTTTGGCTGTGGCAGGCCTGCCACAGAATGTGCAAGCTGAATTGTACTACAAATCCAACGAGCAATAGTCTGCTTAGAAGCAGGAGCACCCAGCTTGTTGGGTGCATACAGGATAAACAGTGAGTCAGATTTTCTGACTCCAGCCGTCCTGGAAACATATATTTTCAGGGCCCTGACTACGTCCAGCAACTTGGAGCCCTCCAAGTCCCTAGTAGCCGCAGGCACCACAATAGGCTGGTTCAAGTGAAATGCTGAAACCACCTTAGGGAGAAATTGAGGACGAGTCCTCAATTCTGCCCTGTCCGCATGAAAAATTAGGTAAGGGCTTTTATAGGATAAAGCCGTCAATTCTGAGACACGCCAGGCTGAAGCCAGGGCTAACAGCATTACCACTTTCCATGTGAGATATTTTAAATCCACTGTGGCAAGTGGTTCGAACCAATGTGATTTTAGGAATCCCAAAACCACATTGAGATCCCAGGGTGCCACTGGAGGCACAAAGGGAGGCTGTATATGCAGTACCCCCTTTACAAAAGTCTGGACTTCAGGAACTGAAGCCAATTCTTTCTGGAAGAAAATCGACAAGGCCGAAATTTGAACCTTAATGGATCCTAATTTTAGGCCCATGGACAGTCCTGTTTGCAGGAAATGCAGGAAACGACCTAGTTGAAATTCCTCTGTCGGGGGCCTTCCTGGCCTCGCACCACGCAACATATTTCCTCCAAATACGGTGATAATGTTGTGCAGTTACATCCTTCCTGGCTTTGATCAGGGTAGGGATGACTTCATCTGGAATGCCTTTCTCCTTCAGGATCCGGCGTTCAACCGCCATGCCGTCAAACGCAGCCGCGGTAAGTCTTGGAACAGACAGGGTCCTTGCTGAAGCAGGTCCCTTCTTAGAGGTAGAGGCCACGGATCCTCCGTGAGCATCTCCTGAAGTTCCGGGTACCAAGTCCTTCTTGGCCAATCCGGAGCCACGAGTATAGTTCTTACTCCTCTCCGTCTTATAATCCTCAGTACCTTGGGTATGAGAGGCAGAGGAGGGAACACATACACTGACTGGTACACCCACGGTGTTACCAGAGCGTCCACCGCTATTGCCTGAGGGTCCCTTGACCTGGCGCAATACCTGTCTAGTTTTTTGTTGAGGCGGGACGCCATCATGTCCACCTTTGGTTTTTCCCAACGGTTTACAATCAATTGGAAGACTTCTGGATGAAGTCCCCACTCTCCCGGGTGGAGATCGTGTCTGCTGAGAAAATCTGCTTCCCAGTTGTCCACTCCGGGAATGAACACTGCTGACAGTGCTATCACATGATTTTCCGCCCAGCGAAGAATCCTTGCAGCTTCTGCCATCGCTCTCCTGCTTCTTGTGCCGCCCTGTCTGTTTACGTGGGCGACTGCCGTGATGTTGTCCGACTGGATCAACACCGGCTGACCCTGAAGCAGAGGCCTTGCTTGACTTAGGGCATTGTAAATGGCCCTTAGTTCCAGGATATTTATGTGAAATGACGTTTCCATGCTTGACCACAAGCCCTGGAAATTTCTTCCCTGTGTGACTGCTCCCCAGCCTCTCAGGCTGGCATCCGTGGTCACCAGGACCCAGTCCTGAATGCCGAATCTGCGGCCCTCTAGAAGATGAGCCCTCTGCAACCACCACAGGAGAGACACCCTTGTCCTTGGAGACAGGGTTATCCGCTGATGCATCTGAAGATGCGATCCGGACCATTTGTCCAGCAGATCCCACTGAAAGGTTCTTGCGTGGAATCTGCCGAATGGAATCGCTTCGTAAGAAGCCACCATTTTTCCCAGGACCCTTGTGCATTGATGCACTGACACTTGACCTGGTTTTAGGAGGTTCCTGACTAGCTCGGATAACTCCCTGGCTTTCTCCTCCGGGAGAAACACCTTTTTCTGGACTGTGTCCAGAATCATCCCTAGGAACAGCAGACGTGTCGTCGGAATCAGCTGCGATTTTGGAATATTTAGAATCCACCCGTGCTGTCGTAACACTACTTGAGATAGTGCTACTCCGACCTCTAACTGTTCCCTGGACCTTGCCCTTATCAGGAGATCGTCCAAGTAAGGGATAATTAAGACGCCTTTTCTTCGAAGAAGAATCATCATTTCGGCCATTACCTTGGTAAAGACCCGGGGTGCCGTGGACAATCCAAACGGCAGCGTCTGAAACTGATAATGACAGTTCTGTACCACAAACCTGAGGTACCCTTGGTGAGAAGGGCAAATTGGGACATGGAGGTAAGCATCCTTGATGTCCAGAGACACCATATATTCCCCTTCTTCCAGGTTCGCTATCACTGCTCTGAGTGACTCCATCTTGAATTTGAACCTTTGTATGTAAGTGTTCAAGGATTTCAGATTTAAAATAGGTCTCACCGAGCCGTCTGGCTTCAGCACCACAAACAGCGTGGAATAATACCCCTTTCCCTGTTGCAGGAGGGGTACCTTGATTATCACCTGCTGGGAATACAGCTTGTGAATGGCTTCCAATACCGCCTCCCTGTCGGAGGGAGACGTTGGTAAAGCAGACTTCAGGAACCGGCGAGGGGGAGACGTCTCGAATTCCAATTTGTACCCCTGAGATACTACCTGCAGGATCCAGGGGTCCACTTGCGAGTGAGCCCACTGCGCTCTGAAATTCTTGAGACGGCCCCCCACCGTGCCTGAGTCCGCTTGTAAGGCCCCAGCGTCATGCTGAGGACTTGGCAGAAGCGGGGGAGGGCTTCTGTTCCTGGGAAGAGGCTGCCTGATGCAGTCTTTTTCCCCTTCCTCTGCCCCGGGGCAGAAATGAGGAGCCTTTTGCCCGCTTGCCCTTATGGGGACGAAAGGACTGAGCCTGAAAAGACGGTGTCTTTTTCTGCTGAGAGGTGACTTGGGGTAAAAAGGTGGATTTCCCAGCCGTTGCCGTGGCCACCAGGTCCGATAGACCAACCCCAAATAACTCCTCCCCTTTATACGGCAATACTTCCATATGCCGTTTGGAATCCGCATCACCTGACCACTGTCGCGTCCATAACCCTCTTCTGGCAGAAATGGACAGCGCACTTACTCTTGATGCCAGAGTGCAAATATCACTCTGTGCATCTCGCATATATAGAAATGCATCCTTTAAATGCTCTATAGTCAATAATATACTGTCCCTATCCAGGGTATCAATATTTTCAGTCAGGGAATCCGACCAAGCCACCCCAGCACTGCACATCCAGGCTGAGGCGATTGCTGGTCGCAGTATAACACCAGTATGTGTGTATATACTTTTTAGGATATTTTCCAGCTTCCTATCAGCTGGTTCCTTGAGGGCGGCCGTATCAGGAGACGGTAACGCCACTTGTTTTGATAAGCGTGTGAGCGCTTTATCTACCCTAGGGGGTGTTTCCCAACGCGCCCTAACCTCTGGCGGGAAAGGGTATAATGCCAATATTTTTTTAGAAATTATCAGTTTTTTATCGGGGGAAACCCACGCTTCATCACACACCTCATTTAATTCATCTGATTTCAGGAAAAACTACGGGTAGTTTTTTCACACCCCACATAATACCCTTTTTTGTGGTACTTGTAGTATCAGAAATGTTCAAAACCTCCTTCATTGCCGTGATCATGTAACGTGTGGCCCTACTGGAAGTCACGTTTGTCTCCTCACCGTCGACACTGGAGTCAGTGTCCGTGTCTGGGTCTGTGTCGACCATCTGAGGTAACGGGCGCTTTAGAGCCCCTGACGGTGTTTGAGACGCCTGGACAGGCACTAGCTGATTTGCCGGCTGTCTCATGTCGTCAACAGTCTTTTGTAAAGTGCTGACGCGATCACGTAATTCCTTCCATAAGACCATCCAGTCAGGTGTCGACTCCCTAGGGGGTGACATCACTATTACAGGCAATTGCTCCGCCTCCACACCATTTTCCTCCTCATACATGTCGACACAAACGTACCGACACACAGCACACACACAGGGAATGCTCTGATAGAGGACAGGACCCCACTAGCCCTTTGGGGAGACAGAGGGAGAGTTTGCCAGCACACACCAGAGCGCTATATATAATGTATAGGGACAACCTTATATAAGTGTTTCTCCCTTATATAGCTGCTGTATAGATTCTTATGCCAATTTAGTGCCCCCCCTCTCTTGTTTTACCCTGTTTCTGTAGTGCAGGACTGCAGGGGAGAGTCAGGGAGACGTCCTTCCAGCGGAGCTGTGAGGGAAAATGGCGCTTGTGTGCTGAGGAGATAGGCTCCGCCCCCTTCTCGGCGGCCTTTCTCACGCTTTTTTAAGGAAAACTGGCAGGGGTTAAATGCATCCATATAGCCCAGGAGCTATATGTGATGCATTTTTCGCCATCCAAGGTGTTTTTATTGCGTCTCAGGGCGCCCCCCCCAGCGCCCTGCACCCTCAGTGACCGGAGTGTAAAGTGTGCTGAGAGCAATGGCGCACAGCTGCGGTGCTGTGCGCTACCTTGTTGAAGACAGGACGTCTTCTGCCGCCGATTTTCCGGACCTCTTCTGTCTTCTGGCTCTGTAAGGGGGCCGGCGGCGCGGCTCTGGGACCCATCCATGGCTGGGCCTGTGATCGGTCCCTCTGGAGCTAATGTCCAGTAGCCTAAGAAGCCCAATCCACTCTGCACGCAGGTGAGTTCGCTTCTTCTCCCCTTAGTCCCTCGATGCAGTGAGCCTGTTGCCATCAGGACTCACTGAAAATAAAAAACCTAACTTAAACTTTTTCACTAAGCAGCTCAGGAGAGCCACCTAGTGTGCACCCTTCTCGTTCGGGCACAAAAATCTAACTGGAGGAGGGTCATAGGGGGAGGAGCCAGTGCACACCAGGTAGTCCTAAAGCTTTTACTTTTGTGCCCAGTCTCCTGCGGAGCCGCTATTCCCCATGGTCCTTACGGAGTTCCCAGCATCCACTAGGACGTCAGAGAAAGTAGCAATAGTGCGGCACTCAAAGACGTTTTTCATCAGAAAATAAAACTCACGGACACCAGGGTCACTGAATTCAACGTTTCAATCCCCACAGGATTTTCCCTGTGGGGATTGAAACGTTGAATTCAGTGACCCTGGTGTCCGTGAGTTTTATTTTCTGATGAAAAACGTCTTTGAGTGCCGCACTATTGCTACTTTCTACTCATCCTCTGTGAGGGCACCAAGACTAGCTATAATATATAGGTGGAGTGCCGGGTTTTATGTGTTCTATATATATATATATATATATATATCTCCTTTGTAGAAAAGCCGCACTCACATGTCGTTCATAATCACAGCAGCTGGGGTGCAGAATCCAGGAACAGGTCCAATCCGAACAAAGTTCCACAATACATGTGCACAAATGAGGATGCACTCACCAGACTTCTCCAGAAAACGATAAACTTTAATCCAGACAGCAAATACTCGAACTTCTTTTTGTGAGTATGTGCTGTCTGGATTAAAGTTTATCGTTTTCTGGAGAAGTCTGGTGAGTGCATCCTCATTTGTGCACATATATATATATATATATATATATATATTTATATGGGAAAACAGTGTATAGGGTTTTTCTAAGCGACCAATGGTGTCACATAAGTTTAGGGAGACCAAATTATAATAAAAAATAATGTACAATTTAATTCACATATAAATCACACCAGTAAAAATAGATATCAAAGCCACAAGTAAAAAAGGTTTTAAAATTGTCTCTGGAGCTGGATATAAATATAAAAAATGACATCCATAAATTATTGTAAAACAAGAGGACAAAAATACATACTACTATAAAATCCATGTATAAAAGAAGAATCAATAGCTTAACTTGAGAGGATGGGTTATGCCTGGTAACAGCCAACGCGTTTCGTCTTATCTGGACTTCATCAAGGGTGATATGATAGTGGGACAGCTCATAAATATATACATGCACTAATGAGGAAGTGAATGTTACATCATTTCCTGTCAATTACAGGTTCAAAGGTGAGAGATTCTTATATTCACAAAAACTGTGATATCGTTGTTTCCCCCCAGTAGTATCATAATTCTGGGGAGAACCGCTGGATATAGACCACATATTATTGCTGGAAACTGTTATTTAAACACTATAAAGTTCACTTATCCCTGACTTCCTGTTCGGACCGCGGGTCACATCACATCCGCCCCACTTCCGGCGTCAGCTGGTTCTTACTGCGCAAGCGCCGGCTCTGGACAGCGGGCCTTGGCTGTCCACGGGCGATTGCGCATGCGCCCGCTCTGTGTAGCGAGATCAGGTGGACTCCAGATGTCATAACCTCTGTTTTCAATGTGATATACATGCGGCGGCCATTTTCTTGGAGTAATTATGTTGGAGACACTTCTTAAGAGCATATGTAGTCCCGGCGGCCATCTTTGGTGTGAAGACTCTCATTGGCACACCAGATTGTGCTCGCAATCCAAGAAAAAAAATCAAATAAATAGGAAAAGAGTAGTTTAGGAGTTATACTTAAAAGTAGCTCACATCTCCAATATACTGTGTCCAAAAATCCTCTAGATAAACTAGATACAAACAGGTATATATATTAAATTAAATATTATAAAGATATTATTATAAAAAAAGAGGGGGGAAGCAGGTGATAAATAATGTATAATGTTATAAAACTGCGATTAAGTATCCGAGATCTAGGAACGTATTGGGACTGAATGATCCCATATACATAAATGACTCTATACTGATTGTTACCTATCCGGGATCTATGTCCATATGGGTTTTACTTAATGTATATGTGACACACTTACGCCACCACAAAGCCTACACCAGACTTCCCATATGAGAAGAACAGTTTGAGAAAATAAATTTGAGTACATTAGAGGTAGAAACCCTCATATTCCTCTTTCAAATTACAGCACCCAGTCTTCCATGACAGTCTACCATCTATGTACTGACAGGGCCCAACACTGGTTAGCTTCTAAGATCGGGCGGAATTGGGCATCTCCAGTGTGGTATGGCTGTAGTAGTGGTGTGAAACAGAGGTGGAGAGTAGAAAAAGGGAGATGAATAAGAGGAGGGTCACTGAGGTGTGGGCAAGAAGAGGTGCAGTATAAGGCGTATGTCATAGACAGGGGGCTATTTCATAGCCCTCATTGAAGCCATCTGGATGAAGGGTATTCAGTTAAAAAATCCAGTACATCTCCCTTCTAGATAGAAGGTTGAAAAGATCTCCACCTCTCTCTCCAAGTGAGACCAGCTCGATGCCTTTAAACGTAAGTTCATCAGGGTCCGAGTTATGTCACAGATGGAAGTGTTTTGATACTGCATGCGTTAGGATGATGTTTCTCACATGTTCCTGGATGCGGAGCTTCAAGGGTCTCTTAGTTTTCCCTAAATATTTCATTTTGCATGAGCATTCCAGCATGTAGATTACTGAGACGGTATTACAATTATTAAACTGTTTGATCTTATACTCTTTTGAGTTGTTGGTATTTTTAAAGGTTTTCCTATTGGAATGTAAATACTGACAAACGTTGCAGCGACCACACTTGTAGCATCACACGCATTTGGGCATACTGGAAGGTGCTTCTGGGTTTCTTAGCATACTAGGTGCCACAAGGTCCTTGAGATTCTGCGATTTCCTGAATACCACTTGTGGTTCTTTCGGAAGATGGTCCTTTAGAATGGGGTCCATTAATAAGATGTTCCAATGTTTCTTTAAAGTTTTTTTAATATGATTCTCATGCCTGCTATAGGTGGTGATGAACCTCACTGTGTCTTCTTTCTTTTCCTTGGGTTTGTATCTTAGAAGTTGTTTCCTCTCCAGTTTCTTTGCCTTTAGGTTTGCTTCTTCCAATAAATGGTTCGGGTAAGCTTTCTTCTTGAATCTTTCAGTATAGACTTGCAGCTGTTGATCTCGGTCTTCGTTGTTCTTACAGTTCTGGGCTATTCTGTTGAACTGTGAGAAAGGGATGTTGTTTTTCCATTGTTGACAATGATTACTTTTAAAATGTACATAGCTGTTCATGTCGACCTTCTTAATGTAGTTCTTGGTGACCACTTCTTTCCCTGATTGTGTCAATACCAGGGAAAGGAATTCAATCTTTTCTGCGCTATCGTTGGCAGTGAAGCTGAGGTTCTTAGTATTATCTGATATATATATATAAAAAATTCCTTAAAACTTAGATTGTCACCATCCCATATGATTAAAATATCGTCTATGTAGCGTTTATAAAAATCGATGTTCTGCTGAAATGGTTGGTCATTAAAAACATACTCATTTTACCATTGTCCCATGAAAAGGTTCGCGAAGTTCGGTGCGAAAATCGTGCCCATGGCAGTACCACAGATTTGAAGGAAGAAACCATCTAAAAACTTAAAATAGTTGCGTTTTAAAATGAAATTCATCAGTTCACATATAAAAATTCAATGTTCTTCTGTGATTAGGGCATCCTGAGAAATCCATTGCAGGTCTCAATCCCCTTGTCGTGATCTATGCACTTGTAGAATGATTGTACATCTATGGTGATCCATCTATGTGTCTTTCCATTCAAAAGATTCCATTAAATTCAGAACTGATGTTGTGTCTTTCAAATACGCAGGTAAGTTCACGTTTCCTTAAAAATATGTCCACATATTCTGACAAATGCGATGTTAGGGAATCAATCCCAGCAACAATGCGTCTTCCTGGGGGATTTATCATGGATTTGTGTAGTTTAGGTAAAAAGTAAAAAATGGGGGTTGTGGGGTTGGAATTGAACAAGACACACACACACATGTATATACATACATATATACATATCTATTTATATTCACTAAAAACAGTGGCCAGCACTCCAGGGAGATGTTAACAATTAAATCCCATCACATCATGTCTGCTAGGAGGCGGACCGTGGGACGGACGCTACTGCTGTCCCTTCCCACACACACTGTCACCACAGCAGACCAGTTCTTACTCTGCTGGCATTTAGAAGCAATTGGATCTTCCTACCGAACACCAACTTGAAGTAAGCCCTGCCTTAAGGGTAGGTTTTTGTTTTTCTCATATGGTGCGCTGTTCTAGCAGATAATGTGTATCTGGCACTGTGGGGCATATATTGTGTATCTGGCACTGTGGGGCATATAATGTGTATCTGGCACTGTGGGGCATATAATGTGTATCTGGCACTGTGGGTGATATAATGTGTATCTGGCACTGTGGGGGGCATATCATGTGTATCTGGCACTGCTGGGGGCATATCATGTGTATCTGGCACTGCTGGGGGGCATATCATGTATATCTGGCACTGTGGGGCCATATAATGTGTATCTGGCACTGCACTGCTGGGGGCATATAATGTGTATCTGGCAGCACTGCTGGGGGCATATGTCTATCTGGCATGCACTACTGGGGGCATATAAAGTGTATCTGGCACTGTGGTGGCATATAATGTGTATCTGGTATTAAGTTAGATTTGGGTGGGTTATTTTGTTTCTGTGCAGGGTGAATACTGCCTGCTTTATTTTTACACTGCAATTTAGATTTCAGTTTGAACACACCCCACCCAAATCTAACTCTCTCTGCACGTTATATCTGCCCCCCTGCAGTGCACATGGGCCCTCATTCCGAGTTGTTCGCTCGCTAGCAGATTTTAGCAGCATTGCACACGCTAGGCCGCCGCCCTCTGGGAGTGTATCTTAGCTTAGCAGAATTGCGAATGAAATATTAGCAGAATTGCAAATAGAAAATTCTTAGCAGTTTCTGAGTAGCTCGAGACTTACTCCTACACTGCGATCAGCTCAGCCCGTTTCGTTCCTGGTTTGACGTCACAAACACGCCCTGCGTTCGGCCAGCCACTCCCCCGTTTCTCCAGACACTCCCGCGTTTTATTCTGGCACGCCTGCGTTTTTCCGCACACTCCCAGAAAACGGTCAGTTTCCGCCCAGAAACACCCACTTCCTGTCAATCACACTCCGATCACTTCAACGATGAAAATTCTTCGTTCGGACGTGAGTAAATCTACTAAGTTTTGAGCTAAAATACTTAGCGCATGCGCACTGCGTACCATGCGCATACGCATTTTTGCCTTAATCGCTCCGTTGCGAAAATCGTCAACGAGCGAACAACTCGGAATGACCTCCATGGTTTTACCCAACTGCTAACAAATTTGCTGCTGCGATCAACTCAGAATTAGGCCCACGATCAGGTCTGAAGTAGGCCCTTAGGCCCATAGTCAGCCCAAGATCATTTGGGTAAGTAGGCAATATATATTGCAGCAATCACTAAGCATAGTGAAATATCGGTAAAAGGCTGTAATTACAACAAAGATTTACTATTAACTATTACTAAAAAAAAACAACACAAGAGATGATATTACACAGGGGGTGTTTTATTGGAACTCCTAAAGAGTATCTCTGATTGCAAAGTAATTGGGTAATGCTCATGTGTCCAATGTATTCACAGTAGCAGCTGATATATTGCTGAAAACAATTGTGATTACATGTAGCCAGAATATTTTACCCCAATGAATTGTGTATTATGGGTGTAAGATAACCAGAACATCATCCTATATAAAGTAATAACACTGTAGTATGTTTGAATTGAGGAATAAAGAGAGATATAGCCTTAAAGCGCTCCTATAGAAACCCAGGTTTACAAACACACACCCAGTGGGTAGATAAAATTAATTGATCACATACACCGGTATTTCAAAGGATCCAACGTTGGTTAGACGCAGGTGGTTCTAATTCTCATAGATATAAGACAAAAAAAAAGTGCAATAGTGCAATTAACCTTTTAAAAGGTGCTTGAATTTATTTTAATATTGCACTTACACCCAACAGATGGAATCAGTCGCATTAGGATAAATCCTCATTGGCAGTACAGCAACAAAGGACTGGAGAATAACAATCCTTTTAGTGTCCAGCGCCGATATCACATGCAGCTAAACCTCATAAAAGATAGACAGCACGAAAAAGTGCAATAGTGCAATTATCCTTTTTTTTAAAACACAGGTTTATTTTTTAAAACATTGCACTTACATCAAAGTAGATGAAAAAAGCATATACATGAATCCCCAATGAGAAGTACAGCCACAGGAGGTGAGGTCTGAAGAAGAACCATTTAAGTTCGAAACGCGTTAAGCGTATACTCTCCCGTTTTACCTGTGACCCCGTTTGAGTATTACCATCTCCATTAGACGCTGAGGAACTGTGTGGGATTCTGGTTTCCGGAGCCATTACCCGTAGGTGAACCATCTGACCCTTTCCAGACCTCACCTCCTGTGGCTATGTAATGAGCTATTTGAGAACTATCACAGCATATTGATTTCAAAAATATACTATCAGATATTCAGACTAAAATGGATATCTAAATTCAGATCCACACTTATAGGGATATTGCGACTGCGCACAGCCTTTATTTGACTTTTCTCTTCTTTATTCACGGCCCTTACTGTGTGGAGTTTGTATATTCTCCCCGTGCTTGTGTGGGTTTCCTCCGGGTACTCCAGGTTCCTCCCACAATCCAAAAATATACTGGCAGGTTAATTAACTCCTGACGAAGAAAACAACCCTTGTGTGTAAGTGTGCGCATTGTTAAAGCTGATTAACTTTCAGGAAGAAAAAGCAATACCTTAAATATATATCTAATCAGGTCGCTGCAACTGCTAAGCGTGTGTGTAAAACCCCTAACAGATGCATACACGTTGCGTAAGCCCGCCGTCACGCTGTAAGCACAGAGTAGCTACACATGAGGCTGAATACACTTTATAACCCCTAGCAGGAAAGGAACACGACACCAATTGTATTTAAAATGTTGGGATCCAACCCACCAACAAATATTTACTCAAAAGGGGGTTACAACAATAATACAATCACATAAGAGAAGAGGCTACAATCAATGGATACATACGTTTGTTCGCCAGCGCCACCCGGTCCCGGTCCTCAGTCAATCAAGATAGATGACCTTCAGAGAATGTGTCTGGCCGGCCAGGCAGCTGGGCTTTAATACATTAGTCCAAATCATGAAACAATAGAAACTGTAATCTCTTCACCTATAGGTCAAAGGGCTGGTCATTTACAGTACAGGAGGGGTCATAGGTTGGTTTGAATAGGTGGGCGATGCCTGGTCCAGGTGCACTTGCAGATGTCCTCCACTGGGTTCCCGCCGAATATCAAGAGTACAGTAAATACAGTTAATATTAATAATCTGTTCCTGCGCATAGATATGCGCAGGAGCGCGCTATCTTCTGCAAACCGCTACCGGAATATTGCTCTTAAAATACTGTACAGCTGTATACCAAACACCACCTCCTAACCTAATTATGTACCCTCGTATCCTGTAAAGGTGAATCCCTCTGTTTGTTATACCTTTTAAGCAAGTATAACTTGCTGGTGTGGTGCATGTAGGCTATGTGTAAATTGTGCACTATGTGGATTAAATATGAGATATGTCTTTGTGGCTTTTCCATGCGAATGCATATGCTACCGTATTTACTCATAACACGCGCTAATACACAGGACCGTGTGAGCTATTATACGTAACCTGCGAGTATGCGCACGCACGGCAGAACAAGCACCCGCACGGAGGCCATCTGTGTAGTGTTTGTATGTGATACGTGTGGATATAATATTTTCGACTTCGCCAGCATGTACATGTGTTTAGGGCAGAATAGATGGGCAAAGTGGTTCTTATTTGCCTGCCCTTCAAATTCTATTCGGTCAATTTACTAAAGGTTCTAAAAAATGAAAAGTGGTGATGTTGCCTATAGCAGCTAATCAGATCCTGTTTATCATTTCTCTATTGCATCCTAGAAAATGATAAACAAAATTTGATTGGTTGCTATGAGCAACATCACCACTTTTCATTTTTTAGAACCTTTAGTAAATTTACCCCTCAGTTTCTAATACGAGACTGGTTGATGACAGACAGAGCTAAGAGGGCCCCACTTGCAAGTTTACAGTCTATATGGCTTGTTTTTAATTTGCTGAATTTTAATAATGTACCACTAATAAGTCTGTGGTTATTAATATAGACCAATAAAAGTTGTGTTTCATGCAAATATTTTGCAAGACAAGCACTCTACAAAAGAGACTATCTTTCCTGTTTTCTTAAATAACAGTGTAGTCTCAGATGTGAAGAAAAACAAAAGCAAAACATTTTATTGGATGCCCACAAGCAGCTGTTGAGTTGTAGGCAGGGATGCCGATCGGCTGGAGGTAGGTACTTATTAGGGGCAGGTGGAGGCGTAAACCACATCCAACACAATGCCGTGGACTGTCTCACCCCAGCGGCACAACACCATAGCAACACCCCCCGCTGGCTACATCGCCACCAGTAATGAGGCCAGATAGGGTTACCACCTCATCCCTTTCATTCTGGACACATTCATTACACAGGTTCTGCATACCTCCCAACATTACCTTCTCCAGGAGGGACAGAATGCTCCGCTCCTGGAATTCCCTCTTAATTTATGATTGCCATCACCTGTGCTAAAACGCCTTTCTTATCCATTAACCTGTCCAACACAGGTGTTGGCAATCATAAATTAAGAAAAAAGTACAGAAGCAGAGCATTCTGTCCCTCCTGGAGAGGGTCATGTTGGGAGGTATGGGTTCCGTGGCTGGCTAACTTCAAGACTCAATTTCACCTGCTTTTAATCAGTCACAGAACCTGTGTAATTAATATGTGTCCAGAATGAAGGGATGAGGTGGTAACCCTAAGGCCAGACCAGGGAAAAATTTCCCATTAGGCATGTGCCTAGGGGCGGCACTTGTTTGGGGGCAGCACCTGGATGCCTGTGTTCGTACTGTCAGCCCAAAAATGACCAGTAACTGCAAAGTATATCCACTATACTGTGCCACAGTCCATCTTGAATGAAGTCTAAAAGGGTAGGACATGCACATTCTTCCCCTGTAAGCTGTCCTGCTTAGTAAATATGTATACATAATTAAAAAGAAAAAAGTTAATTAGCGTTTTTCCCCCCATTATTCTATTAAGTTGGATATCACCAAATGAGGGTTTATAACCACTCAATAAAAATAATAAAACTAGGCGGGGGGAGGGGGGATCCGTTACTGTTGTGCCTAGGAGCACCCTCATCCTTAAATCCGCCCCTGGGCCAGACGGATGTCTCAGCATGGATTTTCTCCACAAGAGAAGGAGAGAGGAGCCTACTCATTATCACTAATAGGCCTGATAGATGTTGTTAGTAACAGGCCTAACCAATATTAGGGGCCTGATGGGGCTTCCTAACATTCCACAGACTCTGAAAACAAACAGAGTAGTGCGGCAGGAAACCTGTGCGATCTTTACATGGTGTTCATTCCCAGAGTTTCACTCCTTCTCATCAGATCCCTCTGCCTCCCCTGGCCCTGCGGCTGTGTGCATGTATGAACTTAGGTGATGCATATGCACTGGGCAGACAAATTCAGTATGATATCCCGGCTGAGGGGATCCCAGCAGGCAGGAGCACGACGCAGGGATCCCGACAGCCGGAACACTGGTGGCGAGCGCAGCGTGACCACTTGTTTGCTTCGGGCCCTTAATATTAGCCCTGGCTATGGAACTCCTAGCTGCGAGAATATGTGCCAATTCTGCCATTGCTGGGGTGCAAGTAGGCCCAACTGAGCATAAAATCACGCTCTATGTAGACCACAAGTTCTCATACTTGGTCCTCAGAACCCCACACAGTGCATGTTTTGCAGGTCTCCTCACAGAATCACAAGTTAAATAATTAGCTCCACCTGTAGACCTTTTAAAATGTGTCAGTGAGTAATTGATACACCTGTGCACCTGCTGGGTTACCTGCAAAACATGTGCGGTGGCTGAGAGGGTACCCAATAGCCCTGGTTCAAATCTGCGGTGGCGGTGCTGATGCCCAGTGTCCCTGGCTCAAACTTGCGGTGGTTGTGAGAGTGCCCAGTACCTTCCCCAGTTGCCAGCTTCAGCTGGATGTCGCAGTCCCTGGCTCACACAGTATCCCTTGGTCACTGTAGTCTCGTCAAGACGCGCCTGCACGGCAGCTGTCTGTGCATAGTAGGCCTCTGTGGAAGCGATCGCTGCCTAGCTGTCCCCAATCCCGGGCCACGCTAGTGTGGGCGCTCTGCGTTGCCACACTCAGCTCTGACCCCTTGTCCCGCTCCGGGAACACCGCCAACGTGTCACTCCTGGTCCACGCCACGTGTGTCCACACACTGCAGCTGCTGCTCCTTCCCGCTGCGCTCAGCAAACTCTGCTCACTCAGGTCAGGGGTTATCACCACAGCGGGCTTCTTCTCTTCCTGCTTTACAGAGCTGAGTCTGCCTTCCCTGCTTCTCAGTACCCCTCTTGTTCCATTAACCCTGTGTTATCAGGATCTTGAATAGTCTGAGGGAATTTCTGAGGTCTCTAGGGTAATCTTGCAGGGGTCCCTGCTGGGACTGGGGTACCACAAATGCATACTTAAATACCTAGGTATTTATTTAACTCATTGGCATCATCAACTCATTCAGGCTAACATACCTCTCAACATGACCCTCTCCAGGAGGGACACAATGCTCTGCTCCTGAACTTTCCTCTTAATTTATGATTGCCGGCACCTGTGCTGAAACACCTTTCTTATCCATTAATCTGTTGAACACAGGTGCAGACAATCATAAATAAAGAAAAAAGTCCAGAAGCAGAGCATTGTGTCCCTCCTGGAGAGGGTCATGTTGGGAGGTATAGGCTAATTTGCCCCGAGTACTGGACAAGGACCTGCTATCATGGTCTTCTCAGTTCATATCATGGATAATACGAATAAATTCGGTAAAGATGAATGTGCTCCCTAGACTCCTTTATCTTTTCCAAACCTTCCCAATCTTCATCCCCACTTACGTGTTAAAATTTTTAAGATTTCAGTCCTCTCGCTTCATTTGGGCTAATAAGCACCCCAGGATTTGCTTATAATTGCTACAGCGCCCTAGTCATAGTGGAGGACTGGGTAGCCTAGATTTTAGGCGTTACTATATTGCAGCACAATTGGCACGGTGTGTGCAATGGTGTAATCCTGGGGCACAGAAGGTCTGGATTGATATTGACGCTGCTGAATTGGGGCTTTCTTCGGTTTCCTCCCTTTCATGGATTCCCGAGGTCCAGCCGACACAAAGGTGTAGCCTCTCACCCGATCATCTCTCGCTCCTTATATGTTTGGGGCTCTGCATACAAAAAATATAGCCTGGCCCCCAACCCATCTCCAATTGTGCCTCTCCTACATAACCCTGCTTTTCCTCCGGATACGCACAACACATCATTCCTCCCATGGAAGAAAAGGGGCATACTGTTTCTCAATATCATCTCCACGACTGCAAATTTTCCTCAATTTTCTCAAATTCAGGAGGCTAAATCCATTCCCACCAAGAATTTTTTTCTGTTCCTCCAAATTAGACATTTTCATTCTACAGTAGACCCTGTTATTAGCAAAAGGCTTAGAGTACTACAAAGTGGGTAGTTCCGCGACAGGTTGAAACATCAGACTATAACCTTTGATGGATATTAGTCCCTATCCGTCTATATTACCAGTTTACACATGGTGTGTTGATTTCAAATGTCGATGGTGCTCCCAGAGTCAGTAGAATGCATAGCAAAAAAGAAAAAAGAAAGACTCTGTGTTGGGGCACTCTTATGATTGTCAGACAATAATAAACTTTTAATTCAATATTAAAATAAGATTAAGTAGCACACAACTTCAAAGAGTTATTTTATGTATATATGCAAATTACCAGTTTATTTTGCATAATTGGCACCCCATAGATGGAGTTGTACTTGATAGTGAATAACTGCCTAGGTGAAAATATTTGACTTAATATTTGAATAATATTTGAACAAACCCACTTGAGGTGAAACGGTCCGTTTGGTCCACGTGGGTATTGGGACTGCGCAGCCCATACCCACCCCAGGGGTTCCCCGGTCCAGTAAGCGCCCATTTGGGCTTTTTTGATTGTACTCTATATGCTTACTTTTAAGTGTAATTTTCGAAGTTGCTGATTTAACATTTGAATAATTAGTAGATACTGAAAAGTCATACAATGTGAATGTTTCTATTTGGGTATGATTAGTATCTCACAGGTTACCATTCACTCTCTGGTTTAACAGACATGTAATACAACAGCCGATCATCACATACTCTAGGACAAATATCCACCTATAATTTTATTTTCTCTTACGTCCTAGAGGATGCTGGGGACTCCGTAAAAACCATGGGGATAGACGGGCTCCGCAGGAGACATGGGCACTTTAAGAAAGACTTTAGGTATGGGTGTGCACTGGCTCCTCCCTCTATGCCCCTCCTCCAGACCTCAGTTTATTACTGTGCCCAGAGGAGACTGGGTGCATTACAGGGAGCTCTCCTGAGTTTCCTGTCAGAAAGTATATTTGTTAGGTTTTTTGTGTTCAGGGAGCCTGCTGGCAACAGACTTACTGCATCGAGGGACTGAGGAGAGAGAAGCAGACCTACTCCTGTGAGTTTCAAGGCTTTGCTTCTTAGGCTACTGGACACCATTAGCTCCAGAGGGATCGGTACGCAGGTCTCACCCTCGCCCGCCGTCCGTCCCAGAGCCGCGCCGCCGTCCTCCTCACAGAGCCGGAAGATAGAAGCCGGGTGAATATGAGAAGTAAAGAAGACTTCAGAGGCGGCAGAAGACTTCATGATCTTCACTGAGGTAACGCACAGCGGTGAAGCTGTGCGCCATTGCTCCCATACACCTCACACACTGCAGTCACTGTAAGGGCGCAGGGGGGGGGCACCCTGGGCAGCATATAAACCTTTTTCTGGCAAAAATAGTTTATATATATATATACAGTGGCCAGTTGTATACATAAAGAGCCCCCACCAGTTTTTAGTATATTTGAGCGGGACAGAAACCCGCCGCCGAGGGGGCGGAGCTTCTTCCTCAGCACTCACCAGCACCATTTTCTCCATAGCACAGCGCTGAGAGGAAGCTCCCCGGATTCTCCCCTGCTTAATCCACGGTGAAAGAGGGTTTTGAAGAAGAGGGGGGGCACATAATTGGCGTATATATATATATATATATATATTACAAACAGCGCTACTGGGTAAACATATAATTATATAGTGTTTTTTCCTGGGTCATATAGCGCTGGGTGTGTGCTGGCATACTCTCTCTCTGTCTCTGCAAAGGGCCTTGTGGGGTAACTGTCTTCAGATAAGAGGATTCCCTGAGTGTGTGGTGTGTCGGTACGCATGTGTCAACATGTCTGAGGTAGAAGACTTTCAGGAGGAGGTGAAAATGAATGAGGTGTCTCCGTCGACAACGCCGACACCTGACTGGATGGATATGTGGAATGTTTTAAGTGCTAATGTAAATTTATTGCACAAAAGATTAGACAAAGCTGAAGCTAGGGAACAGCCAGGGACGCAACCCATCTCTGCCCCGATGTCGCAGGGACCTTCGGGGTCTCAAAAGCGCCCACTATCCCAAATTGTAGACACAGATACCGACACGGATTCTGACTCCAGTGTCGACTACGATGATGCAAAGTTGCAGCCAAAATTGGCTAAATGTATTCGATATATGATTATTGCAATAAAAGATGTTTTGCATATCACAGAGAAACCTCCTGTCCCTGACACAAGGGTACACATGTATAAGGGAAAGAAACCTGAGGTAACCTTTCCCCCCCCCCTCACATGAGTTGAACGAATTATGTGAAAAAGCTTGGGAATCTCCAGACAAAAAACTGCAGATTCCCAAAAGGATTCTTATGGCGTATCCTTTCCCGCCAACGGACAGGATAAGGTGGGAATCCTCCCCTAGGGTGGATAAAGCATTGACACGCTTATCCAAAAAGGTAGCGCTGCCATCCCAAGATACGGCTACCCTCAGGGATCCTACTGACCGCAAGCAGGAGGTTACCTTGAAGTCCATTTACACACATTCAGGTACCTTACTCAGACCGGCGATTGTGTCGGCCTGGGTTTGTAGTGCGGTAGCAGCATGGACAGATACCTTATCAGCGTAAATTGAGACCCTAGATAAGGATACCATTTTATTGACCCTAGGGTATATAAAAGATGCTGTCCTATATATGAGAGATGCTTAGAGACATTAGTCTACTGGGTTCTAGAATCAACGCTATGTCGATTCTGCTAGACGAGTGCTATGGACCCGGCAATGGACAGGTGATGCCGACTCAAAGAGGCATATGGAGGTTTTACCTTACAAGGGTGAGGAATTGTTTGGAGAAGGTCTCTCGGACCTGGTCTCCACAGCTACAGCTAGTAAATCAAATTTTTTACCTTATATTCCCTCACAGCCTAAGAAAGCGCCACATTATCAAATGCAGTCCTTTCGATCACAAAGAAACAAGAAAGTACGAGGTGCGTCCTTTCTTGCCAGAGGTAAGGGCAGAGGGAAAAAGCTGCACAACACAGCTAGTTCCCAGGAACAGAAGTCCTCCCCGGCCTCTACAAAATCCACCGCATGATGCTGGGAGTCCGCCCCAGTGGGGGCACGTCTTCGAGTTTTCAGCCACATCTGGGTTCACTCACAGGTGGATCCCTGGGCAATAGAAATTGTTTCCCAGGGTTACAAGTTGGAATTCGAAGTAGTGCCTCCTCGCCGGTTTTTCAAATCGGCCCTACCAGCCTCTCCCCCAGAAAGGGAGATAGTATTAAATGCAATTCACAAATTGTATCTTCAACAGGTGGTGGTCAAGGTTCCCCTGCTTCAATAAGGGAGGGGGTATTACTCAACCCTGTTTGTAGTCCCGAGACTGGACGGTTCGGTCAGACCCATTTTAAATTTAAAGTCCCTAAACCTATACTTGAAAAGGTTCAAGTTCAAGATGGAATCGCTAAGAGCAGTCCTCACCAGCCTGTAAGGGGGGGATTTTATGGTATCTCTGGATATAAAGGATGCATACCTTCATGTTCCCATATATCCACCTCATCAGGCGTACCTAAGATTTGCGGTACAGGATTGTCATTACCAATTTCAGATGTTGCCGTTTGGGCTTTCCACGGCCCCGAGGATTTTCACCAAGGTGATGGCGGAAATTATGGTGCTCCTGCGCAAGCAAGGTGTCACAATTATCCCCTACTTGGACGATCTCCTCATAAAAGCGAGATCAAGAGAGCAATTGCTGAACAGCGTCTCACTTTCACTGAAGGTGTTACAGCAACACGGCTGGATTCTCAATATCCCGAAGTCGCAGTTGGTTCATAAGACTCGTCTGACTTTCTTGGGCATGATTCTGGATACAGACCAGAAAAGAGTTTATCTTCCGATAGAAAAAGCTCAGGAACTCATGACTCTGGTCAGGAACTACCAAAACAGGTGTCAGTGCATCACTGCACTCGAGTCCTGGGGGAGATGGTGGCATCATACGAAGCCATTCCCTTCGGCAGGTTCCATGCGAGGACTTTCCAATGGGACCTACTGGACAAGTGGTCCGGGTCATATCTACAAATTCATCGGTTGATCACCCTGTCCCCCAGAGCCAGGGTATCTCTCCTGTGGTGGCTGCAGAGTGCTCACCTTCTAGAAGGCCGCAGGTTCGGCATTCAGGACTGGATCCTGGTGACCACGGACGCGAGCCTCCGAGGTTGGGGAGCAGTCACGCAGGGAAGAAACTTCCAAGGTCTTTGGTCAAGTCAAGAGACTTGTCTTCACATCAACATCCTGGAACTGTGGGCCATATACAACGCCCTACGTCAAGCGGAGACCTTACTTCGCGACAGACCAGTTCTGATCCAGTCAGACATCACCGCAGTGGCTCATGTAAACCGCCAAGGCGGCACAAGGAGCAGAGTGGCAATGGCGGAAGCCGCCAGGATTCTTCGCTGGGCGGAAAATCATGTAAGCGCACTGTCAGCAGTGTTCATTCCGGGAGTGGACAACTGGGAAGCAGACTTCATTGTGGGGACTTCATCAGGAAGTCTTCGCACAGATTGCAAGTCAGTGGGGACTGCCCCAAATAGACATGATGGCATCCCGCCTCAAAAAAAAAGCTACAGAGGTATTGCGCCAGATCAAAAGACCCTCAGGCGGTAGCTGTAGACGCCCTAGTGACACCGTGGGTGTTCCAGTCGGTCTATGTGTTTCCTTCTCTTCCTCTCATCCCAAGGGTGTTGAGAATAATAAGGAAAAGAGGAGTACAGACAATTCTCATTGTTCCAGATTGGCCACGAATGACCTGGTATCCAGATCTGCTGGAAATGCTCACAGAAGATCCGTGGCCTCTTCCTCTACGACAGGACCTGTTGCAACAGGGGCCCTGTCTGTTCCAAGACTTACCGCGGCTGCGTTTGATGGCATGGCGGTTGAACGCCGGATCCTAGCGGAAAAGGGCATTCCGGATGAGGTCATTCCTACTCTGATAAAGGCTAGGAAGGACGTGACAGCTAAACATTATCACCGTATATGGCGAAAATATGTTGCTTGGTGTGAGGCCAGGAATGCTCCTACGGAAGAATTCCATCTGGGCCGTTTCCTTCACTTCCTACAAACTGGAGTGAATATGGGCCTAAAATTAGGCTCCATTAAGGTTCAGATTTCGGCCTTATCCATTTTCTTTCAAAAATAATTGGCTTCTCTCCCAGAAGTACAGACTTTTGTGAAGGGAGTGCTGCATATTCAGCCTCCTTTTGTACCTCCGGTGGCGCCTTGGGACCTTAAGGTGGTGTTGAGTTTCCTTAAGTCGCACTGGTTTGAACCACTTAAAACGGTGGAGTTAAAATATCTCACTTGGAAAGTGGTCATGTTGTTAGCCTTGGCTTCGGCTAGGCGAGTGTCAGAATTGGCGGCTTTGTCTCATAAAAGCCCCTATCTAGTGTTCCATATGGAAAGAGCGGAATTGCGGACCCGTCCTCAATTCTTGCCTAAGGTGGTGTCATCTTTTCATATGAACCAACCTATTGTGGTGCCTGTGGCTACGCGAGACTTGGAGGATTCCGAGTCCCTTGATGTAGTCAGGGCTTTGAAAATTTACGTGGCCAGAACGGCTAGAGTCAGAAAAACAGAAGCACTGTTTGTCCTATATGCGGCCAACAAGGTTGGCGCCCCTGCTTCAAAGCAGACTATTGCTCGCTGGATCTGTAACACGATTCAGCAAGCGCATTCTACGGCTGGATTGCAGTTACCAAAATCTGTTAAGGCCCATTCCACTAGGAAGGTGGGCTTGTCTTGGGCGGCTGCCCGAGGGGTCTCGGCACTGCAACTATGCTGAGCTGTTACTTGGTCGGGTTCAAACACCTTTGCAAAGTTCTATAAGTTTGATACCCTGGCTGAGGAGGACCTCCTGTTTGCTCAATCGGTGCTGCAGAGTCATCCGCACCCTCCCGCCCGTTTGGGAGCTTTGGTATAATCCCCATGGTCCTTACGGAGTCCCCAGCATCCTCTAGGACGTAAGAGAAAATAAGATTTTAAACCTACCGGTAAATATTTTTCTCGTAGTCCGTAGAGGATGCTGGGCGCCCGTCCCAAGTGCGGACTACTTCTGCAAGACTTGTATATAGTTTTGATTACATAAGGGTTATGTTATAGTTTTCATCGGTCTCCGACTGATGCTATGTTGTTTTTCATACTGTTAACTGGTTAGTTTATCACAAGTTATACGGTGTGATTGGTGTGGCTGGTATGAATCTTGCCCTTGGATTAACAAAAATCCTTTCCTCGTACTGTCAGTCTCATCTGGGCAGTTTCTCTAACTGAGGTCTGGAGGAGGGGCATAGAGGGAGGAGCCAGTGCACACCCATACCTAAAGTTCTTTCTTAAAGTGCCCATGTCTACTGCGGAGCCCGTCTATCCCCATGGTCCTTACGGAGTCCCCAGCATCCTCTACGGACTACGAGAAAAAGATTTACCGGTAGATTTAAAATCTTATTATCACTAAACCCTTGCTGGTAAACAGCAATTCAGTTGTAAGAAATAATAAGAATTTACTTACCGATAATTCTATTTCTCGGAGTCCGTAGTGGATGCTGGGGTTCCTGAAAGGACCATGGGGAATAGCGGCTCCGCAGGAGACAGGGCACAAAAAGTAAAGCTTTTCCAGATCAGGTGGTGTGCACTGGCTCCTCCCCCTATGACCCTCCTCCAGACTCCAGTTAGGTACTGTGCCCGGACGAGCGTACATAATAAGGGAGGATTTTGAATCCCGGGTAAGACTCATACCAGCCACACCAATCACACCGTACAACTTGTGATCTAAACCCAGTGAACAGTATGATAACAGAGGAGCCTCTGAAAGATGGCTCCCTAAACAATAACCCGAATTAGTTAACAATAACTATGTACAAGTATTGCAGATAATCCGCACTTGGGATGGGCGCCCAGCATCCACTACGGACTCCGAGAAATAGAATTATCGGTAAGTAAATTCTTATTTTCTCTATCGTCCTAGTGGATGCTGGGGTTCCTGAAAGGACCATGGGGATTATACCAAAGCTCCCAAACGGGCGGGAGAGTGCGGATGACTCTGCAGCACCGAATGAGAGAACTCCAGGTCCTCCTTTGCCAGGGTATCAAATTTGTAGAATTTTACAAACGTGTTCTCCCCTGACCACGTAGCTGCTCGGCAGAGTTGTAATGCCGAGACCCCTCGGGCAGCCGCCCAAGATGAGCCCACCTTCCTTGTGGAATGGGCCTTAACAGATTTAGGCTGTGGCAGGTCTGCCACAGAATGTGCAAGTTGAATTGTGTTACAAATCCAACGAGCAATCGACTGCTTAGAAGCAGGCGCACCCAACTTGTTGGGTGCATACAGTATAAACAGCGAGTCAGATTTTCTGACTCCAGCCGTCCTTGAAATGTATATTTTTAAAGCTCTGACAACGTCCGGGGCGTGGCCACGGCAGCAGAGGACTAGGCAGCAGGATCGAGGAGCTCCCTGGATAATTAATCCTGCAACAATCCTGGGGCCCCGATCCTGCTCTCCTCTGGACTAATCTCCTGCCCGGCGGTGCTGGGGAGGCGGTGGAGTGTGTGTGCGAGCGCTCCCGGCTCGCGTCGGCGGCCGCCCGGACTCCGGGCCTAGGCCGCAGCTCAGTCCCCGGCCTCGATTTTGAAGCTCCGCCGGGCGCGTGCGCGCGCGCACACGATCGAGCGCCCGAGGCGGACGCGGCGTCCAGCGGCACAGGAAAGGAGCGGCACCCCACTCCTGCACCCTCAGGGCCATATACAGAAGCCATCCTGATACCCTGAAGGCTGGTGCAGAGAGGGAAGGAGGGGGAAATCCTTGTGCTGGGCGGCCATTTTACCTGCAGCTCCCTGAGGCACTGAACACAGCAAGGTGCAGTGTGGGTGAAGACTGCACTGGGCTGAGGGATTGATACTGTCCCAGCTGCCCTGCCTCCTACTGCTTATACTGCTGGAATACCACACACTGGACATATTTATTTATACCATTGGACCCCCCGGGTCCCCCTTCTCCCCTCTCCCTTCATTACAACGTCTGGCTTTCCCAGTGACTGGCGTGCTGCTGTTGCTGCATTTACCTTCCACTGTTATACTTTTGACACTGAATAACGGGACTCTCATTACAGCTGGACCCCCACAAGATGGTGAGGGGCGGCCAGAGTGCGGCCGCGGCTAAACTGGAGAAGTTTGCCCGACAGCCTACATCTCAGTCGACGCAGTCATCTCCTAAGCCTTCCCCCCCTGCCAGAATGGATCCATCGGCTGGGGCCGACTCGGGGGCGAATACGCAGCCGTCTGCACCCTCCATCCAGCAGGTCCTGGAGGCCATAGCGGCCAGCGAGCAACGCCTATCGGACAAGATGGAGAAGGTGCAGTGCGATTTATCACTGCTGCGACAGGACGTCCAGCGAGTACGGGAGAGGGTGGGCGAAACCGAGACAAGGGTCTCCAACCTGGAAGACCTCAGCGGCCCTCTGCAACAATCGGTGTCTGCGGTTACACAGCAGGTCACAACGATACAAGCCAAACTCCTGGACATGGAGGGCAGACTCCGCAGAAACAACGTGAGGTTCGTAGGCCTCCCCGAAAAAGAAGAAGGGGCACACCCCGAGGATTTCCTGGAATCCTGGTTAAAAGAGGCATATGGTGCTGAATCCTTTACATCTCAGTTTGCAGTGGAGCGGGCCCACCGCGTGCCCTTCCGGCCTTTACCACCAGGTGCCCCACCACGAACTTTTATAGCAAAATTCCTGCACTACAAGGACCGGGACTCCGTCCTGCGCCTGGGACGTGTGAAGGGTCCCCTGATACGGAATGGAATCCGGGTGTCGGCATTTCCGGACTTTGCAGCGGACGTCCAAAAAGACAGAGCACAGTTTCTCCCCATAAAGCGACGCCTTCGTGACCTGAATATATCCTATTCAATGCTGTTTCCCTCCAGGTTGCGAGTGGTGGCGGATGGGGAGACCAAATTCTTCAGCTCGCCCAGGGAAGCGGCTTCCTGGTTGGACAGATATGCTCCGGGGGCACGCCAGCTGGCTCCAGACTGACATCGGGTCGCCTTCCTTTATGGGCCTACAACTCGCAAGTATAAGTCCAGGGAGCTTCCTCTCGTTTAGTGGTTCTGGACTTTGCTGAGAAGTGTTATAAACGTATAACGTATAAGGGTTTAAATATTTTGGGTTGTTCGATCTGTACGCCTAGTACAGTGTTGCCGTAGGCTTTGGGTTCTCCAGGGCTAGAGTTCGGTTAGGGATCTAGGTATGCCACAGTTCGGGGAGGTATACGGGGAGGGGGGATGCCGGGGGGCTGCTGTTGGTCCCCCAGTAGTTTTTCTGTTTTATGTTTTGAATTTAAGAAGCCTACATATTAGCTATTCGGAGGGTGTGGTGGGGTTGCACTGTTTCCAGGGGTTTGGCTTGAGGTCCGGGGCCGGTGGACGGCGCGACTGCGCGAGTAAGGAGCCGGGGGGTTGGGTGGTAGATAGGAGTGTTGCGCCCCAGCTGATGACTTGGCTGACATGCCTCCCTTAAAAATCTTGTCGTGGAATGTCCGGGGCATTAACAACAAAGTAAAGCGATCCTTAGTGTTTAAGATGATCAAGAAATATTGCCCGGATATTATCTGTTTAAGCGAAACCCATTTGGAGGGAAATAGGCTGTTGTCGCTCCGTAGGCCTTGGGTGGGCTGGGCATATCATTCCTCGCACTCCTCCTATTCCCGAGGGGTGTCGGTAATGATTAAGAGGACTGTGCAGTTTGAGATGATTAGGGTAAATACAGATCCACATGGTAGATACGTGTTCATAGAATGTAAATTGTTCTCACGTAATTTTTTCCTGTTGTCTGTGTATGTTCCCCCCCCGTTTTCATATGATGTCCTGCAAAAGGCCGCCTTGTTTGTTGCCTCCTCCCCACACACCCCTGTCATCTGCTTGGGGGACTTCAACGCTGTGTTGGATGCCTCCTTAGACAGATGGAGGGCTCCCCGGGATCAAGGGACGGGGGGTGGTTCAGCCTCATCGGGATCTAAATTCGCAGACTTTCTAGACGGTATGCAATGGGTAGACGTCTGGAGAATTCGGAATCCTAGTCTTAGGCAATACTCCTGTTATTCGGGTACACATGGCTCTTTTTCTAGAATCGACCTGGCCCTGGTCTCGCCTGGGCTTTTGCCTGGCGTGACGGATGTCCGCTACGAGGCACGGGGGGTGTCAGATCACTCGCCCCTGGTGCTCTCAATAGATGGGGAATGTCAGAGGGGACAGTCATATTGGCGGCTACACCCTTCCTGGCTGGCCCAGCTGGGCGAATGCCCGGAGTTGGTGTCCACATGGGAGGGATTTTTTGCAGACAATGTGGGATCGGCCCCGGCCCCAGTTGTCTGGGACGCGTTCAAGGCGTATTTGCGAGGTACAATGATCGGCAAAATTGCAGCCTGCAAGGTGGCTAGAAGGGCGACGGAAAGACAGCTTGAGACTGAGTGTAGAGATCTGGAGATGCGTTACCTGACAGAGGGTACTCCTGAGCTGAGGGCCCGCTGGCTTGCGGCTCAGGAGGCCTGGCTGGCCCACCTTTCAGATATAAACGCACGTTCCCTTTTGTTTAGGGCTACTAACATATATATGCAGGCGGACAGACCAGGTAGCCTGATGGCCCACTTAGTGCACTACGATCGACCTGGGACCACGATAGCGCAAATGCTAGACCCAGGCGGCTCCACGGTAGATGCCACCCCCGACATCGCTCAGATGTTCCTCGAATACTTCAGAGAAGTATACGACAGTAGACTGACATGCTCCACGGAGGAACTTGACCTGTACCTGACAAACATTCCCCTTTCTAAACTCTCCCATGAGGCCAGAGACGCATTAGACGCACCTCTGACCCTGGAAGAGGTGGTGTCGGCGGTGGAGGTGTCTCCTAGAGGTAAATCCCCGGGCAGTGACGGTATTCCCACGGAACTATATAAACAGTACATAGAGTTCTTTGGTCCCCAGCTGCTTGACACGTACGTTAAAATGACTGCCACTAACAGCCTTCCTCCCTCGATGTCCGAGGCGATCCTTATAATGCTTCCAAAGCCTGGAAAGGACCCCAAGCTGTTGGACTCCTACAGGCCAATCTCCCTTATCCCCACTGACGCCAAGATCCTGGCGAAAATTCTTGCGGTCCGACTCAACCTAGTAATTGAATCTATAATTCATCCGGATCAAACCGGCTTCATGCCTGGGAAATCCACATCCATTAACTTGCGCAGGCTATACACCATTTTGCAGGCCCCCCGCGACTTCCCCTCGGACGCGGCTGTAGTCTCATTGGATGCAGCCAAGGCATTCGACAGCGTTGAATGGCCTTACCTGTGGGGAGTCATGAGGAACATGGGCTTCGGCCCAAACTTTATTCAATGGATCAAACTACTATACCAGAATCCACGCGCCAGGGTCTTGGTGAACGGCTACATTTCCTCCTCCTTCCCTTTGACACGGGGCACCAGACAAGGATGCCCCCTCTCTCCTGCCCTGTTTGCCATAGCCATAGAGCCTCTCGCTTGCCTGATCAGATCGCACCCGGACATTGGGGGAATAGGTACCGGCCCCTGTACTGACAAGATAGCCCTTTATGCGGATGACTTGTTGTTATTCCTTCAAGACTACGCAGTAGAGATGCCCACTGTGCTGCGGGTCATCGAGACATTCGGTGGGTATTCGGGTCTCCGCATAAATTGGACTAAATCATTTATTATGCCCATTATAGGCCCCCTCCCTCAGATTCCGAAAATATCCCTGCCACTGTGCTGGACAGTTCAGTTTAAGTACCTCGGAATTCTAATTACAAACGACCCATCAGACTTTGTGCCCTTAAACCTCGACCCCCTAGTACAAACAGTAGTGCGCAAATCTAGAGCCTGGGGTAAGCTACCACTGACAATGACGGGCAGGGTCGGCCTTATTAAAATGGTAGTCCTGCCTAAACTATTGTATGTTCTACTACAGTCCCCTGTGTTCATTTTTCCAGCCTTCTTCAGGAAATTAAATAGCGTCCTGTCCTCCTTTGTATGGGCCAATAAAAGAGCTAGAATTAAATTAACCACCCTCACCAGGCAGAAAGGGGACGGCGGTCTGGCCTTGCCCCACTTCCAACTATATTATTATGCTGCTCAGCTATCACAAATCAATATGTGGCTTCGGGAGGGGGGTGGGGCTGGGCTGGGCCGGGCGTTCCTTCAATGCTATTACCCAGACCTTTCCCCGGCACAGGTCCTGGTGGGGGAAAACCCTTCCAGATTTTTACCTCCTATTGTCTTTCAGGCGATGAGAATATGGCTAGCATTGAAGGGCCTACTCGGGTATGAAGGCATGGACCCTGATACTCCCCTATGGCACTCCACAATGCTTAATGAACTGAGGTCCCTAGAGGGCGGGGAGGTATGGGCTCCGTATTCGATAGACTCACTGTCCCAATTATATAGTGACGGTTCATTGAAATCATTTCACCAATTAAAGGAGGAGTTTGGACTCCCGAACTCTTACTTCTACAGATTTTTACAGCTCAGGCACGCCTTGCAGGCGCAATTTGGAGACTCCCCCCCGGCGCTCCTCCCATTTCCCATCAAAACATTTCTACAAACACTGGGTCGAGTCAAGGTAATTTCCTTCACCTACTCATACCTCCTTCAAACAATACATGCAGACCCGCTCTCGAATCTTCGGGCGAACTGGGAGTGTGACTTGGGTCCCATAGACGGGGAAGACTGGGAGGGCGCTCTGGGCAATCCGAGCCAGGTCACCAAATCGCTACGGTTTCAGCAGATACAGCTTTTCATTCTGCATAGATCATACATGACACCGAGCAGGCTGGCCAGATTCAGGTCTGATAATGTTGATGTTTGTCCCAAGTGCGGGGCTGCCGGAGGCACATTCTGGCACCTCATATGGGAATGCCCGTTGCTACAGGTGTTCTGGGCTGGGGTCAGGTCGATTCTGGAACACACGGGAACACAGAGGGGAATGCTGACTCCGAGATTTTGCATTCTGGGGGTGGGTGACTCGGATTCTGGGTCTAGATGGGAAAACATGTATGCCCGCAGCGTATGCGCACTTGCAAAAGTGTGTATCGCGCGGACATGGATGGCCCCCAGCCCTCCCACAATACCTGCTCTTAAAAGTTTGATCAATGATACCCTATTAAAAGAACGATATGTATATATGAAATATAATGCCCTTACCAGATACGAGAAGATTTGGTCTCCTTGGATCACTTCCACATACTCCTCCCTTGCCCTTCAAATGTAACGGGCACTGGCCATTGCTGCAGGGGCGCTGTTTGGGCCCCGGGGCGTTGGGCCGAACCCTTTACCTCTCCTAACGCAGTTGCTTAAATACTTAGCTGTCGCATCACACCATGCACACATCAGCTTGACTAGGCTTGAGTTTGTTTAGAGGGTTAGTTCGGGGGTAGTGGGGTTGTGGGCTATATACGGCTCACTAGACGGGGTAATTACACATAAGGTGGGGGGAGAAAACTTGAAAAATGTTAAGTATGTGAACCATGACTTGGCTACAGACTACAAATAATATGTATACCGCGGGAAGACCGCACGGAAATGGTAATATGGGGAATTTCATTCATGCATGTATAATACCATAAAGATATTATGAATGACTGAATACTGTGATTATACACTATGACCAGTAATGTATTCTGAAATGTCTGTATCTCTAATTTTGTGGCGAATAAAAATTACTCTATTTAAAAAAAAGCTCTGACAACGTCCAACAACTTGGAGTCCTCCAAGTCGCTTGTAGCCGCAGGCACTACAATAGGCTGGTTCAGGTGAAACGCTGATACCACCTTAGGGAGAAAATGCGGACGCGTCCGCAGCTCTGCCCTATCCGAATGGAAAATTAAATAAGGGCTTTTATAAGATAAAGCCGCCAGTTCAGATACTCTCCTGGCGGACGCCAGGGCCAGTAACATAGTCACTTTCCATGTGAGATATTTCAAATCCACATCTTTTAGTGGTTCAAACCAATGGGATTTGAGGAAATCTAAAACTACATTTAGATCCCACGGTGCCACCGGAGGCACCACAGGAGGCTGTATATGCAGTACTCCTTTGACAAAAGTCTGGACCTCAGGAACTGAGGCCAATTCTTTTTGGAAGAATATTGACAGGGCCGAAATTTGAACCTTAATAGATCCCAATTTGAGACCCATAGACAATCCTGATTGCAGGAAATGTAGGAAACGACCCAGTTGAAATTCCTCCGTCGGAGCACTCCGATCCTCGCACCACGCAACATATTTCCGCCAAATGCGGTGATAACGCTTCGCGGTGACTTCCTTTCTTGCCTTAATCAAGGTAGGAATGACTTCTTCTGGAATGCCTTTTCCTTTTAGGATCTGGCGTTCAACCGCCATGCCGTCAAACGCAGCCGCGGTAAGTCTTGGAATAGACACGGTCCTTGCTGAAGCAGGTCCTGTCTTAGAGGTAGAGGCCACGGATCGTCCGTGACCATCTCTTGAAGTTCCGGGTACCAAGACCTTCTTGGCCAATCCGGAGCCACTAGTATCGTTCTTACTCCGCTTTGCCTTATGATTCTCAATACCTTTGGTATGAGAGGCAGAGGAGGAAACACATACACCGACTGGTACACCCAAGGTGTTACCAGCGCGTCCACAGCTATTGCCTGCGGATCTCTTGACCTGGCGCAATACCTGTCCAGTTTTTTGTTGAGGCGAGACGCCATCATGTCCACCATTGGTCTTTCCCAACGGTTTATTAGCATGTGGAAAACTTCTGGATGAAGTCCCCACCCTCCCGGGTGAAGATCGTGTCTGCTGAGGAAGTCTGCTTCCCAGTTGTCCACTCCCGGGATGAACACTGCTGACAGTGCTATCACGTGATTCTCCGCCCAGCGAAGGATCCTGGCAGCTTCTGCCATTGCACTCCTGCTTCTTGTGCCGCCCTGTCTGTTTACATGGGCGACTGCCGTGATGTTGTCCGACTGGATCAACACCGGTCTTCCTTGAAGCAGAGGTTCCGCCTGGCTTAGAGCATTGTAGATTGCTCTTAGTTCCAGAATGTTTATGTGAAGAGACTTTTCCAGGCTCGACCACACTCCCTGGAAGTTTCTTCCTTGTGTGACTGCTCCCCAGCCTCTCAGGCTGGCGTCCGTGGTCACCAGGATCCAATCCTGTATGCCGAATCTGCGGCCCTCCAATAGATGAGCCCTCTGCAACCACCACAGAAGAGATACCCTTGTCCTTGGAGACAGGGTTATCCGCAGGTGCATCTGAAGATGCGACCCTGACCATTTGTCGGGAAGAAAAACCTTTTTCTGAACCGTGTCCAGAATCTTCCCTATGAACAGCAGACGAGTTGTCGGCATTAATTGGGATTTTGGAATATTCAGAATCCATCCGTGCTGCTTTAGCACCTCTTGAGATATTGCTAATCCCATCTCTAGCTGTTCTCTGGACCTTGCCCTTATTAGGAGATCGTCCAAGTATGGGATAATTAATACGCCTTTTCTTCGAAGAAGAATCATCATCTCGGCCATTACCTTTGTAAAGACCCGAGGTGCCGTGGACAAACCAAACGGCAGCGTCTGAAACTGATAGTGACAGTTTTGTACAACGAACCTGAGGTACCCCTGGTGTGAGGGGTAAATTGGAACGTGGAGATACGCATCCTTGATGTCCAAGGATACCATAAAGTCCCCTTCTTCCAGGTTCGCTATCACTGCTCTGAGTGACTCCATCTTGAACTTGAACTTCTTTATGTACAGGTTCAAAGACTTCAGATTTAGAATAGGCCTTACCGAGCCATCCGGCTTCGGTACCACAAATAGAGTGGAATAATACCCCTTCCCTTGTTGTAGAAGAGGTACCTTGATTATCACCTGCTGAGAGTACAGCTTGTGAATGGCTTCCAAAACCGTCTCCCTTTCGGAAGGGGACGTTGGTAAAGCAGACTTCAGGAAACGGCGAGGTGGATCTGTCTCTAATTCCAACCTGTACCCCTGAGATATTATCTGCAGGATCCAGGGATCTACCTGCGAGTGAGCCCACTGCGCGCTGTAATTTTTGAGACGACCTCCCACCGTCCCCGAGTCCGCTTGAGAAGCCCCAGCGTCATGCTGAGGCTTTTGTAGAAGCCGGGGAGGGCTTCTGTTCCTGGGAAGGAGCTGCCTGTTGCTGTTTCTTCCCTCGACCTCTGCCTCGTGGCAGATATGAATAGCCCTTTGCTCTCTTATTTTTAAAGGAACGAAAGGGCTGCGGTTGAAAAGTCGGTGCCTTTTTCTGTTGGGGAGTGACTTGAGGTAGAAAGGTGGATTTCCCGGCTGTAGCCGTGGCCACCAAATCTGATAGACCGACTCCAAATAACTCCTCCCCTTTATACGGCAAAACTTCCATATGCCGTTTTGAATCCGCATCGCCTGTCCACTGTCGCGTCCATAAAGCTCTTCTGGCCGAAATGGACATAGCACTTACCCGTGATGCCAGTGTGCAGATATCCCTCTGTGCATCACGCATATAAAGAAATGCATCCTTTATTTGTTCTAACGACAGTAAAATATTGTCCCTGTCCAGGGTATCAATATTTTCAATCAGGGACTCTGACCAAACTACCCCAGCACTGCACATCCAGGCAGACGCTATAGCTGGTCGTAGTATAACACCTGCATGTGTGTATATACTTTTTTGGATATTTTCCATCCTCCTATCTGATGGATCTTTAAGTGCGGCCGTCTCAGGAGAAGGTAACGCCACTTGTTTTGATAAGCGTGTTAGCGCCTTGTCCACCCTAGGAGGTGCTTCCCAGCGCTCCCTAACCTCTGGCGGGAAAGGGTATAATGCCAATAATTTCTTTGAAATTATCAGCTTTTTATCAGGGGCAACCCACGCTTCATCACACACGTCATTTAATTCTTCTGATTCAGGAAAAACTATAGGTAGTTTTTTCACACCCCACATAATACCCTGTTTAGTGGTACCTGTAGTATCAGCTAAATGTAACGCCTCCTTCATTGCCAAAATCATATAACGTGTGGCCCTACTGGAAAATACGGTTGATTGGTCACCGTCACCACTGGAATCAGTGCCTGTGTCTGGGTCTGTGTCGACCGACTGAGGCAAAGGGCGTTTTACAGCCCCTGACGGTGTTTGAGGCGCCTGGACAGGCACTAATTGATTGTCCGGCCGCCTCATGTCGTCAAACGACTGCTTAAGCGAGTTGACGCTATCCCGTAATTCCACAAATAAAGGCATCCATTCTGGTGTCGACCCCCTAGGAGGTGACATCCCCATATTTGGCAATTGCTCCGCCTCCACACCAATATCGTCCTCATACATGTCGACACACACGTACCGACACACAGCAGACACACAGGGAATGCTCTAAACGAAGACAGGACCCACTAGCCCTTTGGGGAGACAGAGGGAGAGTCTGCCAGCACACACCAAAAAGCGCTATATATGACAGGGATAGCCTTATAATAAGTGCTCCCTTATAGCTGCTTTATATATATCAAGATATTGCCATTAAATTTGCCCCCCCTCTCTGTTTTACCCTGTTTCTGTAGTGCAGTGCAGGGGAGAGACCTGGGAGCCGTCCTGACCAGCGGAGCTGTGAGAGGAAATGGCGCCGTGTGCTGAGGAGATAGGCCCCGCCCCTTTTTCGGCGGGCTCGTCTCCCGCTATTTTGTGAATACAGGCAGGGGTTAAATATCTCCATATAGCCTCTGGGGGCTATATGTGAGGTATTTTTAGCCTTTTAATAGGTTTTCATTTGCCTCCCAGGGCGCCCCCCCCAGCGCCCTGCACCCTCAGTGACTGCGTGTGAAGTGTGCTGAGAGGAAAATGGCGCACAGCTGCAGTGCTGTGCGCTACCTTTAGAAGACTGCAGGAGTCTTCAGCCGCCGATTCTGGACCTCTTCTTACTTCAGCATCTGCAAGGGGGCCGGCGGCGCGGCTCCGGTGACCATCCAGGCTGTACCTGTGATCGTCCCTCTGGAGCTGATGTCCAGTAGCCAAGAAGCCAATCCATCCTGCACGCAGGTGAGTTCACTTCTTCTCCCCTCTGTCCCTCGTTGCAGTGATCCTGTTGCCAGCAGGAATCACTGTAAAATAAAAAACCTAAGCTAAACTTTCTCTAAGCAGCTCTTTATGAGAGCCACCTAGAATTGCACCCTTCTCGGCCGGGCACAAAAATCTAACTGGAGTCTGGAGGAGGGTCATAGGGGGAGGAGCCAGTGCACACCACCTGATCTGGAAAAGCTTTACTTTTTGTGCCCTGTCTCCTGCGGAGCCGCTATTCCCCATGGTCCTTTCAGGAACCCCAGCATCCACTAGGACGATAGAGAAAAGTGTTTTCTTCTTCTGCACTCAGATGATTAGTTTTTTTGAGTGATATACCAGAATTTCTCTGCAGCAGGATAAGCCTCTGTTTTCAGTAAATATATCGTTCTCCCAAGTATAGGAACTGTCTCATTTTTTCAACTAGGTGCATCCATGGTGCATATTTTGAACCTACAGTTTCTTATATGATTCTTGAATTTAATTTATGTCACAATTTGGTCATTTTGCCGCCAATAAGACTGTAACCATGGATTGCCAACCTCACGCATATCTTTACCCGTAAAACTTGGCTAGCTGCATTATCATTTTTCATTTTCTCTATTCTTCTTTCTCTTCTTTTTTCTCTTTTCTTTATTCTAAACGTGCTCTCTCATCCGGTTGGACAGCAGAAGCAGTTGTTTCCTGCTTGGTAAGAGTACTCACTCATTCAGCAAAGATTACTGCCATACTCCACAGGATAAACTCAATCTCATCCGATCTTGGAAGCCAATCTCTGGTAGGCCTGGTAAGTAATTGATGGGGAGACCCGCAATGAATACCGGGTGCAGTAAACCTATATGCTGAACTGCAGAAGGAAACTACCCACTTACCATCTATTTTCGATCTAATTTTCAGTGTCTACCTGGTCACACTATGTAAGACCTTCTTTATAAAAATATGAGGGGTATGTGGTAAGGATCCGTTTTAAGTATCATGAACCCCCACAACAAAGGAGACACCAGATACTAATAGCCCCCCTTCTGCAAGGGGCATTGAGAGACATAGGCTTTGTAACCAATGTCTTTTTGATGGTTAGACCTCAAGGAGGTACTAATCCTTTGAATTAAAAAGCCTTATGGTAACACCACTGTCTCAACGTAGAGCAGCAGGTGTTTAAGTACCCATAGAGGCAACATTTTTACTTACTGAGATCTATGACTTGTACCTTTGAGAGTGATAATATTAAGGAATTATTTGCAACTATAGAGACCGCTGAACGATGAACCCTGTGGGGAGAATTAATCTGTCATGTGATACTTAGTATAGACCGTGACATTAGAGTAATTATTTATTAAGTCAAATATTTTCACCTAGGCAGTTATTCACTATCAAGTACAACTCCATCTATGGGGTGCCAATTATGCAAAATAAACTGGTAATTTGCATATATACATAAAATAACTCTTTGAAGTTGTGTGCTACTTAACTTTTAATTCAATATTAAAATAAGATTAAGTATTATTGTCTGACAATCATAAGAGTGCCCCAACACAGAGTCTTTCTTTTTTTTCTCTTATTAGCAAAAGGCCCCTGACTACTTTTGAAGCATTACGCCTTAGTAATGAAGCATTATTTTTTAATAAAAAAAATAACATACTGATGCAGCCATGGGCTGTGTATATTAGGTGGTCTGTAAATCATTGGCACTTTCCCTGCAAGGAATACACCATTCCCAAATCACATACCATTTATCTTGTCATGGATGAGTCAGCACAAACAGTACCTCTCCAGCGCTGCGGTGTCTCTGCATTCGGCATTTTGACCTTTGGGATTCCGGCGCCGGGATGGTGCACCCATTCCGATTGCCGGTATCCCCACAGCCGGGATCCTGACTTCTTCCCCTGTAGGGAGAGCCTCTCTGCTGTACAGTATTCTTCTCTTACTGCTGCTCAGCAATGCTTACTAAATAATAGTTACTTAAAAACGAATACTTTTTTCGAAAAATGTCCCCAAAATTTGACTTTTTTTTTTACTAGCAAATTATGTAAATAATTAGACTTGATCCAGTATAATTTTATTAACAGATACACAGATTTGTTAATAAATTTATACACAATAAGGGTTACATAGCTCTTGTTAACATAGGGACTAATTCATGTTTATACGCAATCGCCATTGTTCACGCAAGTGAGCAGTTACCTGCAGACGACGCATGTGCCGCAATCACACTCGCACTGAGATTTTGATCATAGTGTGATTGACAGGAAGGGACAATTTGGGGGGAGGTAATGGGGAGTGCTACGGCCGTGGATCTGCCGTCAGCTGCAATCATGTGCGCAGAGAAACATGCAGCATCGCTACCGCGGCCGGTCTGCGTGACCATAGGGCAACCCTAGCAGCACAGACAGCCCAGGTCCTATCCTATTAGGATCATCTCTCACAGCTGCCCCCTGGTAGTGCCTGTCCCTGGGAGAGAGAAGGGAAGCCATGACTTCTCCGTGACTTCTCTGAACCTGGGCTACAAGTAGACTGTCTTTCTGTAGCCATGGGTGGACAATCTGTACCCCGGCTGCTGGAAGGTATTCAGATGTCAGGGAAAGCCCAGTTTGGCGTAGTCACAGCTGATGCGATCATGCCAGTCAACTGGTTAACCCCTTCCCTGCAGAAGCAGTACAAGCACTCTTTTCCGTGCTTTCAGTTGAGCTACATGTGAGAAGCAGCGCTGTGCTTGGATATATTCCATTTTTAAAGCTCTTTGGGTCTGATACCGAATTAAACTCACATCATTAATGTAAATGGACCAAAACTGCACTTTACACATCCACAACATAGTTGCTGGCTTTCTAGCCAGGTCAACACAGTGGAGGCTTGTGGGGGGCGCAGCAAGGCACAGGGGGGCGGTGAGAAGGGCATGGTGCGGCTTAAGCGATATGGTGGATGCGAACACATCATTATGGACACGCCCCTGTTATACAATGCCAAGATTACAGGCATTGAACAGTAGGGGGCGTGGCTACAATGACAATTCAGCGCAAATCGTGCCTTCAGCTGTGGGTCCCCAGTAAGTGGGTGGCTGGGAGGTGTGTTTGGACCGGTTCCGGGAGACATGGTCACTTTACTGGACGGCGGGGAGCGCCACTTGATTTTCGGGAGCCTCCTGGCCTTCCCGGAAGAGTAAGCAAATATGGCCCATTAGGAGGATGAATGCACATGGGTGTATCTGGCAATTGCCCCTCCTTGTGAATGGAGAGGGGGAGCAGGTGGTGGAAGGGGTGGTCTGACAAGGCCAGAGTACAGTAAAAGCATGTTCACACGCAGTTTTTGCAGACAAACGCCTATATGCCCGTTTGGGGGCGTATTCTTTACTCCTGCCAGGCAGTAGGTGCAAATGCACACTGCTGTCTTGGTGTAAACCAGGGGGATGGAGTCAATATACCGGATGTCAGGATCCCCGTGTACAGGAGACCGGCGCCGGAATCCCTACAGCCGGTGAAATACAGACGCCCGGAATCCCGACACCTGTGGGTATTCCCACTCAGTTGGTGAGTCCACGCCACAAACCGAGTGGGAACAGAACATGTGGCGAGCAAAGAGAACCTGTGAGGGACTCACTGCCTTGCCGTTGGGATTCCTGCTGTCCGGTCTGTATAGTGGCAGCCGTCATCCCGTCTGCTGGGATACATGTATCCCGTTTGAGCAGTGTAACTCTTCCCATGTAAGGCCCTGACTTTGGGTTGCATGGGCTAGCACCATAATGTTAATCATGTTTCATGATTGATTTTTTTTTTTTTGGTTGCCATTTGCTCAAAGTGAAAGCCAATTTCTGCCCGGCTTCTGTGTACAACACCTTTATATATTCCTCACTGTTGGTAGTGTAAGGATATATGCAAGATTTAAATAATTCACCATTTATAAATACATTACAAAAAAAACAAAATGATCCTTTAATAGATGTACTATTATTATTTTTTTGCCACATAACAAAACATTGCGGCAGAACCACTCCAGGATATGTACATTGTCCAGCAGCAGATAGTTTATAAACTAAGTATAACAACAGTGGACACCGCCAACCAAAAACAAAGTTCAATGGATAAGGGGATAATATAGTTTGATTTTGTATACAACAATTACAGAAAAGCTAATAAACTGAAAGTTGAAATAAACATCGAAAAAAAAATTAAAATAAAATAAATACGACTGCCGAAGAACTAAATAAGTCTCAGCTCTGAAAGGAGAGAAAATGATTATTCCCTTTGTAGAAAACAGTGTAACATTCATGTTGACGGTTAAACCAAAAGGAGAATTCAATATATGGGGCAGTTTCAATTAGTTTCGAGGATTCAATCACACACCTGTGATTACTAGAGGTGCAATAAAAGAATAAAACGAGATCTTCCTACTGTAATAACAGATATGCCCACAACAGAACCTTTGTGGTTAATTCAATATTCCCCTGTGAAATTATTAGGAGCCTATTATAGCACTGAGGCATAAGGTAGTCGGTGCCTCTGTTAAGTACCTGGTCCGCACATCTATACATTTAAGCCCACGACATGGGTGAGCTTTAACAAATGAGGCATTTTAAAAGAAATTGAATTTGTGTAAGAGAAATTGAGAGTTGTACTGGTTCTACAAAAGCAACAAAAAGAACACACATCTTATGGAGACTAGGATAAAAAAATTGAGATTTCTTTTAAACTTTCAGTGTAACTTGTTCCTCAAATTACATATTTTTTTGTCAACTGTTTGCACAAACAGAAGGATAGCTATTAACAAGACAGATAGACATTTAATAATTTTTAGTATTTAACAAAGTATCATAAAAGAAATTTAATACAGAGCTTTCACGTTAATTATTATTTTAAGTCAACACACTTAAATGCAATCAGGTGGGAAACGCAGAAAAGAAAAAAAAAGAAAAAACGAAGGTATTCCCATTAGTTTCGGCACATTTCCTGTAAATTTAATTATACCTCAAGAAAGTACATCGCTGGGCAGCATAAACCTCTTTCTATTGTTAAAAATGTATTTGCAAGTATGGTGATGCCACTGCAACACCAGCACCTACAACCAGGGGCAGACAAGTTGTTGAAAGGTCTTCAAGGAAAGAAGAACCTCTGGAGGACCTCGGCAGTTGTGGAGAATCAGATGCAGTCAAGAGAGCTGAATGTCCCGACTGCCAAGAATTCATGGGAGTAAAATAAAAATATAATTGCCCGAAGTGCTCTTTATATAGGCGAGATAGGATTGTAAATTCCTCTGGTCAAAGAAAAGCCCTTAAAAGTTCATTTTCGCACAACGTCCATTCTGAGTCACTGGCGTCAAAGCAGGAACAATGGGTGAAAAACCGCAATGGTAAATGAATGTGTCCCACAGCACAACATCCAAACGTTCTGCCATTGTCTCACCAGCTTTGATGCAATTATCTCTAAACGTGGCGAGAGTCATGGCGTTCGGGTGGACGATGGCAAGGGGTATTGTATAAGTAGGTGCGCCTTCCTGAGCGGATCATATGTAGATCGGGTGATACTGTTTGTGGGTCAGTTTCTTTCTACATGTTGGACATGACGTAGCATTCTTAAGGGCATCACGTAGGCACTGGCTGCAGAAAATATGGCCGCATTTGGTAGAGACAATAAGACGCCCACTCTGTGTGATCTGAAATAAGTACAACATGCAACAGTTATGTATAGAAACGTATAATGAATGGTGCAACCAAAGCAGAGTGTAAATGTAAGACAGTTGTTACTGGAACATGAGCGCTGAAAGCTGCAAGTAGGTAGGTCAGAGTGGCATCAGTTTAATCGGAGCACAATCTTCTACATTTACCCGGTGGCTTTTGCTACTCTGTGGGGGTTCAGAGGTAAAAACACCCTCTGTTTGTTATGCAAATTATAAACATACTTTTATTTCACTTTAATCTGTACTTTTCCCGATAAAAGATTGGAAAACAAGAACTATAGTGGCTTTCATATTTTTTGTTCTAAAAAGACTATGGGGTAAATATAATAGCCTGCAACTAAATGAGTGCCCTTTAAACCATTGCGTAGACTCGCCGGGAACTCCTATGTGTCTGTAAGTCACGGGCTATTACATTTACCCCACACCTCAAGACACGGGGTCATCCAATGAAACAGAACGGGAAACCCCCGGAACTCAAACTACTCCAAGTAGGGAAAAAATAAAATCGGGTGTAGATACTGCCTTTTAATGAAAATACTAATTTTTCATTATTGCATCTAGAAAAAATATTTAATACACCATGTGAGCTTAACTGTAGAAAACTGGATTTGAATGTATTATTTTACAACAAATACTACCACAGTTATAGCAGTTTTACCACCAGTTTTTTATTATTTTTTTTAAAAAAAAATTCCTCCTACCCCCTTCTACTAAAAAAAAATAATAAAAAAAAAAAAGAATAGAAAAATTTTCATTTTTGGTTGTTGTTAACAATTGTACACTTGTAAAGACTGCTATATCGTACACAAATGTTGTCACTCACCTCTGAATAGCCATCTAAACAAATTGGACAACGAACATCCCCGGCAGATGATCTGTACAGACAAGTGACAGAAGATAAAGAAGATCAACACAAACAGCACAAGCTACACAAGTAATAACCCATTTCATACAAAGAAAAAAAATGCAAAAAATAAATAAAATTCAATGATCTATGCATTTGTCGTCGGTTTCAATATTTGTGGTCGGACACATAATCCATCACTAAGGCATCAATCCCTTGCTTTTTAGAGAGTTGGTGTTGGGTGACCGGCGGGCGGGATCTCAGACGCCAGAATGCCGGCAGGGGGACAAGCACAACAAAGCCACAGGTTCTACTCCCATTCTATGGGTGTCGTGGACACCCACGAGTGGGTATAGCCCTGGGCCCCCTGCTGGCATTCTGGCTGTTGGGATCCCGGCGTCGGTAACATGACTACATCCCTTTTTAGAGGGACCATCAATAAAATACGAAGATTACTCTATTAGTTAGGATCACAATTTTCACTTGCTCAGGATTCTCAAATCCTCTAAAAGAAGCTTTGTGAGCTTCCCAGACTTTGGGGCAGAGCAACTGTTCTGCAAGCACAAGAAACCCGGCTAAGGGTTTATGCATACATGTTGCTCGATAAAAACCAAAAGGGATATTCCTCCCCCCAGAGGAATTTAGGGTAACTTACATTGTACAAACTGAGGGCCTAATTCAGACTGGATCGCTGCAGCAGCGGCGGCGATTGCAGTCTGAAGCTCTTTGAGGAGTGCGTTTGCGCACCCTGGGAGGCCCAGCGAGATGCTAAAAGCATCTCAGGGCTGTGATCCCCTCTGCCTGATTGACAGGTAAAGGCGGTCGCGGGGCGAGAGGGGGCGTGCCAGCGGCGTTATAACGCCATTGGCTGGGCGCGGCCCGGATAACGCAGGCGGACTGTGGCGGCTGCGTGCCGTCACACGCAGCCGCTGCAACCAGGTATGCAGCGCACAGTCGCCTGCCAGCGCAGCTAAGCTGTGCAGGCAGGGAGCTACTCAGCGGGTGCAAAAGCATCGCGACGGGCGCGCTACGGGGCCTGACTAGCCCCGTGCTGGCCGTTCCCCCGCATGTCTGAATACACTAGTACCACTTTCAGATCGCAAATGCCAGGTCGCACCTGGGAATTGGAAACGGGTCCTTCCCGTGTGCGACCTGGCATTGGACCTTGAGAACTGGCTTCCAAAGCAGGTAATATGCTGTGTCGGGTTGCCATCGGGGGCTGGGACTGCGACGGCATAGGGAGTTGAGATCATCTCTGAGCCGCCTCTCCCTATGCTGTGAGGGGGTACCTGGTCACATCGACCAGGGTAACCTGTTCACACTGCACCTGATCCGGGAATAATCCTTCTTTATTCCTGGGTTGAATTACCAGGTCAGGCGACTCGGGAATTTGGAAGTGACCCTTTCACACCGCACAGCAACCAGCGTTGACCCGGCAATATACCGGGTTATTTGTGCGGTCTGAAAGGGGTATAAGTAATTTTTAGAGATGTGCGGGCTCAGTTTCCTGAAAAGTGAGCCCGTCCGAACTGCAATGATCTGAGGGAATCTGAGGCGGGGCTCTGGGTCTTCCCGACAGGCTTGGATGCCAAAACGAGGCAAAACATCATCCCGGCATCAGATCTCATGAGTCTTGAATTCGATAGAAGTCCCTCCCAATTCACACCAGACTGACGGAATGACAGCACAGACACTAGAGTGCCATGGCAAAAAAGTAAATTATTAATAAATAACAGTCCTTTATTATAGAATAACATTACTTTACTGGTACACAGCCCAAAGGGCTTTGTTAACCATCATTATTGGGGTACACTGCAAATGTACAGTCACATTGGTGCTCACTGCTGCTGAGGATGCTTTAGAATAAGGAGTCACTGTTTGACATGTCCTCAGGTAAGTATTGGCTGAGCTAGATGGATGTAGGCAACTAGTAAAACATTTTTTATAGTGCAGGATACAATATTATTTGCATTTTGTCACACTGCTGCTGTAACTTTTCCCGCAGCACTTTGGTGCACAACAAACTGTTGGTGGATTTTGTTTGCCACTGCTAGGTCCTCCTAATACAGGAGCAGTATTACTTTGTGCACAGTGGTGTTCACATAAATATATGCACTGTGAAGCGGAAATAATTTTTATGGTACAACTTGCGCAATTAATAATGCTCAGTAGTTGCTGTGCCACTGCGTTAATAAATATATTGCCGCTGAGTCGATATGGATCACAATCAGTCGATAGAAGAGCAGGAACAGCAACCAAGTACTAGTACTGTGGCTGCTGCCAGTCGTGATAATACTACAACATCTACTAAAGGTGGTCTAGGGGGCAGAAGGTTCAGAAAAGGGTGCCTGAAATCAAAATCTTTCACAAGGTTATAAACTGACAAATTAGTTACAGCCAAGGCAGATACACGTGACTGAAGCGCAGCAGAGTCCAACAAGGCTTCACCTACATAAGGCAGAGCCTCAGAAATCTGTTCTGCTAATTGAATAGCTTCCGACAGATCATCAGATTGCATTCCAGTCACCACTTGTGTTAGCCAGTCATCCACGGCCTTAAGAACCCAACGTAGGGAAATACCTGATAGGAAAATAGGGCAAATATAGATTTAAGGATTGCCTCTATCTGTAGGATCTTTCATGGACTGTACGGAGGGAATAATCGTAGCCTTCGCCAAAAGGCAGTTGAAAAAGGCAGTTGAAGTCTCCGCCACTGCCGCATCCTGGAGATTAAGAGTCTGACGGATGGCTTCTATCAGCAATCTGACACCTGAGCATGTAGATACTGTAGCTCCTCTTCTTCCCAAGCCGAAGCATCCTGCCACTCTGAGTCTACTTCACCTTCCTCTAAGGGGGAGGTCATAGAATCTAACTCCTCCCCTGGAAAAGTTATAGCGGGTAATGGCTGTGGGCGTTTTGAAGCAGTAGAACTGCTCGAAGAGTTTACAATCTTATTCAAAGACTGAGTTAAATCAGAGACAGAAACTTGCCCATATTTTTTGCCCACAGTGGCTCCTCGGTAGTCGGACTGAAATCAGCAATCGATTTGGACTGACGTAAATCCGATATGGCATCGGCCATGTGTTTGGCCCACAGAGGCATAGACTGATCTGCAGAACCTCCCTGCTGGTACGCAACCAGTGTTCCAGAGCACGTAGTACAGAGAGTACCCGCGTCCGTGCTACCTTTTGAAAGCTTCGAACCACATTGTGAACATGCAAAATAAACAACCGAGGCTGTTTTCCCTTTTGCAGATTTGTCCAGCTTATTGGCCATATTTCTATTTCTAAACAGTGGAACAATAAGTACTAAAACCTTATCAGAAATTGTTCCTTACAGGGTGAATTTTATCCTATTAGTGGACCCCACCATGATAACGAGTGTAACACTAAGTGACAGGCTCTGCCAATATTATTTATACATACATATACACACACACACACACACACACACACACACACACACACACAGAGACCAATGCTGCCAAGACAGATTGTGGCTGTCCTGTACCTTATCAGTGTCTCCTCGGATCCTCTCCGGATAGATAGCCCCAGTGACCGAAGTATGGTTACCATCCAGAGGCAGATCAGAGTGGGAAAATAACTTACACTAACTAACCCCACACTAGCACTACCTGCCACCTGTATATAGGGACTAGGTAACCCAGAAAAACTAAATAAAACAAAAAACCTAACTAAAAGCTACAGGTAAAAAAATCCTGTTTGTACTCCAAAGGCAAAAAACTAAAAACTGAGGTACTGGTTAGTCAGGCTGTAGATGGGAGGGGTTAGAGGGGGGAGGAGTTAGTTTTCCATAGGTTCTGTGCCAAACTCCTTTACCCGCACACTCTAACCCAGCAGTAAGTGTGCAGCGTCCTCCAGATGGATGAAAGAGAAAGCTAACTTCTGCAGTATGGCTGTATCATTCCAATGTCCCTAATCGGCTACAAGAGAAAGGCTTGGGCCACACATAGCAGTTTAGCAGGTCCCGTTCAGCGGGACCCGCTTAGCAGGAAGGAGCTTTTTGGGTTCAGACACAAGCCTTTTCGCAGGATACCGCTGCACCCGATTTCAAGTAGAACACAGTGCGGCACAGCAGCACTGTGTGAACACATACAATCAAATGTATGTGTTCTAGTTGAAATCCAGTCGTCCGGTCATCCTGCTCAAATCAGTTGGATCCGGTGGATACAGTACTGCTACATGTGTGTGGACGGGCGCATAGGAGACCATGTGCAGGCTTTTCCTGCCAAGCAGGTCCCATTGCTGTGTGTGGCCCAAGCCAAAATCTACCAGGTAACTTCATATAATGAGTTTTTCCAACGCTTATAGTGCCTTTTATTAATATTGTTTTAATTATTATTTCTTTAAGCCAGAAGTGTGCAGAGGACATGGGCTCACCCTCTGTAGCTGGCAAACAGAGATTATTACCATCAGCACAGAAAGGGACTGCCACTGGCAAAACAGGCAAGCTGAAGGGACTCATTATCAGAGACCGGATTCACTAATTAGATATAACAATGGATTGCATGCTGTCCATGTAAGAAACGACAGCTGTAATCAGTAAATACTATAATTGGAATGACTGATCAGGAGTTTAGCATAACTGTCATTAAGGTGTCAGGAGGATTTTATTCCCCTGAGACTTGAAACTCCGTCAGCTGCCTCTATAGAGTTTGCCTTTGGCATGTAACACCACTCAAATGAGAAAACATTTAGTAAAAAATAGTGAGAAGATCATTCGGAATGTTCATGGACAAGCGTCGTAACCTTTCCCACAAGCTCTCCATTACGTTCCCCAGCAGACTGCACAGTGGCGATAGTAAGTTCTAACAATCCACTACTATGTGTTGTCTTTTATTTACCTTGGCAAAACATCCTCAGTTGTTTCTTAAGGTGGATACACACGGTGAGATTTTGACTATGCGATATTGACTATGTGCGATTTTGACTAAGTGCCAATTTTGACTATACTTTAGTACTAGATAGTCAAAATTTACTTGCCTGCGCAGTCTATCTAACCTTACGATACCGACCCCGCGGGAGTGCGCATCGGGATCGAATCGGTATTGCAAGGTGGCTAACACCTTGCCATTTGCACCAACTTTCCTTGTGATTTTGACTATATAGTCAAAATCGCAAGGGTATATCTCACCGTGTGTATACACCTTAGCATGTGTGCTTGACAACACATCTACAGCTATTACACTATCACAGCAGCAGGGGCGGCTTTAGAAAGGAGGTGGCCCGTGTGCGGTCTCCGTAGGGGACGTCTCCTCTCAGCATGCAGTTGTGAGCAGTAGTCTCTGGTAGCATGCCAGAGTGTACTGCACGTCTCTGGGAAAACAACAACAGCACTATCTTTCACCATGCGCCACATGCCCTATACTCATTATAGATATGCCACTGGACAGCAGCAAGTTACACTTTTGGGGGCAATGACATTTTACCAAAGATACATTAAAAAAGCATTTTGGAATTTAAGAGTCAGCTTCTAATTGAGAAATGTTATGGTAGATAATGGGAGTTACAGTACGAGATCTGTTTGATAGCCATCTTCTTATGTGGCCTCCTTGGTTGAAGGACAAATATTATCCAAAGTTCATCTGAAAAACAGTTGGAACCTGCATCATACAAATAAAAAATCCATACCGTGAGCCTGTGGATGGGGTTTCCCGGGATCTACCGCCAAACACAAGCGTTTCTGCATCTTTCAAGTCCTCATCGTCACTGCTTAATATACAGCTGGCTGCCTGTGTGACTGATCGGGAAGAGTTCTCACTCTGACTCTGGTGTTCTAAGATAAAGCAGTGCCATACAGCAAGACAGGTGTTATTTTATGTGGCTGAGACTTCAGAAGCAGGTCAATGAAGATCACAACTGAAGACTTCCCACAGCTAGAGCTGCCATTTGTCTCCTGTAAGCCATTCACGGCTGAGCCTATTTTAGCATTTTTTGGTCTGGTCACATGGCAGCAGCCATATCAGCGATCATATATACTGTAGCCATATAAATTATACCTTGGGCTCGATTCAATTCAATGACCGTTGAATAGCTATTCAATACAGTGCAGTGGTAAGTCGGAGAATGCCCATTCTCCCAGACTAAACAGGGTGTTTTGTTGGGAGAATGGGCATTCTTCGACTTAAGTGCTCGGTGTGATGTCGATTCCGCAGCGCTATGGGCAGAAATCAGCATCGTGACGGCACTTTTGACGGATTTCTGCTCGCATCCCTCCGGGGGTGCGAGAAGATATCCTGTTGTTGGGTATCACACGGCGCTGTATTGAATAGACCCGGGAGCTAATTCCCGGCGCTATTCAACTGTCATCGAATTGAATTGTGCCCCTTGTTTGTTGCCTAATAATAACAGCATTAATTTGCTTATTTCTTCTCGCAAGAAAAACCCCAAAATACAAAAAAAAATAAAAAAAAAAAAAAAAAAAAAAAATATATAGGCTTTTAAAATTACCTACGGGTAAATCCTTTTCTCGTAGTCCATAAGGGATATTGGGGGAATCTAGTATGATGGGGTATAGACGGGGTCCAAAGGAGCTGGTGCACTTTAAATTTCTTCACTGGGTGTGCTGGCTCCTCCCCTCTATGCCCCCTCCCATAGGCAGTTATAGGTTAAAGTGCCCGAAGAAGAAAGGACATACTTGAGAGAAGGAACATAACAACAAGTGGCGAGATTCATACACCAGCACACCAACAACATAAAATGACCAGCAACGGCTGTTAACAAAACAGCAACAGCTGAACAGGTAACCAGAAAAGAGACAACCTGCAGAAAGTCAACGCACTGAGGCGAGCGCCCTAGGGTACAGATGTATTAACCTGGAGAAGGCATAAGGAAGTGATAAACCAGTGATAAATGCAAGGTGATAAACACACCAGCCAATCAGCTCAGATATGTAAATTAACAGTTAGGAGCTGATTGGCTGGTGCATTATCACCTTGCTCTTAACACTGCTTTATCAATTCTCCAGGTTAATACATCTACCCCAATATCCCTTATGGACTACGAGAAAAGGATTTACCGGTAGGTTATTAAAATCCTATTTTCTCTAGCATCCACAAGGGATATTGGGGGAATCTAGTATGATGGGGATGCACCAAAGCTTCCAGAACGTGCGGAGACATCTGCAGCACCGCCTGCCCAAACTGGGTATCCTCTTTGGCCAGGGTATCAAACATGTAGAACTTCACAAAGGTGTTCTTTCCCGACCAGGTAGCAGCTCGGCATAGTTGCAAGGCTGAGACTCCACGGGCAGCCACCCAGGAAGACCCCACTGATCTTGTAGAGTGGGCCTTCAGAGACTGTGGAACAGGCAAGGCTGCCGACACATAGGCCTGTTGAATAGTAATCCTAAGCCAAGGAGCAACGGACTGCTTAGAAGCAGGGCAACCCTTTTTCTGCGCATCATATAGCACGAACAAGGAATCCGTCTTTTTGATCCGAGCCGTTCTCTTGACACAGATCTTCAAGGCTCGCACAGCATCCAATGCCTCCGGAGGAGCAGAAGTGCCAGAACCACAATAGGTTGATTCAAGTGGAACACAGAGACGACCTTCTGCAGGAACTGTTGCCTAGTCCTGAGCTCCGCTATGTCCTCGTAAAAGACCAAGTAGGGACTTTACACGATAAGGCCCCCAATTCTGAGACACGCCTAGCAGAAGCCATGGCCAATAACATCACAGTCTTTCACGTGAGGTACTTATCTTCTACTGTCATCAGAGATTCAAACCAGGACTGTAAAAATTCCAACACTACATTCAAATCCCAGGGTGCCGTGGGTGGCACAAAAGGAGGTTGTACGAGAAGTACCCCTTGCAAGAAGGGCTGAACTTCTGGCAACACTGACAATTTCTTCTGGAAGAAAATTTGAGAGGGCTGAAATCTGGACCTTAATGGAACCCAGACGTAAGTCCTTATCCACACCAGCCTGCAGGAAACGGAGGAAAAATCCCAAGTGGAACTCCGCAGGCGGATATGTGCGTTCCTCGCACCAAGAGACTTATCTTCTACAGATATGAGGATAGTGTTTTGACATCACAGGTTTCCTGGCCTGAACCATGGTAGCAATAACCTTTTTGGAAAGGCCCTTGTGAGCTAGGATGTTCCGCTCAACTTCCATGCCGTCAAACGAAGTTGCCATAAGTCTGGGTAGACGAACGGTCCATGTTGAAGAAGATCTCTTCTCAGTGGCAGAGGCCAAGGGTCTTCAACGGACATGTCCAGAAGACCAGCGTACCACGCCCTCAGAGGCAAATCCGGGGAAATCAGAATTGCCTGGACTCGATTCCCGATTAATTTCAGCACCCTTGGGAGCAATGGAATCGGAGGAAACAGGTAGTCCAGCCGGTAAGGACAAGGCGACGTCAGTGCATCTACTGCCCTCGCCTGAGGGTCCCTGGTTCGTAAGCAATGCCAACGAAGCTTCTTGTTGAGACGATAAGCCATTATGTCTATTTGTGGGCAGCCCCACCGGTCGACAATCTGCTGAAACACCTGATGGTGGAGGGGATCCGGTCTGAAGATAGACACTGTCTAGGTCGACAATGTTTAGATCGACAGTCACTAGGTTGACAGGGTCTGAAGGTCGACAGGGTAAAAGGTCGACATGAGGGTTTTAAAAAAAATTGTTTATTTTTTTACCTTTTTCATACTTAACGATCCACGTGGACTACGATTGGAACGGTAATTCTGTGCCAAGCGAAGCGGGGCACCTTGCTCGAAGCATGGCGAGCCATGCGAGGACACGGTGCACTAATTGGGCTTCCTGGTCACTGTACGGAGAAAACTATACCCAAAAAAACATGAAAAACTCAGTTGACCTTTTGCCCTGTCGACCTAGGACGTCGACCTAGAAACCCTGTCGACCTTCAGACCCTGTCGATCTATAGTGGTCGACCTAAACACTGTCTATTTGATGATCCACACCCATGGTGGAGACCCCACTCTCCCGGGTGGAGATCGTGACGACTCAGGAAGTCCGCTTCCCAGTTGACTACTCCCGGAATGAAGATCGCGGGCATTGCTCTTGCATTTCTTTCTGCCACCTCTCGCATGCAGGCCCTGCTTTTTGTCCCTCCTTGTCGATTGATGTACGCCACTGCCGTGGCGTTGTCCAACTGAACTTAGATCGCGTGATCACTGAGTATAGAAGAGGCCTGAATCAGAGCACTGTAGATCGCCCAAAGTTCCAGAATGTTGATCGGAAGTAGCGCTTCGTGGGCTGACCACCTGTGTCCAGAATCATGCCCAAGAAGGGCAGGCGAGTCGTAGGATTCAGCTGCGACTTTGGAATATTGAGAATCCAGCCGTGTCGCTGTAACACCTTCAGTGAAAGGGATACGCTGTTCTGCAACTTCTCCCGTGATCTCGCTTTTATGAGGAGATCGTCCAAGTACGGGATAATTGTGACACCCTGCTTGCGCAGGAGCACCATCATTTCCGCCATTACCTTGGTGAAAATTCTCAGGGCCGTGGAAAGCCCAAACGGCAACGTCTGAAATTGGTAATGACAATCCTGTACCGCAAATCTCAGGTACGCCTGATGAGGAGGATATATGGGAACATGCAGGTATGCATCCTTTATGTCCAGAGATACCATAAAATCCCCCCCTTCCAGGCTGGCAATGACCGCTCTGAGCGATTCCATCTTGAACTTGAACCGTTTTAAGTAAAGGATCAGGGATTTTAAATTCAAAATGGGTCTGACCGAACCGTCCGGTTTCGGGACCAGAAACAGAGTTGAGTAGTACCCCTTCCCTCTCTGAAGCAGGGGAACCTCGGCCACCACTTGTTGAAGACACAATTTGTGAATCGCATGTAACACTATTCTCCCTTTCCAGGGGAGAAGTTGGTAGCGCCGATTTGAAAAACCGGCGAGGAGGCACCTCTTCGAATTCCAGCTTGTATCCCTGGGAAACAATTTCTATTGCCCAGGGATCCACCTGTGAGTGAACCCAGATGTGGCTGAAAAGTCGAAGACGTGCCCCCACTGGAGCGGACTCCCTCAGGGGAGCCCCAGCGTCATGCGGTGTATTTTGCAGAGGCCGGGGAGGACTTCTGTTCCTGGGAACTAGCTGTGTTGTGCAGCTTTTTTCCTCTGCCCTTACCCCTGGCAAGAAAGGACGATCCACGTACTCTCTTGCTTTTATTTGAACGAAAGGACTGCATTTGATAATGAGGCGCTTTCTTAGATTGTGAGGGAATATAAGGAAAAAAATTCGATTAACCTGCCGTAGCGGTGGAGACGAGGTCCGAGAGGCCCTCTCCAAACAATTCCTCACCCTTGTAAGGCAAACTCCATATGCCTCTTGGAGTCGGCATCACCTGTCCACTGTCGGGTCCATAAGACACGCCTAGCAGAAATAGACATAGCGTTTATCCTGGAACCCAGTAAACTAATGTCTCTTTGAGCATCCCTCATATATAAGACAGCATCTTTTATATGCCCTAGGGTCATTAAAATGGTATCCTCATCAAGGGTCTCAATATCTGCTGATAAGGAATCTGTCCATGCTGCTACAGCACTACAAACCCAAGCCGACGCAATTGCCGGTCTGAGTTACGTACCAGAATGTGTGTAAATGGACTTCAAGGTAACCTCCTGCTTGCGGTCAGCAGGATCCTTGAGGGTAGCCGTATCTTGGGATGGGAGTGCTATCTTTTTTGATAAGCGTGTCAAAGCTTTGTCTACCCTAGGGGAGGATTCCCACCGTATTCTGTCCTGTGACGGGAAAGGATACGCTATTAGAATCCTTTTGGGAATCTGCAGTTTTTTGTCTGGAGTTTCCCACGCTTTTTCGCATAATTCGTTCAGCTCATGTGAAGCGGGAAAGGTGACCTCAGGTTTCTTTCCCTTATACATGTGTACCCTCGTGTCAGGGACAGGGGGTTCCTCAGTGATATGCAAAACATCTTTAATTGCGATAATCATATATCGAATACATTTAGCCACCCTTGGCTGCAATTTTGCATTATCATAGTCGACACTGGAGTCTGAATCCGTGTCGGTATCTGTGTCAACTATTTGGGATAGTGGGCGCTTCTGAGACCCCGAAGGTCCCGGCGACATTAGGACAGACATGGGTTGACTCCCTGACTGTACCCTAGCTTCAGCTTTGTTTAATCTTTTGTGTAATAAATTTACATTAGCACTTAAAACATTCCACATATCCAACCAGTCAGGTGTCGGCGCTGCCGACAGAGACCTAACATTCATACACTCCCCCTCCTCCTTAGGTGAGCCTTCAACCTCAGATATGTCGACACACGCGTACCGACACACCACACACACACACACACACACACACACACAGGGAAGCTCTTTTCTGAAGACAGGTTCCCCACCAGGCCCTTTGGAGAGACAGAGAGAGAGAGAGTATGCCAGCACACACCCCAGCGCTATATGACCCAGGAAAAAACACAATGTTTACCCAGTAGCGCTTTTGTAGCATGTATATGCGCCAATTATGTGCCCCCCTCTACTTTAAAACCCTCTTTCACCGTGTGTCAAGCAGGGGAGAGTCCGGGGAGCTTCCTCTCAGCGGTGCTGTGGAGAAAAATGGCGCTGGTGAGTGCTGAGGAAGAAGCCCCGCCCCATCGGCGGCAGGCTTCTGTCCCGCTCAAATTTCTTAATAACATGGCGGGGGCTCTTTTTATACATGTACAGTGCCCAGCTGTACATGTATATATGTGTATTTGCCACAGGAGGTTTTTATTGCTGCCCAGGGTGCCCCCCCTGCGCCCTGCACCCTTACAGTGACCGATGTGTGTGAGGTGAATGGGAGCAATGGCGCACAGCTTCACTGCTGTGCGTTAGCTCTATGAAGATCAAGGTGTCTTCTGCCGCCTCTGAAGTCTTTTTCTATCTTCCGGCTCTGCGAGGAGGACGGCGGCGCGGCTCTGGGACGGACGGCGAGGGTGAGACCTGCGTACCGATCCCTCAGGAGCTAATGGTGTCCAGTAGCCTAAGAAACAGAGCCCTGAAACTCAGAGAAGTGGGTCTGTTTCTCTCTCCTCAGTCCTCGATGCAGGGAGCCTGTTGCCAGCAGGCTCCCTGAAAATAAAAAACCTAACTAAAATACTTTCTTTTACAGGAAACTCAGGAGAGCTTCCTGAAAGCACCCAGTCTCCACTGGGCACAGTATCAAACTGGAGGAGGGGCATAGAGGGGCCAGTGCACACCCAGAGTCAAAGTCTTTCTTAAAGTGCCCATGTCTCCTGCGGAGCCCGTCTATCCCCATGGTCCTAACGGAGTCCCAGCATCCTCTAGGACGTTAGAGAAAATAAATAAATAACGTTATCAGGGCTGAAAGCTCTGCTTCTTAAAAAAACGTGCCCCTTTCCTGAGCACCAAGGAATAAACTGACTGGCCTGAGGCAGGCTGGGTATAGGGGAGGAGGGGCTTCCCAGGCTGCACTCCACAAGTTTAACTCCTTGGTGCTCTGACTGAACGCCTGGCTATACCCACTGTCAGACCATTGGCTGACAGAAAAATCCACCCCGAAGAGCCAATCCCCTGAAAAAGGGAGACTCTTAGACTCTGCGTCCACTATCCACTGACGCAACCACAATGCTCTGCGCGTCAACACTGCCATAGCAGTGGTCCTAGCATTAATATTGCCCATCTCCTTAAGAGAATCACAGAGGACGCGTGCAGTGTCCTGAATCTGTTTTAGGAGAGTCACAGTAGTGACCAGGGACATATCCCCCGAGAGGCCCTCCTGAATTTGAGTAGCCCACTTATGAACGGCATGCGTCATCCAGCAATCTGCTATGACCGGTCTTTGGGATATACCTGCCGCTGGGTAGATAGACTTCAGTGTAGTCTCTATTTTTCTATCCCCAGGGTCCTTTATGGTAAGGCAGCCCGGAGCTTGCTAGTACCACCTTTTTAGATAGGCGAGAGACTGATACGTCAACAGCCGGGGGTTCTTCCCAGATTTTCCTGCCTTCAGGAGCAAATGGGAAGGTGTGCAAAAACCGTCTTGACACTTGGTATTTTTTATCTGGATTTTTACATGCTAACTTAAAACAGGTCATCTAACTCTGCAGAATCAGGGTAAGTGAAACAGAGTTTGTTCTGTGCTAAGAAAAACGACTGCTGTGTTGCAGCGTCCGCTAGAGGGAGTTTTAACACGTTCCAAATAGCTAAAATGAGGGGTTCAATACCTTGCGTAGAAGGGGAATCCCCAATAACAGGATCCAATTCCTCACCCTCCTCCTGTGTCTTCTCATCAGAGTCAGAGAGTAAAGCAGGTAACTCCCCTGATCTAGAGAGAGGGGACTCCCTTGCAGCTAGGTCTGCAACAGCCTGCTGCAGTTGTTGAGTTTTTTTAACATTAGCAGTGAGCTCAGATGACATATCTGACATCATGGATTTTATGGCACCTAGCCAGGTAGGCACTTGACGACCCCCCCCCCCCCCAGTCCCCTCACTATGCTGCGAGGACTGACTACATTGTTCACATGATGTGGAACCAGCTGTAGATGGAGAGACTCTGGTGTGACATACACTGCATAATTGGTGTTTTACCATGTTTACAGTAAACAACACTTATACACACAGACAAGTATACAATAGCAAGCCTGCCTTACTGTATGTGAGAGAGAGACAGAGAGAAGGGAACAGCACACTCAAGCTTCGCAGCCACACTGAGGCTGCAAGCAGTTATATCAGTGAAATACTGGAGATTTTGTCCTTTTCAGGACACAGATCGTGTACACTAGCAGCTCTCCCACTTTGCTACACCCCTGTACCAGTTTTCCAGCGTATTCCGAGTGTCTGGAGGAGCTGTGTGCGCCTGCTGCTGCAGCTGTAAGCAGAGGAAGGCGCCAAAACACCGCTGGTCCCACTCTGAGGAAGCTCCGCCCTCTGTAATGGTGCCAGACTTTCAGTTATATTTATACTGGCAAAGTCTCCCTAGGAGTATAAAAACATCACAGCAAGTGCTAGTTTTAACCACCGCCGCCAGTGTACACAGGGGGGCTATAGCGGGTCCCCCAGGAGGGTCCAGTGTGCCTCCCCCACGTTTTTGCCGCACCATGAACCGGGGGACCCCCCTACCGTCATCTTCAGGACCCGTCTGTCTACCCCTCCCCTTAGAATGTAAGCTCTCATGAGTAGGGCCCTCTTCCCTCATGTGTTTTTACTTTTCTTACTTTAATAATCCTCAACTGCCCAGATCCCGCAGTTTTTTTGCCACCTGGAACTTATCTCTATGTTGTTTACTGATGTAGATATGCTTAGTTACCCTGTCCTTGTCCAATATTGTCTTCAACTGTAAGTCACTGGTTTCCTGTTTTGATTATGTGCATATGTACTCTGTAATTGGGCGCTGCGGAACCCTTGTGGCGCCATATAAATAAAAGGATAATAATTATTATTATTATTATTATTATTATTATTATTATTATTATTATTATTATTATTGTTAGGGGTGTGCGCATGCTGCGATTGTGACTGCCAAGGCGCAGTGCCCCGCTGTACAACCTCTCAGGATGGTGCTCCTGCAGCGGGGAAGCGGCTCTGACACCTTACAGAGGCCAGTGACCGCCCCCCCTCCCCCCTAACTCCCACGTTGCAGGTATGCTGTTGCCCAAACAGCATACCAAAAATAACAAAATTTTAAAATAAACTATAGCAAACTCTCTGGAGCTTCAGAGTATGCATCCTCTCCTCAGGGCACTTTTTTCTAAACTGTCTGTGGGAGGGGGCATAGAGGGGAGGAGCCAGCAGACCCAGTGAAGAAATTTAAAGTGCACCGGCTCCTTTGGACCCCGTCTATACCCCATTGTACTAGATTCCCCAAATGAGGCAGATGTATTAACATGGAGAAGGCATAAGGAAGTGATAAACCAGTGATAAGTGCAAGGTGATAAACGTACCAGCCAATCAGCTCCAATATGTAAATTAACAGTTAGGAGCTCATTGACTGGTGCGTTTATCACCTTGCACTTATCACTAGTTTATCACTTCCTTATGCCTTTTCTAGGTTAATACATCTGCCCCAATATCCCTTATGGATGCTAGAGAAAATGCTTTTACAAAATTAAAATGCAATGAAGTGATCTAAAGGCAAATAAATTCCTACCTAACCACCACCAATAAATACTTGTTCTGGCATCAATTCATCTTTCCAAAATCTCAAAAAGTAGGATTCTATGCATAGGTCTACATGTATTTCTTAATAATTTTTAACGTGTTACAGACCTGATACCGAAAAGACCAAATCAAACAAGGAGCAAATCTGCATCTTGGCAAAAACCATGTTGCACGGCAGGTGGGGCAGATTTAAAATGTGCGAAGAGATTTAATTTTGGGGAGGGACGTGTTCTAACTCAATTCTAATTTTCAGTGTAAACACTAAATTGCCCAATGTTTGATCACATTTAATCCTTTAATATATATTCCTAACTCTATTCAAGCCAAAATAATGTAGGAATAATAATATAGCTCAACAAGACATACAATATTTGAAAAATAGACAACCTACCTAGTGTTCATTTTAGTACACTGAACCTTTCAAAACACATGCAGTTCCTCTTTCCTGCCTGGGGTGTCGCTCTCTGCTTTGGTGCTTCTAGCACAGTCTGGTTTGTAACTCAGCACCGAGATACAGGCCAGAGTGTTCTAGAAGTACCACAGCAGAAAGCGACACCCCAGGAAGGAAAGAGGAACTGCATGGGTTTTGAAATGAGCAGGATGCTAGAATGAACACTACTCCCGCATTATATGAAGGCACCCCTGTGTTTATTGATGCCAGGTTTAGAAATCCACAATCTCCGAATTTCCTAATGCTTTCTGTACCACAGAGTTATATTATCTGGTGATCAGGTTGTTTGAAAGAGGACACATTAATCTTTTTCAAAAGAGTGTACAGTAAGTGCCAGAATGATAAAGGTTGTGCACAGTATGTGTCCTCCCTCATCCACTCAGGCTGACATTGTCAGACGATCACAAGACAATAAACACTAAGGGTACCATGTCATTTGGAAGATGGGACTCTACACTTTCCAACAACTGTGCCTCTGAGTTTATTACAGCCAGGATAGGAGATGCAACCCCCTCCTTGTACTTTATAATAATTTCTGCAGTGCAAGGGTTCTCCGTTTATCACACATGATTCCCTTTTGCCAACAAGTGTACCACTGAGTCTGCAGGCACCAGCACTGGGGAGATAAATCACTTCTAATGATTCCTCTCCTATTTCCTGGATGGTAAAGTGTTATGACTGGAGGAGGAAGGGCTTAACGGCATCATTAGATTTCTGACGCTATGGTGTCCTGAAGCTTCTTCCCATATCAGGTGCAGGCAACAATATAAGGAAGTGAGACTTGGGGCCAAATGTAATAGAGTGAGAGTTTGAAAAAGTGAGAGATTTGGTAAGGTTTTGCAGGGTTTTTTTTTTGTTTTGTTTTTAAGTGGCAACCATTTACACAGCAAGATCAACTGGTTTTGCAGTGTAAATGATTGCCACTTTAAAAAAAAAAAAAAAAAATGAAAAAAACCTTACCAAAACTCTCACTCTATTACATTTGGCCCTTGGACCCCTGCAGTGCTTCAGAGTCCCATTAATACTTAGCAGCGATGTACAAAAACAATAATTTACACCAATAACTGGAACATCCTTCACAATCAAGTAATTCAAAATAGATGAATAAGAAACTGACTCACCTTCGACAATCTGGCCCAATATTCAGACAATGGAAAAAAGAAAAAACAAAATGATACGTTATGAGATGAATTCATAATCTATTCTTCACTTTAAACGTAAATGAAAATACATTTTAATGAACAAGGCCATTAGGTATAATTAGAAAAGATTATCCTATTTAGTAGCAATTGTTAGATAACAGAAACACGAGAGGAACTTACAACCACAGAATCATTGTGCGTTAAATCCACTACCACCGGTTCATAAGATTCGCAGGTCAGATCAACTACTTCTTCTCCTGTTCCAAAACAAACACGACCTCTTATAATTTAGGATTCATTTAGCTGTCTATTACGTCAAACCTAACGTACGGAAAACGGAAATGTTTGGCGATGGACAACACATTATCAGAGGATAGAAAATGCTACATGAACAGTTTATTATTATTATTATTATGTTGTGTTGAAAACAATATACAGAAAAACCAGCAGACAGTTGGCAGATCCAATTGTGATTTGTGAGCACAGAGGAAAAGAATCGCAGCACCATTTGTCCCCATGTGTAGGTGATCACACAGGGTTCAGCATACAGAGCTGCTAAGCCATTTCTGGCATCAATAGGGCCTATTACTGAAATCAAAAAAGGATTGCACACACAAACTGACAATTCATCTTCCAACCAGCATGCAGCGCCAGAAACACCAAGTTCCTTCCTGTGAATACACACCGCTTTCCTCTAGTTCTATGGGTTCCGTCACGGTCGCCATTGTGCTGGCGGTATTCGCACCTCTCTTCCTTTTGTGCAAAGTTTTCGATTTGCCCGATTCCGGTCCTTTACGTTTCCTCTGCGCCTAACGAGTAAACAAAAATAAAAATAAGAAATAGCCAACTCTTCAAACACTAGAAAACTCTTATCCTAAGAATGTGCAGACTTTTCTATTCAAGAGCTTCAACTTGCATTTACACAACATCAGTAATATCATTCCAACCAGGTAGACAGCCAATAAATAGTCTGGACCTCATTGTATCTTCTCTGTGTATGCGCTATATGGAGAGAGAGTGTAATCTACAGCAGAACTTACATTGATAAGTCACTGAGGCAACATAAAAAAAAATAAAAAAAAAAAATAAGAATTTACTTACCGATAATTCTATTTCTCATAGTCCGTAGTGGATGCTGGGGACTCCGAAAGGACCATGGGGAATAGCGGCTCCGCAGGAGACTGGGCACAAAAGTAAAAGCTTTAGGACTACCTGGTGTGCACTGGCTCCTCCCCCTATGACCCTCCTCCAAGCCTCAGTTAGGATACTGTGCCCGGACGAGCGTACACAATAAGGAAGGATTTATGACTCCCGGGTAAGACTCATACCAGCCACACCAATCACACCGTACAACCTGTGATCTGAACCCAGTTAACAGCATGATAACAGAGGAGCCTCTGGATAGATGGCTCACAACAACAATAACCCGATTTAGTTAACAATAACTATGTACAAGTATTGCAGACAATCAGCACTTGGGATGGGCGCCCAGCATCCACTACGGACTATGAGAAATAGAATTATCGGTAAGTAAATTCTTATTTTCTCTGACGTCCTAGTGGATGCTGGGGACTCCGAAAGGACCATGGGGATTATACCAAAGCTCCCAAACGGGCGGGAGAGTGCGGATGACTCTGCAGCACCGAATGAGAGAACTCCAGGTCCTCCTCAGCCAGGGTATCAAATTTGTAGAATTTAGCAAACGTGTTTGCCCCTGACCAAGTAGCTGCTCGGCAAAGTTGTAAAGCCGAGACCCCTCGGGCAGCCGCCCAAGATGAGCCCACTTTCCTTGTGGAATGGGCTTTTACAGATTTTGGCTGCGGCAGGCCTGCCACAGAATGTGCAAGCTGAATTGTACTACAAATCCAACGAGCAATAGTCTGCTTAGAAGCAGGAGCACCCAGCTTGTTGGGTGCATACAGGATAAACAGCGAGTCAGATTTTCTGACTCCAGCCGTCCTGGAAACATATATTTTCAGGGCCCTGACTACGTCCAGTAACTTGGAATCCTCCAAGTCCCTAGTAGCCGCAGGCACCACAATAGGCTGGTTTAAGTGAAATGCTGAAACCACCTTAGGGAGAAATTGAGGACGAGTCCTCAATTCTGCCCTGTCCGTATGAAAAATTAGGTAAGGGCTTTTATAGGATAAAGCCGCCAATTCTGAAACACGCCTGGCTGAAGCCAGGGCTAACAGCATTACCACTTTCCATGTGAGATATTTTAAGTCCACAGTGGTGAGTGGTTCAAACCAATGTGATTTTAGGAACCCCAAAACTACATTGAGATCCCAAGGTGCCACTGGAGGCACAAAAGGAGGCTGTATATGCAGTACTCCCTTGACAAACGTCTGAACTTCAGGAACTGAAGCTAGTTCTTTTTGGAAGAATATTGACAGGGCCGAAATTTGAACCTTAATGGACCCTAATTTTAGGCCCATAGACAGTCCTGTTTGCAGGAAATGCAGGAAACGACCCAGTTGAAATTCCTCTGTAGGGGCCTTCCTGGCCTCACACCACGCAACATATTTACGCCAAATACGGTGATAATGTTGCACAGTTACATCCTTCCTGGCTTTGATCAGGGTAGGGATGACTTCATCCGGAATGCCTTTTTCCTTCAGGATCCGGCGTTCAACCGCCATGCCGTCAAACGCAGCCACGGTAAGTCTTGGAACAGACATGGTCCCTGCTGGAGCAGGTCCTTTCTTAGAGGTAGAGGCCACGGGTCTTCCGTGAGCATCTCTTGAAGTTCCGGGTACCAAGTCCTTCTTGGCCAATCCGGAGCTACGAGTATAGTCCTTACTCCTCTCCTTCTTATGATTCTCAGTACCTTGGGTATGAGAGGCAGAGGAGGGAACACATACACTGACTGGTACACCCACGGTGTTACCAGAGCGTCCACAGCTATTGCCTGAGGGTCCCTTGACCTGGCGCAATATCTGTCCAGTTTTTTGTTGAGGCGGGACGCCATCATGTCCACCGTTGGTTTTTCCCAACGGTTCACAATCATGTGGAAGACTTCTGGGTGAAGTCCCCACTCCCCCGGGTGGAGGTCGTGTCTGCTGAGGAAGTCTGCTTCCCAGTTGTCCACTCCCGGAATGAACACTGCTGACAGTGCTATCACATGATTTTCCGCCCAGCGAAGAATCCTTGCAACTTCCGTCATTGCCCTCCTGCTTCTTGTGCCGCCCTGTCTGTTTACGTGGGCGACTGCCGTGATGTTGTCCGACTGGATCAACACTGGCTGACCCTGAAGCAGAGGCCTTGCCTGACTTAGGGCATTGTAAATGGCCCTTAGTTCCAGGATATTTATGTGAAGTGACGTTTCCATGCTTGACCACAAGCCCTGGAAATTTCTTCCCTGTGTGACTGCTCCCCAGCCTCTCAGGCTGGCATCCGTGGTCACCAGGACCCAGTCCTGAATGCCGAATCTGCGGCCCTCTAGAAGATGAGCACTCTGTAACCACCACAGGAGAGACACCCTTGTCCTTGGAGACAGGGTTATCCGCTGATGCATTTGAAGATGCGATCCGGACCATTTGTCCAGCAGATCCCACTGAAAAGTTCTTGCGTGGAATCTGCCGAATGGAATCGCTTCGTAAGAAGCCACCATTTTTCCCAGGACCCTTGTGCATTGATGCACTGACACTTGGCCTGGTTTTAGGAGGTTCCTGACTAGGTCGGATAACTCCCTGGCTTTCTCCTCCGGGAGAAACACCTTTTTCTGTACTGTGTCCAGAATCATCCCTAGGAACAGCAGACGTGTCGTCGGAATCGGCTGCGATTTTGGAATATTTAGAATCCATCCGTGCTGTCGTAGTACTACTTGAGATAGTGCTACTCCGACCTCTAACTGTTCTCTGGACCTTGCCCTTATCAGGAGATCGTCCAAGTAAGGGATAATTAAGACGCCTTTTCTTCGAAGAAGAATCATCATTTCGGCCATTACCTTGGTAAAGACCCGGGGTGCCGTGGACAATCCAAACGGCAGCGTCTGAAACTGATAGTGACAGTTCTGTACCACAAACCTGAGGTACCCTTGGTGAGAAGGGCAAATTGGGACATGGAGGTAAGCATCCTTGATGTCCTGAGACACCATATAGTCCCCTTCTTCCAGGTTCGCTATCACTGCTCTGAGTGATTCCATCTTGAATTTGAACCTTTGTATGTAAGTGTTCAAGGATTTCAGATTTAAAATAGGTCTCACCGAGCCGTCCGGCTTCGGTACCACAAACAGCGTGGAATAATACCCCTTTCCCTGTTGTAGGAGGGGTACCTTGATTATCACCTGCTGGGAATACAGCTTGTGAATGGCTTCCAATACTGCCTCCCTGTCGGGGGGAGACGTTGGTAAAGCAGACTTCAGGAACCGGCGAGGGGGAGACGTCTCGAATTCCAATTTGTACCCCTGAGATACTACCTGCAGGATCCAGGGGTCCACTTGCGAGTGAGCCCACTGCGCGCTGAAATTCTTGAGACGGGCCCCCACCGTGCCTGAGTCCGCTTGTAAGGCCCCAGCGTCATGCTGAGGACTTGGCAGAAGCGGGGGAGGGCTTCTGTTCGTGGGAAGAGGCTGTCTGCTGCAGTCTTTTTCCCCTTCCTCTGCCCCGGGGCAGATATGAGTGGCCTTTTGCCCGCTTGCCCTTATGGGGACGAAAGGACTGAGCCTGAAAAGACGGTGTCTTTTTCTGCTGAGAGGTGACCTGGGGTAAAAAGGTGGATTTCCCAGCCGTTGCCGTGGCCACCAGGTCCGATAGACCGACCCCAAATAACTCCTCCCCTTTATACGGCAATACTTCCATATGCCGTTTGGAATCCGCATCACCTGACCACTGTCGCGTCCATAACCCTCTTCTGGCAGAAATGGACAGCGCACTTACTCTTGATGCCAGAGTGCAAATATCCCTCTGTGCATCTCGCATATATAGAAATGCATCCTTTAAATGCTCTATAGTCAATAATATATTGTCCCTGTCCAGGGTATCAATATTTTCAGTCAGGGAATCTGACCAAGCCACCCCAGCACTGCACATCCAGGCTGAGGCGATTGCTGGTCGCAGTATAATACCAGTATGTGTGTATATACTTTTTAGGATATTTTCCAGCTTCCTATCAGCTGGTTCCTTGAGGGCGGACGTATCAGGAGACGGTAACGCCACTTGTTTTGATAAGCGTGTGAGCGCCTTATCTACCCTAGGGGGTGTTTCCCAACGCGCCCTAACCTCTGGCGGGAAAGGGTATAATGCCAATAATTTTTTAGAAATTAGCAGTTTTTTTATCGGGGGAAACCCACGCTTCATCACACACCTCATTTAATTCATCTGATTCAGGAAAAACTACGGGTAGTTTTTTCACACCCCACATAATACCCTTTTTTGTGGTACTTGTAGTATCAGAAATGTTCAAAACCTCCTTCATTGCCGTGATCATGTAACGTGTGGCCCTACTGGAAAATACGTTTGTTTCCTCACCGTCGACACTGGAGTCAGTGTCTGTGTCGACCATCTGAGGTAACGGGCGCTTTAGAGCCCCTGATGGTGTTTGAGACGCCTGTACAGGTATTAACTGATTTGCCGGCTGTCTCATGTCGTCAACAGTCTTTTGTAAAGTGCTGACACTATCACGTAATTCCTTCCATAAGACCATCCAGTCAGGTGTCGACTCCCTAGGGGGTGACATCACTAATACAAGCAATTGCTCCGCCTCCACACCATTTTCCTCCTCATACATGTCGACACAACGTACCGACACACAGCACACACACAGGGAATGCTCTGATAGAGGACAGGACCCCACTAGCCCTTTGGGGAGACAGAGGGAGAGTTTGCCAGCACACACCAGAGCGCTATATATATATACAGGGATAACCTTATATAAGTGTTTCTCCCTGATATAGCTGCTGTATATATTTATCTGCCAAATTAGTGCCCCCCCTCTCTTGTTTTACCCTGTTTCTGTAGTGCAGGACTGCAGGGGAGAGTCAGGGAGCTTTCCTCCAACGGAGCGGTGAGGAAAAAATGGCGCCAGTGTGCTGAGGAGATCGGCTCCGCCCCCTTCTCGGCGGCCTTTCTCCCGCTTTTTTATGGAAAAATTGGCAGGGGTTAAATGCATCCATATAGCCCAGGAGCTATATGTGATGTATTTTTTGCCATATAAGGTGTTTTTATTGCGTCTCAGGGCGCCCCCCCCCCCCCCAGCGCCCTGCACCCTCAGTGACCGGAGTGTGAAGTGTGCTGAGAGCAATGGCGCACAGCTGCGGTGCTGTGCGCTACCTTGTTGAAGACAGGACGTCTTCTGCCGCCGATTTTCCGGACCTCTTCAGTCTTCTGGCTCTGTAAGGGGGCCGGCGGCGCGGCTCCGGGACCCATCCATGGCTGGGCCTGTGATCGTCCCTCTGGAGCTAATGTCCAGTAGCCTAAGAAGCCCAATCCACTCTGCACGCAGGTGAGTTCGCTTCTTCTCCCCTTAGTCCCTCGGTGCAGTGAGCCTGTTGCCAGCAGGTCTCACTGAAAATAAAAAAACCTACTTTAAACTTTTACTCTAAGCAGCTCAGGAGAGCCCCTTAGTATGCACCCTTCTCGTTCGGGCACAAAAATCTAACTGAGGCTTGGAGGAGGGTCATAGGGGGAGGAGCCAGTGCACACCAGGTAGTCCTAAAGCTTTTACTTTTGTGCCCAGTCTCCTGCGGAGCCGCTATTCCCCATGGTCCTTTCGGAGTCCCCAGCATCCACTAGGACGTCAGAGAAATACACATACAAGTCAAATTACTTCTTGGACTTCTCTCTCATCCTAACCAGCCATTAATGCATTTACTGTTTCACAGCCAAAGGCGAGAACCATCCATATTTCATACTAGTAGCAGCTCATTATACTGAAAGAAATCAACGCGTACCGTAGATAAACACACTAAGCTCAAATTAGCTTCAGAGCAAAGTCCTCTTTGGTGCTTCTTGATTTGAATAGCTAGTGCTACACCTAAATTCCCACCAGAGTGCATGGGCTCGTACAGCCATGTTTGTAACAGAACAGTAAGTGGGCCAGTCGATGGGGCTGTTGGGTGGAGGAAGAGTATGCCATGTACGGAATAGGAGAAGTCTAAATTTCGTTATGTGGACTGCGATGGAGAGGAGACAGAGGGGCAGTGACAACACAGTTATAGAGGTGATCTTCGCTAGAATGAGTGAAAGAATGCAGTGCTGGAAGAGATCAGATCTCATCTTGTACTCATTTAGAAACTGGAGCAATCCTCCTTTCCCACCAGGAACATTCTCTGTTCAGTTCACAGTTAGAGTGATGTGAATCTCAAGCTCCCTACTGACTTTGTACATGGCCAATGGCAATCCCTTTCAGATGTTCAGCAGAAGTCCCCGTCTGTATCCTTAGTCTGCACTTTCAAATAATGCAACCATGACTCCAATCCTTTGTGCACTTACCACTTTTGAACGTATATGAAGATGCTACCTTATGTCCAAGGGAATAATACCACAAATAAATATATGGCAATCTCCTTGACACTGTCCCACCTGTGAAAGAGCATGGGAGAGACTTTGGGCTCCCATCAGATGAGAATTGGAAGGACAGGAGATTAAAGCTAAATCTTCCATCTCCAGCCAGCACAAGAAAACATCCTACAAGCTGTACTATAGGTGGTACTACAATATGACGTGAGAATTAAGGGTCTATACATGATCACTAACAGGCCCATTTCACAAGTGGAAATGCATGTTTTTATTAACAGTCCCATTCATTATTAGGGGTCCATTGAGGAAGCCCAATAGTCAGATGGCATTGGTTCCTGAAGCCCTGCTCCACCCTCAGTGAAGGAGCACCAGGTTACAAAGCGGGATCCCTCCATACTGTGAGACAGTGTGACCACAGGTCATGCATGTCACGCATGTGCAATGAGCTGGATAATCAGGGGAGTGCCGATTTTTGGATCAGCTGTCCCAGCATCAGTCCAATACTGTATTGCTGCTATAGTTCTCATCCACTTCTGCAGCTCATGGCGAGCTGGATACTTGATTATCACACGGTAATGTGTTTTATCAGCTTTAGGCCGACTATCCAGTGAATAGGAAAAACGTCACATTTTGAACAACTGACTCCTCCGTCTTACCGGAACTGAAATATAAACCAACTGAACGCGGCTAGTGAGGGGGCCTCAGATACTGACTTGCTCCAACTAAGGGGAATACTATACAGGGGGAAGAGCTCACACTTCACCGAGATTTTCTTAAAGTGCATCAAGATCCTGCACAAACCTCTCTATATGGTCCCAGTGCCCACCAATGGATGCAGGAGAAAAATATTTCCATATAGACACAAAGAAAGTCATTTAGAAATATTATTGGTGAGATAAGGTATGCGGTATAAAACATTTATGTCAGATTCACAATTTCCATTCATACTGACACATCAAGGCTCTGTACGGTACTTATAGATCTAGATCTAATTAGCACCGTGTGCGACACCTACAATACACCACAAAGCCAAAATAAATCCCACTCAAGTTTTACAATTTATGATTGAGCAGACACAGTGCCAGCTCCGCTAGCAGATGCCCCAAGTATACACAGGCCCCTCTACAAACAGTGGAATACTTCTATACATGTTTCATGGTTTTCTCCTACAGTACTGATCCTGCTACATGATCAGACACAAGCAATAATACTTACAGAGCTCATGACGGGCCTTCAATAGCAAGTTAGATACCCAAAAGTGGAGAAACAAAAAACAAAAACAAAAAAACACACCCAGAGAGTGCAGAAAAAAAGAGGTTTCAGCTTCTCAGAGTGCAGTGCTGCCCATGTTCTAGCAAAAAAAAATAAAAAAAAAAATCACAGTTACAATTCCTGATTCTTACAAGCTTGCTCTTCCACACCTAGAAAGAGAGGAACCAACAGGAAAGGGTTATGGACAGGTAATCATCAAGGCATCATCAACAGATGAACATGGCGCATGAAACATGTAAGTAACCTAACCAAATGCAGCTAAGTCAAACAGGCAAAGATGTGAGCAAAGGTGAGATGGGTTTTCCGGAAATGAGCAACACAGGATTAAAAGCCACAGACATACCGTATTCGTAGGTGTTTATAAGAGAGATAACCAAATCAAATGACACCACCAATAACAAAGAGAAAAAAAAAGACAGTTCAGGAACCATAACCATCTGGGTTGCACATTTTTCCAGAGTGGGTTTGCGCTGCATTTAGGAACACTGCACCACTCACCCCAAGTGACCGGGTCCGATCAGTACAAAAAGATCAGAGAAGCTGCGAAGGTTGCCGCAGCAGAGGTCATGTCTGCACGTTCTGTGCTGGGACTCTGCTAAACAGAGCGAATGTAAATGCCGCAGGGGTCGGACTCCACCAAAGTAGGGTGCCAAGTAGAATTAGATTTAGTACCCTTTCCTGTGCACAACATAACCCATCTCTCCGACTTACCTGCCTCACCCTGTGCAAACATCTTCAGAGTCATATGTTCTAGTTCTCGTCCACCACATAACTATGGCTACACACCGGTCATACTGTGCACAGCCCTTCTTACCAAGATCACTGATCATGATGGTCTGGCACCATAAAATCACTGTGTGCAAGAAGTTTTAGATCATCCCTAATACACAATATCCAGCACGAGACTGAAGTGATTCTACAGCATAAACATGTCATGAAGTCTCTGGTTGTTGCCCCAGCTGTCTCTGTGTGACGCATTAGGAGCATCTGAGACACAAAGCACTTCACAATAATGCGTTTCCACTATAATCCATCAGCTGCTCCATTGGATACCATACGAGCACAGCAAAATTAGATGTAGGATAACACATTCACCCTTTCATATGTTCAGAACAACCTGTATTTACTAAATGGGCCGGTTTAAGTCACGTATATTTGTGATGGTGGGTAAACATTCAGACATCAGGTTTTACTAACATACATCAACTAATGTACAACACTTATTTCTAAAGCTGGGAACATACGGAGCAATAGATTGGCCATTCGCCGTTATATCACAAGCTCGTCGGCTGGTGTGTACCCCTGATATATCTGTAAATTACGTTGTTCACAAACATATCGCGTCGGTCCTGCAGCACAGCCGATGGCTGATATATATCTAGATATATTGGCGCATCTGGCTGTGTCTACAGGGGGTCGTACACTTGCTGCAGGGACCGTCAGTGACTGACATCTCAATTGGGCGGGCACGTTTATACGCCGTCCCATTGTGACATCAGGCACGACACATCAGGCAGATGATTGGTAAGTGTGTGCACTTACCAATCATCAGATAGGTCGGCGAATCGGCCACCGTCGGCCAGGTGTGTGCCCAGCTTAAGACGTACTGTTGTAAAAGTTTTAGGCTCTTACCACTCCACATAACTATTTTTTTCCACAAATGCATATGTCAACTCATGTGTCACGCAAACTACAGGCAAGTTTAGGCTGAAGATGCACTTTACACACACGTAAGAGGCTTCAGTTCTATTCTATGTAACAAATAAATTAAATGCTCCCAGAAAATAAGAATTTACTTACCGATAATTCTATTTCTCGGAGTCCGTAGTGGATGCTGGGGTTCCTGAAAGGACCATGGGGAATAGCGGCTCCGCAGGAGACAGGGCACAAAAAGTAAAGCTTTACGATCAGGTGGTGTGCACTGGCTCCTCCCCCCATGACCCTCCTCCAAGCCTCAGTTAGGTACTGTGCCCGGACGAGCGTACACAATAAGGGAGGAATTTTGAATCCCGGGTAAGACTCATACCAGCCACACCAATCACACCGTACAACTTGTGATCAAACCCAGTTAACAGTATGATAACAGAGGAGCCTCTGAAAGATGGCTTCCTAAACAATAACCCGAATTAGTTAACAATAACTATGTACAATTATTGCAGATAATCCGCACTTGGGATGGGCGCCCAGCATCCACTACGGACTCCGAGAAATAGAATTATCGGTAAGTAAATTCTTATTTTCTCTATCGTCCTAGTGGATGCTGGGGTTCCTGAAAGGACCATGGGGATTATACCAAAGCTCCCAAACGGGCGGGAGAGTGCGGATGACTCTGCAGCACCGAATGAGAGAACTCCAGGTCCTCCTTAGCCAGAGTATCAAATTTGTAAAATTTTACAAACGTGTTCTCCCCTGACCACGTAGCTGCTCGGCAAAGTTGTAATGCCGAGACCCCTCGGGCAGCCGCCCAAGATGAGCCCACCTTCCTTGTGGAGTGGGCCTTTACAGATTTAGGCTGTGGCAGGCCTGCCACAGAATGTGCAAGTTGGATTGTGCTACAGATCCAACGAGCAATCGTCTGCTTAGACGCAGGAGCACCCATCTTGTTGGGTGCATACAATATAAACAACGAGTCAGATTTTCTGACTCCAGCTGTCCTTGCAATATATATTTTTAATGCTCTGACAACGTCCAGTAACTTGGAGTCCTCCAAGTCACTTGTAGCCGCAGGCACTACAATAGGCTGGTTCAGATGAAATGCTGACACCACCTTAGGGAGAAAATGCGGACGAGTCCGCAGTTCTGCCCTGTCCGAATGGAAAATCAGATATGGGCTTTTGTAAGATAAAGCTGCCAGTTCTGACACTCTCCTGGCCGAAGCCAGGGCTAGTAACATGGTCACTTTCCATGTGAGATATTTTAAATCCACCTTTTTTAGTGGTTCAAACCAATGAGATTTTAGAAATTCCAAAACCACATTGAGATCCCACGGTGCCACTGGAGGCACCACAGGAGGCTGTATATGCAGCACTCCCTTAACAAAAGTCTGGACTTCAGGAACTGAAGCCAATTCTTTTTGAAAGAAAATCGACAGGGCCGAAATTTGAACCTTAATAGATCCCAATTTGAGACCCATAGACAATCCTGATTGCAGGAAATGTAGGAATCGACCCAGTTGAAATTCCTCCGTCGGAGCACTCCGATCCTCGCACCACGCAACATATCTTCGCCAAATGCGGTGATAGTGTTGCACGGTTACTTCCTTCCTTGCTTTAATCAAAGTAGGAATGACTTCTTCCGGCATGCCTTTTTCCTTTAGGATCCGGCGTTCAACCGCCATGCCGTCAAACGCAGCCGCGGTAAGTCTTGAAACAGACAGGGACCCTGCTGAAGCAAGTCCCTCCTTAGAGGTAGAGGCCACGGATCTTCCGTGATCATCTCTTGAAGTTCCGGGTACCAAGTCCTTCTTGGCCAATCCGGAACCACTAGTATCGTTCTTACGCCTCTTTGCCGTATAATTCTCAATACTTTTGGTATGAGAGGCAGAGGAGGAAACACATACACCGACTGGTACACCCAAGGCGTTACCAGCGCGTCCACAGCTATTGCCTGCGGATCTCTTGACCTGGCGCAATACCTGTCCAGTTTTTTGTTGAGGCGAGACGCCATCATGTCCACCATTGGTCTTTCCCAACGGGTTACCAGCATGTGGAAGACTTCCGGATGAAGTCCCCACTCTCCCGGGTGAAGGTCGTGTCTGCTGAGGAAGTCTGCTTCCCAGTTGTCCACTCCCGGGATGAACACTGCTGACAGTGCTATCACATGATTCTCTGCCCAGCGAAGAATCCTTGCAGCTTCTGCCATTGCACTCCTGCTTCTTGTGCCGCCCTGTCTGTTTACATGGGCGACTGCCGTGATGTTGTCCGACTGGATCAACACCGGTTTTCCTTGAAGCAGAGGTTCTGCCTGGCTTAGAGCATTGTAGATTGCTCTTAGTTCCAGAATGTTTATGTGAAGAGACGTTTCCAGGCTCGTCCACACTCCCTGGAAGTTTCTTCCTTGTGTGACTGCTCCCCAGCCTCTCAGGCTGGCGTCCGTGGTCACCAGGATCCAATCCTGTATGCCGAATCTGCGGCCCTCCAATAGATGAGCACTCTGCAACCACCACAGAAGAGATACCCTTGTCCTTGGAGACAGGGTTATCCGCTGGTGCATCTGAAGATGCGACCCTGACCATTTGTCCAACAGATCCCTCTGGAAAATTCGTGCATGGAATCTGCCGAATGGAATTGCTTCGTAAGAAGCCACCATTTTTCCCAGGACTCTTGTGCATTGATGTACAGACACCTTTCCTGGTTTTAGGAGGTTCCTGACAAGCTCGGATAACTCCTTGGCTTTTTCCTCCGGGAGAAAAACCTTTTTCTGAACCGTGTCCAGAATCATCCCTAGGAACAGCAGACGAGTTGTCGGCATTAACTGGGATTTTGGAATATTCAGAATCCAGCCGTGCTGTTTTAGCACTTCTTGAGACAGTGCTAATCCCATCTCTAGCTGTTCTCTGGACCTTGCCCTTATTAGGAGATCGTCCAAGTATGGGATAATTAATACGCCTTTTCTTCGAAGAAGAATCATCATCTCGGCCATTACCTTTGTAAAGACCCGAGGTGCCGTGGACAATCCGAACGGCAGCGTCTGAAACTGATAGTGACAGTTTTGTACAACGAACCTGAGGTACCCCTGGTGTGAGGGGTAAATTGGAACGTGGAGGTACGCATCCTTGATGTCCAAGGACACCATAAAGTCCCCTTCTTCCAGGTTCGCTATCACTGCTCTGAGTGACTCCATTTTGAACTTGAACTTCTTTATGTACAGGTTCAAGGACTTCAGATTTAGAATAGGTCTTACCGAGCCGTCCGGCTTCGGTACCACAAATAGAGTGGAATAATACCCCTTTCCCTGTTGTAGAAGAGGTACCTTGACTATCACCTGCTGAGAGTACAGCTTGTGAATGGCTTCCAAAACCGTCTCCCTTTCGGAGGGGGACGTTGGTAAAGCAGACTTCAGGAAACGGCGAGGCGGATCTGTCTCTAGTTCCAACCTGTACCCCTGAGATATTATCTGCAGGATCCAGGGATCTACCTGCGAGTGAGCCCACTGCGCGCTGAAATTCTTGAGACGACCGCCCACCGCCCCCGAGTCCGCTTGAGAAGCCCCAGCGTCATGCTGAGGCTTTTGTAGAAGCGGGGGAGGGCTTCTGTTCCTGGGAAGGAGCTGCCTGTTGGTGTCTCTTCCCCCTTCCTCTGCCTCGTGGCAGATATGAATATCCCTTTGCTCTCTTGTTTTTAAAGGAACGAAAGGGCTGCGGTTGAAAAGTCGGTGTCTTTTTCTGTTGGGGAGTAGCTTGAGGTAAAAAGGTGGATTTCCCGGCTGTAGCCGTGGCCACCAAATCTGATAGACCGACTCCAAATAACTCCTCCCCTTTATACGGCAAAACTTCCATATGCCGTTTTGAGTCCGCATCGCCTGACCACTGTCGCGTCCATAAACTTCTTCTGGCCGAAATGGACATAGCACTTACCCGTGATGCCAGTGTGCAGATATCCCTCTGTGCATCACGCATATAAAGAAATGCATCCTTTATTTGCTCTAAAGACAGTAAAACATTGTCCCTATCCAGGGTATCAATATTTTCAATCAGGGACTCTGACCAAGCTACTCCAGCACTGCACATCCAGGCTGTCGCTATAGCTGGTCGTAGTATAACACCTGTATGTGTGTATATACTTTTTTGGATATTTTCCATCCTCCTATCTGCTGGATCTTTAAGTGCGGCCGTCTCAGGAGAGGGTAACGCCACTTGTTTAGATAAGCGTGTGAGCGCCTTGTCCACCCTAGGAGGTGTTTCCCAGCGCGCCCTAACCTCTGGCGGGAAAGGGTATAAAGCCAATAACTTCTTTGAAATTAGCATCTTTTTATCGGGGGCAACCCACGCTTCATCACATACATCATTTAGTTCTTCTGATTCAGGAAAAACTATAGGTAGTTTTTTCACACCCCACATAATACCCTGTTTAGTGGTACCTGTAGTATCAGCTAAATGTAACGCCTCCTTCATTGCCAAAATCATATAACGTGTGGCCCTACTGGAAAATACGGTTGATTCGTCACCGTCGCCACTGGAATCAGTGCCTGTGTCTGGGTCTGTGTCGACCGACTGAGGCAAAGGGCGTTTTACAGCCCCTGACGGTGTTTGAGGCGCCTGGACAGGCACTAACTGATTGTCCGGCCGTCTCATGTCGTCAAACGACTGCTTTAGCGTGTTGACACTATCCCGTAATTCCATAAATAAAGGTATCCATTCTGGTGTCGACCCCCTAGGAGGTGACATCCCCATATTTGGCAATTGCTCCGCCTCCACACCAATATCGTCCTCATACATGTCGACACACACGTACCGACACACAGCAGACACACAGGGAATGCTCTTAACGAAGACAGGACCCCACTAGCCCTTTGGGGAGACAGAGGGAGAGTTTGCCAGCACACACCAAAAGCGCTATATATGACAGGGATAGCCTTATAATAAGTGCTCCCTGTATAGCTGCTTTTATAATATAATTTTTGCCACTATTTTGCCCCCCCTCTCTTGTTTTACCCTGTTTCTGTAGTGCAGTGCAGGGGAGAGACCTGGGAGCCGTCCTGACCAGCGGAGCTGTGTAAGGAAAATGGCGCTGTGTGCTGAGGAGATAGGCCCCGCCCCTTTTTCGGCGGGCTCGTCTCCCGCTCTTTAGTGTATTCTGGCAGGGGTTAAATATCTCCATATAGCCCCCGGAGGTTATATGTGAGGTATTTTTTAGCCAAATAGGTTTTCATTTGCCTCCCAGGGCGCTCCCCTCCCAGCGCCCTGCACCCTCAGTGACTGCCGTGTGAAGTGTGCCGAGAGGAAAATGGCGCACAGCTGCAGTGCTGTGCGCTACCTTTAGAAGACTGAGGAGTCTTCTGCCGCCGATTCTGGACCTCTTCATGTTTCAGCATCTGCAAGGGGGTCGGCGGCGAGGCTCCGGTGACCATCCAGGCTGTACCTGTGATCGTCCCTCTGGAGCTGATGTCCAGTAGCCAAGAAGCCAATCCATCCTGCACGCAGGTGAGTTCACTTCTTCTCCCCTAAGTCCCTCGTTGCAGTGATCCTGTTGCCAGCAGGACTCACTGTAAAATAAAAAACCTAAGCTAAACTTTCTCTAAGCAGCTCTTTAGGAGAGCCACCTAGATTGCACCCTTCTCGGCCGGGCACAAAAATCTAACTGAGGCTTGGAGGAGGGTCATGGGGGGAGGAGCCAGTGCACACCACCTGATCGGAAAGCTTTACTTTTTGTGCCCTGTCTCCTGCGGAGCCGCTATTCCCCATGGTCCTTTCAGGAACCCCAGCATCCACTAGGACGATAGAGAAAAGTCTTATTGACCCATTTCAATATTATGATTAGGTCAAAGCTTCCGAAATGGACTAACCTTTGCAAGAGACTAGAAAGCCAGGCTTTCCTTTACTATCCTGCCAAAATAAAGCAGAAATGCACATATTACAGTAAGCCGGTAACCAGGGCTTCTAGGGCTAAAACACACTACCCGGCTTTTGCCAGCCTGGAAAAAGCCGTACGGCTTTTTCCCGTGCCGGCGTTGTAATGAACAGTGTGAGGGGTAGGGTCCCTTCACACTGTACGGCCCCGGCCCGGCTGCCGGAACTATCCACTGGAAGGTCCGGCTGCCGGGCCGTATTTGCAGCCAGTAAACCGTGTGTGTGAAGGGGAGCTTTCACACACACAACTGTTTTTTTCCAAGCCGTGTCTAATGCTGTGCATGCGCACAGTGTTACACACGGCTCAAAGCCGTCCTGTGTGACAGACTCTGCCAGTTTCTCCCGGATGACAAAAAGCCGGACAAAGTTTGTCCGGCTTTTTGCCATCCGGGAAAAACCGGAGTGTGTGTTACAGCCCTAAAATCTACATGTATGTTTGCTGCTTATGCTGGGCACAGGTTATACAGTGATCTGCCTGATAGTGGCAGATTGGACAGATAATTGTACTGTGTATGTGCGTGACTGACTGGACATGCTGAATCGTGCAGCATGTCTGATAGATCAGATAACTGAACAGCCATATCTGGTAGTGTGTGCGACACTGCAGCATACATTTCCTGTGTTGCTTCACAGAGGAACAAAGGGGAAAGGCGTCTTCCTCAGGGGAGGAACCCAGATATCGTAGGTCGTACACTAATATATCTCGTCATTTATAGCCATGATATCTGATGGCTGTCAGGTTGTGAGTTGAAGGGCGGTCTCCAAATATTGCTTCTCCAGGGGCTAACCTATTAGCCCCGATAACACTTGCCTCAGGCGGGCAACGCAAAACCCCTGAGAAGCACCGGCATTTTGATGCTGCGGCGGCAAAAACACACGGGTTTCACAGAACCTGAGTGTTTTCGCTCGAAAAAGTATTTTTGATGGGAAATCGAATTAGATACCCCGTAAAAAAAAATATTGGTGAACATCAGGAAAAATTACAGTTTTCCGCTCTGATGTTTAATTGCGAGTAATTGGATACCCCCCCCCCAAAGTGTCTGTCAGTGTGACAGACATTTAAAAGGACCGTGTATGTACGGCATTAAGTACTTAATTGCTTATTTTTGTTTTACTTTGTCTGTTTCCCCGTCATTACTAGCAGTTTGGGAACCACTCGTATATTGTGTAACAGAAGTGTATTATGGTCATGCACAGGGGTCAGGGCATGCTGGGAGGTGTAGTGCGCTATGTCTGTATAGTGTGTAGTAGCAGTGTATTATGGACATGTGCAGGGGTCAGGGCATGCTGGGAGGTGTAGTGCACTATGTCAGTATAGGGTGTAGCGGCAGTGTATTATGGACATGTGCAGGGGTCAGGGCATGCTGGGAGGTGTAGTGCACTATGTCTGTATAGTGTGTAGTAGCAGTGTATTATGGACATGGCGTATTATGGACATGGTATTATTCCTAGTGACTATACTGATTGAGAGCAGGACAGAGGCCGGGGCTGCATTACAGACAGGGTGGGGAGGCGGCTCCTAGCACCGGCCCTATAGGTGTAGCAGTGTCAGTGACAGAAGCCGGCAGCAGATGACACACATGACAGGATGAGAAGGGAAGAGCCAGTATATACACAGAGCGGTGTCTATGGGGTCCCCTGTCACCTATACACCGCAATGACGGGATACACAGGGGTAGCTGGAAGCCTCCTCCCCCATACACACACACACAGGGACCCTCTATGTGACCCCATACCTGCTCCCCGGCTCTCACCTCAGCAGCGCCCGCTCATTGGTCGCACTTTGTTCAGCTCACAACGTCGCCCCGACCTCGCTCATTCCCATTGGGCGCCAGAGACGTCGGTTACAAACTGTTTAATTTTCAAGCTGTAACGTGTTCCGCTTCCGCGAAAGGAATTCTGGGCCTTGTAGTCTTCTGGTGGCCCACGGCGGTATTACTACGCATGCGCTGGACAGGGGCACCACGTGACCACACTCTTGCTATATAAATGCAGAGGCGCAGCCAGAGCATTAGAGTGAGTGACTGAGAGACGGAGGATAGTGCTGTGTGTGCATGACTAAGCAAGGGAATAGTTACTCTGTCATGCAGGTTACCTCAGCAGCAGTGCGAGGCAGGCGTGGCATATATAGTGCATTATGTATTCAGAAGGGAAATTATAATACCATTTAAAGAAAAAATATATTACTGGAATTTATTGTGATATTTAACTGACATTTTTTTTATTCCAAAATCCACTCAGAAATTGTCGATTTCTTTTATGGGTGAATTAAGTGTAGAACATGTATTTAAACTTATCCAAAATGATTTTAGTAAAAAAAAAATACTTTCTCTAACGTCCTAAGTGGATGCTGGGGACTCCGTAAGGACCATGGGGAATAACGGCTCCGCAGGAGACTGGGCACAAAAGTAAAGCTTTAGAACTACCTGGTGTGCACAGGCTCCTCCCCCTATGACCCTCCTCCAAGCCTCAGTTAAGATTTTGTGCCCGAACGAGAAGGGTGCACACTAGGTGGCTCTCCTGAGCTGCTTAGTGAAAAGTTTAGTTTTAGGTTTTTTATTTTCAGTGAGACCTGCTGGCAACAGGCTCACTGCATCGAGGGACTAAGGGGAGAAGAAGCGAACTCACCTGCGTGCAGAGTGGATTGGGCTTCTTAGGCTACTGGACATTAGCTCCAGAGGGACGATCACAGGCCCAGCCATGGATGGGTCCCAGAGCCGCGCCGCCGGCCCCCTTACAGAGCCAGAAGACAGAAGAGGTCCGGAAAATCGGCGGCAGAAGACGTCCTGTCTTCAACAAGGTAGCGCACAGCACTGCAGCTGTGCGCCATTGCTCTCAGCACACTTCACACTCCGGTCACTGAGGGTGCAGGGCGCTGGGGGGGGGGCGCCCTGAGACGCAATAAAAACACCTTGGATGGCAAAAAATGCATCACATATAGCTCCTGGGCTATATGGATGCATTTAACCCCTGCCAGAATACATAGAAAAACGGGAGATAAGGCCGCCGATAAGGGGGCGGAGCCTATCTCCTCAGCACACTGGCGCCATTTTCCCTCACAGCTCCGTTGGAGGGAAGCTCCCTGGCTCTCCCCTGCAGTCACTACACTACAGAAAGGGTTAAAAAAGAGAGGGGGGGCACTAATTACGCGCAGTATTAAAGATACAGCAGCTATAAGGGGAAAAACACTTATATAAGGTTATCCCTGTATATATATAGCGCTCTGGTGTGTGCTGGCAAACTCTCCCTCTGTCTCCCCAAAGGGCTAGTGGGGTCCTGTCCTCTATCAGAGCATTCCCTGTGTGTGTGCTGTATATCGGTACGTTTGTGTCGACATGTATGAGGAGAAAAATGATGTGGAGACGGAGCAGATTGCCTGTAATAGTGATGTCACCCCCTAGGGGGTCGACACCTGAGTGGATGAACTGTTGGAAGGAATTACGTGACAGTGTCAGCTCTGTATAAAAGACAGTGGTTGACATGAGACAGCCGGCTACTCAGCTTGTGCCTGTCCAGACGTCTCATAGGCCGTCAGGGGCTCTAAAGCGCCCGTTACCTCAGATGGCAGATATAGACGCCGACACGGATACTGACTCCAGTGTCGACGGTGAAGAGACAAATGTGACTTCCAGTAGGGCCACACGTTACATGATGGAGGCAATGAAAAATGTTTTACACATTTCTGATAATACGAGTACCACCAAAAAGGGGTATTATGTTCGGTGAGGAAAAACTACCTGTAGTTTTCCTGAATCTGAGAAATTAAATGAGGTGTGTGATGATGCGTGGGTTTCCCCCGATAACAACTGATAATTTCTAAAATGTTATTGGCATTATATCCTTTCCCGCCAGAGGTTAGGGTGCGTTGGGAAACACCCCCTAGGGTGGATAAAGCGCTCACACGCTTGTAAGGGCTCTACCCTCTCCTGAGATGGCCGCCCTTAAGGATCCTGCTGATAGAAAGCAGGAGGGTATCCTAAAATGTATTTACACACATACTGGTGTTATACTGCGACCAGCAATCGCCTCAGCCTGGATGGGCAGTGCTGGGTTGGCGTGGTCGGATTCCCTGACTGAAAATATTGATACCCTAGATAGGGACAGTATATTTTTGCCTATAGAGCATTTAAAAGATGCATTTCTATATATGCGTGATGCACAGCGGAATATTTGCCGACTGGCATCAAGTCTAAGTGCGTTGTCCATTTCTACCAGTAGAGGGTTATGGACACGACAGTGGTCAGGTGATGCGGAGCAACATGAGAAGACGCCGTATTATCAGGCGCAGTCTTTTCGTGGACAAGCGGGCAAAAGGTTCCTCATTCTGCCCCGTGACAGAGGGAGAGGAAAAAGGCTGCAGAAATCAGCCAGTTCCCAGGAACAGAAACCCTTTCCCGCCTCTGCCAAGCCCTCAGTATGACGCTGGGGCTTTACAAGCAGAATCAGGCACGGTGGGGGGCCCGTCTCAATCAATTTCAGCGCGCAGTGGGCTCACTCGCAAGTAGACCCCTGGATCCTTCAGTGATATCTCAGGGGTACAAATTGGAATTCGAGACGTCTCCCCCTCGCCGTTTCCTAAAGTCGGCTTTACCGATGTCTCCTTCTGACAGGGAGACAGTTTTGGAAGCCATTCACAAGCTGTATTCCCAGCAGGTGATAATCAAGGTACCCCTCCTGCAACAGGGAACGGGGTATTATTCCACACTGTTGTGGTACCGAAGCCGGACGGCTCGGTGAGACCGATTCTAAATCTAAAATCTTTGAACACTTACATACAGAGGTTCAAATTCAAGATTGAGTCACTCAGAGCAGTGATTGCGAACCTGGAAGAAGGGGACTACATGATGTCTCGGGACATCGAGGATGCTTACCTTCATGTCCAAAATTTACTCTTCTCACCAAGGGTACCTCAGGTTTATGGTACAGAACTGTCACTATCAGTTCAGACGCTGCCGTATGGATGGTCCACGGCACCCCGGGTCTTTACCAAGGTAATGGCCGAAATGATGATATTCCTTCGAAGGAAGGGAATTTTAGTTATCCCTTACTTGGACGATTCCCTGATAAGGGTAAGATCCAGGGAACAGTTGGAGGTCGGTGTAGCACTATCTCAGGTAGTGTTGCGGCAGCACGATTGGATTCTCAATATTCCAAAATCGCAGCTGGTTCCGACGACTCGTCTTCTGTTCCTAGGGATGATCCTGGACACAGTCCAGAAAAAGGTGTTTCTCCCGGAGGAGAAAGCCAGGGAGTTATCCGAGCTAGTCAGGAACCTCCTAAAACCGAGCCAAGTCTCAGTGCATCAATGCACAAGGGTTCTGGGTAAAATGGTGGCTTCCTACGAAGCAATCCCATTCGGCAGATTCCACGCAAGAACTTTCCAGTGGGACCTGCTGGACAAATGGTCCGGGTCGCATCTTCAGATGCATCAGCGGATAACCCTGTCACCAAGAACAAGGGTGTCCCTCCTGTGTTGGTTGCAGAGTGCTCATCTTCTAGAGGGCCGCAGATTCGGCATTCAGGACTGGGTCCTGGTGACCACGGATGCCAGCCTGCGAGGCTGGGGAGCAGTCACACAGGGAAGGAATTTCCAGGGCTTATGGTCAAGCCTGGAGACATCACTTCACATAAATATCCTGAAGCTAAGGGCCATTTACAATGCTCTAAGCTTAGCAAGACCTCTGCTTCAAGGTCAGCCGGTGTTGATCCAGTCGGACAACATCACGGCAGTCACCCACGTAAACAGACAGGGTGGCACAAGAAGCAGGAGGGCAATGGCAGAAGCTGCAAGGATTCTTCGCTGGGCGGAAAATCATGTGATAGCACTGTCAGCAATTCCGGGAGTGGACAACTGGGAAGCAGACTTCCTCAGCAGACACGACCTCCACCCGGGAGAGTGGGGACTTCACCCAGAAGTCTTCCACATGATTATAAACCGTTGGGAAAAACTCGACAGGTATTGCGCCAGGTCAAGGGACCCTCAGGCAATAGCTGTAGACGCTCTGGTAACACCGTGGGTGTACCAGTCAGTGTATGTGTTCCCTCATCTGCCTCTCATACCCAAGGTACTGAGATTGATAAGATGGAGAGGAGTAAGCACTATATTCGTGGCTCCGGATTGGCCAAGAAGGACTTGGTAACCGGAACTTCAAGAGATGCTCACGGAGGATCCGTGGCCTCTACCTCTAAGAAGGGACCTGCTCCAGCAAGGACCCTGTCTGTTCCAAGACTTACCGCGGCTGCGTTTGACGGCATGGCGGTTGAACGCCGGATCCTGAAGGAAAAAAGGCATTCCGGATGAAGTCATCCCTATCCTGATCAAAGCCAGGAAGGATGTAACCGCAAAACATTATCACCGCATTTGGCGAAAATATGTTGCGTGGTGCGAGGCCAGTAAGGCCCGACGGAGGAAATTTAACTGGGTCGATTCCTACATTTCCTGCAAACAGGAGTGTCTATAGGCCTGAAATTGGGGTCCATTAAGGTTCAAATTTCGGCCCTGTCAATTTTCTTCCAAAAAGAACTAGCTTCAGTCCCTGAAGTTCAGACGTTGTAAAAGGGGTACTGCATATACAGCCTCCTTTTGTGCCTCCAGTGGCACCTTGAGATCTCAATGTAGTTTTTGGGTTCCAAAAGTCACATTGGTTTGAACCACTTAAATCTGTGGAGTTAAAATATCTCACATGGAAAGTGGTCATGCTGTTGGCCCTGGCCTGGGCCAGGCGCGTGTCAGAATTGGCGGCTTTATCCTGTAAAAGCCCTTATCTGATTTTCCATTCGGACAGGGCGGAATTGAGGACTCGTCCTCAGTTTCTCCCTAAGGTGGTTTCAGCGTTTCACCTGAACCAACCTATTGTGGTGCCTGCGGCTACTAGGGACTTGGAGGACTCCAAGTTGCTAGACGTTATCAGGGCCCTGAAAATATATGTTTCCAGGACGGCTGGAGTCAGAAAATCTGACTCGCTGTTTATCCTGTATGCACCCAACAAGCTGGGTGCTCCTGCTAGAATTCTAAGCAGACTATTGCTCGTTGGATTTGTAGTACAATTCAGCTTGCACATTCTGTGGCAGGCCTGCCACAGCCAAAAATCTGTAAATGCCCACTCCACAAGGAAGATGGGCTCATCTTGGGCGGCTGCCCGAGGGGTCTCGGCTTTACAACTTTGCCGAGCAGCTACTTGGTCAGGAGCAAATACGTTTGTAAAATTCTACAAAATTGATACCCTGGCTGAGGAGGACCTGGAGTTCTCTCATTGGTGCTGCAGAGTCATCCGCACTCTCCCGCCCGTTTGGGAGCTTTGGTATAATCCCCATGGTCCTTACGGAGTCCCCAGCATCCACTTAGGACGTTAGAGAAAATAAGAATTTACTTACCGATAATTCTATTTCTCGTAGTCCGTAGTGGATGCTGGGCGCCCATCCCAAGTGCGGATTGTCTGCAATACTGGTACATAGTTATTGTTACCAAAAAATCGGGTTATTGCTGTAGTGAGCCATCTTTTCTAGAGGCTCCTCTGTTATCATGCTGTTAACTGGGTTTAGATCACGAGTTGCACGGTGTGATTGGTGTGGCTGGTATGAGTCTTACCCGGGATTCAAAATCCTTCCTTATTGTGTACGCTCGTCCGGGCACAGTATCCTAACTGAGGCTTGGAGGAGGGTCATAGGGGGAGGAGCCAGTGCACACCAGGTAGTTCTAAAGCTTTACTTTTGTGCCCAGACTCCTGCGGAGCCGCTATTCCCCATGGTCCTTACGGAGTCCCCAGCATCCACTACGGACTACGAGAAATAGAATTATCGGTGAGTAAATTCTTATTTTTACAGCCCTAATGCCACCAGGGAGTCCTGGGTTAATTTACATTTCCCCAATGGCTGCTATTGTCTGCAGCTGCTGGGTGCAGTGGCAAAACGCAGGATTTCTAGTGCGTGTGGCTGGTCCATGAAGATGGCATATATAGCATGAAGCAGCTATAACGTCATTATACAAAGTGCAATGGGGCAGATGTATTAAGTCTGGAGAAAGGATAACGCAGTGGTAGGTGATAACGCACCAGCCAATCAGCTTCTAACTGTCATTTCTCTTACGTCCTCCGTAAGGAACATGGGCCCTCATTCCGAGTTGATCGGTCGCAAGGCGAATTTAGCAGAGTTACACACGCTAAGCCGCCGCCTACTGGGAGTGAATCTTAGCTTCTTAAAATTGCGACCGATGTATTCGCAATATTGCGATTACTAACTACTTAGCAGTTTCAGAGTAGCTTCAGACTTACTCTGCCTGTGCGATCAGTTCAGTGCTTGTCGTTCCTGTTTGACGTCACAAACACACCCAGCGTTCGCCCAGGCACTCCCACCGTTTCTCCGGCCACTCCTGCGTTTTTTCCGGAAACGGTAGCGTTTTCAGCCACACGCCCCTGAAACGCCGTGTTTCCGCCCAGTAACACCCATTTCCTGTCAATCACATTACGATCGCAGGAGCGATGAAAAAGCCGTGAGTAAAATTACTTTCTACATAGCAAAGTTACTTGGCGCAGTCGCAGTGCGAACATTGCGCATGCGTACTAAGCGGATTTTCATTGCGATGCGATGAAAAATACCGAGCGAACAACTCGGAATGAGGGCCATGGTGTATAGACGGGCTCCGCAGGAGACCTGGGCACTATAAAGAACTTTTAGTATGGGTGTGCACTGGCTCCTCCCTCTATGCCCCTCCTCCAGACCTCAGTTATATTTTGTGCCCAGAGGAGATAGGGTGCATTACAGGGGAGCTCTCCAGAGTTTCTCTGAAAAAGAATTTTGTTAGGTTTTTTATTTTCAGGGAACACTGCTGGCAACAGGCTCCCTGCATCGTGGGACTGAGGAGAGAGAAGCAGACCTACTTAAGTGATAGGCTCTGCTTCTTAGGCTACTGGACACCATTAGCTCCAGAGGCAGTCGGAACGCAGGTCTCACCCCGCCGTTCGTCCCAGAGCCGCGCCGGCGTCCTCCTCGCAGAGCCGGAAGATAGGAGCCGGGTGAGTATAAGAAGAAAAGAAGACTTCAAGGCGGCAGAAGACTTCAGATCTTCACTGAGGTAAGTGCGCAGCGGTAACGCTGCACGCCATTGCTCCCACACACTACACACACGGAACAGGTACTGATGGGTGCAGGGCGGAGGGGGGGGGGGGCGGCGCCCTGGGCAGCAATAAACCTCTGGACTGGCAATAAGGTTACATTAGGCTGCGGAGGCAGTAAATGCAGAGATCCCCCGCCATTTTTTGTATATTGAAGCGGGACCGAAGCCCGCCGCTGGAGGGGGTGGAGCTTGATCCCTCAGCACTAACAGAGCCATTTTCTCCACAGAACGCTGCAGAGAAGCTGGCTCCCCGGACTCTCCCCTGCTGAACTCGGTGACAGAGGGCTGAAAAGAGGAAAGGGGGGGGGGGGGGGGCATTTTTAAGGCGCAGTGAGTGTATACACATTGATTATATATATAAAAAGCGCTATCTGGGTTTTATTCCAGTGTCAGTTGGCGCTGGGTGTGTGCTGGCATACTCTCTCTGTCTCTCCAAAGGGTCTTGTTGGGGAATTGTCCCCTTATAGATATATCCCTGTGTGTGGGGCGGTGTCGGTACGTGTGTGTCGGCTTGTCTGAAGCGGAAGGCTCGTCCAAGGAGGAGGTGGAGCAGATGAGTGGTGTGTCTCCATCGGCAACGCCTACTCATGATTGGATGGACATGTGGCATATGTTAAATGCAAGTGTGGCCTCATTACATAAGAGACTGGACAAAGCAGAGTCCAGGGAGAAAGCAGGGAGTCAATCCACGGATTGGACTGGGTCACAGGGCTCTTCTGGGTCTCAAAAACATCCCCTATCCCAAATAGTAGACACTGGTACCGACACGGATTCTGACTCCAGTGTCGACTACAATGATGCAAAATTACACCCAAGGGTGGCAAAAAGTATTCAGTGTATGATTATTGCAATAAAAGATATTTTGCATATCACTGATGACCCCTCTGTCCCTGACACGAGGGTACACATGTTTAAGGAAAAGAAACCGGAGGTAACCTTTCCCCCATCTCATGAGCTTAACAAGTTATTTGAAAAAGCTTGGGAAACTCCAGATAAAAAAACTGCAGCTTCCCAAAAGGGTTCTTATGGTGAATCCTTTCCCTGCACAGGACAGGGTATGTTGGGAATCCTCTCCCAGGGTACAAAGGCTTTAACACGCCTGTCCAAGAAGGTGGCGCTACCGTCTCCGGACACGGCAGCCCTCAAGGATCCTGCTGATCACAGACAGGAGACTACTTTAAAGTCTATTTATGCGCATACAGGTGCTTTGCTCAGACCGGCAATAGCATCAGCATGGGTATGTAGCGCAGTTGCAGCATGGACAGATACCTTGTCAGCTGACCTTGATACCCTAGACAGGGATACCATTTTATTAACCTTAGCCCACATTAAAGACGCAGTCTTATATATGAGGGACGCTCAAAGAGACTTTGGGCTGCTGGGTTCCAGAGCCAATGCCATGGCTATTTCTGCGAGACGAGCTCTATGGACCCGCCAATGGACGGGTGATGCAGACTCAAAGAAGCATATGGAGGTTTTACCTTACAAGGGTGAAATGTTGTTTGGGGAGGGGCTCGCGGACCTGGTTTCCACAGCTACGGCGGGTAAATCTACCTTTTGTTCCCCAACAGCAAAAGAAAACTCCACAATATCAGATGCAGTCCTTTCGGTCGCATAAGTCCAGAAGAGGTCGGAGCTCCTCCTTCCTTGCCAGAGGTAAGGGTAGAGGAAAGAGAACACCTGCTTCGGCTAGTTCCCAGGAGCAGAAGTCCTCCCCGGCTTCTACAAAATCCACCGCATGACGCTGGGGCTCCCCTAAGGGAGTCCGCACCAGTGGGGGCACGCCTTCGACTTTTCAGCCAGATCTGGGTTCTTTCAGACGTGGATCCTTGGGCGATGGAAATTGTTTCCCAAGGCTACAAGCTGGAATTCGAAGAGGTGCCCCCTCGCCAATTTTTCAAGTCGGCCTTGCCAGCTTCACCCCCGGAGAGGGAAGTAGTGTTAGCTGCAATTCAAAAGCTGTGTCAACAGTAAGTGGTTGTCAAGGTTCCCCTGGTCCAACAGGGAAAAGGGTATTATTCAACCCTGTTTGTGGTCCCGAAGCCGGATGGTTCGGTCAGACCCATTTTAAATCTAAAATCCCTAAACCTGTACTTGAAAAAGTTCAAATTCAAGATGGAATCGCTCCGAGCTGTAATATCCAGCCTGGAAGGGAGGGATTTTATGGTGTCACTAGACATAAAGGATGCATACCTTCATGTCCCCATATATCCCCCTCATCAGGAGTACCTGAGATTCGCTGTACAGGACTGTCATTACCAGTTTCAGACGTTGCCGTTTGGGCTTTCCACGGCCCAGAGGATTTTCACCAAGGTAATGGCGGAGATGATGGTGCTCCTTTGCAGGCAGGGAGTCACAATTATCCCATACTTGGACGATCTCCTGATAAAGGCGAGATCGAGAGATCAATTGCTGAAGAGCGTGTCGCTCTCCCTGAGAGTGCTGCAACAGCACGGTTGGATTCTCAATCTGCCAAAGTCACAATTGGTTCCAACGACTCTGCTATCATTCCTAGGCATGATTCTGGACACGGAACAAAAGAGGGTTTTTCTCCCATTGGGAAAAAGCCCAGGATCTCCAGAGACCTGCTAAAACCAAAAAGAGTGTCTGTTCATTAATGCACTCGAGTTCTGGGAAAAATGGTGGCAGCCTACGAGGTCATTCCCTTCGGCAGGTTTCATGCGAGGACTTTTCAGTGGGACCTTCTGGACAAGTGGTCCGGGTCCTATCTACAAATACATCAGAAAATAACCCTGTCCCCCAGGGCCAGGGTGTCTCTCCTGTGGTGGCTGCAGAGTGCTCACCTTATAGAGGGTCGCAGGTTCGGCATTCAAGACTGGGTTCTGGTGACCACGGACGCGAGCCTCCGAGGATGGGGAGCAGTCACAAAAGGAAGAAATTTTCAGGGACTATGGTCAAGCCAGGAGGCTTGTCTACACATCAACATACTGTAATTGAGGGCCATATACAACGGCCTACGACAAGCGGAGAATCTTCTTTGCGACCTACCGGTTCTGATTCAATCAGACAACGTCACAGCCGTGGCTCATGTAAACCGCCAAGGCGGGACAAGGAGCAGAGTGGCGATGGCGGAAGCCACTAGGATTCTTCGCTGGGCGGAAAATCACGTAAGCGCTCTGTCAGCTGTCTTCATTCCGGGAGTGGACAACTGGGAAGCAGACTTCCTCAGCAGACACTATCTCCATCCAGGAGAGTGGGGACTTCATCAAGAAGTTTTTGCAGAGATAACAAGTCTTTGGGGAATTCCTCAAATAGACATGGTGGCGTCACGCCTCAACAAGAAGCTTCGGAGGTATTGTGCCAGGTCACGGGATCCTCAGGCAGTAGCAGTAGACGCCCTGGTGACACCATGGGTGTTTCAGTCGGTCTATGTGTTTCCTCCTCTTCCTCTCATCTCAAAAATATTGAGAATCATAAGACAAAGAAGAGTGCAGACAATACTCATTGTTCCAGATTGGCCTCGAAGGGCCTGGTACTCAGATCTTCAGGAAATGCTCACAGAAGATCCGTGGCCTCTTCCTCTCAGGGGGGAAGTTGTTGCTTTCATAAGGGTTATGTTACAGTTAGAATCGGTCTGTGACTGATACTGTTTTTTGTTCATACTGTTAACTGGTTATGTGTATTCCAGGTTATATGGTATGATTGGTGTGGGCTGGTATGAATCTTGCCCTTAGATTAACAAAATCCTTTCCTCATATTGTCCATCTCCTCTGGGCACAGTTCTCTAACTGGGGTCTGGAGGAGGGGCATAGAGGGAGGAGCCAGTGCACACCCATACTAAAAGTTCTTTATAGTGCCCATATTTCCTGCGGAGCCTGTCTATACCCCATGGTCCTTAAGGAGTCCCCAGCATCCTCTACGGACTAGGAGAAAAATATTTACCGGTAGGTTTAAAATCTTATTTTTTCAAGTCTAAAGATTGGCTGGTGCGTTATCACCTTGCGCTTATCACTTCTGTATCCCTTCTCCAGGTTAATACATCTGCCCCAATGTACTGTGGGGTCTATTTACTAAGCCTTAGATGGAGAAAAAGTGCATGGAGATAAGGTACCAGCCAACCAGCTCCAAATGTCATTTTTCAAACCCAGCCTATGACAAGGTAGTTAGGAGCTAATAGGCTGGTACTTTATCTCCGTTCAAGGCTTAGTAAATAGACCCCTCAACATTGGCGTTTCTATAATGGGTGCAGTGTGTGCGGTGCACACGGGCCCCTGAGTCCCGGGGGGGGGCTCACACTGCACCCATTTCTCCTACTTACCTTTCCGGAGTCCATTGCTGACCGTGTGTGGGCCCCCTCCTCTCCCATAGCCGTCGTGCCGCTGCTAGCGCACTGACCACTAGAGACTCTGGCACAGTGTCAGAGTCTACAGCGCTCAGAGCGCTAGCAGCAGCGTGACAGCTACGGGAGAGGAGGGGGCCCACACATGGAGTCTGCACACGGATCCCCTCCTCTCTAGAGACATATTTCTGACATATACAATGCCAGCGAGCACAGTAAGCCATAAGATATCGCAGTAGGGACTTCCTACCTGAGCTGAATGCTTTATATCAGTGACATGTGGTGATGTGAGGCAGAGCCTTTCCTGTCATACTAACATTTGCGCCTGAGGTTTAACTGTATAAACTATATGAAAAATACAAAGAATATGTTAGAAAAATAGAAATATCATCTTTGTGTTATTCTAATCATTTTTATAGTCAAAATTCTGGAGTAAAAAGTCTATGGCAGGTGAGGCAGTGTCTATCTTTTCCACACATCTCTGATCAAAACTCACCAAATTTCCAGGAGTTTATACTGCTGCACCTGTGCATAATGCCCACACGTGCCCTTTAGCTCATAGTGTGTGTAAATCTGGTTCTGATACTAGACAGTGCCTCCTGAGTCATTTATCCAGAGCATTGGAGCATGGCCGGGGGAGCAGTAGATACACATAGAACTTGCTCTGGACATATATGTACACATTATAGTATTAATAATTAACCGTATAGATCAGGGTTCTTCAACCTTTAAGACAGCTTGGGCCACATTAAAAAACTTCAATGAAGTCCGAGGGCCACTGAGAATTTTAGACTCTAAATTTTTATTTTATTTCTCTGTTTACTTCCAACAAGTCCTCACATACAAGCTGGCCACAAGCTAACCCAGGCTCAGGAGGCCTTATATATATATATATATATATATATATATATATATATATAGAGCAAAGAGAAGTATTCGGCACTCCAGTCCTGTAAATAGAAACAGCTTGCTCCGGTGCCCTGCTTGCAGATATAGGGAAACAACAGTAGCCGGCACTCGTGGAGACTCATGTAATAAGTCAGCTGCTGTGCTGTGTCAAGTTATTACATGAGTCTCCACGAGTGCCGGCTACTGTTGTTTCCCTATATATATGTATATATATATATATATATATATCACAGAAACCTCATAAACACATTCAGCTATGCTGAGTGAATAGAAGTGATCAGCACAACCAGTAGCAAGACATTTTTAATCCACCAATAAAAAGTGTCCATCAAATGCTCAAATGAACGAGTCAAAATGTATATGAAGAGCAGCAGCGTTTACAAGCATATTACCACTCCTGGAGACATTCCTCCGATACCCCTGACAGCCGTTTCGGTGTCTGCGCACCTTTCTCAAAGGATGTATAGAGATAATGACAGAAAAGAGCATTTAAATAGAACAAAACATGATGTCTCACCTGTGTTTAATGTGTACTCTCCACCCCTCCGTCACACCACGTTCTCCTGCCGCTCCCGCCATCACTCCCTGTTGCGGCTCCGGCGCCTCCGTCGTGACGTCAGCAGCCGGAACCAACATACAGGGAAAGATGACATGGGGGCCGATCAGGGTTCCCGGGTGCCGGAAGTGACAAACCGGAAGTCAGAGTAACCATGACTCCCTGTATACAACAGCGCTGTAATACTAACTAGAAAATCATTGTGAAATAACGACCAATCCTGTACCTTATGGCGCAGTACAAAATATGTGACAATCAAGCCACATAGTGAAAAATTAGTGTGTTCTCCATGATCGCCACGGTAACAGGATGTATAAACGTGTTGTATTAAAAAACACCAACATTAAGAAATACAAAAAATTAAGAGGACAACAACATAAACACATCCAATGAATCTAGAATATGGGGCCAATTATTGTGTCAACATGTACCAATGTCCATACCTGGGTCCAATAGCTAGCATAAAAAAACTGACATATTAAACTCTTCATTGAGGCCTAACGGCGTCATAGATTTAAGGTCATAGATCCACTGGCACTCCCGCTTGAGTAACAACTTGTGTCTGTCACCTCCTCTTCGTAGGGGGGGGATATGATCAATCGGCATGAAGCTGAAATCTTTAACAGTATGTCCTGCCATGGAAAAGTGTTTGGCAACTGGCGGTGTGTTGGTTTCAAGTTTCACAAATGCTTTCTTTATTGAAGATCGGTGCATTCCGATTCTTTCTTTCAACATTCGAATTGTTTTGCCCACATAGATACGTTTACATTGACACTGGATCATATAGATCACAAATTTTGTCTCACAGTTCATCCGATGTTTTAGATGATACATACGGCCTGTCAGGGGATGTTGAAAACTCGTTCCTGTTAGGATAAATCGGCAATTGACGCATCCAGAACACTTAAACGAGCCCTTGGTGGTGGTTAACCAATTCCTGCCTTGTGCAACTTTAGGGCTAATGTCCGAGTACGTCACTTGTTGTTTTAAATTATTGCTTCTCTTGTAGCAAAATAGTGGTTTCTTCCACACAATTCACCAATAACTGGATCTGATCTGATGATATGCCAATGATTCAAAATTGCTGATCTTAATGCACCCGATGTTATTGAAAAAGTTGTGCCAAACATCATTTTACCATGACTTTTGTTTTTACTGACTACTTTTGGAGTTAGTAGATCTTCTCTTTTCAGTTTTAGACATTTTTGCTTAGCAGCTTCAATCTCTTTTGGGTCATATCCCCGATCTAAGAAATTATTCCCCATTCTGGTAAGTGACTGTCGTAGTTCAGTTTGATTAGAAGTAATTCTTACAGCTCGAACAAGCTGTGAGATTGGGAGTCCCTTCTTCAATGGTTGAGGATGAAAGCTAGATGCAAGGAGCAAGCTATTTTTATCCGTCGGTTTCCTAAATAAAGTAGTTTCAAAGAGTCCATTGTTGCATAGAATTGATACATCTAAAAACTGTATCACTTTAGGGCTAGCTGAATAAGTAAATCTGATGGACCCAGGTATGTGGTTAAGGGAATCCACAAAGTCCCTCAAAGCAGTCTCTGTCCCAGTCCACACCAAAAACAAATCGTCTATGAAACGAACATAAAAAGCAATGTACTGAGAAAATTCCTGATTTGCCATGATATGTTTCCTTTCATAATCATACATAAAAATATTTGCATACGATGGGGCCATATTAGACCCCATCGCGGTCCCTTTGAGTTGTAAATAAAAGGTATTGTCAAAAAGAAAATAATTCTTATGCAAAATCAACTCAATCAATAACATCAAAAATTCAGATGGTGGACCTTTATAGTGTGGACTGGAACCAACAACCCGACGGACAGCCTGCATTCCCTCAACATGCTCAATATTTGTATATAAACTGGCAACATCAAGTGTTACCAGATAACACCCAGTAGGAGGAGAACCAAAAGCAGATAATTTGTGGCTTGATTGTCACATATTTTGTACTGCGCCATAAGGTACAGGATTGATCGTTATTTCACAATGATTTTCTAGTTAGTATTACAGCGCTGTTGTATACAGGGAGTCATGGTTACTCTGACTTCCGGTTTGTCACTTCCGGCACCCGGGAACCCTGATCGGCCCCCATGTCATCTTTCCCTATATGTTGGTTCCGGCTGCTGACGTCACGACGGAGGCGCCGGAGCCGCAACAGGGAGTGATGGCGGGAGCGGCAGGAGAACGTGGTGTGACGGAGGGGTGGAGAGTACACATTAAACACAGGTGAGACATCATGTTTTGTTCTATTTAAAAGCTCTTTTCTGTCATTATCTCTATACATCCTTTGAGAAAGGTGCGCAGACACCGAAACGGCTGTCAGGGGTATCGGAGGAATGTCTCCAGGAGTGGTAATATGCTTGTAAACGCTGCTGCTCTTCATATACATTTTGACTCGTTCATTTGAGCATTTGATGGACACTTTTTATTGCTGGATTAAAAATGTCTTGCTACTGGTTGTGCTGATCACTTCTATTCACTCAGCATAGCTGAATGTGTTTATGAGGTTTCTGTGATATCAGATTGTGTGGATCTGGCACCCGGACTAAATTCAGTGATGTGTGCAGTTCATGAGACATATATATTACCATAACATTTGGAATTGGAACTGGCACCACGTTTTTGCCTTATTTATTATTCATGCGGAGTACTAATTTTTAAACAATATCACGTTCTTTGTCTGTTATCAATGGATCTGGATGCTGGGGAACTTATTGGCACGAAAAGATTTACTGAGAAAGATATTTCAAAAATTCTATTTACAAATACTGATCAACTTGCTTTTGATGTCGACAGTCCAGCCGAAATACACTTGGACCTCTTAAAATTACGGAAGAGACTGGTTGAACTTGAGTTACATGGCTTAACACTTTCTCAGTACCATAAAGAGTTCCTCATCCCTAGGGGGTTCCGCATTAAAAACCAACCTACATTAGGTCGGACCAATAAGGAATTTTGCAAACAGTGGTGTTTAATCTTGAATCAATGTAGTCGTGATTTGATGATCCTTGTTATACAACAAGTCAATCAGGACATTGATAGTGTCAAAAAGGAAATTGTGTTATGTGAATCCAATGGTATTGAAATCCTACGATCTGATACCAGTAATGAGTGGTTAACTAAATTAGAGGAATCAGTCAAATCTTTTAAAGCAGACCTTCTGACATTTAAGAAGAGTAAATATAGGAAAGTTAAGGAAGATTATAGAGAATCCAGAGTATATCCATGGTTGACAGGCCAAGCTAATAGGAGACCCTGGAGAGGTGGTGCTGGGAATAGGAGACGGCAGGATACACATTTCACTGATATAGAGTCTAATACTTCTCATAGTGATTCTGACCAATCAGGAAGGGGTCCTTTTTTAGGGGACAAAATTTCCACAAGAAGCAAATACAAAGGAAGAGACCCTGTAGGAGAGGGGGCAGCAGGAGGAAGTTACCAGAAAGGGACAAACAAGACAAAGAAATAGTGGTCTTTAATCTTTCTGATTATACACCGACACCTCCAGAATTATCAGTACTCAACAAAGGTCTATCGTTTGTGCAAACTTACAAACAAAGACCATTTGATTGTGAGGTTGAACTTTATAAGTTCCATCGTCAGCTACGTTTAAAAGATTTTTTTTCTAAACATCCTGTTTTCTAAACATTGCCCCCACAACTAATACACCATTCAAGAAATCTAGCTCCTTTGACCCACCTTCCAATAATCCCTCGATTGAGACCTTTATGAGGTTGGTCAAAAGAGATATTATTCCTATTATGCATAATACAAAAATGCATTTTTCAAATATCACACATGAAGAAAGAGTTGCTATACACAATCTGAGAGAGAACACTGAGATTATAATAAGACCCGCCGACAAAGGCGGCGGGATTGTGATTTTGAACAGGGATGACTACATCAGAGAGGTTATGAGACAACTGTCAGATTCAGTCTGTTATAAGAAATTGTTGTTTGATCCAACTGACAAGTACAAAAGAGAAATTGATAATATAATACAGATGGGTCTGTCAAATGGTTGGGTTGACATACAGACTGTAGAATTCCTGACTCAGGAATTTCCGAAAATTCCTTTACTGTACATTCTACCCAAAATTCATAAATCGATGACATCACCACCGGGCAGGCCCATAATTCCATCTATGGGCTCTCTATGCCAACCCATATCCCAATATATAGATTATTATTTGCAGCCAGTAGTTCAAAACACTCCTTACTGGTTGAGAGATACTACCGATTTCCTTAACAAATTATCTGCTTTTGGTTCTCCTCCTACTGGGTGTTATCTGGTAACACTTGATGTTGCCAGTTTATATACAAATATTGACCATGTTGAGGGAATGCAGGCTGTCCGTCGGGTTGTTGGTTCCAGTCCACACTATAAAGGTCCACCATCTGAATTTTTGATGTTATTGATTGAGTTGATTTTGCATAAGAATTATTTTCTTTTTGACAATACCTTTTATTTACAACTCAAAGGGACCGCGATGGGGTCTAATATGGCCCCATCGTATGCAAATATTTTTATGTATGATTATGAAAGGAAACATATCATGGCAAATCAGGAATTTTCTCAGTACATTGCTTTTTATGTTCGTTTCATAGACGATTTGTTTTTGGTGTGGACTGGGACAGAGACTGCTTTGAGGGACTTTGTGGATTCCCTTAACCACATACCTGGGTCCATCAGATTTACTTATTCAGCTAGCCCTAAAGTGATACAGTTTTTAGATGTATCAATTCTATGCAACAATGGACTCTTTGAAACTACTTTATTTAGGAAACCGACGGATAAAAATAGCTTGCTCCTTGCATCTAGCTTTCATCCTCAACCATTGAAGAAGGGACTCCCGTTCTCACAGCTTGTTCGAGCTGTAAGAATTACTTCTAATCAAACTGAACTACGACAGTCACTTACCAGAATGGGGAATAATTTCTTAGATCGGGGATATGACCCAAAAGAGATTGAAGCTGCTAAGCAAAAATGTCTAAAACTGAAAAGAGAAGATCTACTAACTCCAAAAGTAGTCAGTAAAAACAAAAGTCATGGTAAAATGATGTTTGGCACAACTTTTTCAATAACATCGGGTGCATTAAGATCAGCAATTTTGAATCATTGGCATATCATCAGATCAGATCCAGTTATTGGTGAATTGTGTGGAGAGAAACCACTATTTTGCTACAAGAGAAGCAATAATTTAAAACAACAAGTGACGTACTCGGACATTAGCCCTAAAGTTGCACAAGGCAGGAATTGGTTAACCACCACCAAGGGCTCGTTTAAGTGTTCTGGATGCGTCAATTGCCGATTTATCCTAACAGGAACGAGTTTTCAACATCCCCTGACAGGCCGTATGTATCATCTAAAACATCGGATGAACTGTGAGACAAAATTTGTGATCTATATGATCCAGTGTCCATGTAAACGTATCTATGTGGGCAAAACAATTCGAATGTTGAAAGAAAGAATCGGAATGCACCGATCTTCAATAAAGAAAGCATTTGTGAAACTTGAAACCAACACACCGCCAGTTGCCAAACACTTTGCCATGGCAGGACATACTGTTAAAGATTTCAGCTTCATGCCGATTGATCATATCCCCCCCCTACGAAGAGGAGGTGACAGACACAAGTTGTTACTCAAGCGGGAGTGCCAGTGGATCTATGACCTTAAATCTATGACGCCGTTAGGCCTCAATGAAGAGTTTAATATGTCAGTTTTTTTATGCTAGCTATTGGACCCAGGTATGGACATTGGTACATGTTGACACAATAATTGGCCCCATATTCTAGATTCATTGGATGTGTTTATGTTGTTGTCCTCCTAATTTTTTGTATTTCTTAATGTTGGTGTTTTTTAATACAACACGTTTATACATCCTGTTACCGTGGCGATCATGGAGAACACACTAATTTTTCACTATGTGGCTTGATTGTCACGTATTTTGTACTGCGCCATAAGGTACAGGATTGATCGTTATTTCACAATGATTTTCTAGTTAGTATTACAGCGCTGTTGTATACAGGGAGTCATGGTTACTCTGACTTCCGGTTTGTCACTTCCGGCACCCGGGAACCCTGATCGGCCCCCATGTCATCTTTCCCTGTATGTTGGTTCCGGCTGCTGACGTCACGACGGAGGCGCAACAGGGAGTGATGGCGGGAGCGGCAGGAGAACGTGGTGTGACGGAGGGGTGGAGAGTACACATTAAACACAGGTGAGACATCATGTTTTGTTCTATTTAAATGCTCTTTTCTGTCATTATCTCTATACATCCTTTGAGAAAGGTGCGCAGTCACCGAAACGGCTGTCAGGGGTATCGGAGGAATGTCTCCAGGAGTGGTAATATGCTTGTAAACGCTGCTGCTCTTCATATACATTTTGACTCGTTCATTTGAGCATTTGATGGACACTTTTTATTGGTGGATTAAAAATTTCTTGCTACTGGTTGTGCTGATCACTTCTATTCACTCAGCATAGCTGAATGTGTTTATGAGGTTTCTGTGATATCAGATTGTGTGGATCTGGCACCCGGACTTAATTCAGTGATGTGTGCAGTTCATGAGACATATATACATACATATATATATATATATATATACACTGCTCAAAAAATTAAGGGAACACTAAAATAACACATTCTAGATCTGAATTAATGAAATATTCTTATTAAATACTTTGTTCTTTACATAGTTGAATGTGCTGACAACAAAATCACACAAAAAGTATAATGGAAATCAAATTTATTAACCCGTGGAGGTCTGGATTTGGAGTCACACTCAAAATTAAAGTGGAAAAACACACTACAGGCTGATCTAACTTTGATGTAATGTCCTTAAAACAAGTCAAAATGAGGCTCAGTAGTGTGTGTGGCCTCCACGTGCCTGAATGACCTCCCTACAACACCTGGGCATGCTCCTGATGAGGTGGCGGATGGTCTCCTGAGGGATCTCCTCCCAGACCTGGACTAAAGCATCCGCCAACTCCTGGACAGTCTGTGGTGCAACGTGGCGTTGGTGGATGGAGCGAGACATGATGTCCCAGATGTGCTCAATTGGATTCAGGTCTGGGGAACGAGCGGGCCAGTCCATAGCATCAATGCCTTTGTCTTGCAGGAACTGTTGACACACTCCAGCCACATGAGGTCTAGCATTGTCTTGCATTAGGAGGAACCCAGGGCCAACCGCACCAGCATATGGTCTCACAAGGGGTCTGAGGAACTCATCTCGGTACCTAATGGCAGTCAGGCTACCTCTGGCGAGCACATGGAGGGCTGTGCGGCCCCCGAAAGAAATGCCACCCCACACCATTACTGACCCACTGCCAAACCGGTCATGCTGGAGGATGTTGCAGGCAGCAGAACGTTCTCCTTGGCATCTCCAGACTCTGTCACGTCAGTCACATGTGCTCAGTGAGAACCTGCTTTCATCTGTGAAGAGCACAGGGCGCCACTGGCGAATTTGCCAATCTTGGTGTTCTCTGGCAAATGCCAAATGTCCTGCACGCTGTTGGGCTGTAAGCACAACCCCCACCTGTGGACGTCGGGCCCTTATACCACCCTCATGGAGTCTGTTTCTGATCGTTTCAGTAGACACATGCACATTTGTGGCTTGTTGGAGGTCATTTTGCAGGGCTCTGGCAGTGCTCCTCCTGTTCCTCCTTGCACAAAGGCGGAGGTAGCGGTCCTGCTGCTGGGTTGTTGCTCTCCTACGGCCTCCTCCACGTCTCCTGATGTACTGGCCTGTCTCCTGGTAGCGCCTCCATGCTCTGGACACTACGCTGACAGACACAGGAAACCTTCTTGCCACAGCTCGCATTGATGTGCCATCCTGGATGAGCTGCACTACCTGAGCCACTTGTGTGGGTTGTAGACTCCGTCTCATGCTACCACTAGAGTGAAAGCACCGCCAGCTTTCAAAAGGGACCAAAACATCAGCCAGAGAGCATAGGAGCTGAGAAGTGGTCTGTGGTCACCACCTGCAGAACAACTCCTTTATTGGGGGTGTCTTGCTAATTGCCTATAATTGCCACCTATTGTCTATTCCATTTGCACAACAGCATGTGAAATTCATTGTCAGTCAGTGTTGCTTCCTAAGTGGACAGTTTGATTTCACAGAAGTGTGATTGACTTGGAGTTACATTGTGTTGTTTAAGTGTTCCCTTTATTTTTTTGAGCAGTGTATATAAAATGTATTATTTATTTATTACCAGTTACTTATATAGCGCACACATATTCCGCACGCTTTACTGAGAATATTTGGCCATTTACATCAGTCCCTGCCCCAGTGGAGCTTACAATCTACTGTATATTCTCTATCACATGTACACACAGACACATTCACACTTGGGTTAATTTTGTTGGAAGCCAATTAACCTACCAGTATATATGTGGATTGTGGGAGGACATTGGAGTACCCAGAGGAAACCCACGCAAGTACGGGGAGAATATACAAACTCCACACAGTTAGGGCCATGGGAAAGGACATTATTGTGGCTAGCTATATATATATATATATATTTTTTTTTTTTATTAAAACAGTTAATAAGGGCCCTCGCAAGTTTATTGCCCAGCGGCCCCCACGATCCTTTATCTGGCCCTGACATCAGGTGTGTGTCTTTATCCCTGCAGCTTTGGCTATAATGCAGGCACACACAAGAGGGGTCACGGAACAGCCTCAGGAAGATTACCAGCACTGCAGGAGTCTCTATCTCCTCAGCACTGGCTACATTGTAGGCACACACAGATGGGTATGCCGGTCCTGACAGTGAGGAGCACCAGCATATAAGAAATAGTGTGTGGGGTTATCTGCTGGTGGCGGCGGCTGATGAAGTAGAGGCTCGGCTCCTCAGGACATGTTGCGCTCCAGCCCAGGCTTCCGACGTCACCGGGTATCACCGGATGTCGAAATGCGCACAGGTGCTCTATCCACCTTCCCCAAGTCTATGGTATGGTAGAGCAGAGTTATAAAGCCCCGACAGCGTCAGCATCTGTGTCCCCGACACCATTCTCTCCCCCCTAACCTGTGCACTGGTCGTCGGGCCACGGGAAACAGCTCCACGGGCCACCAGTGGGCCACGGGTTAAAGACCCCTGCCATAGATGGTCTATAGCAGTGCACCACTAACAGTGCATGTTTTACAGAGCTCCTAGTTGGTGCACACATGTGTAATAATTACTGACTTACACGTTTTTAAGATCCACCGGTATTGCTAATTTTTTTATTTGTAATACTGAGGAGATCTTTAAAACAAGCAGCTCTATTAAAATTGTATTATAGACAATTGCTATAGTGGTTATGGTGTGGGCTAGAGAGGTGGGTTTCCAGGCATCCGGAAACCCGCCTACGTTTGCCTATGTTGTGGGGGGTACTGCCATGCTGGTCATTTAGCAGTGATCAGCAGCACAGCATACACTGGGGGGAGGGTACAGGGAGGCAGAGGGACCTCCCCAGAGCCGGCCATAACCAATATGATGCCCTAGGCAAGATTTTGGCTGGTGCCCCCTAGCACCGCCACTAGTTCTGCAGGAGTTGCCTGGCATGAGTCAGCTGGCAGCTCTGCTAACGTCAGGCGTCTTTTGTTTATGAAAATGCATCCTATTATTTGCATTACTATGTGGCTAGGTTGCACAAGCAGCTTCTGCTAATTAAAATGATATGCAGCATGCCTATATTCTGTGTACGACTGCGGCTGTATCTGCATACGAAATGCAACATTACAGTGATTTCCAGGAATACATTGCAATGTAGCATTTCATATGCAGATACAGCCGCAGTCACACACAGAATATAGGAATGCTGCATATCATTTTAATCAGCAGAAGCTGCTGGTGCCTGTAAGCATACCAAATGCCCTAGGCATTTGCCTAGTTTACCTATGCCTAAAGCCAGCTCTGGACCTCCCGGTCTCTCTGAGAGCTGCAGCAGCAGGAAGTTTCTCTTCCCTGCAGTTGCAAACGCTGTCTATATGACTGGTCGGGATGTGTTCAGCATGCTGGCACGGTGGATTCCGGTGGTCAGGTGACTGACCCTCGGGATCATGGCTGCCATCAAGGCGGGTACGTTGGGTACTACAGTCCCGGGCCCCAGATAGACAGGGGCCTGCGTGGCAGCAGGTGGACTGGTGCATAGTCGCAAGCTGATTACTTGCAGCTGGTGCACCAGCGAGCACTGAGCAGCGCGCTGGCATGTCGTCATTTCAAATGTGCCGACCGTGAGCCAGTCAGAGCTCACGGACCGGCATCCGATCAGGAGAAGCGGCATTGGTGGTTCCTGATTAGCAGCTGGACAGCGAGTTTCAATTGGCTGGCGACCGGCACCATATTTGACATGCCGCCGACTCTGTCACATCTCAACATAGGATCTTACCACCACACCGCTGTTTTGGCCAATCATAGCAGCTGGTCCGCTGCCAATGAGAAGCCAGCAGCAGCAGCGGGAGACATGAATCAGCTAAGGGAGAAGAGAGACAGTAATGGAAGACAGTACAGGGAATTAGCTGAGGCAGAAGATGAATAGAAGGGGAACTCAAGAGGAAAACAGAAACAACTAAGGGTGGGGGAAAGAATAGTTTTGACAGAAGAAGGAGAGCTGCGCAAATAAAAAGCTGGAAAAAGTGCAGTAGAGAACAAGAAAAAGAATGAAGAAAAAAGCACATGCGAGAAAAGATAGAGCCAAGTAGAAAAAGGAGAGCTGCATGGAGTGGTAGAGAAAAGTGCTTTCATTGGTGGCAGATCACAGCGTGAGTGGACCTGCAGTGGAAAAAGGTAACAGCGCTGGAACGAAATTTACAGCCTGGTGGTTAGCGTATGTATGAAACTTCAGTTCTCCATAATGTCAGTTGTTTTATAAATATAAGATTAAGTGGCCTTTGTATTAATAATGACAATTTCCCTGCTATCTAATAAGTGAAACTCAGTGACAGCGGTAGTGATAACCGCTGTCCTGTGAGTCACATCCCCGCCATATTGTAAAAGACTCTCCCAAGGAATCTGACACTGCGCAGTGTCGAATTTGGGAGCGGTTTAATGGGGGATTTGTGAGCACGCTACACCCTATTAGCTGTTCCCGAGTTAGATTGATATTTCTAATATACTGTATCCATGTTTTACACTGTCATGCATAAGAAAGTGTTGTGAATAAAATGTAATAATTTTTTAATTAATGCAACAAGTCATAATACTCTAAAATTCAATATTAAAAAAATGAGGGTACATTTATGAGGCGGAAGTGAAGGGAGATGATGTAGTATTAGGATACCATCCTTCTAGTGAATCCATAACAGGACGGTATGCGGTCAGCATGCCAATGGACTGGATCCCGGCTGTCACAATACCAATGTCTGGATCCCGCCAGGGGCACCATACCAACACTGGAATACCGGCAAGGTAGGTGATTCCCCCCTCTGTGGGTGTCCACGACACTTATAGAGGGAGAATAGAACCTGTTGCGAGCGAAACTCGCCACCGAGCCTGCGAGGGGCTTCTTTGCGCTCGCTTGCATTCCGATGACCAGAATTCCAATGTCGGTATAACGACCGCTGGGATCTGAGCCGCCGTGATCACATACTGATCCCAACAGGACGGTATACTACATCATCTCACCTTATAGAGTGCAGAGATCTGAGGTCCTCAAGTGTCTGATGCAGTATGAGACTTTGCAGGGTGAAGATGCTGTGTGTGTAGAGCTTTATTTTTATATTTTCTCTATCGTCCTAAGTGGATGCTGGGGTTCCTGAAAGGACCATGGGGAATAGCGGCTCCGCAGCAGACAGGGCACAAAAGTAAAGCTTTTACAGGTCAGGTGGTGTGTACTGGCTCCTCCCCCTATGACCCTCCTCCAGACTCCAGTTAGATTTTTGTGCCCGGCCGAGAAGGGTGCAATTCTAGGTGGCTCTCATAAAGAGCTGCTTAGAGAGTTTAGCTTAGGTTTTTTATTTTACAGTGATTCCTGCTGGCAACAGGATCACTGCAACGAGGGACAGAGGGGAGAAGAAGTGAACTCACCTGCGTGCAGGATGGATTGGCTTCTTGGCTACTGGACATGAAGCTCCAGAGGGACGATCACAGGTACAGCCTGGATGGTCACCGGAGCCACGCCGCCGGCCCCCTCACAGATGCTGAAGCAAGAAGAGGTCCAGAATCGGCGGCTGAAGACTCCTGCAGTCTTCTTAAGGTAGCGCACAGCACTGCAGCTGTGCGCCATTTTCCTCTCAGCACACTTCACACGGCAGTCACTGAGGGTGCAGGGCGCTGGGGGGGGGGGCGCCCTGGGAGGCAAATGAAAACCTTTAAAAAGGCTAAAAATACCTCACATATAGCCCCAGAGGCTATATGGAGATATTTACCCCTGCCTAAATGTACTAAATAGCGGGAGACGAGCCCGCCGAAAAAGGGGCGGGGCCTATCTCCTCAGCACACGGCGCCATTTTCTGTCACAGCTCCGCTGGTCAGGAAGGCTCCCAGGTCTCTCCCCTGCACTGCACTACAGAAACAGGGTATAACAGAGAGGGGGGGCAAAATAAATGGCAATATATTAATATAAAAGCAGCTATAAGGGAGCACTTAATCATAAGGCTATCCCTGTCATATATAGCGCTTTTTGGTGTGTGCTGGCAGACTCTCCCTCTGTCTCCCCAAAGGGCTAGTGGGTCCTGTCTTCGTATAGAGCATTCCCTGTGTGTCTGCTGTGTGTCGGTACGTGTGTGTCGACATGTATGAGGACGTTATTGGTGTGGAGGCGGAGCAATTGCCAAATATGAGGATGTCACCTCCTAGGGGGTCGACACCAGAATGGATGCCTTTATTTGTGGAATTACGGGATAGCGTCAACTCGCTTAAGTCGTTTGCCGACATGAGGCGGCCGGACACTCAATTAGTGCCTGTCCAGGCGCCTCAAACACCGTCAGGGGCTGTAAAACGCCCCTTGCCTCAGTCGGTCGACACAGACCCAGACACAGGCACTGATTCCGGTGGTGAAGGTGACGAATTAACCGTATTTTCCAGTAGGGCCACACGTTATATGATTTTGGCAATAAAGGAGATGTTACATTTAGCTGATACTACAGGTACCACTAAACAGGGTATTATGTGGGGTGTGAAAAAACTACCAGTAGTTTTTACCGAATCAGAAGAATTAAATGACGTGTGTGATGAAGCGTGGGGTGCCCCGATAAAAAACTGCTAATTTCAAAGAAGTTATTGGCTTTAAACCCTTTCCCGCCAGAGGTTAGGGAGCGCTGGGAAACACCTCCTAGGGTGGACAAAGCGCTAACACGCTTATCAAAACAAGTGGCGTTACCCTCTCCTGAGACGGCCGCACTTAAAGATCCATCAGATAGGAGGATGGAAAATATCCAAAAAGGTATATACACACATGCAGGTGTTATACTACGACCAGCTATTGCGACTGCCTGGATGTGCAGTGCTGGGGTAGTTTGGTCAGAGTCCCTGATCGAAAATATTGATACCCTGGACAGGGACAATATTTTACTGTCGTTAGAACAAATAAAGGATGCATTTCTTTATATGCGTGATGCACAGAGAGATATCTGCACACTGGCATCACGGGTAAGTGCTATGTCCATTTCGGCCAGAAGAGCTTTATGGACACGACAGTGGACAGGCGATGCGTAGAGGAGTTATTTGGGGTCGGTCTATCGGATTTGGTGGCCACGGCTACGGCCGGGAAATCCACCTTTCTACCTCAAGTCACTCCCCAACAGAAAAAGGCACCGACCTTTCAACCGCAGCCCTTTCGTTCCTTTAAAAATAAGAGAGCAAAGGGCTATTCATATCTGCCACGAGGCAGAGGACGAGGGAAGAGACAGCAACAGGCAGCTCCTTCCCAGGAACAGAAGCCCTCCCCGGCTTCTACAAAAGCCTCAGCATGACGCTGGGGCTTCGCAAGCGGACTCGGGGGCGGTAGGCGGTCGTCTCAAGAATTACAGCGCGCAGTGGGCTCACTCGCAGGTAAATCCCTGGATCCTGCAGATAATATCTCAGGGGTACAGGTTGAAATTAGAGACAGAGCCACCTCGCCGTTTCCTGAAGTCTGCTTTACCAACGTCCCCCTCAGAAAGGGAGACGGTTTTGGAAGCCATTCACAAGCTGTATTCTCAGCAGGTGATAGTCAAGGTACCTCTTCTACAACAAGGGAAGGGGTATTATTCCACTCTTTTTGTGGTACCGAAGCCGGATGGCTCGGTAAGGCCTATTCTAAATCTGAAGTCCTTGAACCTGTACATAAAGAAGTTCAAGTTCAAGATGGAGTCACTCAGAGCAGTGATAGCGAACCTGGAAGAAGGGGACTTTATGGTATCCTTGGACATCAAGGATGCGTATCTCCACGTTCCAATTACCCCTCACACCAGGGGTACCTCAGGTTCGTTGTACAAAACTGTCACTATCAGTTTCAGACGCTGCCGTTTGGTTTGTCCACGGCATCTCGGGTCTTTACAAAGGTAATGGCCGAGATAATATTTCTTCTTCGAAGAAAAGGCGTATTAATTATCCCATAATTGGACGATCTCCTAATAAGGGCAAGGTCCAGAGAACAGCTAGAGATGGGTTTAGCACTATCTCAAGAGGTGCTAAAGCAGCACGGATGGATTCTGAATATTCCAAAATCCCAATTAATGCCGACAACTCGTCTGCTGTTCCTGGGGATGATTCTGGACACAGTTCAGAAAAAGGTTTTTCTTCCCGAAGAAAAAGCCAAGGAGTTATCTGACCTGGTCAGGAACCTCCTAAAACCAGGAAAGGTGTATGTACATCAATGCACAAGAGTCCTGGGAAAAAATGGTAGCTTCTTACGAAGCAATCCCTTTCGGCAGATTCCATGCAAAGGGATCTGTTGGACAAATGGTCAGGGTCGCATCTTCAGATGCACCTGCGGATAACCCTGTCGCCGAGGACAAGGGTATCCCTTCTGTGGTGGTTGCAGGAGGCTCATCTATTGGAGGGCCGCAGATTCGGCATGCAGGATTGGATCCTGGTGACCACGGATGCCAGCCTGAGAGGCTGGGGAGCAGTCACACAGGGAAGAAATTTCCAGGGAGTGTGGTCGAGCCTGAAAAAGTCTCTTCACATAAGCATTCTGGAACTAAGAGCAATCTACAATGCTCTAAGCCAGGCGAAACCTCTGCTTCAAGGAAGACCGGTGTTGATCCAGTCGGACAACATCACGGCAGTCGCCCATGTAAACAGACAGGGCGGCACAAGAAGCAGGAGGGCAATGGCAGAAGCTGCCAGGATCCTTCGCTGGGCGGAGAATCACGTGATAGCACTGTCAGCAGTATTCATCCCGGGCGTGGACAACTGGGAAGCAGACTTCCTCAGCAGACACGACCTTCACCCGGGAGAGTGGGGACTTCATCCAGAAGTTTTCCACATGCTATTAAACCGTTGGGTAAAACCAATGGTGGACATGATGGCGTCTCGCCTCAACAAAACACTGGACAGGTATTGCGCCAGGTCAAGAGATCCGCAGGCAATAGCTGTGGACGCGCTGGTAACACATTGGGTGTACCAGTCGGTATAGGTGTTTCCTCCTCTGCCTCTCATACCAAAGGTATTGAGGATTATACGGCAAAGAGGAGTAAGACTAGTGGCTCCGGATTGGCCAAGAAGGACTTGGTACCCGGAACTTCAAGAGATGGTCACGGACGATCCGTGGCCTCTACTTCTGAGAAGGGACCTGCTTCAGCAGGGTCCCTGTCTTTTTCAAGATTTACCGCGGCTGCGTTTGACGGCATGGCGTTTGAATGCCAGATCCTAAAAGGAAAAGGCATTCCAGAAGAAGTCATTCCTACCTTGATAAAGGCAAGAAAGGAAGTCACCGCGAAGCATTATCGCCGTATTTGGCGAAAATATGTTGCGTGGTGCGAGCAGCGGAGTGCTCCGATGGAGGAATTTCAACTGGGTCGCTTTCCTACATTTCCTGCAATCAGGATTGTCTATGGGTCTCAAATTGGGATCTATTAAGGTTCAAATTTCGGCCCTATCAATATTCTTCCAAAAAGAATTGGCCTCAGTCCCTGAGGTCCAGATTTTTATCAAAGGAGTACTGCATATACAGCCTCCTGTGGTGCCTAAGGTGGCACCGTGGGATCTAAATGTAGTTTTAGATTTCCTCAAATCCAATTGGTTTGAACCACTAAAGAATGTGGATTTGAAATATCTCACATGGAAAGTGACTATGTTACTGGCCCTGGCTTCGGCCGGGAGAGTATCTGAACTGGCGGCTTTGTCTTATAAAAGCCCTTATTTAATTTTCCATTCGACATAGGGCAGAGCTGCGGACGCGTCCGCATTTTCTCCCTAAGGTGGTATCAGCGTTTCACCTGAACCAGCCTATTGTAGTGCCTGCGGCTACAGACGACTTGAAGGACTCCAAGTTGTTGGACGTTGTCAGAGCCTTAAAAATATACATTTAAAGGATGGCTGGAGTCAGAAAATCTGACTCGCTGTTTATACTGTATGCACCCAACAAGTTGGGTGCACCTGCTTCTAAGCAGTCGATTGCTCGTTGGATTTGTAACAAAATTCAACTTGTACATTCTGTGGCAGGCCTGCCACAGCCTAAATCTGTTAAGGCCCATTCCGCAAGGAAGGTGGGCTCATCTTGGGCGGCTGCCCGAGGGGTCTCGGCATTACAACTCTGCCGAGCAGCTACGTGGTCAGGGGAGAACACGTTTGTAAATTTTTACAAATTTGATACCCTGGCAAAGGAGGACCTGGAGTTCTCTCATTCGGTGCTGCAGAGTCATCCGCACTCTCCCGCCCGTTTGGGAGCTTTGGTATAATCCCCATGGTCCTTTCAGGAACCCCAGCATCCACTTAGGACGATAGAGAAAATAAGAATTTACTTACCGATAATTCTATTTCTCGGAGTCCGTAGTGGATGCTGGGCGCCCATCCCAAGTGCGGATTATCTGCAATACTTGTACATAGTTATTGTTAACTAATTCGGGTTATTGTTTAGGAAGCCATCTTTCAGAGGCTCCTCTGTTATCATACTGTTAACTGGGTTTAGATCACAAGTTGTACGGTGTGATTGGTGTGGCTGGTATGAGTCTTACCCGGGATTCAAAATCCTCCCTTATTGTGTACGCTCGTCCGGGCACAGTACCTAACTGGAGTCTGGAGGAGGGTCATAGGGGGAGGAGCCAGTACACACCACCTGACCTGTAAAAGCTTTACTTTTGTGCCCTGTCTCCTGCGGAGCCGCTATTCCCCATGGTCCTTTCAGGAACCCCAGCATCCACTACGGACTCCGAGAAATAGAATTATCGGTAAGTAAATTCTTATTTTTTTAGTTGGATCTGACTACTTCAATGCATTTCTTGTGGATCTGGCTTTTCATATATTTCTGTATTTGTATAGTTTGATATCTTTTATGATAGTGACATGTTATAATAACGCCCACCCCCATAGCCCAAACTTTAACACTTCTTTTTAAAACAGGTCTCTGCACCAATTGATGTCCCACCCACAATTTCCACAGCTCCGCCCACAAGGGGGGCCCTGCCTGTTTTGTCAGCACTGGGCCCCACAAGTTCTGATTGCATCCCTGTCTGGAATCCCGACACCGCGCAGAATCCCATCGCTGGAACCCTGACTGACGGCATCCCGAAGGTGAGTACTGGGGTGAGGGTGAGGGTGAGGGCCTGGGGTGGGGGGGTTAGGGATAGCCATAGCCGCCACCCCGTGTCCTTATCCCTTGCCGCCACCCTCTGTGATTAGCCGTAGTTGACACCCCCTGTGTCCTTAGCCCTAGCCGCCACCCCAGACGAGTTAGGGTAGGGGGCAGGGGAGGGGTAAATTAATTACCCCATCCCCAGTTGGCATTCTAAAAGTCGCATGCTGCGGTCGGTCATGTGACAGACAGCATCCTGACCACCAGCATTTAGTATCACCACAGTGGGGTTGCATCTGATGCGACAATGCCATGCAAGTGGCAAGATTTAACATGTGCAGAGAGAGTTAGATTTGGGTGGGTTATTTTGTTTCTGTGCAGGGTAAATACTGGCTGCTTTATTTTTACACTGCAAATTAGATTGCAGATTGAACACACCACACCCAAATCTAACTCTCTCTGCACATGTTAAATCTGTCTCCCCTGCAGTGCACATGGTTTTGTCCAATTGCTACCAAAAATCCTGCTGCAATCAACTTGGAATTACCCCCCATGTCACTAGCGTTAGTGAGCGGGCCAACCGGACGATGTCACAAGCGACTGCAAGCACCCTTTATATCAGGCATACACACTGACCGATATGCCCAATAAGTCAATATGGGGACCTATGAGGTCTTAATCAGGCTCTGCTGTTCATATGATGATCAGTGCTGCAAGTATGGTGGTACGAGGCGGTATGTTGTACCGATAAGAAATTCCCAGCCGGTACGCCGTACCGCTGGACCGCCACCTTGGAGACACTGGGTGTTGGAGAGAGGAGAGCGCAGCATGCGCCTCTCCTCTCCTGCCTGCCCAGTCACTCCTGAGTGCGGTGGCGGTGTGCACTGAAACGGCGGTTCGGGAGCCAATCAGAGCTTGCGGACCGGCAGCCAATCAGGAGCCGTCGCTGCCGGCCCTGATTGGCTCGCGGACCGGAGCCAGATCTAATATACAGAATGCCGCAGGAGGACTCGGAGACTGGACTGAGGGCAGGAGAGGGACAGGAGGGGTGCGTGCTATGCTCTCCTCTCCCCAGCAGCAGCAGAAGACAGTGCCAGCCCCAGGCAGCAGCAACAATGGTGAGTTGCACTGCTGGGGCATATCTGGCACTCTGGGGGCATATGTATCTGGCACTGTGGGGGCATGTGTATCTGGCACTGTGGGGGCATATCTGGCACTGTGGGGGCATATGTATCTGGCACTCTGGGGGCATATGTGTATCTGGCACTGTGGGGCCATATCTAGCATTGTGGGGTCATGTGTATCTAGCACTCTGGGGGCATATCTAGCACTCTGGGGGCAAGTGTATCAGGCACTGTGGGGGCATGTGTATCAGGCACTGTGGGGGCATATCTAGCACTGTGGCGGCATATGTATCTGGCAATGTGAGGGCATATCTAGCACTGTAGGGGCATGTGTATCTGGCACTGTGGGGGCATATCTGGCACTGTGGGGGCATATGTGTATCTGGCGCAGTGGGGGCATATGTGTATCTGGCGCAGTGGGGTATATCTGACACTGTGGGGGCATATGTGTATCTGGCACTCTGATGCAATGTGTATCTGACACTGTGGGGGCATATATGGCACTACTGGGGGCATTTGTGCATCTGGCACCGTGGGGCATTTGTGCATCTGGCACCGTGGGGCATTTGTGCATCTGGCACTGTAGGAGCATATCTGGCATGGTGGGGGTGTATCTGGCACTGTGGGGGCATATGTGTATCTGGCACTATTGGGGTCATATGTGTATCTGGCCCCCCCATATGTGTATCATGCCCTCATTTTCATTGGCCACGCCCCATGTGGCCACACCCATCAGTACCTATAAGACATTTTTTCTACTTGCACCATTGATGATGATATACGAGTGGTGTGCATTAAGTATCTGGATGTGCAGTGCATACTGTAGGTAGAGTAGACACAATGGGGGTCATTCCAAGTTGATCGCACGCTGCAACTTTTTGCAGCCCATGCGATCAACTAGACGCCGCCTATGGGGGAGTGTATTTTTGCATAGCAAGGTTGCGATCGCTTGTGCAGCCCTGCTATGCAAAAAAAGTTTTGTGTAGAACAAGACCAGGGTAAGAGTTACTTACCCTGTGCGATCAATCTAGCGTTGCAGGTCCCTGAATTGACATCAGACATCCGCCCTCCAAACGCCTCGACACGCCTGCGCTTGGATCTCCACGGCCAGAAAACGGTGAGTTTACGCCCGGTTCCACCTACCTCCTGTCAATCTTCTTGCGGTCGCCGCTGCGACCACTTTCTTCGTTAGCGGCATCGCTGCCGGCGACAGCCGTCACTGGGCAACGACGCGTCTGCACAATGCGGCCGCCGCGCATGCGCAGTTCTGACCCGATCGCATGGCTGCGAAGATGCGCAGCGCGCAATCGGGTCGGAATGACCCCCAACATGACTGATTGTGAACTGTAATCTCTGTCTAAAGTTATTGTGAAATGTCACGGCACAGAACCATATACAAGCAGTACTGCACACCGAAGAAGTCAGCATGTTCACTTCCTTCACAAACTAAATATGGAGCTCAACAGAGGCCACTGGAGAGCCATGATCTTCTACGACAAAGAGTGGTCTGCTACAGCACGATAGGTTTGACCGACTGCGAGCTGAGTTCGGGGAGGAAGCACCGTCCCAAAACACTGTGCTTGAGTGGTTTGCAGGATTTCAGTGTGAGAGATGGTCCCTGTAAGATGACCTGTGTCCGCCATCACTGATGACAACGTTACTGCCATGCAGGCCATAGTTGAGGTGGACACCAGGGTGGCCGTGGCCCAGTTAGGGAAGGAGATAGGCATCTCATCTGGATCCAGCCGCTTGATACTCCACTAAAAGCTTAGCCTGACAAGGTTTCTGCATGATGGATGCCCCATCAGCTGACTCAAGAGCAGAAGGAAGCTCAGGTCACTTGGTGCCGTAAAACATGCTGGCCAGATTTGATGGCAGTCACTCAAACTCTGTCTGGGAGATCATCTATGGCAATGAATCCTGGATCTACAGTTTCGACCCCAAGACCAAACAACAGTTGGCCTAGTGGACCCCAGTTGGAGGTGCGCAGCTTGGCCAAGCAGATGGTGGCTGTTTTTTTGTGGCAAAGAATGGTCATACAGCTATCATACCACTCATGCAGCAGTGCAACATCACTGTGTACGCCAACCAATGCCTGCTGCAAGTGCTGGAATCCATTACGAGACGCCATCTAAGAACTCACGCTTGTGGTACCTTTCTCCATCACAATAATGCACCTGCCCACAAGTCCAGGAAAGTGGTGAATTTTCTGTCCAATGAACGTATCTAGGAGCTTGGTCATCCGCCATACAGTCCAGTGTACCAGGCACACTAGGTAAGTACTTTTGTTGCAAATTAATTGATAGAAAGTCGCAGATTACGCATAACGTTACAAGGCGCATGGCATGGCACAGGTTGCTCGTACCAGACTACAGTCTTTTGCCTGTTTACCCAGATTAGCGTCTGAGTAACACACAGAAATTCATGAAATGCCAGCGTCAGTAATTAGTATACCCTTGGCGCTACTAAATGGCAGAGTTTGTGGTGCACCATACAGAGCTATTAGGTGGGATTTGAGAATAGTTGTTTGTGGACACATCTGTATCACATTATATGGATACTCGGAATGAGCGTATTATTTGCTAAACCACAGTCATCTGTATTGGAATTAAGTGGAGGTTATTGTGGAGCTTTGACAGCCTAATCTTTGACCAAATTACAGTAATTTACTGTTCAAATATCATAGAAATAAATAAAGAATAAAAGCAATTAGACTGGGAAGGTTACGCTTTGTAAACCATCTGTTTGCCGTAATTCCATGTGAGAAATGTCACAGTACAAAGGAGTGCTGGAATATTTCAACATTTAAATTTTGAATTTAACCCAACTTTTAGGAATGAAATACTTGTAATTTTATTGCCCCACGCCACTTTCCACTACCCCCTCATAATGACCCCCATTAGTGTAATATTCTGTAGTAAACTTATTGTAATAGAGATTGCAGCACGAACCGCAATGTCTACATAAACCACAGCATGGGCAGCAGTGTCTGCATAGATAGAGTGACCATATTATCTTTTACCTGGGATGCTCATGGATTACACAGGTTCTGGGGCTGATTAAAACCAGCTGAAATGTAGGCTTGAAGTTAGCCAGCCACAGAACCTGTGTAATCCATGAGCGTCCCAGGTAAAAGGGATAATATGGTCACCCTAGCATAGACTGCAGCAAAGACCGTAGTGTCTGCATAAACAGCAGCACGGACTGCAATGTCTTCATAAGCCACAGCGTGGACTACAGAGTCTGTGTCAGACTTGGTTTTGTCTGTGTCCCCGGAGGGGGCGCTAGTGGGTCAGTGGAGGTAGGGGGGAGAAAGTGAGGAGGCTGGATTAAGTTTCTGCGCATGGGCGCAATGATGTTTATTAACACAAAGTTCACAAAAGGCAGCAGAAATAAACAATAAGGAATGCAATGTCAATGGTACAGCGTGGAAGCTGAAAGTCTATGGCAACAGAGATATGACAATGGATGAATGATAATTGATGAATGATGACTGATGAATAATAACTGATGATAATCTGGTATGGGAACCAGAGCAGTTTAAAACATGGAGCCAGCAAAGATGTTAACATACAGCAAACCTGGTAGCAGAGGCAGGAGACTGACAACGTTCACAGTGCAGATGATGAGGCACAGGCAGCAAGCAAGCTGCATCACAGGTGAGGAGATGGAATGCACCTGGAGCGAGTCTCTACTGCTAGGCTGAAGCACACTGGGTTGGTGATTAGTGTGAAGCCTGGAAACAGAAGCAGGTGTTGCTGCGGCTTGTAGTTCCACGGAGCTGTGAGAGGATAACCTGGAGCACAAAGTCACAGGTAGGTAACCAGGAACACGGAGGTGTAGGTAGGTAACCAGGAACACGGAGGTGTAGGTAGGTAACCAGGAACACGGAGGAACAGGTACCAGATCCAGACACATGGGTCGCAGGAGTGACACAAAGTTCAGGATAACCACAGGCTCACCCTGCAGCTTCTGATATACCCCCTGGTGTGCAGGCATTGGTTGGAGTGGGAAAAGGAGGTGCGGCCAAGCACCGGATTGGCCGCCGTACTCTGACCGATGGAGACTGTCATGGCGGCGCCCATGCCGCGGCCCGGCGGGAACGCGGCGTGCTCACACACCCGCTGTCACAGGAGCGTTCATAGGCCCAGGATGACGTCTGGCGGCAGAGGTGCGGATGACAGCAGAACGTAGGAACCCCGGACGGAGTCCGCACCGACGGACAGATGTCACTGTGGTGAGTCGATTCCTGACAGTACCCCCTCCTTTATGGGTGGGCACCGAACACCCACGTGGCTTGGAAGGATGAGTGCTGTGGAAGACACGGACCAACCTTGGAGCATGGACATCTGACGAATTCACCCAACTTCTCTCCTCCGGACCATAACCGGACCAGTCGATAAGATATTGTAAACGACCATACCGACAACGGGAATCCAGAATCTTCTCGACCTCGAACTCTACGCCCCGCTGAGTTCGAACTTTGGGACCGACTGGAAGAGCTCTTTGGAAGCGATTCAGGACTAATGGTCTGAGGAGAGAGACATGAAAGGCATTAGGTATTCGTAATGAAGGTGGTAACTTAAGCTTGTAGGCCACAGGACTGATGACTCTGTCAATAGAAAAGGGACCGATGAAACGTGGTGCGAATTTCATCGACGGGACTCTAAGACGGAGGTTCCGAGTAGAAAGCCAAACCTTGTCACCAGGTTTCAGGCTAGGAACTGCACGTCTTTTGCGGTCAGCAAAGAATTTATACCGGCTGGAGGCCTTCTTGAGGGAAGCATGAATCTTCCTCCAGGTTGAAGAAAACTGACTCAGGACAGCAGTGGCAGCAGGAACATCAATGTGAGGGAGTTCTTGAAAATCTGGAACACGAGGATGTTGTCCATATACAGCAAAGAACGGAGTTGTCTCAGTAGCGGTGTGGTAGCGGAAGTTATGGGCAAATTCGGCCCACGGGAGCAGATCCAACCAGTCATCTTGAGAAGATGAAATATAAAGTCTTAAAAAGGTTTCCAATTCCTGGTTTACCCTCTCTGTCTGCCCATTCGTCTGAGGGTGGTAAGCTGACGAGAACTTCAGTTTAACTTGCATGGCAGAACAGAGGGCTCTCCAAAACCTCGCTACAAACTGAACACCTCGGTCGGATATTATTTCCGAGGGTAGTCCATGTAGACGGAAAATCTCCCGTAGGAAGATTTGGGCGAGTTTTGGGGCAGAAGGGAGACCCTGGAGAGGAACGAAATGGGCCATTTTGGTAAATCTATCCACCACAACCCAGATGGTATTATATCCTTGAGAAGGGGGCAGGTCGGAGATAAAATCCATGGACAGATGTGACCAGGGGCGACTGGGAACAGATAATGGTTGTAACTGACCTGCTGGAGACTGACGAGGAGTCTTGTGCTGCGCACACTTAGGACAGGATGCCACGAAATCTTGGATGTCAGCTTTCATCTTCGGCCACCAGTACGTCTCAGAGAGGAACTTGAAGGTTTTCAGGACACCAGGATGTCCAGTGAACTTGGACTGATGAGCCCAAGACAACAACTTGGGACGGAGTTCTGGGGAAACAAAAATCTTACCAGGAGGAGGAGCAGGAGAAACTTGAGATGTGGCAAATACCACTGGACTCAGGATGGAATGCGGAACTGAGTCAGACGTTTCCTCTTCGGACTCCATAGATCGGGATAAGGCGTCAGCTTTAATATTCTGAGAACCTGGGCGGAAATGAAGCTTAAAGTTAAAACGGGAGAAAAACATAGCCCACCGGGACTGGCGAGGATTAAGGCACTGGGCTGCCTTTAAATAAAGCAGATTCTTATGATCCGTGTAGATGTTGAACGGATGTTTGGCCCCTTCCAGGAGATACCTCCATTCCTCAAGGGCCAGCTTGATCGCCAGTAGTTCTTGATCTCCAATGGAGTAGTTAGTTTCTGCAGGGAGGAATTTACGAGAATAGAATCCACAAGGGTGAATCTTCCCATCAGTTCCCTTCTGGGAGAGAACAGCTCCAACTCCTACTGTAGAGGCATCCACCTCCAACTCGAACGGTTTGTTTATATCTGGTTGAGACAGAACTGGAGCAGACATAAAGGCCAGCTTGATCTTTTGAAATGCCGCTAAAGCTTCTTCTGACCAGTTGGAATGATCTGCCCCTTTCCGAGTTAAGTTGGTAATAGGAGCGATGAGAGTTGAGAATCCTCGGATAAACTTCCTATAGTAATTGGCGAATCCCAGGAATCGCTGAATAGACTTGAGAGAATTTGGAATGGACCAATTGGCAATGGCTTCCAACTTTGTCGGGTCCATTTGGAGATCCGATCCGGAAATTATATACCCCAGGAAGGGTATAGAGGAAACTTCAAAGGTGCACTTGGATAGTTTACCGTAGAGCCGGTTCTCACGAAGACGTCGGAGGACTTCACGGACTTGTAGACGATGAGAGGAAAGGTCTTGGGAGAAGATGAGGATATCATCCAGATAAACCACAAGATATTTATACAGAACGTCACGGAAGATTTCGTTCACAAAGTGCTGGAACACTGCTGGGGCATTACTCAACCCGAATGGCATTACCAGGTACTCGTAATGACCATCTCGAGTGTTAAAAGCTGTCTTCCATTCGTCACCACTCCGGATTCTGATGAGGTTGTAGGCACCGCGGAGATCTAACTTAGTGAAGATGCGGGCTCCCTTAACTCTGTCAAACAATTCGGTGATGAGTGGTAATGGATAGCTATTTTTGATGGTAATGTCATTGAGACCCCGGTAGTCGATGCATGGACGTAATCCTCCATCCTTTTTCTTAACAAAGAAGAAGCCCGCACCAGCGAGTGAAGATGAGGAACGGATAAATCCTTTCTGTAAGTTCTCCCTGATATAGTTGCTCATCGCTTCAGTTTCTGGAACGGACAACGGATAGGTACGCCCCCTAGGTGGTTTCTTGCCGGGAATGAGGTCAATGGGGCAATCCCACTCTCTATGGGGCGGCAGAACGTCAGCGGCATTTTCACTGAAGACGTCAGAGAAATCTTGGTAAGCCGCAGGAAGACTTGACTGGGTTTTAACTTCAGTAGACTTGATGGGACAAACTTGGGCTAAACAGGACTGGCGGCAATGTGAACCCCAGGAAGTAAGTTGCAACGTAGACCAATCAATCTGTGGATTATGTAGTTGGAGCCAGGGCATACCCAAAACGACCTCTTGGGTTGCCTGAGGAATAACTAAGAACTTTATTAATTCTGAGTGCAGGAACCCAACTCCCAGAACTACTGGTACAGTTTGGTGAGAGATATTCCCCTTGGAGATTCGGCTACCATCTACAGCGGTAATGTAGACTGGGTATGAGAGTTCACAGACAGGCAAACAAAACTTATCTACCGCAGCTTGGGTGATGAAGTTTCCTGCGGCTCCACAGTCCACTAACGCAGATGCAGATTGAAGACCAGCCGAAGTTTCAAAAGTCACGGGAAGGATAAGGTCTTGATTTGAAGGAGCTTGACTAGAAGATCCCAACTTGACTCCTCCTTTACAAGTCAGGATCTGGCGTTTCCCGAACGCACTGTACAAGAATTAATCTGGTGACCTGCAGCCGCACAATAAAGACACAGTCTCTCACGAAGTTTTCTTGACCGCTCCTCAGGAGTTAGGCGGGACCTATTTATTTGCATAGGCTCATCAGAAGGTGGAGGCTGAAATTGTACAGAAGGTACCATTCTTGACCTGCGCGGCTCACTACGAGCACGTTCACTGTTGCGTTCGCGAATGCGAGAGTCCAACTTGATGCACAGGGAAATTAAATCAGACAATTGCTCAGGGAGATCGCGGGTTGCCAGTTCATCCTTGATCCGATCTGAAAGTCCATGCCAGAAGGCTGCTACCAGGGCTTGATTGTTCCACTGAATCTCTGCGGCTAACGTCTGGACCTGGATGACATACTGTCCCATACTACGAGTACCTTGACGAAGTTGAATAAGATCTGCAGAGGCTGACGTTGCACGACCCGGCTCATCAAAGATTCGTTTGAAGGTTGACACGAATTCAGCGTAGTTGTTCATCAGAGGATCAGCACGTTCCCACAGAGGAGACACCCAACTCAAGGCAGAACCAGAGAGCAGTGAGATGATGTAGGCAACCTTGGATCTTGGCGTGGGGAAATTGTGTGATAATAATTCGAACTGGATTTCACATTGGTTAAGAAACCCGCGACATGACTTTGGGCTGCCATCATACTTGCTAGGCACGGGCAGGTGCAAGCGTGACACTGGTGTTGATGCAGCCGGCATGGAAGAACTCACAGCACTTGCAGGTGCTGGAGTAACTGGAACTGTAGTAGTAAGTACACTAGGCAGGGTTTGCTGTAGTGTATCAATCCGGGAGGACATCCCTTGCAGGAACTGAAACATCTGCTGCTGCACAGCCTCTTGACCATCCAAGCGGGAGACCAGATTTTGTAAGGCCTCTGACCCCACACTCCGACCACCGTCCGAGTCCATCGATCCTGAACTTACTGTCAGACTTGGTTTTGTCTGTGTCCCCGGAGGGGGCGCTAGTGGGTCAGTGGAGGTAGGAGGGAGAAAGTGAGGAGGCTGGATTAAGTTTCTGCGCATGGGCGCAATGATGTTTATTAACACAAAGTTCACAAAAGGCAGCAGAAATAAACAATAAGGAATGCAATGTCAATGGTACAGCGTGGAAGCTGAAAGTCTATGGCAACAGAGATATGACAATGGATGAATGATAATTGATGAATGATGACTGATGAATAATAACTGATGAATGGTAACTGATGATAATCTGGTATGGGAACCAGAGCAGTTTAAAACATGGAGCCAGCAAAGGGTGTGTTTTGGATTCGGGTGTTTTTTTAAAAAAACACTAAAAAACAGCTTAAATCATAGAATTTGGGGGTCATTTTGATCCCAAAGTATTATTAACCTCAAAAACCATAATTTCCACTCATTTTCAGTCTATTCTGAATACCTCACACCTCACAATATTATTTTTAGTCCTAAAATTTGCACCTAGGTCGCTGGATGACTAAGCTAAGCGACCCTAGTGGCAGACACAAACACCGTGCCCATCTAGGAGTGGCACTGCAGTGTCACGCAGGATGGCCCTTCCAAAAAACACTCCCCAAACAGCACATGACGCAAAGAAAAAAAGAGGCGCAATGAGGTAGCTGTGTGAGTAAGATAAGCGACCCTAGTGGCCGACACAAACACCGGGCCCATCTAGGAGTGGCACTGCAGTGTCACGCAGGATGGCCCTTCCAAAAAACCCTCCCCAAACAGCACATGACGCAAAGAAAAAAAGAGGCGCAATGAGGTAGCTGTGTGAGTAAGATAAGCGACCCTAGTGGCCGACACAAACACCGGGCCCATCTAGGAGTGGCACTGCAGTGTCACGCAGGATGGCCCTTCCAAAAAACCCTCCCCAAACAGCACATGACGCAAAGAAAAAAAGAGGCGCAATGAGGTAGCTGTGTGAGTAAGATAAGCGACCCTAGTGGCCGATACAAACACCGTGCCCATCTAGGAGTGGCACTGCAGTGTCACGCAGGATGGCCCTTCCAAAAAACCCTCCCTAAACAGCACATGACGCAAAGAAAAAAAGAGGCGCAATGAGGTAGCTGTGTGAGTAAGATAAGCGACCCTAGTGGCCGACACAAACACCGGGCCCATCTAGGAGTGGCACTGCAGTGTCACGCAGGATGGCCCTTCCAAAAAACCCTCCCCAAACAGCACATGACGCAAAGAAAAAAAGAGGCGCAATGAGGTAGCTGTGTGAGTAAGATAAGCGACCCTAGTGGCCGACACAAACACTGGGCCCATCTAGGAGTGGCACTGCAGTGTCACGCAGGATGGCCCTTCCAAAAAACCCTCCCCAAACAGCACATGACGCAAAGGAAAAAAAAAACGCAATGAGGTAGCTGTGTGAGTAAGATAAGCGACCCTAGTGGCCGACACAAACACCGGGCCCATCTAGGAGTGGCACTGCAGTGTCACGCAGGATGGCCCTTCCAAAAAACCCTCCCCAAACAGCACATGACGCAAAGAAAAAAAGAGGCGCAATGAGGTAGCTGTGTGAGTAAGATAAGCGACCCTAGTGGCCGACACAAACACCGGGCCCATCTAGGAGTGGCACTGCAGTGTCACGCAGGATGGCCCTTCCAAAAAACCCTCCCCAAACAGCACATGACGCAAAGAAAAAAAGAGGCGCAATGAGGTAGCTGTGTGAGTAAGATAAGCGACCCTAGTGGCCGACACAAACACCGTGCCCATCTAGGAGTGGCACTGCAGTGTCACGCAGGATGGCCCTTCCAAAAAACCCTCCTCAAACAGCACATGACGCAAAGAAAAAAAGAGGCGCAATGAGGTAGCTGTGTGAGTAAGATAAGCGACCCTAGTGGCCGACACAAACACCGGGCCCATCTAGGAGTGGCACTGCAGTGTCACGCAGGATGGCCCTTCCAAAAAACCCTCCCCAAACAGCACATGACGCAAAGAAAAAAAGAGGCGCAATGAGGTAGCTGTGTGAGTAAGATAAGCGACCCTAGTGGCCGACACAAACACCGGGCCCATCTAGGAGTGGCACTGCAGTGTCACGCAGGATGGCCCTTCCAAAAAACCCTCCCCAAACAGCACATGACGCAAAGAAAAAAAGAGGCGCAATGAGGTAGCTGTGTGAGTAAGATAAGCGACCCTAGTGGCCGACACAAACACCGGCCCATCTAGGAGTGGCACTGCAGTGTCACGCAGGATGGCCCTTCCAAAAAACCCTCCCCAAACAGCACATGACGCAAAGAAAAAAAGAGGCGCAATGAGGTAGCTGTGTGAGTAAGATAAGCGACCCTAGTGGCCGACACAAACACCGGGCCCATCTAGGAGTGGCACTGCAGTGTCACGCAGGATGGCCCTTCCAAAAAACATTCCACAAACAGCACATGACGCAAAGAAAAATTAAAGAAAAAAGAGGTGCAAGATGGAATTGTCCTTGGGCCCTCCCACCCACCCTTATGTTGTATAAACAGGACATGCACACTTTAACCAACCCATCATTTCAGTGACAGGGTCTGCCACACGACTGTGACTGAAATGACGGGTTGGTTTGGACCCCCACCAAAAAAGAAGCAATTAATCTCTCCTTGCACAAACTGGCTCTACAGAGGCAAGATGTCCACCTCATCATCATCCTCCGATATATCACCGTGTACATCCCCCTCCTCACAGATTATCAATTCGTCCCCACTGGAATCCACCATCTCAGCTCCCTGTGTACTTTGTGGAGGCAATTGCTGCTGGTCAATGTCTCCACGGAGGAATTGATTATAATTCATTTTAATGAACATCATCTTCTCCACATTTTCTGGATGTAACCTCGTACGCCGATTGCTGACAAGGTGAGCGGCGGCACTAAACACTCTTTCGAAGTACACACTTGTGGGAGGGCAACTTAGGTAGAATAAAGCCAGTTTGTGCAAGGGCCTCCAAATTGCCTCTTTTTCCTGCCAGTATAAGTACGGACTGTGTGACGTGCCTACTTGGATGCGGTCACTCATATAATCCTCCACCATTCTTTCAATGGTGAGAGAATCATATGCAGTGACAGTAGACGACATGTCCGTAATCGTTGTCAGGTCCTTCAGTCCGGACCAGATGTCAGCATCAGCAGTCGCTCCAGACTGCCCTGCATCACCGCCAGCGGGTGGGCTCGGAATTCTGAGCCTTTTCCTCGCACCCCCAGTTGCGGGAGAATGTGAAGGAGGAGATGTTGACAGGTCGCGTTCCGCTTGACTTGACAATTTTCTCACCAGCAGGTCTTTCAACCCCAGCAGACTTGTGTCTGCCGGAAAGAGAGATCCAAGGTAGGCTTTAAATCTAGGATCGAGCACGGTGGCCAAAATGTAGTGCTCTGATTTCAACAGATTGACCACCCGTGAATCCTTGTTAAGCGAATTAAGGGCTCCATCCACAAGTCCCACATGCCTAGCGGAATCGCTCCGTGTTAGCTCCTCCTTCAATGTCTCCAGCTTCTTCTGCAAAAGCCTGATGAGGGGAATGACCTGACTCAGGCTGGCAGTGTCTGAACTGACTTCACGTGTGGCAAGTTCAAAGGGCATCAGAACCTTGCACAACGTTGAAATCATTCTCCACTGTGCTTGAGACAGGTGCATTCCACCTCCTATATCGTGCTCAATTGTATAGGCTTGAATGGCCTTTTGCTGCTCCTCCAACCTCTGAAGCATATAGAGGGTTGAATTCCACCTCGTTACCACTTCTTGCTTCAGATGATGGCAGGGCAGGCTCAGTAGTTTTTGGTGGTGCTCCAGTCTTCTGTACGTGGTGCCTGTACGCCGAAAGTGTCCCGCAATTCTTCTGGCCACCGACAGCATCTCTTGCACGCCCCTGTCGTTTTTTTAAAAATTCTGCACCACCAAATTCAAGGTATGTGCAAAACATGGGACGTGCTGGAATTTGCCCATATTTAATGCACACACAATATTGCGTGCGTTGTCCGATGCCACAAATCCACAGGAGAGTCCAATTGGGGTAAGCCATTCCGCGATGATCTTCCTCAGTTGCCGTAAGAGGTTTTCAGCTGTGTGCGTATTCTGGAAAGCGGTGATACAAAGCGTAGCCTGCCTAGGAAAGAGTTGGCGTTTGCGAGATGCTGCTACTGGTGCCGCCGCTGCTGTTCTTGCGGCGGGAGTCCATACATCTACCCAGTGGGCTGTCACAGTCATATAGTCCTGACCCTGCCCTGCTCCACTTGTCCACATGTCCGTGGTTAAGTGGACATTGGGTACAGCTGCATTTTTTAGGACACTGGTGAGTCTTTTTCTGAGGTCTGTGTACATTTTCGGTATCGCCTGCCTAGAGAAGTGGAACCTAGATGGTATTTGGTAACGGGGGCACACTACCTCAAGAAATTGTGTAGTTCCCTGTGAACTAACGGCGGATACCGGACGCACGTCTAACACCAACATAGTTGTCAAGGCCTCAGTTATCCGCTTTGCAGCAGGATGACTGCTGTGATATTTCATCTTCCTCGCAAAGGACTGTTGGACAGTCAATTGCTTACTGGAAGTAGTACAAGTGGTCTTCCGACTTCCCCTCTGGGATGACCATCGACTCCCAGCAGCAACAACAGCAGCGCCAGCAGCAGTAGGCGTTACACGCAAGGATGCATCGGAGGAATCCCAGGCAGGAGAGGAATTGTCAGAATTTCCAGTGACATGGCCTGCAGGACTATTGGCATTCCTGGGGAAGGAGGAAATAGACACTGAGGGAGTTGGTGGGGTGGTTTGCGTGAGCTTGGTTACAAGAGGAAGGGATTTACTGGTCAGTGGACTGCTTCCGCTGTCACCCAAAGTTTTTGAACTTGTCACTGACTTATTATGAATGCGCTGCAGGTGACGTATAAGGGAGGATGTTCCGAGGTGGTTAACGTCCTTACCCCTACTTATTACAGCTTGACAAAGGCAACACACGGCTTGACACCTGTTGTCCGCTTTTCTGTTGAAATACTTCCACACTGAAGAGCTGATTTTTTTGGTATTTTCACCAGGCATGTCAACGGCCATATTCCTCCCACGGACAACAGGTGTCTCCCCGGGTGCCTGACTTAAACAAACCACCTCACCATCAGAATCCTCCTGGTCAATTTCCTCCCCAGCGCCAGCAACACCCATATCCTCCTCATCCTGGTGTACTTCAACACTGACATCTTCAATCTGACTATCAGGAACTGGACTGCGGGTGCTCCTTCCAGCACTTGCAGGGGGCGTGCAAATGGTGGAAGGCGCATGCTCTTCACATCCAGTGTTGGGAAGGTCAGGCATCGCAACCGACACAATTGGACTCTCCTTGTGGATTTGGGATTTCGAAGAACGCACAGTTCTTTGCGGTGCTTTTGCCAGCTTGAGTCTTTTCAGTTTTCTAGCGAGAGGCTGAGTGCTTCCATCCTCATGTGAAGCTGAACCACTAGCCATGAACATAGGCCAGGGCCTCAGCCGTTCCTTGCCACTCCGTGTGGTAAATGGCATATTGGCAAGTTTACGCTTCTCCTCCGACAATTTTATTTTAGGTTTTGGAGTCCTTTTTTTACTGATATTTGGTGTTTTGGATTTGACATGCTCTGTACTATGACATTGGGCATCGGCCTTGGCAGACGACGTTGCTGGCATTTCATCGTCTCGGCCATGACTAGTGGCAGCAGCTTCAGCACGAGGTGGAAGTGGATCTTGATCTTTCCCTAATTTTGGAACCTCAACATTTTTGTTCTCCATATTTTAATAGGCACAACTAAAAGGCACCTCAGGTAAACAATGGAGATGGATGGATACTAGTATACTTATGGATGGACTGCCGAGTGCCGACACAGAGGTAGCTACAGCCGTGGACTAACGTACTGTGTCTGCTGCTAATATAGACTGGATGATTGATAATGAGATGAAATCAATATATATATGTATGTATATATAATATCACTAGTACTGCAGCCGGACAGGTAGATAATATATTTATTAGGTAATGATGACTGATGACGGACCTGCTGGACACTGTCAGCTCAGCAGCACCGCAGACTGCTACAGTAAGCTACTATACTATAGTAGTATGTACAAAGAAGAAAGAAAAGAAAAAAACCACGGGTAGGTGGTATACAATTATGGATGGACTGCCGAGTGCCGACACAGAGGTAGCTACAGCCGTGGACTACCGTACTGTGTCTGCTGCTAATATAAACTGGATGATTGATAATGAGATGAAATCAATATATATATATATGTATGTATATATAATATCACTAGTACTGCAGCCGGACAGGTAGATAATATATTTATTAGGTAATGATGACTGATGACGGACCTGCTGGACACTGTCAGCTCAGCAGCACCGCAGACTGCTACAGTAAGCTACTATACTATAGTAGTATGTACAAAGAAGAAAGAAAAAAAAAAACACGGGTAGGTGGTATACAATTATGGATGGACTGCCGAGTGCCGACACAGAGGTAGCTACAGCCGTGGACTAACGTACTGTGTCTGCTGCTAATATAGACTGGATGATTGATAATGAGATGAAATCAATATATATATGTATGTATATATAATATCACTAGTACTGCAGCCGGACAGGTAGATAATATATTTATTAGGTAATGATGACTGATGACGGACCTGCTGGACACTGTCAGCTCAGCAGCACCGCAGACTGCTACAGTAAGCTACTATACTATAGTAGTATGTACAAAGAAGAAAGAAAAAAAAAACACGGGTAGGTGGTATACAATTATGGATGGACTGCCGAGTGCCGACACAGAGGTAGCTACAGCCGTGGACTAACGTACTGTGTCTGCTGCTAACATAGACTGGATGATTGATAATGAGATGAAATCAATATATATATGTATGTATATATAATATCACTAGTACTGCAGCCGGACAGGTAGATAATATATTTATTAGGTAATGATGACTGATGACGGACCTGCTGGACACTGTCAGCTCAGCAGCACCGCAGACTGCTACAGTAAGCTACTATACTATAGTAGTATGTACAAAGAAGAAAGAAAAAAAAAAACCACGGGTAGGTGGTATACAATTATGGATGGACTGCCGAGTGCCGACACAGAGGTAGCTACAGCCGTGGACTAACGTACTGTGTCTGCTGCTAATATAGACTGGATGATTGATAATGAGATGAAATCAATATATATATGTATGTATATATAATATCACTAGTACTGCAGCCGGACAGGTAGATAATATATTTATTAGGTAATGATGACTGATGACGGACCTGCTGGACACTGTCAGCTCAGCAGCACCGCAGACTGCTACAGTAAGCTACTATACTATAGTAGTATGTACAAAGAAGAAAGAAAAAAAAAAACACGGGTAGGTGGTATACAATTATGGATGGACTGCCGAGTGCCGACACAGAGGTAGCTACAGCCGTGGACTAACGTACTGTGTCTGCTGCTAATATAGAGTCTAGACTGGATGATAAATTATTGATAATGAGATGAAATCAATATAATATCACTAGTACTGCAGCCGGACAGGTACTATATATATTTATTATGTAATGACTGATGACGGACCTGCTGGACACTGTCAGCTCAGCAGCACCGCAGACTGCTACAGTAAGCTACTATACTATAGTAGTATGTACAAAGAAGAAAGAAAAAAAAAACCACGGGTAGGTGGTATACAATTATGGATGGACTGCCGAGTGCCGACACAGAGGTAGCTACAGCCGTGGACTAACGTACTGTGTCTGCTGCTAATATAGACTGGATGATTGATAATGAGATGAAATCAATATATATATGTATGTATATATAATATCACTAGTACTGCAGCCGGACAGGTAGATAATATATTTATTAGGTAATGATGACTGATGACGGACCTGCTGGACACTGTCAGCTCAGCAGCACCGCAGACTGCTACAGTAAGCTACTATACTATAGTAGTATGTACAAAGAAGAAAGAAAAAAAAACCACGGGTAGGTGGTATACAATTATGGATGGACTGCCGAGTGCCGACACAGAGGTAGCTACAGCCGTGGACTAACGTACTGTGTCTGCTGCTAATATAGACTGGATGATTGATAATGAGATGAAATCAATATATATATGTATGTATATATAATATCACTAGTACTGCAGCCGGACAGGTAGATAATATATTTATTAGGTAATGATGACTGATGACGGACCTGCTGGACACTGTCAGCTCAGCAGCACCGCAGACTGCTACAGTAAGCTACTATACTATAGTAGTATGTACAAAGAAGAAAGAAAAAAAAAACCACGGGTAGGTGGTATACAATTATGGATGGACTGCCGAGTGCCGACACAGAGGTAGCTACAGCCGTGGACTAACGTACTGTGTCTGCTGCTAATATAGACTGGATGATTGATAATGAGATGAAATCAATATATATATGTATGTATATATAATATCACTAGTACTGCAGCCGGACAGGTAGATAATATATTTATTAGGTAATGATGACTGATGACGGACCTGCTGGACACTGTCAGCTCAGCAGCACCGCAGACTGCTACAGTAAGCTACTATACTATAGTAGTATGTACAAAGAAGAAAGAAAAAAAAAAACCACGGGTAGGTGGTATACAATTATGGATGGACTGCCGAGTGCCGACACAGAGGTAGCTACAGCCGTGGACTAACGTACTGTGTCTGCTGCTAATATAGAGTCTAGACTGGATGATAAATTATTGATAATGAGATGAAATCAATATAATATCACTAGTACTGCAGCCGGACAGGTACTATATATATTTATTATGTAATGACTGATGACGGACCTGCTGGACACTGTCAGCTCAGCAGCACCGCAGACTGCTACAGTAAGCTACTATACTATAGTAGTATGTACAAAGAAGAAAGAAAAAAAAAACCACGGGTAGGTGGTATACAATTATGGATGGACTGCCGAGTGCCGACACAGAGGTAGCTACAGCCGTGGACTAACGTACTGTGTCTGCTGCTAATATAGACTGGATGATTGATAATGAGATGAAATCAATATATATATGTATGTATATATAATATCACTAGTACTGCAGCCGGACAGGTAGATAATATATTTATTAGGTAATGATGACTGATGACGGACCTGCTGGACACTGTCAGCTCAGCAGCACCGCAGACTGCTACAGTAAGCTACTATACTATAGTAGTATGTACAAAGAAGAAAGAAAAAAAAAAACCACGGGTAGGTGGTATACAATTATGGATGGACTGCCGAGTGCCGACACAGAGGTAGCTACAGCCGTGGACTAACGTACTGTGTCTGCTGCTAATATAGACTGGATGATTGATAATGAGATGAAATCAATATATATATGTATGTATATATAATATCACTAGTACTGCAGCCGGACAGGTAGATAATATATTTATTAGGTAATGATGACTGATGACGGACCTGCTGGACACTGTCAGCTCAGCAGCACCGCAGACTGCTACAGTAAGCTACTATACTATAGTAGTATGTACAAAGAAGAAAGAAAAAAAAAACCACGGGTAGGTGGTATACAATTATGGATGGACTGCCGAGTGCCGACACAGAGGTAGCTACAGCCGTGGACTAACGTACTGTGTCTGCTGCTAATATAGAGTCTAGACTGGATGATAAATTATTGATAATGAGATGAAATCAATATAATATCACTAGTACTGCAGCCGGACAGGTACTATATATATTTATTATGTAATGACTGATGACGGACCTGCTGGACACTGTCAGGTCAGCACAGCACCGCAGACTGCTACAGTAAGCTACTATAGTAGTATGTATAAAGAAGAATGAAAAAAAAAAAAACCACGGGTAGGTGGTATACAATATTATATATATATATATATTATATACAATTATATATATATATATATTAAACTGGTGGTGATTGATTATTAAACTGGTGGTCACTTCAGGTCACGTTGCAACTTGCAACTAGTACTCCGAGGCCTAAGCAGACAATCACAAAATATATTATTATACTGGTGGTCAGTGTGGTCACAACAATGGCAGTGTGGCACTGACTCTGGCAGCAAAAGTGTGCACTGTACGTTATATGTACTCCTGAGTCCTGCTCTCAGACTCTAACTGCTCCCCACTGTCAGTGTCTCCCCCACAAGTCAGATAATAAGATTTTACTTACCGATAAATCTATTTCTCGTAGTCCGTAGTGGATGCTGGGACTCCGTCAGGACCATGGGGATTAGCGGCTCCGCAGGAGACAGGGCACAAAAATAAAAGCTTTAGGACTAGGTGGTGTGCACTGGCTCCTCCCCCTATGACCCTCCTCCAAGCCTCAGTTAGGATACTGTGCCCGGACGAGCGTACACAATAAGGAAGGATTTTGAATCCCGGGTAAGACTCATACCAGCCACACCAATCACACCGTACAACTTGTGATCTGAACCCAGTTAACAGTATGACAAACGTAGGAGCCTCTGAACAGACGGCTCACAACAATAACAACCCGATTTTTTTTGTAACAATAACTATGTACAAGTATTGCAGACAATCCGCACTTGGGATGGGCGCCCAGCATCCACTACGGACTACGAGAAATAGATTTATCGGTAAGTAAAATCTTATTTTCTCTGACGTCCTAGTGGATGCTGGGACTCCGTCAGGACCATGGGGATTATACCAAAGCTCCCAAACGGGCGGGAGAGTGCGGATGACTCTGCAGCACCGAATGAGAGAACTCCAGGTCCTCTTTAGCCAGGGTATCAAATTTGTAGAATTTTACAAACGTGTTCTCCCCCGACCACGTAGCTGCTCGGCAGAGTTGTAATGCCGAGACCCCTCGGGCAGCCGCCCAAGATGAGCCCACCTTCCTTGTGGAATGGGCCTTGACAGATTTAGGCTGTGGCAGGCCTGCCACAGAATGTGCAAGTTGAATTGTGCTACAAATCCAACGAGCAATCGTCTACTTAGAAGCAGGAGCACCCAGCTTGTTGGGTGCATACAGTATAAACAGCGAGTCAGATTTTCTGACTCCAGCCGTCCTTGAAATATATATTTTCAATGCCCTGACAACGTCCAGCAACTTGGAATCCTCCAAATCGCTAGTAGCCGCAGGCACCACAATAGGCTGGTTCAGGTGAAACGCTGAAACCACCTTAGGCAGAAACTGAGGACGCGTCCGCAGTTCTGCCCTGTCCGAATGGAAAATCAGATATGGGCTTTTATACGATAAAGCCGCCAATTCTGACACTCTCCTGGCTGAAGCCAGGGCCAGTAGCATGGTTACTTTCCATGTAAGATATTTCAAATCCACCGATTTGAGTGGCTCAAACCAATGGGATTTGAGAAAATCCAAAACTACATTAAGATCCCACGGAGCCACTGGGGGCACAACCGGGGGCTGTATATGTAGTACTCCTTTTACAAAAGTCTGGACTTCAGGAACTGAAGCCAATTCTTTCTGGAAGAAAATCGACAGGGCCGAAATTTGAACCTTAATGGACCCTAATTTGAGGCCCATAGACAATCCTGTTTGCAGGAAATGTAGGAAACGACCCAGTTGAAATTCCTCCGTCGGGGCCTTCCTGGCCTCACACCACGCAACATATTTTCTCCAAATGCGGTGATAATGTTGTGCAGTCACCTCCTTCCTGGCTTTTACCAGGGTAGGGATGACCTCTTCCGGAATGCCTTTTTCCCTTTGAATTCGGCGTTCAACCGCCATGCCGTCAAACGCAGCCGCGGTAAGTCTTGGAATAGACACGGTCCCTGCTGAAGCAGGTCCCGTCTTAGAGGTAGAGGCCACGGATCTTGCGTGAGCATCTCCTGAAGTTCCGGGTACCAAGTTCTTCTTGGCCAATCCGGAGCCACGAGTATCGTTCTTACTCCCCTTTGCCGTATAATTCTCAGTACTTTTGGTATGAGAGGCAGAGGAGGAAACACATACACTGACTGGAACACCCACGGTGTTACCAGAGCGTCCACAGCTATTGCCTGAGGGTCTCTTGACCTGGCGCAATACCTGTCCAGTTTTTTGTTGAGGTGGGACGCCATCATATCCACCTTTGGTTTTTCCCAACGGTTCACAATCATGTGGAAGACTTCTGGATGAAGTCCCCACTCTCCCGGGTGTAGATCGTGTCTGCTGAGGAAGTCCGCTTCCCAGTTGTCCACTCCTGGAATGAACACTGCTGACAGTGCTATCACATGATCTTCCGCCCAGCGAAGAATCCTTGCAGCTTCTGCCATTGCCCTCCTGCTTCTTGTGCCGCCCTGTCTGTTTACGTGGGCGACTGCCATGATGTTGTCCGACTGGATCAACACCGGCTGACCCTGAAGCAGGGGTTTTGCCAGGCTTAGAGCATTGTAAATCGCTCTTAGCTCCAGTATATTTATGTGAAGAGACAACTCCAGGCTTGACCACACTCCCTGGAAGTTTCTTCCCTGTGTGACCGCTCCCCAGCCTCTCAGACTGGCATCCGTGGTCACCAGGACCCAGTCCTGTATGCCGAATCTGCGGCCCTCTAACAGATGAGCACTCTGCAACCACCGCAGAAGAGACACCCTTGTCCGTGGAGACAAAGTTATCCGCTGATGCATCTGCAGATGCGATCCGGACCATTTGTCCAGCAGATCCCACTGAAAAGTTCGTGCGTGGAATCTGCCGAATGGAATCGCTTCGTAAGAAGCCACCATTTTTTCCCAGGACTCTTGTGCATTGATGCACAGACACTTTTCCTGGTTTTAGGGGGTTCCTGACAAGTTCGGATAACTCCCTGGCTTTCTCCTCCGGAAGAAACACCTTTTTCTGAACCGTGTCCAGAATCATTCCCAGGAACAGCAGACGTGTCGTCGGGGTCAATTGAGATTTTGGAAAATTCAGAATCCACCCGTGCTGTTGCAGCACTACTTGGGTTAGTGCTACTACGTCCCCCAGCTGTTCTCTGGACCTTGCCCTTATCAGGAGATCGTCCAAGTAAGGGATAATTAATACGCCTTTTCTTCGCAGAAGAAACATCATTTCGGCCATTACCTTGGTAAAGACCCGAGGTGCCGTGGTAATCCAAACGGCAGCGTCTGAAACTGATAATGACAGTTTTGCACCACGAACCTGAGGTACCCTTGATGTGAAGGGCAAATTGGGACATGCAGGTAAGCATCCTTGATGTCCAGGGACACCATAAAGTCCCCTTCTTCCAGATTCGCTATCACTGCTCTGAGTGACTCCATCTTGAACTTGAATTTTTGTATGTACAGGTTCAAAGATTTCAGATTTAGAATAGGTCTTACCGAGCCGTCCGGCTTCGGTACCACAAATAGTGTGGAATAATACCCCTTTCCCTGTTGTAGGAGGGGTACCTTGACTATCACCTGCTGAGAATACAGCTTGTGAATGGCTTCCAATACCGTCGCCCTGTCTGAGGGAGACGTTGGCAGAGCAGACTTTAGGAACCGGCGAGGGGGAGACTTCTCGAATTCCAACCTGTAACCCTGAGATACCACCTGCAGGATCCAGGGGTCCACCTGTGAGTGAGCCCACTGTGCGCTGAAATTCTTGAGTCGACCCCCCACCGCCCCTGAGTCCGCTTGTAAAGCCCCAACGTCATGCTGAGGGCTTTGCAGAAGCCGGGGAGGGCTTCTGCTCCTGGGAGGGAGCTGCTTGGTGCACTCTCTTACCCTTTCCTTTGCCTCGGGGCAGATATGACTGTCCTTTTGCCCGCTTGTTCTTATAGGAACGAAAGGACTGCGGCTGAAAAGACGGTGTCTTTTTCTGTTGGGAGGGGACCTGAGGTAAAAAGGTGGATTTCCCGGCTGTTGCCGTGGCCACCAAATCCGATAGACCGACCCCAAATAATTCCTCCCCTTTATACGGCAATACTTCCATATGCCGTTTGGAATCCGCATCACCTGACCACTGTCGCGTCCATAAACTTCTTCTGGCAGATATGGACATCGCACTTACTCTCGATGCCAGAGTGCAAATATCCCTCTGAGCATCTCGCATATAAAGAAAAGCATCCTTTAATTGCTCTATAGTCAATAAAATACTGTCCCTATCCAGGGTATCAATATTTTCAGTCAGGGAATCCGACCAAACCACCCCAGCACTGCACATCCATGCAGAGGCGATGGCTGGTCGCAGTATAACACCAGTATGAGTGTATATACTTTTCAGGGTAGTTTCCAACCTCCTATCAGCTGGATCCTTGAGGGCGGCCGTTTCAGGAGACGGTAACGCCACTTGTTTTGATAAGCGTGTGAGTGCCTTATCCACCCTAGGGGGTGTTTCCCAGCGCGCCCTAACCTCTGGCGGGAAAGGATATAATGCCAATAACTTCTTTGAAATTAGCAGTTTTCTATCGGGGTTAACCCACGCTTCATCACACACATCATTCAATTCCTCTGATTCAGGAAAAACTACAGGTAGTTTTTTCAGACCCCACATAATACCCCTTTTTGTGGTACTTGCAGTATCAGAGATATGCAAAGCCTCCTTCATTGCCGTGATCATATAACGTGTGGCCCTACTGGAAAATACGTTTGTTTCTTCACCGTCGACACTAGATTTGGTGTCTGGGTCTGTGTCGACCGACTGAGGTAAAGGCCGTTTTACAGCCCCTGACGGTGTCTGAGACGCCTGGACAGGTACTAACTGGTTTGCCGGCCGTCTCATGTCGTCAACTGATTTTTGTAACGTGCTGACATTATCACGTAATTCCATAAACAAAGCCATCCATTCCAGGGTCGACTCCCTAGGGGGTGACATCACCATTACCGGCAATTGCTCCGCCTCCACACCAACATCGTCCTCATACATGTCGACACACACGTACCGACACACAGCAGACACACAGGGAATGCTCTTATCGAAGACAGGACCCCACTAGCCCTTTGGGGAGACAGAGGGAGAGTTTGCCAGCACACACCCAAGCGCTATAAATATATAGGAACAACCCTACAGAAGTGTTGTTTCCTTTATAGCAGCTTAATATATCAATATCGCCAAAAAAGTGCCCCCCCTCTCTGTTTTTTTACCCTGTTTCTGTAGTGCAGTGCAGGGGAGAGTCCTGGGAGCCTTCCTCGCAGCGGAGCTGTGCAGGAAAATGGCGCTGTGTGCTGAGGAGATAGGCCCCGCCCCCTATTTCGGCGGGCTCTTCTCCCGGTGTTTGTGAGACCTGGCAGGGGTTAAATACATCCATATAGCCCCAGGGGCTATATGTGATGTATTTTTAGCCAGAACAAGGTATTATCATTGCTGCCCAGGGCGCCCCCCCCCCCCCCAGCGCCCTGCACCCTCAGTGACCGCTGGTGTGAAGTGTGCTGACAACAATGGCGCACAGCTGCAGTGCTGTGCGCTACCTCATGAAGACTGAAAAGTCTTCTGCCGCCGGTTTCTGGACCTCTTCACTTTTCGGCATCTGCAAGGGGGTCGGCGGCGCAGCTCCGGGACCGGACTCAGGGCCGGTGCAAGGTTCTTCGGCACCCTAGGCAAAACATATGCCTGCTGCACCCCCCCCCCCCCCCCAAAAAAAAATAATAAAAAAAACCCTCACACAGCCTCTAAAAATTATATTTTAAAAAGCCACTATGTGTGACATTTTGCGGGGACCCCCGGACAGGCTACAATGTGTCTGGACACCGTAGGATAGATTACTCCTGAGTGCGGCCGAAATGAAGATTTATACATTCAATGCAATGCAGTATATATATATATATATATATTTATATATATATATATCTATCACACACACACACCAGTAGAGGAATGGAGCACTGACAAGGAGCCCCAGTAAAGCAAAGAATTCTGCCCATAAAAATGTATAATAGGGACCAATCCGAGGCGACTACATTGCAGGCTGCAGAAGACAGGGAACAGCAGCAGGGGAGCCGCCCGCAGTCTGCTCCGCAGTGTAGCACCAGTCCCTCACTTAGCACAACATAATTATCCCTGCAGGACTCGTCCCATATGCAGAGTGTGTTCTTGTGGTGCGGGGCGGGAATATGTCGGCGTGGAGAGGAGCAGAAGAACTGTTACAATAGCCGGCAGCACGCTGCATACTCTATGTGCATAGAGTATTAGAGCCGCTGCCGATGGGTTACACTCACACTGACAGCGCTGCAGGGATGCCGCGACCGCCCAACTGTTATCAGCCGCCCGCCAGCGCTGTCAGTGTGAGTGTAACCCATCGGCAGCGGCTCTAATACTCTATGCACATAGAGTATGCAGCGTGCTGCCGGCTATTGTAACAGTTCTTCTGCTCCTCTCCACGCCGACATATTCCCGCCCCGCACCACAAGAACACACTCTGCTTACGGGGCGTGCTGCCGGCTAGTGGTACCGTACGTACAGTTCTTCTGCTCCTCTCCGCGTCTCTCCGGTAACGCTTGAAATATTCCTCCTCTTAAGAGGAGGAGCTGAGTAAGAGTAAGCGTGACCTGCCGCCCTCCAGTGGCCGCCGCCCATAGGCAGCTGCCTAAAGCTGCCTAGTGGTGGCGCCGGCTCTGACCGGACTCCATGGCTGGGCCTGTGTTCGATCCCTCTGGAGCTAATGGTGTCCAGTAGCCTAAGAAGCCAATCCATCCTGCACGCAGGTGAGTTCACTTCTTCTCCCCTAAGTCCCTCGATGCAGTGAGCCTGTTGCCAGCAGGACTCACTGAAAATAAAAAACCTAATAACTTTTTCTAAGCAGCTCTTTAGGAGAGCCACCTAGATTGCACCCTGCTCGGACGGGCACAAAAACCTAACTGAGGCTTGGAGGAGGGTCATAGGGGGAGGAGCCAGTGCACACCACCTGATCCTAAAGCTTTTATTTTTGTGCCCTGTCTCCTGCGGAGCCGCTAATCCCCATGGTCCTGACGGAGTCCCAGCATTCACTAGGACGTCAGAGAAAATACACTTACAGTCACACTATCTAATCTATAATTATCACTTCAGCAAGTAGTATAGTAGTATACAGTATAGTAGTACTCCTCCTAATAATGCTCCCCAAAATACTGTGTCTCTCTCTTCTCTAAACGGAGAGGACGCCAGCCACGTCCTCTCCCTATGACTCTCAATGCACGTGTGAAAATGGCGGCGACGCGCGGCTCCTTATATAGAATCCGAGTCTCGCGATAGAATCCGAGCCTCGCGAGAATCCGACAGCGTGATGATGACGTTCGGGCGCGCTCGGGTTAGCCGAGCAAGGCGGGAAGATCCGAGCCTGCTCGGACCCGTGTAAAAAAACCTGAAGTTCGGGCGGGTTCGGATTCAGAGGAACCGAACCCGCTCATCTCTATAATGTAATAGCTACTGTTATGGTAATTATTTTGATTTCTATTTAAACTATGTGGTCACATTACATGTTGCACTCCAAATCTAGGAATGGTGAGTGCCATGGATTAATGCTTTTTCTGTATTTATATAGATATCTCTCTACAGTATCAGTGCCACGAGGGGGAAAGGGAGGCATTTGGGTACAAGGGGAGAGAGGGGATGGGGGGGGGAGAAGAACAATGAAAGAGGAGCTTAACCACTTGCCTGGCATGGTCGCATCAGATGTCATGCCTGCAAGTGCTTTATCTGATCTGGTCGCACAGGATGCGACCAGTCAGATAAGCAGTGTTAGCAGCGGCAGGGAAGGGAAACTTCCCTCCGCTGCTGCTGTCAGAGGGACCGGAAGGTCTCTCTTCCTCCCTGCACTCTCCCCTACTGATTGCCATGCTGCAGATCACTGCTGATCAGTCAGCACGGCAACATATCTCCCAACATGACCCTCTCCAGGAGGGACAGAATGCTCTGCTCCTGGACTTCCCTCTTTGATTGCTCTCACTTGTGCTGAAACACCTTCTTATCTATTAACCTGTTCAACACAGGTGCCGGCAATCCAGAAGCATAGCATTGTGTCCCTTCTGGAGAGGGTCATGTTGGGCGGTATGCAGCAGGACCCTCCCTCCAGCAGCTGCAGACAATAGCAGCCGCTGGGGAGTGTAAATTAACCCTCCCAAGCCCCCCCACCCCCACCCCCACCTACCTCTTTATACCTGGAGGCTGCTGCTGTCCTGGCTTTCAAAATGAAAGCCACGATGGTTGCAAAGTTTCTGATGTTCCAATGGTCGCGATGTTCCCTATCAATGTTTCGATGTTTGGGGAAAATAAATACCCATATTTTTCTTTTTCTTTTTAACTAAAATAATTTTGGATAGGGTTAAATTCATGTTCTTCACCTCATTCACTAACAAAAAAAACCCCAACAATTTCAGAGCGGTTTTTGGGGGGAAAAATTGTCAGTTAAGGGAAAGCGGGGAGGAACATATGAAGGGCGCATGGCTGGTCTCAGAGCCAGCCCACAGTAACTATCCACGCACTGTAGTGGCTGGAGCTGGGTGCAAGGCTGAGGAGATCTCTGGAGGTGGGCTGAGAAGGGCTGTGGAGGGGGAGGAGGTGGAGCAGCCAGAATGTGGATTACCTTCATCTTGACACTGCCCCGGTAAGCCTAGATGGCGACTGCAAAGTGACCCAGTACATTGACTGGCGCCTCTCAAATATTTTGGGTGGGCAAGCCGCCCACTTGCCCCACCCATTCCGACACCTGTGCATATAAATGATGTTCAGTACCATTGTGTCCATGTGATGGAGCCACCGGGTTACATTTTCCCATTATATTCCCATCTTACAATAAAACAATAGCATCTTATATCCAAACTATAAAGCGTAAAAGAATATGCTGGGGCTATGTAAATATTTATTAATAAATAATAATGCTAATAATATCATTGTGTGTCATGAGCTACGAATATCAGTGGAGGTCCTTATTTAAATGTACCCGCTATATATAAAATACTAATTAAAAGCAAATGTGTCATATTATAATCAAGCTGTATGAAGTTTTTATGTTCTCTCCATGTCGATGAGGATGTTTTACAGTTCTCCCCCACAATTTGCATACACACTGCTAGATTGACAATAAGTGTGTGTGTGTGTGTGTGTGTGTGTGTGTGTGTGTGTGTGTGTGTGTGTGTGTGTGTGTGGAGAGGGGGGGGGTTGTGATATTGAATTTAGGGGGTTATTCAGAGTTGTTAGCAACCCAAAAAAATAGCAAGTGGGCAAAATCATGTTACACTGCAGGTGGGGCAGATGTAACATGTGCAGAGAGAGTTAGATTTGGGTGGGGTGTGTTCAAACTGAAATCTAAATTGCAGTGTAAAAATAAAGCAGCCAGTATTTACCCTGCACAGAAACAAAATAACCCACCCAAATCTAACTCTCTCTGCACATGTTACATCTGTCCCACCTGCAGTGCACATGGTTTTGCCCATTTGTTAATTTTTTGGGTTTGCTAACAATTCTGAATAACCCCCTAATGGGGCATACACATGGGGCAACTTGTGCTAAGCGATCTAGGTGAGCACAGATCGCTCAGCACACATCGCTATACACACAGCGATGAGCGATCTGTGCTAACCAGTGTTCTTTATGCACATGCTCGGCGATCTAACTAGCTCTTGCCTGCATGTGCTAAAGATCTGAGCGGGCAATGGCGATGCGCAGTGTCGCGCATCGCCATTACTACGGAGTGTACACACGGAACGATCCGTGCTTCATTTCTAAGCGATCTGGACAGATCGCTTAGAAAATAAGCAAAAATGACCCCGTGTGTATGTACCCTTAGACCAGGGGTGGGGAACCTTCGGCCCTCCGACTGTTGTTGAACTACACATCCCAGCATGCCCTGCTACAGTTTTAGCATGGCCAAATAGCAAAACTGTAGCAAGGCATGCTGGGATGTGTAGTTCAACAACAGCTGGAGGGCCGAAGGTTCCCCATCCCTGCCTTAGACTGTAAGCTCCACCAGGACAGGCATAGATGCGAATAATATGAAAACTTCTGTACATCAGTACAGTAAGGTGTCCGCACAAAATAAAGGTTCATAATAAAACTGACAATAATACCTATTGCAAACATCCTGTGAATGAAGTATAAAAGAAATTGTACTGTATAGTTGGGGTGTTGTATAGTAGACTACAGTCATTAGGTTGAGCACATATGGTCAACATACACAATGACGACATACACAATGATGACATGGACAAAAGGTCAACATGACAAAGGTTTGCATATTATGGGTTAGTGTTCCAGTGTCGACCATTCATATGTCAACCTTTTGTCGTTCCATATGGTGTCAACCTAGACATTTAGATCTATAGTCATTCCGAGTTGTTCGCTCGTTGCCGTTTTTCGCAACGGAGCGATTAGGTAGAAAATGCGCATGCGCATGGTACGCAGCGCGCATGCGCTTAGTTATTTATCAAAAAACTTAGTAGATTTACACAGGCTCGAGCGACATTTTTTCAATGCTCGAGTGATTGTAGTGTGATTGACAGGAAGTGGGTGTTTCTGGGCGGCAACATGGCGTTTTCAGGGAGTGTGCTAAAAAACGCTGGCGTGCCAGGTAAAAACGCAGGAGTGGCTGGCGAAACGGGGCAGTGGCTGGCCGAACGCAGGGCGTGTTTGTGACGTCAAACCAGGAACTAAACGGACCGAGCTGATTGCAATCTAGGAGTAGGTCTGGAGCTACTCAGAAACTGCAAGGAATTATTTAGTAGCAATTCTGCAAATCTTTCGTTTGCTATTGTGCTAAGCTAAGATACACTCCCTGAGGGCGGCGGCCTAGCGTTTGCAATGCTACTAAAAGCAGCTAGCGAGCGAGCAACTCGGAATGACCACCATAGTCCGGATCCTGTGTAGTTGGACATAACCCATCATTTAGTTTTAATTTTATAATTTGTTTGTTTACAGAAATACTGTATAATGACTCCCTTAGGATTTAATATGAAATATTCATGATGGCCTGCAGATGGCGCCAAACACTAACCACAGCCCCAAAAAGTGCTCTGGCTGGCTGGCTGAGAGATAGGAAACATTTTTTCCTTTTCAGCCGTAAGTTGCCAGTGGAGAAATAAATATTTTGGTGTACAAAGTCACAGCTGCGACGGCATTAATGTCCATCGCTGAATCGGGCCACTAGTTAGTGTAGGCTACCACCATTACCAATTTCCCTCATTTTCAGAGGGAACATTGGGGGTCATTCCGAGTTGATCGCTCGCTGCCAATTTTTGCAGCGCAGAAATCAGGTAAAAAAATGGCAAAACTGTGCATGTGTATGCACCGCAATGCGCAGGTGCGTCGTACGGATACGAAGAGGATCGGTGCTGGGCGATGGATTTAGCAAAGAATCCATTCGCACAGCCGAACGCAAGGTGATTGACAGAAAGAGGGCGTTTATAGGTGTCAACTGACTGTTTTCTGGGAGTGTTTGGGAAAAGCAGGCGTGTTCAGACGTTTGTATGGCGGGTGTCTGATGTCAATTCCGGCACCAAAAAGACTGAAGTGATCGCAAGGGCTAAGTAAGTGCTACTCTGAAACTGCACAAAATGTTTTTGCTGCACTCGGCTGCAAAGGCGTTCGCACACTTGCAAAGCGAAAATACACTCCCTTGTGGGCGGCGACTATGCGTTTGCACGGCTGCTAAAAGTAGCTAGAGAGCGATCAACTCGGAATGACCCCCATTGTATTTAAAGTTATCACAGATTGGGTAATCGGACTGCCTGGCCAGTTTCATTTACATTAAGGATTACACTGATAAAACCTTACACAGCGAACCTTTTGGAAAACGCAGACCCAAGATTCCAACCCCCTACCCACAGTTCCCAGACAAGCTATATAAATCTGGATACACATGCAATATACATGCTTTTTACTATCTAGACTTACAGCATGCATGTTAATGTATTTTATTTAAAGCAGAGGGTACGTAGGAAGAAGAGGAAGAAGATGACAAAGGGCCTGATTTAGAGTTTCACGCATTTTACGTCCTGATCAGACGAGTTAAGATTACAATTTTTGCAAAAAAACAGAAGAGCATACGGACTGTGGAGGTAATTCAGAGTTGATCACAGCAACAAATTTGTTAGCAGTTGTGCAAAACCATGGGGGTCATTATGACCGGATCGCACGCTGCCGTTTTTCGCAGCGCAGCGATCAGGTCACTACTTCGTATGCACCGCAATGTGCAGGCACGTCGTAAGTGTACAAAGCGGATTGTTGCTGAGCTATGGATTTAACAAAGAATCTAGGCACTAGGACCCGCCGCGGCTCTAACAGCAAGTCCGTGTGGTAACCAATGGGGAGCCTGGAGCACACCGCAACCTACCTCCCCCACTGCCAGCCGGCCAGAGTCCAGCCCAGGTGCGGGGTTCAAATGCCAGCATTGAGTAAGACTGTTACTTATGACGGCACAGAAGGCTTCATTAGCCCTCATTACACCACACAGTTTCCCAGCACTTCCTCCTCCACTTCCTTTACCACCATGCTAGGTGCAGTCACACTCAGCTCAGCTTTGAGAAGGCGGCCTGTGTGATTGTGACAGGGCTGTCCTGCAGAAGTCTTATGCTGCTTGTTGGAGATCCAGCTGACTGCTTCTACTGATCAAAGATGGGCAGTTCGTGTCCTGCAGTCTGAGTCTCAGTGCAGTGCCCAAAACAAGGTATGCTGCACCTACCACCACCAACTAAAACCTATAATAATTATATTGTGCCGGAGTGCCTTCCAGGCTCCCATAACTAATGGAACAGGTGACCAACATTTCAATGCCCAATCAGCCTTTTCATGAGGGTGAAACATTGGCAATAAAGCAGGATGCGCTCCTACAGCCAATCAGTACCTGATGGCGTATTCTGTGAGGCCACGCCCCCTGTGATACCATACCCCTTATCTGAGAGCATATGTGCCTTAGGTGCATGTAAATATAACTATTACCGTTCCCCTATCATAGTGCCCCCCCCCCCCTTAATTTTCTTTGATGTCCGTCAGGCGGTAGGGGGTGTTCTATCTTACACTCAGCATGTAGTACCTGTAGCAGTAATTTCTGCAAATTACTCCTTTACTGCACAGATGTGGCCAGAGGGAGAACACTAAACTGTAGAATGGGCTGAATGAAGGGGCCCTGGTACATGACTTCCAGGGTGGTCAGGGGTGTTTAATACGCAGTGGAGGGGTGGATAGTGGAGTGGGCTTAATATTCATAATTTTCTGGTGAGAGGGCAACTTGCTTGACTGCAGATATCTCAAATTCCTGGAAAGAGATTTCTTAGCTTTAATTGGGGTAAAAACTAGAGCGTCCCACCTTTCAGGAGGTGCTGGGTACTTAAGGATCAGAGTTCAGGAGCCAGAGCAATCCATCAACAAAAATATAAAACTGCATATTAGGTGTGTGGAGCTGGAGCAGGGACCAGCTGCTTGAAGGCTGATATCTCTGGTTCTGGGCATAGTAGAGACAAGCTGCCAGTGTCCATCAAAAGATGAGAGTCCCAGCTTTTGGATTATACCTTTAGAAAAACTTTAAATCAGACAGAACCCAGGATATCTGGCTGGGAAGAGCAATTAACTAGCTTGGATGGGGACCACTGCTTTGAAGATATCTCCGGTTCCTCAGGGCTGAATTTAAAAAATATGGTAGCCCTGGGAATAGGGGACCTTCAGCTATCAGCCTAGGGCCCTTATACTCCTGAGGCACTTGGGCAAGTGCCCATTGAGCCCATACGAAAAGATGGCCCTGATTTGGGTGGGTTATTTTGTTTCTGTGCAGGGTAAATACTGTCTGCTTTATTTTTACACTGCAATTTAGATTTCAGTTTGAACACACCCCACCCAAATCTAACGCTCTCTGCACATGTTATATCTGCCCCCCTGCAGTGCACATGGGGGAGTCATTGCGAGTTGATCACTCGCTAGCTATTTTTTGCAGCGCTGCAGTCAGATAGTCGCCGCCTATAGGGGAGTGTATGTTTGCTTTGCAAGTGTTCGATCGCATGTGCAGCCGAGCGGTACAAAAAGGTTTTGTGCAGTTTCTGAGTAGCTCAGAACTTATTCAGCTGCTGCGATCACTTCAGCCTCTTCTGGCCCGAAATTAACGCCAGACACCCGCCCTGCAAACACTTGGACACGCCTGCGTTTTTCCAACCACTCCCAGAAAACGGCCAGTTGCCACCTACAAACGCCTTCTTCCTGTCAATCTCCTTGCAATTGGCTGTGCGAATGGATTCTTCGTAAAACCCATCGCACATCAAAGAACCGCTTTGTATCCATACGACGCGTCTGCGCATTGCGGTGCATACGTATGCGCAGTTCTGACCTGATCGCAGCGCAGCGAAAATTCCTAGTGTGCGATCAGGTCGGAATGACCCGCATGGTTTTTGCCCATTTGCTAACAAATTTGCTGCTGCGATCAACTCTGAATTAGGCCCTGTGTTGTTAACAAAACATTTAATAAGTCACAATTTCTATATAAATGAAAGTTCCATTTATTATATAAAATCTTAATAATATCTTCCTGTCCAGCCAGAAGGTATGCGGTTAACATATTGCATACCTCTCAACTTTTTTGAAGTGGAAAAGGGGGCATGGCTTCGAGAAAGGGGGCATGGCTTCACGGGAGTGCCACGATCTCGGGACACGCCCCCGGGTTTCGTCACTGAGGGGGCATGCCTAGCACTCTGTGAGCTGCTGGCATGCCTCCTCTCCCTCTGTCTCTAGTGAATTAACCGCTGCTCTGCTAAGCAGGGCAGCAAGTGACAGAGCGTCCCAACTGCCCTCCCCTCCCCCCCTTCCCCCCCCACCGCGGGACACTGTGGCCTGCGGGTGGGACAGCGGGACAGTCCCCAAAAAACGGGACTGTCCTGTGAAAATCGGGACAGTTGGGAGGTATGATACTGCCTCACGGGATCCCGGCGATCACAATGCCGACATTGGGATCCCGCATAGAAATACAATGCCGGCGCCATAGGCTTTTCTCCCTCTGCTGTCCACGACACCCATAGAGCAAGAATGTAACCTATGGCGAGCGCAGGGAGCCCGCAAGGGGCTTACTTGCACTCACCACTCTGCCGGCATCCTGGTGACTGGGATGCCGTTGTCGGTATATTGACGGTCGGCATCCCGGCCATCGGTAAATCATACCGATCCCAGCCAGAAGGTCAAGCGAAACAAAAGGCCTGATTCATGTTTATAGGTATGCAACTGGGTAGCAGAGAGATTTAGAGTTGGGTGTGGTGTGTTCGAACTGCAATTTAAGTTGCAGCGTTAAAACAGTTATGCTAGACTTACCATTGTTAACACTCTTTCGGCGAGGTACATTGGGTTCCACAGAGAAACATTGGGGTGTAAAGATGGATCTGGATCCAGGCACCAACAGGCAAAGCTTTAGATCTCCCAGGATGCATTGGGGCCTCCTCTATAACTCCACCTCCAGGCACTGTGAGCTCAGTTTTGTTACCCAGTCCAATGCACGAAGCAGGCAAGAGAGAAGGCAGATGTTAGTCACATAAGCACACAATCTCATGACAGGAGAGGGTACCAGTTGCTAATGCCATGCAATCCCAAAGTAGCCAGGTACATCAGGGTGGGCGCCCTGTGGAACCCAATGTACCTGGCAGAAAAAGAGTTAACAATGGTAAGTCTACCAAAACTCTTATTTTCTTCAGCAGGTTACACTAGTTTCCACAGAGAAACTTGGATGTCCAAAAGCAGTTTCTCAAGGGAGGGGACGCACCTTAGCGGATATGAGAATCCGGCGTCAAAAGGAAGCATCCTGGGAGGCGAAGGTATCAAAGGCATAGAACCTAAGAAACGTGTTCACTGAGGACCACGTAGCCGCCATGCACAATTGTTTTGGGGATGTGCCATGGCGGGCCACCCAAGAAGGTCCAGCGGACCAAGTAGAATGGGCCTTAATCGCAGCAGGAGCTGGGAGTCCAGCCTGCGCATAAGCATGTGCAATCACCATTCTAAGCATTCTGACCAAGGTTTGCTTATTTGCAGGTGAGCCACGTTTGTGGAAACTAAAAAGTACAAAGAGGGCATCAGACCGTCTAATGGAAGCAGTCTTGTCAACATAGACACGGAGAGCCCTAACCACATGTAAAGAATGTCTGAAAAGATAAAGGCCGGGACCACAATCTCTTGGTTAAGGTGAAATGATAACACCACCTTAGGTAAATAACCAGGTCAAGTTCGGGGAACCGCCCTCTAACAATGAAAAATCGAAAAAGGAGGACGACAGGACAAAGTGCCGACACCCTTCTTGCGGAGGCAATAGCCAGCAAGAACAGGACTTGGCCATGAGCTATTTGAGGTCCACTGATTCAAGAGGTTCGAATGGAGACTCTTGTAGGGCTTTTAACACAATAGACAAGTCCCATGGAGCCACAGGGGGGACATAGGGAGGCTGAATACGTCGAACACCCTGAATGAACATATGTATCAGGAATAGAGGCAATTTTGCGCTGAAACCACCCCGACAAGGCAGAAATATGAGCCTTGAGGGAGGCCAGGTGGAGACCTAAGTCCAGGCTTCTTTGCAGAAAAGCTAAAATTCTGGAAGTTCTGAATCTATGGGCGTCTTAATTCTTATCAGCACACCAGGTGAAGTAAGAATGCCATGCTCTGTAATAAATCCGGGCATCAAAAATCTACTTCAATTAGTTCCTAACCAGATTGAATTATGGGACATGTAGTTTCTATCATCAGCGGATTCAATGAGTGAGTATATATATACCCAAACAGCCAGCAACAACGCAATTAAAGATAAAAAATAAAAAATATATATACAAACAAGGGACAAAAATAATAATAGTTCAAGGACATAAAGGACATATACCCATCTCTGATAATTATATAGATAAATAAGCCGTAATGTAAATAACCAAAAATCAGAAAATAATAATAAAAATAATACTAAAATATAAAAAATAATAATAAATGGTAATAAATAATAATAATCAATAATTATAAATGTTAATTAATAACCAATCAACATTAATTAAGCAAATTTATTACTTAGATGAGATAAGTTACAAAACCAGTTAGTATAAACCAGATATAGGCATAACTAAATAAATTAAAACAGTAAGTATCTATTCATTTTTGCACATGTCAATAATAATAATTATTTACTGTAATCACAAGAAGTTGGAGCAACAAAAAAGAGAGAGAGGGGGGAGAGGAGAAAAAAGGGGGGGGGGGAGGGGGAAAGAGAGAAGAAAAACATGAAAGAAGAAAAAATGAAGAGAAAGATGACAAGGGTGAGAGAAAAAATGACTAAAGTGAGAGAAAAAATGTGTATATATATATATATATATATATATGTATACATAAATAAATAAAGAACTTGAAAAATTAATTAAACAATGTATCAGTTATGAGATGAATGCTTTATGAGTTAATAAATCGTGCTAGCTGGAAGGGTAACACACCAATTATTATAACAAGTGACTAATTATAAATTAGAGACATAAGAGTGAAGTGCATAAATAAATTATAATTGTACTAGAGAAGTAAATTAAATATACTCGTTTAAAATTTAATCATAACACTGAGAAAAATATATATATAAATAATATAATAAAAGTAGAAATAGAAATTATTCAGAGGAATGCTCCAAAATTTTGATTTTCATTAAGCCCATCCGGACTCAATGTTCCCAATCTAAATATCCATCTGCTCTCTTGTTGTAGGAGAGTCTTGTTGAGATTACCTCCCCTAATTCCCAGATAGATTTTCTCAAGTCCAAACACTGTCAGGTTCTTACTACTACCTCCATGCTTGTTATGCATGTGTCTCGCTACAGGGGAAAGTTTTTTCATCTTATTCAATTCAGTCGTGATGTTTCTTATATTTCCAATGTGCTCCAAGACCCTCTGTTTAAGTGCTCTTGATGTCATTCCCACATACTTCATTCCACATTCACATTGTAAACAGTATATGACCCCTATGGCGTTGCAATTAATGAAGGATCTAATCTCCACCTTGTTTCCTCGCCTGTCAAAAGTATGTTTTGTCTTGACCATATATTGACATGCCTTACAACTTCCACACGGGAAGGAACCATTTATTGTAGGTGTTCGTTTTGCTGATCTTTCAAAATGGCTATCCACCAGAATGTCTCTCAGATTTTGAGACCTCCTCCAGCTCATGGCTGGTTTAACATCGAGCTTTTTGCTCAGGTCTCTATCTGTATGCAGGACTGGCCAATGATGTTGTGTGATATTCACTATCTCTTGCCATTCATGGGAGCATAAAAAAGGCAATCCATTTAACATCTAAAATCCCAAGAGAAGATTTAATTTTCCCTAAAAATAGAGTTAAACCTGATACAAAGAATCAGATCAGATTTGTAGGTGATTTTTGCCATGAATGGCAAGAGATACCGACAGCAGAAGCACACTTTTTTCATTTTGCATAAACGCCCAAAGGATCCTCTCATCTTTAATTCGATGTCAATAGATATGATTGAGGACAGTAGAAATCCTGGATGTTATTGCATATGAAATCTGTATTTCTTAGAGACCCTCTGGTCAATTGTATCAATTAATACTTATTATCTGTATCCGCAATTTTGATAGGAGGAATTTCTTTGTTTCTTCTAATTTTGGAGTGTTTTCTTTGGATGATACAGTTTTAATTGTGACCGATTGGTCATACAGAGATAACATTTGACATTTTATTATAACATTGTGGTTATTATCATAATCATTATTATTATTATTTTTCAATGGGCCTATAAGAATTAAGCTATACAGGTGCAATATACTGATTAGGGACCTCTCCCCTGCACTCTCATTAACTTTGCCCTTAATTGGGCAGTATAAGTTAACAGCAGATACAGGTCTTGGGATTGGTGCATATGCTCCAGGTGGTTCTCTCATTGGAAATTCGATGCTTTTTAGCAGATTCCCAAAAGCAGAAACACGGCATCTAGTCACCTATTTCTCCCTATCTTCCTTCTGACATTTTTCTACATTTTTCTTTCTATACTTATACAGGTTGAGTATCCCATATCCAAATATTCCGAAATACGGAATATTCCGAAATACGGACTTTTTTGAGTGAGAGTGAGATAGTGAAACCTTTGTTTTTTGATGGCTCAATGTACACAAACTTTGTTTAATACACAAAGTTATTAAAAATATTGTATTAAATGACCTTCAGGCTGTGTGTATAAGGTGTATATGAAACATAAATGAATTGTGTGAATGTAGACACACTTTGTTTAATGCACAAAGTTATGAAAAATATTGGCTAAAATTACCTGCAGGCTGTGTGTATAAGGTGTATATGTAACATAAATGCAGTCTGTGCTTAGATTTAGGTCCCATCACCATGATATCTCATTATGGTATGCAATTATTCCAAAATACGGAAAAATCCCATATCCAAAATACCTCTGGTCCCAAGCATTTTGGATAAGGGATACTCAACCTGTATTGTGTCATATTTTTATTTGGTCAAATAAATGCACACTTGTGATTGGCTGATAAATTCGGCCTTATTGTACATGGTTATTTAGAAGTGTGTCTCGATAGCCGCTTTAATTGCCTTACATGCAATTTTGGGAACCTTCAATTGCTATAATACACAAAAGACATTTGTTACACAGGGTAGATGTCAAAAAGTGCATTTTGAAACTTTGTTTCTATTAATAGGCATTTGATTGGTTTCTTTATAACTAACCATTGGCAGGAGATTGACCAGATACTGATACTTATAGATCAACTGTTACAATTAGGACACAATAATTGATACAGTCAGAAGGCAGTGTTAGGGAGTATCTCTAGAGGCATAGTCAGTAACACCTTAAATTATTTCAATTGTGAATATATGTTATATGTTAGTATGTTAATGTGAGTCCAATTTCTATAAATAAAAGTTAAGTTTTAGATTATTTGTAAGAGTGCCCCATAAAAAAGAGTTGTCTTTTCTTTCTTTGCATATTATGTGGTTTCACAAGTGCTCTCAGTTGCTTATTTGGTCTCCAACATGGCCGCCTCCTATACTGCAGACACACAGTGGTGCCTTTGGCCGTTTGGTCCCCGCACTCCCAGCTCCCAGATCCTGCATCACCTGTGCCACTGACCACGCCGCGTCCCCACACGGCCGCACAGCACCGCAAGTGTCACGTCTAGCAAAGTTTGGGGATCCGGCAGTTGAGACTTGCCCAAGGAGGTAGCAGGCTGGGGAAGAACAAAATGAGGGGGTTGGATATAGTTCCTTTGCATGGGATACGGAGCAATGAAGGATGTAGGCGGAGTTTGAGAGTCAATGAAAAGTATTTATTATGTACAGAGTAGAGGTAGAAAACTGAGGTTGATGAACGGTGACTTGAGAACGTGGTCGTAGACAAAGAACTGTGGAACTGTGGGTGAGAGTAAAACGAGGCTGAAGACAAGAACCGTGGACTGCGACTTATGAGATGAAACTGCGGTAGAGGAGCTGAGAACTGTGGACGGTAGTTTGGGTCGTGACTGTAGACTGAGAACTGTAGACTGTGGTTTGAAAGATGAAGCTGGAGATAACGAGCTGAGGACTGTGAATGGTGGTTCGAGGACTTGGCTGGAAGCAAGAATCTGCGGACTGTGGCTTGGAGGGCGAGGCAAGAGACCCGGGGTCATCCGTGCCCAGAGGGTCTTACTGAACCGGGTTTTCCAAGAGCGTCTCCACGGGCAGCAGCAGGCTAGGAACGGGAAAACTGCAGCAGCAACTGAGAACTGGCAAAGCAGGGTTAGAAGTACCAGAATACAGCAGGAATCCTGGGAGCACAGGCTAAAGCACCTACAACAGGGTTGTAACTTGAAGCACTGGCATCCCTGTCCTAAACCAGCCCCCTTTTATAGGAAGAAGTCTCCCTGGATTGGCTGGAAAACTAGGAACAGGAATTATGTCAGAAACTTGGTCTCCAACATGGCGGCGCCCAGTAATGCAGACCTTTTCTGACAACATGCTGCTCACTGCCCCTGGTCTCCTAGGCAACGGCTTAGTGAGAGCAAGCTGCTGCAGCGGCGTCCCGCTGCCACGAGCGGACCCCCTCAACGCCATTACCGCTGCCTGTACCCTTGAACCCAGCACCGCAGCCCTCCACCGCCGCTACCCGGCCGCCCGTGAAGCCCGCGGCCCCAGCATTCCGGGAAGACCCCGGACGCTGACAGTACCCCCCCTTTTGCGGGTGGACTCCGGACACCTATAAGGTTTAGCTGGAAATTTGGCATGAAATGTCCGAAGAAGTCTTGGAGCATGGACGTCCTCTGCCTCTACCCAGGACCTTTCCTCAGGTCCATATCCCTTCCAATCAACTAGGTACTGGAGGTGACCATATCGTTTGCGGGAGTCAAGGATCTTATGAATCTCAAATTCGTCTCCTTGTGTTGACTGGATCTTGGGTGATTTAGGTAGAGCAGCTCTGAATCGATTGAGTACCAACGGTTTTGAGAGAGAAATATGAAAAGCGTTAGGGATTCTTAAATGTGGAGGTAACTTCACCTTGTAAGCCACAGGATTCAAAACTCTTTCGATTGGGTAGGGCCCAATGAACCTGGGAGCAAACTTCTTAGTAGGAACCTTCAATCTTAGGTTACGTGTGGAAACCCAAACCCGATCTCCCACTTTAAGACTTGGTGCCGCTTTTCGCTTTAGATCTGCGTAGGTCTTATACTTCTTGGATGTCTTGAGCAAGGCCTTGTGAATTTGTTTCCAGGTTTCAGTAAATTGTCTAAGTGTTGACTCTGCGGCAGGAACCTCGAGTGTAGGCAGAAGTTGGAAGTCAGGAACCTTCGGATGATAACCATAATTAATGAAAAATGGAGAAGATTTTGTGGCAGAGTGATAAAGATTGTTATGGGCAAATTCTGCAAATGGGAGGAAGTCCAGCCAGTCTTCCTGAGGAGGAGGACATGAATAAACACAGAAATGCCTCCAGGTCCTGGTTCACTCTTTCTGTTTGACCATCCATTTGAGGATGATATCCTGAGGAGAAATTCAATCTCACGCCAAGAGCAGAACATAGGGATCTCCAAAACTTGGCCACAAACTGGGGACCTCTATCAGATACGATTTCCTGCGGTAATCCATGGAGACGAAAAATCTCTGCTATGAATAATTTTGCCAGCTGGGATGCTGATGGAAGACTGGCCAGGGGAACAAAGTGTGCCATTTTAGAAAATCGATCAACTATGACCCATACGGTGTTCCGTCCGCCAGACACAGGCAAATCAGTAATAAAGTCCATAGAAATATGTGTCCATGGTCTTTGCGGCACAGGTAGCGGATGAAGTAACCCGGCTGGAGGACCTTTAGGACTTTTATGCTGAGCACACTTTGGACAGGCAGCCACAAATTCCTGTACATCAGTCCTGAGATGAGGCCACCAGTAGGAGCGCTGAATGAATTTGAGCGTTTTATGGCCACCCGCATGGCCCATGAAGGAGGAGGAGTGAGCCCATGTAAGCAGTTTCTTACGAAGATTTGGAGCAACGAAGTTCTTTCCTGGAGGAGGAAGTGGAGAGGTATTGGTTGCTGAAAAAGAGGTGGAGTCTAAGATGTATTGTTCTTTTGAACGGTCAGAGAGTTCTTCAGAACTCAAGGAACGAGATAATGCATCTGCCTTTTTGTTGAGGGACCCTGGGCGGTAACTAAGTTTAAAGTTGAAACGGGTAAAGAAGAGTGCCCATCTTGCTTGACGTGGATTCAGACATTGGGCTGACTGTAGATACAGGAGGTTCTTATGATCCGTGGTTACCGAGATTGGATGCTGAGCTCCCTCCAACAAATACCTCCACTCCTCAAAGGCTAACTTAATTGCTAGTAATTCTTGTTCCCCTATAGCGTAATTCTGCTCAGCGGGGGAGAATCTTCGCGAGAAGAACGCACAAGGATGGACTTTCTTGTCCTCGAAGAGCTGAGATAAAACTGCTCCCACTCCTACCGTGGAGGCATCGACTTCCACCAGGAACGGACGACTGAGATCAGGTTGTCGAAGAACAGGAGCAGTCATGAAGGCCTTCTTTAACGATGAAAAGGCTTCTAAAGCCTCTGGAGACCATTTGGCTGGATCGGCTCCTTTGCTGGTTAATGCTGTTATGGGGGCTATGACAGAGGAATAATTCTGAATGAATCTTCGGTAGAAGTTAGCGAACCCCAGGAAACGTTGAACTCCCTTAAGGGAAGCTGGAAGCGACCAATCCTGTATCGCTTGGACTTTAGCGGGATCCATCTGCAATTTCTGCCCTGAAAGGATGTAACCGAGGAATGGAATCTTTGGTACTTCGAAGGTGCACTTCTCGAGCTTACAAAATAGTTGATTCCTCCGTAAACGGGTTAGAACTTCTTTGACTTGTTCTCGATAGGTCTTCAGATCCCTAGAAAAAATGAGGATGTCATCCAAGTAAACCACCAAGCAGTCATAGAGGAGATCTCTGAAGATTTCATTAACGAATTCTTGAAAGACGGCTGGGGCGTTACATAGGCCGAAAGGCATTACCAGATATTCGTAGTGGCCGTCGCGGGTATTAAAAGCCATCTTCCATTCGTCACCTGGGCGAATACGTATAAGGTTGTAGGCTCCCCGTAAGTCCAGCTTAGTGAATACAGTAGCTCCTTTAACACGGTCGAACAGTTCTGGAATTAGAGGTAATGGATATCTGTTCTTAATTGTAATGTCATTGAGACCTCTATAGTCAATACAGGGCCGCAGACCCCCATCCTTCTTTTTGACAAAGAAAAACCCTGCGCCAGCCGGAGAGGTGGATGACCTAATGAACCCTTTTTCCAAGTTCTCCCGGATATACTCCGACATGGCCTGAGTCTCAGGGAGTGAGAGTGGGTAGATTCGACCTCGGGGAGGAGTCTTGCCGGGTACCAGATCAATGGGACAATCCCAAGTGCGATGCGGAGGCAAGGTGTCCACCCCATGCTTACTAAAAACATCTTGGAAGGCCTGGTATTCTGCAGGGAGGCTGGAAGGACTAGAAGAGCAGAGAGGTCTTACAGAGGGCAAACAGTTCTGGAAGCAGTTTCGTCCCCAGGAAAGAACATCCATGGTTTGCCAATCTATGTGGGGATTGTGTCTACTTAACCATGGAAATCCTAGGATCAGTTCGTGAGAGGCTTTGGGAATTACTAGGAAAGAGATGTTTTCCGAATGAAGAGCTCCAACCTTCATCTTAAGAGGAATTGTACGAAGAGTGATAATTCCCTCAGGAATATGACTTCCATCCACAGCAGTAATTGAGATGGTACGATCCAAACGGACCGTTTGTATCCCAGATCGTTTGACCAGAGCTGATGTAATAAAACTTTCGGCGGCTCCGGAGTCGAGTAGTGCAGGGATGAGAAGAGAGGAAGAAGGAAGCTCCAGGTGGGTTAACAAGACTGACTCTTTCTTGGCAAGTCATTCTGAGAATTCTCCTAGCTTGACCTCTCCGGCACAAGCTAGGAGCGGGCGTTTCCCGGACGTTGGCTACAAGATTTAACAAAATGATCAGATGCACCACAGTACAGGCGTAAGTTCCCTTGTCGCCGTCTCTGACGTTCCTCGTTGGAAAGACGGAAACGATTGATCTGCATGGGTTCCTCAGTAGTTGGAGTTGATGGTGTTGGTGGAGGAACGACTCGAGGCCTGGGACGATCTGACCGTGATTTCTCCATACAGCGTTCTCTGTATCTTAAGTCTAATTTATTGCATAGGGAAATTAACTTATCCAACTTATCAGGTACGTCCTGAGTCGCGAGGTCATCTTTGATCTTCTCGGACAGACCGCTCCAGAAAGCTGCGATGAGAGCCTCCTCATTCCAGTTCAGTTCAGAGGATAGAGTACGAAACTGGATCACGTACTGACTGACCGTGTGCGTGCCCTGACGCAGGCGCAGGATCTACAATGAGGCAGCAGAAGTCCTGCCCGGTTCGTCGAAGATTCTTCGAAAGGCGGCTACAAACTCCGAGTAGTTAGACAGGATTGGATCCGACCTTTCCCACAATGGTGACGCCCATTCCAACGCTTGCCCAGTAAGTAAAGAAATTATATAGGCTACCTTGGTTCGTGCTGATGGGAAACTGGCCGACTGTAGTTCGAACTGGATTTCACACTGGTTAAGAAACCCACGGCATTGCTTTGGATTCCCATCGAATTTACTGGGAGATGGCAAATGCAACCGTGGAAGTGGGCCTGGCACAGGAGGAAGCGGAACCGGAGGTGCTAATGTGGGAGCAGCTGTAGGAACTTGAGGAGCCGTCATGGCAACACAAAGAGAATCGAGACGTTCGGACATACTCTGCATGAACTGCACAATTTGAGATTGTGTGGCCTCCTGCTTACTTAAGCGAGACCAGATATCTGCGGTTGAATCTCCTCCTGAGGCCTGATCACCTATCGAATCCATTTGGCCAGTGCTTACTGTCACGTCTAGCAAAGTTTGGGGATCCGGCAGTGGAGACTTGCCCAAGGAGGTAGCAGGCTGGGGAAGAACAAAATGAGGGGGTTGGATATAGTTCCTTTGCATGGGATACGGAGCAATGAAGGATGTAGACGGAGTTTGAGAGTCAATGAAAAGTATTTATTATGTACAGAGTAGAGGTAGAAAACTGAGGTTGATGAACGGTGACTTGAGAACGTGGTCGTAGACAAAGAACTGTGGAACTGTGGGTGAGAGTAAAACGAGGCTGAAGACAAGAACCGTGGACTGCGACTTATGAGATGAAACTGCGGTAGAGGAGCTGAGAACTGTGGACGGTAGTTTGGGTCGTGACTGGAGACTGAGAACTGTAGACTGTGGCTTGAAAGATGAAGCTGGAGATAACGAGCTGAGGACTGTGAATGGTGGTTCGAGGACTTGGCTGGAAGCAAGAATCTGCGGACTGTGGCTTGGAAAGCTAGGCAAGAGACCCGGGGTCATCCGTGCCCAGAGGGTCTTACTGAACCGGGTTTTCCAAGAGCGTCTCCACGGGCAGCAGCAGGTTAGGAACGGGAAAACTGCAGCAGCAACTGAGAACTGGCAAAGCAGGGTTAGAAGTACCAGAATACAGCTGGAATCCTGGGAGCACAGGCTAAAGCACTTACAACAGGGTTGTAACTTGAAGCACTGGCATCCCTGTCCTAAACCAGCCCCCTTTTATAGGAAGAAGTCTCCCTGGATTGGCTGGAAAACTAGGAACAGGAATTATGTCAGAAACTTGGTCTCCAACATGGCGGCGCCCAGTAATGCAGACCTTTTCTGACAACATGCTGCTCACTGCCCCTGGTCTCCTAGGCAATGGCTTAGTGAGAGCGAGCTGCTGCAGCGGCGTCCCGCCGCCACGAGCGGACCCCCTCAACGCCATTACCGCTGCCTGTACCCTTGAACCCAGCGCCGCAGCCCTCCACCGCCGCTGCCCGGCCGCCCCCGTGAAGCCCACCCCGCGGCCCCAGAGTTCCGGTAAGACCCCGGACGCTGACAGCGAGCAACCGCACCGGCAACGGATGGACCCCAGAACCCGCAGAGGTGAGAGATCGGTTTGTGACAGCCACTGCTCTACCTACCTCTGTGTCGTCAAGTATACTATCTATCTAGATTCTATACCTGTGGTGCATTTTAGTTTTGCAGTTTGCTGACAGTGACCACCAGTATATATAGCAGTACGGTACGGAAGGCCACTGCTCTACCTACCTCTGTGTCGTCAAGTATACTATCCATCTAGATTCTATACATGTGGTGCATTTTAGTTTTGCAGTTTGCTGACAGTGACCACCAGTATATATAGCAGTACAGTACGGAAGGCCACTGCTCTACCTACCTCTGTGTTGTCAAGTATACTATCCATCTAGATTCTATACCTGTTGTGCATTTTAGTTTTGCAGTTTGCTGACAGTGACCACCAGTATATATAGCAGTACGGTACGGAAGGCCACTGCTCTACCTACTTCTGTGTCGTCAAGTATACTATCCATCCATACCTGTGGTGCATTTCAGTTGTGCGCAGTATATATAGTAGTAGGCCATTGCTATTGATACTGGCATATAATTCCACACATTAAAAAATGGAGAACAAAAATGTGGAGGTTAAAATAGGGAAAGATCAAGATCCACTTCCACCTCGTACTGAAGCTGCTGCCACTAGTCATGGCCGAGACGATGAAATGCCATCAACGTCGTCTGCCAAGGCCGATGCCCAATGTCATAGTAGAGAGCATGTAAAATCCAAAAAACAAAAGTTCAGTAAAATGACCCAAAAATCAAAATTGAAAGCGTCTGATGAGAAGCGTAAACTTGCCAATATGCCATTTACGACACGGAGTGGCAAGTAACGGCTGAGGCCCTGGCCTATGTTCATGGCTAGTGGTTCAGATTCACATGAGGATGGAAGCACTCATCCTCTCGCTAGAAAAATGAAAAGACTTAAGCTGGCAAGAGCACAGCAAATAACTGTGCGTTCTTCTAAATCACAAATCCCCAAGGAGAGTCCAATTGTGTCGGTTGCGATGCCTGACCTTCCCAACACTGGACGGGAAGAGCTTGCGCCTTCCACCATTTGCACGCCCCCTGCAAGTGCTGGAAGGAGCATCCGCAGTCCAGTTCCTGATAGTCAAATTGAAGATGTCACTGTTGAAGTACACCAGGATGAGGATATGGGTGTTGCTGGCGCTAGGGAGGAAATTGACAAGAAGGATTCTGATGGTGAGGTGGTTTGTTTAAGTCAGGCACCCGGGGAGACACCTGTTGTCCGTGGGACGAATATGGCCATTGACATGCCTGGTCAAAATACAAAAAAAACCACCTCTTCAGTGTGGAATTATTTCAACACAAATGCGGACAACAGATGTCAAGCCGTGTGTTGCCTTTGTCAAGCTGTAATAAGTAGGGGTAAGGACGTTAACCACCTAGGAACATCCTCCCTTATACGTCACCTGGTCCGCATTCTTAAGAAGTCAGTGACAAGTTCAAAAACTTTGGATGACAGCGGAAGCAGTCCACTGACCACTAAATCCCTTCCTCTTGTAACCAAGCTCCTGCAAACCACACCACCAACTCCCTCAGTGTCAATTTCCACCTTACACAGGAAAGCCAATAGTCCTGCAGGCCATGTCACTGGCAAGTCTGACGAGCCCTCTCCTGCCTGGGATTCCCCCGATGCATCCTTGAGTGTAACGCCTACTGCTGCTGGCGCTGCTGTTGTTGCTGCTGGGAGTCGATCGTCATCCCAGAGGGGAAGTCGGAAGACCACTTGTACTACTTCCAGTAAGCAATTGACTGTCCAACAGTCCTTTGCGAGGAAGATGAAATATCACAGCAGTCATCCTGCTGCAAAGCGGATAACTCAGGTCTTGTCAGCCTGGGTGGTGAGAAACGTGGTTCCGGTATCCACCGTTAATTCACAGGCAACTAGAGACTTGTTTGAGGTACTGTGTCCCCGGTACCAAATAGCATCTAGGTTCCATTTCTCTAGGCAGGCGATACCGAAAATGTACACAGATGTCAGAAAAATAGTCACCAATGTCCTAAAAAATGCAGTTGTACCCAATATCCACTGAACCACGGACATGTGGACAAGTGGAGCAGGGCAGGGTCAGGACTATATGACTGTGACAGCCCACTGGGTAGATGTATTGCCTCCCGCAGCAAGAACAGCAGCAGCGGCACTAGTAGCATTATCTCGCAAACGCCAACTCGTTCCTAGGCAGGCTACGCTTTGTATCACCGCTTTCCATAAGAGGCACACAGCTGACAAGCTCTTACGGAAACTGAGGAACATCATCGCAGAATGGCTTACCCCAATTGGACTCTCCTGGGGATTTGTGACATCGGACAACGCCACCAATATTGTGCGTGCATTACATCTGGGCAAATTCCAGCACGTCCCATGTTTTGCACATACATTGAATTTGGTGGTGCAAAATTATTTAAAAAACGACAGGGGCGTGCAAGAGATGCTGTCGGTGGCCCGAAGAATTGCGGGCCACTTTCGGCATTCAGCCACCGCGTGCCGAAGACTGGAGCACCAGCAAACAGTTCTGAACCTGCCCTGCCATCATCTGAAGCAAGAGGTGGTAACGAGTTGGCATTCAACCCTCTATATGCTTCAGAGGATGGAGGAGCAGCAAAAGGCCATTTAAGCCTATACATCTGCCCACGATATAGGCAAAGGAGGGGGAATGCACCTGACTCAAGCGCAGTGGAGAATGATTTCAACGTTGTGCAAGGTTCTGCAACCCTTTGAACTTGCCACACGTGAAGTCAGTTCAGACACTGCCAGCCTGAGTCAGGTCATTCCCCTCATCAGGCTTTTGCAGAAGAAGCTGGAGACATTGAAGGAGGAGCTAAAACAGAGCGATTCCGCTAGGCATGTGGGACTTGTGGATGGAGCCCTTAATTCGCTTAACCAGGATTCACGGGTGGTCAATCTGTTGAAATCAGAGCACTACATTTTGGCCACCGTGCTCGATCCTAGATTTAAAACCTACGTTGTATCTCTCTTTCCGGCAGACACAAGTCTGCAGAGGTTCAAAGACCTGCTGGTGAGAAAATTGTCAAGTCAAGTGGAACGTGACCCGTCAACAGCTCCTCCTTCACATTCTCCCGCAACTGGGGGTGCGAGGAAAAGGCTAAGAATTCCGAGCCCACCCGTGATGCAGGGCTGTCTGGAGCGAGTGCTGACATCTCTTCCGGACTGAAGGACCTGCCAACGATTACTGACATGTCGTCTACTGTCACTGCATATGATTCTGTCACCATTGAAAGAATGCTGGAGGATTATATGAGTGACCGCATCCAAGTAGGCACGTCAGACAGTCCGTACGTATACTGGCAGGAAAAAGAGGCAATTTGGAGGCCCTTGCACAAACTGGCTTTATTCTACCTAAGTTGCCCTCCCTCCAGTGTGTACTCCGAAAGAGTGTTTAGTGCAGCCGCTCACCTTGTCAGCAATCGGCGTACGAGGTTACTTCCAGAAAATGTGGAGAAGATGATGTTCATCAAAATCAATTATAATCAATTCCTCCGTGGAGACATTCACCAGCAATTGCCTCCAGAAAGTACACAGGGACCTGAGATTGTGGATTCCAGTGGGGACGAATTAATAATCTGCGAGGAGGGGGATGTACACAGTGAAAGGGGTGAGGAATAGGAGGATGATGATGAGGTGGATATCTTGCCTCTGTAGAGCCAGTTTGTGCAAGGAGAGATTGATTGCTTCTTGTTTGGTGGGGGCCCAAACCAACCAGTCATTTCAGTCACAGTCGTGTGGCAGACCCTGTCGCTGAAATGATGGGTTCGTTAAAGTGTGCATGTCCTGTTTATACAACATAAGGGTGGGTGGGAGAGCCCAAGGACAATTCCATCTTGCACCTCTTTTTTCTTTGATTTTTCTTTGCATCATGTGCTGTTTGTGGACAATTTTTTTGAAGTGCCATCCTGCCTGACACTGCAGTGCCACTCCTAGATGGGCCAGGTGTTTGTGTTGGCCACTTGTGTCGCTTAGCTTAGTCACACAGCGACCTTGGTGCGCCTCTTTTTTTCTTTGCATCATGTGCTGTTTGGGGACTATTTTTTTGAAGTGCCATCCTGTCTGACACTGCAGTGCCACTCCTAGATGGGCCAGGTGTTTGTGTCGGCCACTTGTGTCGCTTAGCTTAGCCATCCAGCGACCTCGGTGCAAATTTTAGGACTAAAAATAATATTTTGAGGTGTGAGGTGTTCAGAATAGACTGAAAATGAGTGGAAATTATGGTTATTGAGGTTAATAATACTATGGGATCAAAATGACCCCCAAATTCTATGATTTAAGCTGTTTTTGAGGGTTTTTTGTAAAAAAAACACCCGAATCCAAAACACACCCGAATCCGACAAAAAATTTTCAGGGAGGTTTTGCCAAAACGCGTCCGAATCCAAAACACGGCCGCAGAACCGAATCCAAAACCAAAACCCGAAAAATTTCCGGTGCACATCACTACTTTTTACTATCTAGACTTACAGCATGCATGTTAATGTATTTTATTTAAAGCAGAGGGTACGTAGGAAGAAGATGACAAAGGGCCTGATTTAGAGTTTCACGTATTTTGCGTCCTGATCAGACGAGTTAAAATTACAATTTTTGCAAAAAAACAGAAGAGCATACGGACTGTGGAGGTAATTCAGAGTTGATCACAGCAACAAATTTGTTAGCAGTTGTGCAAAACCATGGGGGTCATTATGACTGGATCGCACGCTGCCGTTTTTCGCAGCGCGATTAGGTCACTACTTCGTATGCACCGCAATGTGCAGGCACGTCGTAAGTGTACAAAGCGGATTGTTGCTGAGCTATGGATTTAACAAAGAATCTAGGCACTAGGACCCGCCGCGGCTCTAACAGCAAGTCCGTGTGGTAACCAATGGGGAGCCTGGAGCACACCGCAACCTACCTCCCCCACTGACAGCCGGCCAGAGTCCAGCCCAGGTGCAGGGTTCAAATGCCAGCATTGAGTAAGACTGTTACTTATGACGGCACAGAAGGCTTCATTAGCCCTCACTACACCACACAGTTTCCCAGCGCTTCCGCCTCCACTTCCTTTACCACCATGCTAGGTGCAGTCAAACTCAGCCTCAGCTTTGAGAAGGCGGCCTGTGTGATTGTGACAGGGCTGTACTGCAGAAGTCTTATGCTGCTTGTTGGAGATCCAGCTGGCTGCTTCTACTGATCAAAGATGGGCAGTTCGTGTCCTGTAGTCTGAGTCTCAGTGCAGTGCCCAAAACAAGGTATGCTGCACCTACCACCACCAACTAAAACCTATAATAATTATATTGTGCCGGAGTGCCTTCCAGGCTCCCATAACTAATGGAACAGGTGACCAACATTTCAATGCCCAATCAGCCTTTTCATGAGGGTGAAACATTGGCAATAAAGCAGGATGCGCTCCTACAGCCAATCAGTACCTGATGGCGTATTCTGTGAGGCCACGCCCCCTGTGATACCATACCCCTTATCTGAGAGCATATGTGCCTTAGGTGCATGTAAATATAACTATTACCGTTCCCCTATCATGGTGCCCCCTCCCCCCCTTCATTTTCTTTGATGTCCGTCAGGCGGTAGGGGGTGTTCTATCTTCCACTCAGCATGTAGTACCTGTAGCAGTAATTTCTGCGAATTACTCCTTTACTGCACAGATGTGGCCAGAGGGAGAACACTAAACTGTAGAATGGGCTGAATGAAGGGGCCCTGGTACATGACTTCCAGGGTGGTCAGGGGTGTTTAATACGCAGTGGAGGGGTGGATAGTGGAGTGGGCTTAATATTCATAATTTTCTGGTGAGAGGGCAACTTGCTTGACTGCAGATATCTCAAATTCCTGGAAAGAGATTTCTTAGCTTTAATTGGGGTAAAAACTAGAGCGTCCCACCTTTCAGGAGGTACTGGGTACTTAAGGATCAGAGTTCAGGAGCAAGAGCAATCCATCAACAAAAATATAAAACTGCATATTAGGTGTGTGGAGCTGGAGCAGGGACCAGCTGCTTGAAGGCTGATATCTCTGGTTCTTGGCATAGTAGAGACAAGCTGCCAGTGTCCATCAAAAGATGAGAGTCCCAGCTTTTGGATTATACCTTTAGAAAAACTTTAAATCAGACAGAACCCAGGATATCTGGCTGGGAAGAGCAATTAACTAGCTTGGATGGGGACCACTGCTTTGAAGATATCTCCGGTTCCACAGGGCTGAATTTAAAAAATATGGTAGCCCTGGGAATAGGGGACCTTCAGCTATCCGCCTAGGGCCCTTATACTCCTGAGGCACTTGGGCAAGTGCCCATTGAGCCCATACGAAAAGACGGCCCTGATTTGGGTGGGTTATAGTGTTTCTCTGCAGGGTAAATACTGGCTGCTTTATTTTTACACTGCAATTTAGATTTCAGTTTGAACACACCACACCCAAATCTAACTCTCTCTGCATATGTTATATCTGCCCCCCCTACAGTGCACATGGGGGTGTCATTCCGAGTTGATCACTCGCTAGCTATTTTTTGCAGCGCTGCGATCAGATAGTCGCCGCCTATAGGGGAGTGTATGTTTGCTTTGCAAGTGTTCGATCGCATGTGCAGCCGAGCGGTACAAAAAGGTTTTGTGCAGTTTCTGAGTAGCTCAGAACTTATTCAGCTGCTGCGATCACTTCAGCCTCTTCTGGCCCGAAATTAACGCCAGACACCCGCCCTGCAAACACTTGGACACGCCTGCGTTTTTCCAACCACTCCCAGAAAACGGCCAGTTGCCACCTACAAACGCCTTCTTCCTGTCAATCTCCTTGCAATTGGCTGTGCGAATGGATTCTTCGTAAAACCCATCGCACATCAAAGAACCGCTTTGTATCCATACGACGCGTCTGCGCATTGCGGTGCATACGTATGCGCAGTTCTGACCTGATCGCAGCGCAGCGAAAATTCCTAGTGTGCGATCAGGTCGGAATGACCCGCATGGTTTTTGCCCATTTGCTAACAAATTTGCTGCTGCGATCAACTCTGAATTAGGCCCTGTGTTGTTAACAAAACATTTAATAAGTCACAATTTCTATATAAATGAAAGTTCCATTTATTATATAAAATCTTAATAATATCTTCCTGTCCAGCCAGAAGGTATGCGGTTAACATATTGCATACCTCTCAACTTTTTTGAAGTGGAAAAGGGGGCATGGCTTCGAGAAAGGGGGCATGGCTTCACGGGAGTGCCACGATCTCGGGACACGCCCCCGGGTTTCGTCACTGAGGGGGCATGCCTAGCACTCTGTGAGCTGCTGGCATGCCTCCTCTCCCTCTGTCTCTAGTGAATTAACCGCTGCTCTGCTAAGCAGGGCAGCAAGTGACAGAGCGTCCCAACTGCCCTCCCCTCCCCCCCTTCCCCCCCCACCGCGGGACACTGTGGCCTGCGGGTGGGACAGCGGGACAGTCCCCAAAAAACGGGACTGTCCTGTGAAAATCGGGACAGTTGGGAGGTATGATACTGCCTCACGGGATCCCGGCGATCACAATGCCGACATTGGGATCCCGCATAGAAATACAATGCCGGCGCCATAGGCTTTTCTCCCTCTGCTGTCCACGACACCCATAGAGCAAGAATGTAACCTATGGCGAGCGCAGGGAGCCCGCAAGGGGCTTACTTGCACTCACCACTCTGCCGGCATCCTGGTGACTGGGATGCCGTTGTCGGTATATTGACGGTCGGCATCCCGGCCATCGGTAAATCATACCGATCCCAGCCAGAAGGTCAAGCGAAACAAAAGGCCTGATTCATGTTTATAGGTATGCAACTGGGTAGCAGAGAGATTTAGAGTTGGGTGTGGTGTGTTCGAACTGCAATCTAAGTTGCAGCGTTAAAACAGTTATGCTAGACTTACCATTGTTAACACTCTTTCGGCGAGGTACATTGGGTTCCACAGAGAAACATTGGGGTGTAAAGATGGATCTGGATCCAGGCACCAACGGGCAAAGCTTTAGATCTCCCAGGATGCATTGGGGCCTCCTCTATAACTCCACCTCCAGGCACTGTGAGCTCAGTTTTGTTACCCAGTCCAATGCAGGAAGCAGGCAAGAGAGAAGGCAGATGTTAGTCACATAAGCACACAATTTCACGACAGGAGAGGGTACCAGTGGCTAATGCCATGCAATCCCAAAGTAGCCAGGTACATCAGGGTGGGCGCCCTGTGGAACCCAATGTACCTGGCAGAAAAAGAGTTAACAATGGTAAGTCTACCAAAACTCTTATTTTCTTCAGCAGGTTACACTAGTTTCCACAGAGAAACTTGGATGTCCAAAAGCAGTTTCTCAAGGGAGGGGACGCACCTTAGCGGATATGAGAATCCGGCGTCAAAAGGAAGCATCCTGGGAGGCGAAGGTATCAAAGGCATAGGACCTAAGAAACGTGTTCACTGAGGACCACGTAGCCGCCATGCACAATTGTTTTGGGGATGTGCCATGGCGGCCACCCAAGAAGGTCCAGCGGACCAAGTAGAATGGGCCTTAATCGCAGCAGGAGCTGGGAGTCCAGCCTGCGCATAAGCATGTGCAATCACCATTCTAAGCATTCTGACCAAGGTTTGCTTATTTGCAGGTGAGCCACGTTTGTGGAAACTAAAAAGTACAAAGAGGGCATCAGACCGTCTAATGGAAGCAGTCCTGTCAACATAGACACGGAGAGCCCTAACCACATGTAAAGAATGTCTGAAAAGATAAAGGCCGGGACCACAATCTCTTGGTTAAGGTGAAATGATAACACCACCTTAGGTAAATAACCAGGTCAAGTTCGGGGAACCGCCCTCTAACAATGAAAAATCGAAAAAGGAGGACGACAGGACAAAGTGCCGACACCCTTCTTGCGGAGGCAATAGCCAGCAAGAACAGGACTTGGCCATGAGCTATTTGAGGTCCACTGATTCAAGAGGTTCGAATGGAGACTCTTGTAGGGCTTTTAACACAATAGACAAGTCCCATGGAGCCACAGGGGGGACATAGGAAGGCTGAATACGTCGAACACCCTGAATGAACATATGTATCAGGAATAGAGGCAATTTTGCGCTGAAACCACCCCGACAAGGCAGAAATATGAGCCTTGAGGGAGGCCAGGTGGAGACCTAAGTCCAGGCTTCTTTGCAGAAAAGCTAAAATTCTGGAAGTTCTGAATCTATGGGCGTCTTAATTCTTATCAGCACACCAGGTGAAGTAAGAATGCCATGCTCTGTAATAAATCCGGGCATCAAAAATCTACTTCAATTAGTTCCTAACCAGATTGAATTATGGGACATGTAGTTTCTATCATCAGCGGATTCAATGAGTGAGTATATATATACCCAAACAGCCAGCAACAACGCAATTAAAGATAAAAAATAAAAAATATATATACAAACAAGGAACAAAAATAATAATAGTTCAAGGACATAAAGGACATATACCCATCTCTGATAATTATATAGATAAATAAGCCGTAATGTAAATAACCAAAAATCAGAAAATAATAATAAAAATAATACTAAAATATAAAAAATAATAATAAATGGTAATAAATAATAATAATTAATAATTATAAATGTTAATTAATAACCAATCAACATTAATTAAGCAAATTTATTACTTAGATGAGATAAGTTACAAAACCAGTTAGTATAAACCAGATATAGGCATAACTAAATAAATTAAAACAGTAAGTATCTATTCATTTTTGCACATGTCAATAATAATAATTATTTACTGTAATCACAAGAAGTTGGAGCAACAAAAAAGAGAGAGAGGGGGGAGAGGAGAAAAAAGGGGGGGGGGGAGGGGGAAAGAGAGAAGAAAAACATGAAAGAAGAAAAAATGAAGAGAAAGATGACAAGGGTGAGAGAAAAAATGACTAAAGTGAGAGAAAAAATGTGTATATATATATATATATATATATATATATATATATGTGTATACATAAATAAATAAAGAACTTGAAAAATTAATTAAACAATGTATCAATTATGAGATGAATGCTTTATGAGTTAATAAATCGTGCTAGCTGGAAGGGTAACACACCAATTATTATAACAAGTGACTAATTATAAATTAGAGACATAAGAGTGAAGTGCATAAATAAATTATAATTGTACTAGAGAAGTAAATTAAATATACTCGTTTAAAATTTAATCATAACACTGAGAAAAATATATATATAAATATATAATAAAAGTAGAAATAGAAATTATTCAGAGGAATGCTCCAAAATTTTGATTTTCATTAAGCCCATCCGGACTCAATGTTCCCAATCTAAATATCCATCTGCTCTCTTGTTGTAGGAGAGTCTTGTTGAGATTACCTCCCCTAATTCCCAGATAGATTTTCTCAAGTCCAAACACTGTCAGGTTCTTACTACTACCTCCATGCTTGTTATGCATGTGTCTCGCTACAGGTGAAAGTTTTTTCATCTTATTCAATTCAGTCGTGATGTTTCTTATATTTCCAATGTGCTCCAAGACCCTCTGTTTAAGTGCTCTTGATGTCATTCCCACATACTTCATTCCACATTCACATTGTAAACAGTATATGACCCCTATGGCGTTGCAATTAATGAAGGATCTAATCTCCACCTTGTTTCCTCGCCTGTCAAAAGTATGTTTTGTCTTGACCATATATTGACATGCCTTACAACTTCCACACGGGAAGGAACCATTTATTGTAGGTGTTCGTTTTGCTGATCTTTCAAAATGGCTATCCACCAGAATGTCTCTCAGATTTTGAGACCTCCTCCAGCTCATGGCTGGTTTAACATCGAGCTTTTTGCTCAGGTCTCTATCTGTATGCAGGACTGGCCAATGATGTTGTGTGATATTCACTATCTCTTGCCATTCATGGGAGCATAAAAAAGGCAATCCATTTAACATCTAAAATCCCAAGAGAAGATTTAATTTTCCCTAAAAATAGAGTTAAACCTGATACAAAGAATCAGATCAGATTTGTAGGTGATTTTTGCCATAAATGGCAAGAGATACCGACAGCAGAAGCACACTTTTTTCATTTTGCATAAACGCCCAAAGGATCCTCTCATCTTTAATTCGATGTCAATAGATATGATTGAGGACAGTAGAAATCCTGGATGTTATTGCATATGAAATCTGTATTTCTTAGAGACCCTCTGGTCAATTGTATCAATTAATACTTATTATCTGTATCCGCAATTTTGATAGGAGGAATTTCTTCGTTTCTTCTAATTTTGGAGTGTTTTCTTTGGATGATACAGTTTTAATTGTGACCGATTGGTCATACAGAGATAACATTTGACATTTTATTATAACATTGTGGTTATTATCATAATCATTATTATTATTATTTTTCAATGGGCCTATAAGAATTAAGCTATACAGGTGCAATATACTGATTAGGGACCTCTCCCCTGCACTCTCATTAACTTTGCCCTTAATTGGGCAGTATAAGTTAACAGCAGATACAGGTCTTGGGATTGGTGCATATGCTCCAGGTGGTTCTCTCATTGGAAATTCGATGCTTTTTAGCAGATTCCCAAAAGCAGAAACACGGCATCTAGTCACCTATTTCTCCCTATCTTCCTTCTGACATTTTTCTACATTTTTCTTTCTATACTTATACAGGTTGAGTATCCCATATCCAAATATTCCGAAATACGGAATATTCCGAAATACGGACTTTTTTGAGTGAGAGTGAGATAGTGAAACCTTTGTTTTTTGATGGCTCAATGTACACAAACTTTGTTTAATACACAAAGTTATTAAAAATATTGTATTAAATGACCTTCAGGCTGTGTGTATAAGGTGTATATGAAACATAAATGAATTGTGTGAATGTAGACACACTTTGTTTAATGCACAAAGTTATGAAAAATATTGGCTAAAATTACCTGCAGGCTGTGTGTATAAGGTGTATATGTAACATAAATGCAGTCTGTGCTTAGATTTAGGTCCCATCACCATGATATCTCATTATGGTATGCAATTATTTCAAAATACGGAAAAATCCCATATCCAAAATACCTCTGGTCCCAAGCATTTTGGATAAGGGATACTCAACCTGTATTGTGTCATATTTTTATTTGGTCAAATAAATGCACACTTGTGATTGGCTGATAAATTCGGCCTTATTGTACATGGTTATTTAGAAGTGTGTCTCGATAGCCGCTTTAATTGCCTTACATGCAATTTTGGGAACCTTCAATTGCTATAATACACAAAAGACATTTGTTACACAGGGTAGATGTCAAAAAGTGCATTTTGAAACTTTGTTTCTATTAATAGGCATTTGATTGGTTTCTTTATAACTAACCATTGGCAGGAGATTGACCAGATACTGATACTTATAGATCAACTGTTACAATTAGGACACAATAATTGATACAGTCAGAAGGCAGTGTTAGGGAGTATCTCTAGAGGCATAGTCAGTAACACCTTAAATTATTTCAATTGTGAATATATGTTATATGTTAGTATGTTAATGTGAGTCCAATTTCTATAAATAAAAGTTAAGTTTTAGATTATTTGTAAGAGTGCCCCATAAAAAAGAGTTGTCTTTTCTTTCTTTGCATATTATGTGGTTTCACAAGTGCTCTCAGTTGCTTATTTGGTCTCCAACATGGCCGCCTCCTATACTGCAGACACACAGTGGTGCCTTTGGCCGTTTGGTCCCCGCACTCCCAGCTCCCAGATCCTGCATCACCTGTGCCACTGACCACGCCGCGTCCCCACACGGCCGCACAGCACCGCAAGTGTCACGTCTAGCAAAGTTTGGGGATCCGGCAGTTGAGACTTGCCCAAGGAGGTAGCAGGCTGGGGAAGAACAAAATGAGGGGGTTGGATATAGTTCCTTTGCATGGGATACGGAGCAATGAAGGATGTAGGCGGAGTTTGAGAGTCAATGAAAAGTATTTATTATGTACAGAGTAGAGGTAGAAAACTGAGGTTGATGAACGGTGACTTGAGAACGTGGTCGTAGACAAAGAACTGTGGAACTGTGGGTGAGAGTAAAACGAGGCTGAAGACAAGAACCGTGGACTGCGACTTATGAGATGAAACTGCGGTAGAGGAGCTGAGAACTGTGGACGGTAGTTTGGGTCGTGACTGTAGACTGAGAACTGTAGACTGTGGTTTGAAAGATGAAGCTGGAGATAACGAGCTGAGGACTGTGAATGGTGGTTCGAGGACTTGGCTGGAAGCAAGAATCTGCGGACTGTGGCTTGGAGGGCGAGGCAAGAGACCCGGGGTCATCCGTGCCCAGAGGGTCTTACTGAACCGGGTTTTCCAAGACCGTCTCCACGGGCAGCAGCAGGCTAGGAACGGGAAAACTGCAGCAGCAACTGAGAACTGGCAAAGCAGGGTTAGAAGTACCAGAATACAGCAGGAATCCTGGGAGCACAGGCTAAAGCACCTACAACAGGGTTGTAACTTGAAGCACTGGCATCCCTGTCCTAAACCAGCCCCCTTTTATAGGAAGAAGTCTCCCTGGATTGGCTGGAAAACTAGGAACAGGAATTATGTCAGAAACTTGGTCTCCAACATGGCGGCGCCCAGTAATGCAGACCTTTTCTGACAACATGCTGCTCACTGCCCCTGGTCTCCTAGGCAACGGCTTAGTGAGAGCAAGCTGCTGCAGCGGCGTCCCGCTGCCACGAGCGGACCCCCTCAACGCCATTACCGCTGCCTGTACCCTTGAACCCAGCGCCGCAGCCCTCCACCGCCGCTGCCCGGCCGCCCGTGAAGCCCGCGGCCCCAGCATTCCGGGAAGACCCCGGACGCTGACAGTACCCCCCCTTTTGCGGGTGGACTCCGGACACCTATAAGGTTTAGCTGGAAATTTGGCATGAAATGTCCGAAGAAGTCTTGGAGCATGGACGTCCTCTGCCTCTACCCAGGACCTTTCCTCAGGTCCATATCCCTTCCAATCAACTAGGTACTGGAGGTGACCATATCGTTTGCGGGAGTCAAGGATCTTATGAATCTCAAATTCGTCTCCTTGTGTTGACTGGGTCTTGGGTGATTTAGGTAGAGCAGCTCTGAATCGATTGAGTACCAACGGTTTTGAGAGAGAAATATGAAAAGCGTTAGGGATTCTTAAATGTGGAGGTAACTTCACCTTGTAAGCCACAGGATTCAAAACTCTTTCGATTGGGTAGGGCCCAATGAACCTGGGAGCAAACTTCTTAGTAGGAACCTTCAATCTTAGGTTACGTGTGGAAACCCAAACCCGATCTCCCACTTTAAGACTTGGTGCCGCTTTTCGCTTTAGATCTGCGTAGGTCTTATACTTCTTGGATGTCTTGAGCAAGGCCTTGTGAATTTGTTTCCAGGTTTCAGTAAATTGTCTAAGTGTTGACTCTGCGGCAGGAACCTCGAGTGTAGGCAGAAGTTGGAAGTCAGGAACCTTCGGATGATAACCATAATTAATGAAAAATGGAGAAGATTTTGTGGCAGAGTGATAAAGATTGTTATGGGCAAATTCTGCAAATGGGAGGAAGTCCAGCCAGTCTTCCTGAGGAGGAGGACATGAATAAACACAGAAATGCCTCCAGGTCCTGGTTCACTCTTTCTGTTTGACCATCCATTTGAGGATGATATCCTGAGGAGAAATTCAATCTCACGCCAAGAGCAGAACATAGGGATCTCCAAAACTTGGCCACAAACTGGGGACCTCTATCAGATACGATTTCCTGCGGTAATCCATGGAGACGAAAAATCTCTGCTATGAATAATTTTGCCAGCTGGGATGCTGATGGAAGACTGGCCAGGGGAACAAAGTGTGCCATTTTAGAAAATCGATCAACTATGACCCATACGGTGTTCCGTCCGCCAGACACAGGCAAATCAGTAATAAAGTCCATAGAAATATGTGTCCATGGTCTTTGCGGCACAGGTAGCGGATGAAGTATCCCGGCTGGAGGACCTTTAGGACTTTTATGCTGAGCACACTTTGGACAGGCAGCCACAAATTCCTGTACATCAGTCCTGAGATGAGGCCACCAGTAGGAGCGCTGAATGAATTTGAGCGTTTTATGGCCACCCGCATGGCCCATGAAGGAGGAGGAGTGAGCCCATGTAAGCAGTTTCTTACGAAGATTTGGAGCAACGAAGTTCTTTCCTGGAGGAGGAAGTGGAGAGGTATTGGTTGCTGAAAAAGAGGTGGAGTCTAAGATGTATTGTTCTTTTGAACGGTCAGAGAGTTCTTCAGAACTCAAGGAACGAGATAATGCATCTGCCTTTTTGTTGAGGGACCCTGGGCGGTAACTAAGTTTAAAGTTGAAACGGGTAAAGAAGAGTGCCCATCTTGCTTGACGTGGATTCAGACATTGGGCTGACTGTAGATACAGGAGGTTCTTATGATCCGTGGTTACCGAGATTGGATGCTGAGCTCCCTCCAACAAATACCTCCACTCCTCAAAGGCTAACTTAATTGCTAGTAATTCTTGTTCCCCAATAGCGTAATTCTGCTCAGCGGGGGAGAATCTTCGCGAGAAGAACGCACAAGGATGGACTTTCTTGTCCTCGAAGAGCTGAGATAAAACTGCTCCCACTCCTACCGTGGAGGCGTCGACTTCCACCAGGAACGGACGACTGAGATCAGGTTGTCGAAGAACAGGAGCAGTCATGAAGGCCTTCTTTAACGATGAAAAGGCTTCTAAAGCCTCTGGAGACCATTTGGCTGGATCGGCTCCTTTGCTGGTTAATGCTGTTATGGGGGCTATGACAGAGGAATAATTCTGAATGAATCTTCGGTAGAAGTTAGCGAACCCCAGGAAACGTTGAACTCCCTTAAGGGAAGCTGGAAGCGACCAATCCTGTATCGCTTGGACTTTAGCGGGATCCATCTGCAATTTCTGCCCTGAAAGGATGTAACCGAGGAATGGAATCTTTGGTACTTCGAAGGTGCACTTCTCGAGCTTACAAAATAGTTGATTCCTCCGTAAACGGGTTAGAACTTCTTTGACTTGTTCTCGATAGGTCTTCAGATCCCTAGAAAAAATGAGGATGTCATCCAAGTAAACCACCAAGCAGTCATAGAGGAGATCTCTGAAGATTTCATTAACGAATTCTTGAAAGACGGCTGGGGCGTTACATAGGCCGAAAGGCATTACCAGATATTCGTAGTGGCCGTCGCGGGTATTAAAAGCCATCTTCCATTCGTCACCTGGGCGAATACGTATAAGGTTGTAGGCTCCCCGTAAGTCCAGCTTAGTGAATACAGTAGCTCCTTTAACACGGTCGAACAGTTCTGGAATTAGAGGTAATGGATATCTGTTCTTAATTGTAATGTCATTGAGACCTCTATAGTCAATACAGGGCCGCAGACCCCCATCCTTCTTTTTGACAAAGAAAAACCCTGCGCCAGCCGGAGAGGTGGATGACCTAATGAACCCTTTTTCCAAGTTCTCCCGGATATACTCCGACATGGCCTGAGTCTCAGGGAGTGAGAGTGGGTAGATTCGACCTCGGGGAGGAGTCTTGCCGGGTACCAGATCAATGGGACAATCCCAAGTGCGATGCGGAGGCAAGGTGTCCGCCCCATGCTTACTAAAAACATCTTGGAAGGCCTGGTATTCTGCAGGGAGGCTGGAAGGACTAGAAGAGCAGAGAGGTCTTACAGAGGGCAAACAGTTCTGGAAGCAGTTTCGTCCCCAGGAAAGAACATCCATGGTTTGCCAATCTATGTGGGGATTGTGTCTACTTAACCATGGAAATCCTAGGATCAGTTCGTGAGAGGCTTTGGGAATTACTAGGAAAGAGATGTTTTCCGAATGAAGAGCTCCAACCTTCATCTTAAGAGGAATTGTACGAAGAGTGATAATTCCCTCAGGAATATGACTTCCATCCACAGCAGTAATTGAGATGGTACGATCCAAACGGACCGTTTGTATCCCAGATCGTTTGACCAGAGCTGATGTAATAAAACTTTCGGCGGCTCCGGAGTCGAGTAGTGCAGGGATGAGAAGAGAGGAAGAAGGAAGCTCCAGGTGGGTTAACAAGACTGACTCTTTCTTGGCAAGTCATTCTGAGAATTCTCCTAGCTTGACCTCTCCGGCACAAGCTAGGAGCGGGCGTTTCCCGGACGTTGGCTACAAGATTTAACAAAATGATCAGATGCACCACAGTACAGGCGTAAGTTCCCTTGTCGCCGTCTCTGACGTTCCTCGTTGGAAAGACGGAAACGATTGATCTGCATGGGTTCCTCAGTAGTTGGAGTTGATGGTGTTGGTGGAGGAACGACTCGAGGCCTGGGACGATCTGACCGTGATTTCTCCATACAACGTTCTCTGTATCTTAAGTCTAATTTATTGCATAGGGAAATTAACTTATCCAACTTATCAGGTACGTCCTGAGTCGCGAGGTCATCTTTGATCTTCTCGGACAGACCGCTCCAGAAAGCTGCGATGAGAGCCTCCTCATTCCAGTTCAGTTCAGAGGATAGAGTACGAAACTGGATCACGTACTGACTGACCGTGTGCGTGCCCTGACGCAGGCGCAGGATCTACAATGAGGCAGCAGAAGTCCTGCCCGGTTCGTCGAAGATTCTTCGAAAGGCGGCTACAAACTCCGAGTAGTTAGACAGGATTGGATCCGACCTTTCCCACAATGGTGACGCCCATTCCAACGCTTGCCCAGTAAGTAAAGAAATTATATAGGCTACCTTGGTTCGTGCTGATGGGAAACTGGCCGACTGTAGTTCGAACTGGATTTCACACTGGTTAAGAAACCCACGGCATTGCTTTGGATTCCCATCGAATTTACTGGGAGATGGCAAATGCAACCGTGGAAGTGGGCCTGGCACAGGAGGAAGCGGAACCGGAGGTGCTAATGTGAGAGCAGCTGTAGGAACTTGAGGAGCCGTCATGGCAACACAAAGAGAATCGAGACGTTCGGACATACTCTGCATGAACTGCACAATTTGAGATTGTGTGGCCTCCTGCTTACTTAAGCGAGACCAGATATCTGCGGTTGAATCTCCTCCTGAGGCCTGATCACCTATCGAATCCATTTGGCCAGTGCTTACTGTCACGTCTAGCAAAGTTTGGGGATCCGGCAGTGGAGACTTGCCCAAGGAGGTAGCAGGCTGGGGAAGAACAAAATGAGGGGGTTGGATATAGTTCCTTTGCATGGGATACGGAGCAATGAAGGATGTAGACGGAGTTTGAGAGTCAATGAAAAGTATTTATTATGTACAGAGTAGAGGTAGAAAACGGAGGTTGATGAACGGTGACTTGAGAACGTGGTCGTAGACAAAGAACTGTGGAACTGTGGGTGAGAGTAAAACGAGGCTGAAGACAAGAACCGTGGACTGCGACTTATGAGATGAAACTGCGGTAGAGGAGCTGAGAACTGTGGACGGTAGTTTGGGTCGTGACTGGAGACTGAGAACTGTAGACTGTGGCTTGAAAGATGAAGCTGGAGATAACGAGCTGAGGACTGTGAATGGTGGTTCGAGGACTTGGCTGGAAGCAAGAATCTGCGGACTGTGGCTTGGAGGGCGAGGCAAGAGACCCGGGGTCATCCGTGCCCAGAGGGTCTTACTGAACCGGGTTTTCCAAGAGCGTCTCCACGGGCAGCAGCAGGTTAGGAACGGGAAAACTGCAGCAGCAACTGAGAACTGGCAAAGCAGGGTTAGAAGTACCAGAATACAGCAGGAATCCTGGGAGCACAGGCTAAAGCACTTACAACAGGGTTGTAACTTGAAGCACTGGCATCCCTGTCCTAAACCAGCCCCCTTTTATAGGAAGAAGTCTCCCTGGATTGGCTGGAAAACTAGGAACAGGAATTATGTCAGAAACTTGGTCTCCAACATGGCGGCGCCCAGTAATGCAGACCTTTTCTGACAACATGCTGCTCACTGCCCCTGGTCTCCTAGGCAATGGCTTAGTGAGAGCGAGCTGCTGCAGCGGCGTCCCGCCGCCACGAGCGGACCCCCTCAACGCCATTACCGCTGCCTGTACCCTTGAACCCAGCACCGCAGCCCTCCACCGCCGCTGCCCGGCCGCCCGTGAAGCCCGCCCCGCGGCCCCAGAGTTCCGGTAAGACCCCGGACGCTGACAGCGAGCAACCGCACCGGCAACGGATGGACCCCAGAACCCGCAGAGGTGAGAGATCGGTTTGTGACAGCCACTGCTCTACCTACCTCTGTGTCGTCAAGTATACTATCTATCTAGATTCTATACCTGTGGTGCATTTTAGTTTTGCAGTTTGCTGACAGTGACCACCAGTATATATAGCAGTACGGTACGGAAGGCCACTGCTCTACCTACCTCTGTGTCGTCAAGTATACTATCCATCTAGATTCTATACATGTGGTGCATTTTAGTTTTGCAGTTTGCTGACAGTGACCACCAGTATATATAGCAGTACAGTACGGAAGGCCACTGCTCTACCTACCTCTGTGTTGTCAAGTATACTATCCATCTAGATTCTATACCTGTTGTGCATTTTAGTTTTGCAGTTTGCTGACAGTGACCACCAGTATATATAGCAGTACGGTACGGAAGGCCACTGCTCTACCTACTTCTGTGTCGTCAAGTATACTATCCATCCATACCTGTGGTGCATTTCAGTTGTGCGCAGTATATATAGTAGTAGGCCATTGCTATTGATACTGGCATATAATTCCACACATTAAAAAATGGAGAACAAAAATGTGGAGGTTAAAATAGGGAAAGATCAAGATCCACTTCCACCTCGTGCTGAAGCTGCTGCCACTAGTCATGGCCGAGACGATGAAATGCCATCAACGTCGTCTGCCAAGGCCGATGCCCAATGTCATAGTAGAGAGCATGTAAAATCCAAAAAACAAAAGTTCAGTAAAATGACCCAAAAATCAAAATTGAAAGCGTCTGATGAGAAGCGTAAACTTGCCAATATGCCATTTACGACACGGAGTGGCAAGTAACGGCTGAGGCCCTGGCCTATGTTCATGGCTAGTGGTTCAGATTCACATGAGGATGGAAGCACTCATCCTCTCGCTAGAAAAATGAAAAGACTTAAGCTGGCAAGAGCACAGCAAATAACTGTGCGTTCTTCTAAATCACAAATCCCCAAGGAGAGTCCAATTGTGTCGGTTGCGATGCCTGACCTTCCCAACACTGGACGGGAAGAGCTTGCGCCTTCCACCATTTGCACGCCCCCTGCAAGTGCTGGAAGGAGCATCCGCAGTCCAGTTCCTGATAGTCAAATTGAAGATGTCACTGTTGAAGTACACCAGGATGAGGATATGGGTGATGCTGGCGCTAGGGAGGAAATTGACAAGAAGGATTCTGATGGTGAGGTGGTTTGTTTAAGTCAGGCACCCGGGGAGACACCTGTTGTCCGTGGGACGAATATGGCCATTGACATGCCTGGTCAAAATACAAAAAAAACCACCTCTTCAGTGTGGAATTATTTCAACACAAATGCGGACAACAGATGTCAAGCCGTGTGTTGCCTTTGTCAAGCTGTAATAAGTAGGGGTAAGGACGTTAACCACCTAGGAACATCCTCCCTTATACGTCACCTGGTCCGCATTCTTAAGAAGTCAGTGACAAGTTCAAAAACTTTGGATGACAGCGGAAGCAGTCCACTGACCACTAAATCCCTTCCTCTTGTAACCAAGCTCCTGCAAACCACACCACCAACTCCCTCAGTGTCAATTTCCACCTTACACAGGAAAGCCAATAGTCCTGCAGGCCATGTCACTGGCAAGTCTGACGAGTCCTCTCCTGCCTGGGATTCCCCCGATGCATCCTTGAGTGTAACGCCTACTGCTGCTGGCGCTGCTGTTGTTGCTGCTGGGAGTCGATCGTCATCCCAGAGGGGAAGTCGGAAGACCACTTGTACTACTTCCAGTAAGCAATTGACTGTCCAACAGTCCTTTGCGAGGAAGATGAAATATCACAGCAGTCATCCTGCTGCAAAGCGGATAACTCAGGTCTTGTCAGCCTGGGTGGTGAGAAACGTGGTTCCGGTATCCACCGTTAATTCACAGGCAACTAGAGACTTGTTTGAGGTACTGTGTCCCCGGTACCAAATAGCATCTAGGTTCCATTTCTCTAGGCAGGCGATACCGAAAATGTACACAGATGTCAGAAAAATAGTCACCAATGTCCTAAAAAATGCAGTTGTACCCAATATCCACTGAACCACGGACATGTGGACAAGTGGAGCAGGGCAGGGTCAGGACTATATGACTGTGACAGCCCACTGGGTAGATGTATTGCCTCCCGCAGCAAGAACAGCAGCAGCGGCACTAGTAGCATTATCTCGCAAACGCCAACTCGTTCCTAGGCAGGCTACGCTTTGTATCACCGCTTTCCATAAGAGGCACACAGCTGACAACCTCTTACGGAAACTGAGGAACATCATCCCAGAATGGCTTACCCCAATTGGACTCTCCTGGGGATTTGTGACATCGGACAACGCCACCAATATTGTGCGTGCATTACATCTGGGCAAATTCCAGCACGTCCCATGTTTTGCACATACATTGAATTTGGTGGTGCAAAATTATTTAAAAAACGACAGGGGCGTGCAAGAGATGCTGTCGGTGGCCCGAAGAATTGCGGGCCACTTTCGGCATTCAGCCACCGCGTGCCGAAGACTGGAGCACCAGCAAACCGTTCTGAACCTGCCCTGCCATCATCTGAAGCAAGAGGTGGTAACGAGTTGGCATTCAACCCTCTATATGCTTCAGAGGATGGAGGAGCAGCAAAAGGCCATTTAAGCCTATACATCTGCCCACGATATAGGCAAAGGAGGGGGAATGCACCTGACTCAAGCGCAGTGGAGAATGATTTCAACGTTGTGCAAGGTTCTGCAACCCTTTGAACTTGCCACACGTGAAGTCAGTTCAGACACTGCCAGCCTGAGTCAGGTCATTCCCCTCATCAGGCTTTTGCAGAAGAAGCTGGAGACATTGAAGGAGGAGCTAAAACAGAGCGATTCCGCTAGGCATGTGGGACTTGTGGATGGAGCCCTTAATTCGCTTAACCAGGATTCACGGGTGGTCAATCTGTTGAAATCAGAGCACTACATTTTGGCCACCGTGCTCGATCCTAGATTTAAAACCTACGTTGTATCTCTCTTTCCGGCAGACACAAGTCTGCAGAGGTTCAAAGACCTGCTGGTGAGAAAATTGTCAAGTCAAGTGGAACGTGACCCGTCAACAGCTCCTCCTTCACATTCTCCCGCAACTGGGGGTGCGAGGAAAAGGCTAAGAATTCCGAGCCCACCCGTGATGCAGGGCAGTCTGGAGCGAGTGCTGACATCTGGTCCGGACTGAAGGACCTGCCAACGATTACTGACATGTCGTCTACTGTCACTGCATATGATTCTGTCACCATTGAAAGAATGCTGGAGGATTATATGAGTGACCGCATCCAAGTAGGCACGTCAGACAGTCCGTACGTATACTGGCAGGAAAAAGAGGCAATTTGGAGGCCCTTGCACAAACTGGCTTTATTCTACCTAAGTTGCCCTCCCTCCAGTGTGTACTCCGAAAGAGTGTTTAGTGCAGCCGCTCACCTTGTCAGCAATCGGCGTACGAGGTTACTTCCAGAAAATGTGGAGAAGATGATGTTCATCAAAATCAATTATAATCAATTCCTCCGTGGAGACATTCACCAGCAATTGCCTCCAGAAAGTACACAGGGACCTGAGATGGTGGATTCCAGTGGGGACGAATTAATAATCTGCGAGGAGGGGGATGTACACAGTGAAAGGGGTGAGGAATAGGAGGATGATGATGAGGTGGATATCTTGCCTCTGTAGAGCCAGTTTGTGCAAGGAGAGATTGATTGCTTCTTGTTTGGTGGGGGCCCAAACCAACCAGTCATTTCAGTCACAGTCGTGTGGCAGACCCTGTCGCTGAAATGATGGGTTCGTTAAAGTGTGCATGTCCTGTTTATACAACATAAGGGTGGGTGGGAGGGCCCAAGGACAATTCCATCTTGCACCTCATTTTTCTTTGATTTTTCTTTGCATCATGTGCTGTTTGTGGACAATTTTTTTGAAGTGCCATCCTGCCTGACACTGCAGTGCCACTCCTAGATGGGCCAGGTGTTTGTGTCGGCCACTTGTGTCGCTTAGCTTAGTCACACAGCGACCTTGGTGCGCCTCTTTTTTTCTTTGCATCATGTGCTGTTTGGGGACTATTTTTTTGAAGTGCCATCCTGTCTGACACTGCAGTGCCACTCCTAGATGGGCCAGGTGTTTGTGTCGGCCACTTGTGACGCTTAGCTTAGCCATCCAGCGACCTCGGTGCAAATTTTAGGACTAAAAATAATATTTTGAGGTGTGAGGTGTTCAGAATAGACTGAAAATGAGTGGAAATTATGGTTATTGAGGTTAATAATACTATGGGATCAAAATGACCCCCAAATTCTATGATTTAAGCTGTTTTTGAGGGTTTTTTGTAAAAAAAACACCCGAATCCAAAACACACCCGAATCCGACAAAAAATTTTCAGGGAGGTTTTGCCAAAACGCGTCCGAATCCAAAACACGGCCGCAGAACTGAATCCAAAACCAAAACCCGAAAAATTTCCGGTGCACATCACTACTTTTTACTATCTAGACTTACAGCATGCATGTTAATGTATTTTATTTAAAGCAGAGGGTACGTAGGAAGAAGATGACAAAGGGCCTGATTTAGAGTTTCACGTATTTTGCGTCCTGATCAGACGAGTTAAAATTACAATTTTTGCAAAAAAACAGAAGAGCATACGGACTGTGGAGGTAATTCAGAGTTGATCACAGCAACAAATTTGTTAGCAGTTGTGCAAAACCATGGGGGTCATTATGACCGGATCGCACGCTGCCGTTTTTCGCAGCGCAGCGATTAGGTCACTACTTCGTATGCACCGCAATGTGCAGGCACGTCGTAAGTGTACAAAGCGGATTGTTGTTGAGCTATGGATTTAACAAAGAATCTAGGCACTAGGACCCGCCGCGGCTCTAACAGCAAGTCCGTGTGGTAACCAATGGGGAGCCTGGAGCACACCGCAACCTACCTCCCCCACTGACAGCCGGCCAGAGTCCAGCCCAGGTGCAGGGTTCAAATGCCAGCATTGAGTAAGACTGTTACTTATGACGGCACAGAAGGCTTCATTAGCCCTCACTACACCACACAGTTTCCCAGCGCTTCCGCCTCCACTTCCTTTACCACCATGCTAGGTGCAGTCAAACTCAGCCTCAGCTTTGAGAAGGCGGCCTGTGTGATTGTGACAGGGCTGTACTGCAGAAGTCTTATGCTGCTTGTTGGAGATCCAGCTGGCTGCTTCTACTGATCAAAGATGGGCAGTTCGTGTCCTGTAGTCTGAGTCTCAGTGCAGTGCCCAAAACAAGGTATGCTGCACCTACCACCACCAACTAAAACCTATAATAATTATATTGTGCCGGAGTGCCTTCCAGGCTCCCATAACTAATGGAACAGGTGACCAACATTTCAATGCCCAATCAGCCTTTTCATGAGGGTGAAACATTGGCAATAAAGCAGGATGCGCTCCTACAGCCAATCAGTACCTGATGGCGTATTCTGTGAGGCCACGCCCCCTGTGATACCGTACCCCTTATCTGGGAGCACGCGTGCCTTAGGTGCATGTAAATATAACTATTACCGTTCCCCTATCATGGTGCCCCCTCCCCCCCTTCATTTTCTTTGATGTCCGTCAGGCGGTAGGGGGTGTTCTATCTTACACTCAGCATGTAGTACCTGTAGCAGTAATTTCTGCGAATTACTCCTTTACTGCACAGATGTGGCCAGAGGGAGAACACTAAACTGTAGAATGGGCTGAATGAAGGGGCCCTGGTACATGACTTCCAGGGTGGTAGGGGGTGTTTAATACGCAGTGGAGGGGTGGATAGTGGAGTGGGCTTAATATTCATAATTTTCTGGTGAGAGGGCAACTTGCTTGACTGCAGATATCTCAAATTCCTGGAAAGAGATTTCTTAGCTTTAATTGGGGTAAAAACTAGAGCGTCCCACCTTTCAGGAGGTACTGGGTACTTGGGGATCAGAGTTCAGGAGCAAGAGCAATCCATCAACAAAAATATAAAACTGCATATTAGGTGTGTGGAGCTGGAGCAGGGACCAGCTGCTTGAAGGCTGATATCTCTGGTTCTGGGCATAGTAGAGACAAGCTGCCAGTGTCCACCAAAAGATGAGAGTCCCAGCTTTTGGATTATACCTTTAGAAAAACTTTAAATCAGACAGAACCCAGGATATCTGGCTGGGAAGAGCAATTAACTAGCTTGGATGGGGACCACTGCTTTGAAGATATCTCCGGTTCCACAGGGCTGAATTTAAAAAATATGGTAGCCCTGGGAATAGGGGACCTTCAGCTATCCGCCTAGGGCCCTTATACTCCTGAGGCACTTGGGCAAGTGCCCATTGAGCCCATACGAAAAGACGGCCCTGATTTGGGTGGGTTATAGTGTTTCTCTGCAGGGTAAATACTGGCTGCTTTATTTTTACACTGCAATTTAGATTTCAGTTTGAACACACCACACCCAAATCTAACTCTCTCTGCATATGTTATATCTGCCCCCCCTACAGTGCACATGGGGGTGTCATTCCGAGTTGATCACTCGCTAGCTATTTTTTGCAGCGCTGCGATCAGATAGTCGCCGCCTATAGGGGAGTGTATGTTTGCTTTGCAAGTGTTCGATCGCATGTGCAGCCGAGCGGTACAAAAAGGTTTTGTGCAGTTTCTGAGTAGCTCAGAACTTATTCAGCTGCTGCGATCACTTCAGCCTCTTCTGGCCCGAAATTAACGCCAGACACCCGCCCTGCAAACACTTGGACACGCCTGCGTTTTTCCAACCACTCCCAGAAAACGGCCAGTTGCCACCTACAAACGCCTTCTTCCTGTCAATCTCCTTGCAATTGGCTGTGCGAATGGATTCTTCGTAAAACCCATCGCACATCAAAGAACCGCTTTGTATCCATACGAAGCGTCTGCGCATTGCGGTGCATACGTATGCGCAGTTCTGACCTGATCGCAGCGCAGCGAAAATTCCTAGTGTGCGATCAGGTCGGAATGACCCGCATGGTTTTTGCCCATTTGCTAACAAATTTGCTGCTGCGATCAACTCTGAATTAGGCCCTGTGTTGTTAACAAAACATTTAATAAGTCACAATTTCTATATAAATGAAAGTTCCATTTATTATATAAAATCTTAATAATATCTTCCTGTCCAGCCAGAAGGTATGCGGTTAACATATTGCATACCTCTCAACTTTTTTGAAGTGGAAAAGGGGGCATGGCTTCGAGAAAGGGGGCATGGCTTCACGGGAGTGCCACGATCTCGGGACACGCCCCCGGGTTTCGTCACTGAGGGGGCATGCCTAGCACTCTGTGAGCTGCTGGCATGCCTCCTCTCCCTCTGTCTCTAGTGAATTAACCGCTGCTCTGCTAAGCAGGGCAGCAAGTGACAGAGCGTCCCAACTGCCCTCCCCTCCCCCCCTTCCCCCCCCACCGCGGGACACTGTGGCCTGCGGGTGGGACAGCGGGACAGTCCCCAAAAAACGGGACTGTCCTGTGAAAATCGGGACAGTTGGGAGGTATGATACTGCCTCACGGGATCCCGGCGATCACAATGCCGACATTGGGATCCCGCATAGAAATACAATGCCGGCGCCATAGGCTTTTCTCCCTCTGCTGTCCACGACACCCATAGAGCAAGAATGTAACCTATGGCGAGCGCAGGGAGCCCGCAAGGGGCTTACTTGCACTCACCACTCTGCCGGCATCCTGGTGACTGGGATGCCGTTGTCGGTATATTGACGGTCGGCATCCCGGCCATCGGTAAATCATACCGATCCCAGCCAGAAGGTCAAGCGAAACAAAAGGCCTGATTCATGTTTATAGGTATGCAACTGGGTAGCAGAGAGATTTAGAGTTGGGTGTGGTGTGTTCGAACTGCAATTTAAGTTGCAGCGTTAAAACAGTTATGCTAGACTTACCATTGTTAACACTCTTTCGGCGAGGTACATTGGGTTCCACAGAGAAACATTGGGGTGTAAAGATGGATCTGGATCCAGGCACCAACAGGCAAAGCTTTAGATCTCCCAGGATGCATTGGGGCCTCCTCTATAACTCCACCTCCAGGCACTGTGAGCTCAGTTTTGTTACCCAGTCCAATGCACGAAGCAGGCAAGAGAGAAGGCAGATGTTAGTCACATAAGCACACAATCTCATGACAGGAGAGGGTACCAGTTGCTAATGCCATGCAATCCCAAAGTAGCCAGGTACATCAGGGTGGGCGCCCTGTGGAACCCAATGTACCTGGCAGAAAAAGAGTTAACAATGGTAAGTCTACCAAAACTCTTATTTTCTTCAGCAGGTTACACTAGTTTCCACAGAGAAACTTGGATGTCCAAAAGCAGTTTCTCAAGGGAGGGGACGCACCTTAGCGGATATGAGAATCCGGCGTCAAAAGGAAGCATCCTGGGAGGCGAAGGTATCAAAGGCATAGAACCTAAGAAACGTGTTCACTGAGGACCACGTAGCCGCCATGCACAATTGTTTTGGGGATGTGCCATGGCGGGCCACCCAAGAAGGTCCAGCGGACCAAGTAGAATGGGCCTTAATCGCAGCAGGAGCTGGGAGTCCAGCCTGCGCATAAGCATGTGCAATCACCATTCTAAGCATTCTGACCAAGGTTTGCTTATTTGCAGGTGAGCCACGTTTGTGGAAACTAAAAAGTACAAAGAGGGCATCAGACCGTCTAATGGAAGCAGTCCTGTCAACATAGACACGGAGAGCCCTAACCACATGTAAAGAATGTCTGAAAAGATAAAGGCCGGGACCACAATCTCTTGGTTAAGGTGAAATGATAACACCACCTTAGGTAAATAACCAGGTCAAGTTCGGGGAACCGCCCTCTAACAATGAAAAATCGAAAAAGGAGGACGACAGGACAAAGTGCCGACACCCTTCTTGCGGAGGCAATAGCCAGCAAGAACAGGACTTGGCCATGAGCTATTTGAGGTCCACTGATTCAAGAGGTTCGAATGGAGACTCTTGTAGGGCTTTTAACACAATAGACAAGTCCCATGGAGCCACAGGGGGGACATAGGGAGGCTGAATACGTCGAACACCCTGAATGAACATATGTATCAGGAATAGAGGCAATTTTGCACTGAAACCACCCCGACAAGGCAGAAATATGAGCCTTGAGGGAGGCCAGGTGGAGACCTAAGTCCAGGCTTCTTTGCAGAAAAGCTAAAATTCTGGAAGTTCTGAATCTATGGGCGTCTTAATTCTTATCAGCACACCAGGTGAAGTAAGAATGCCATGCTCTGTAATAAATCCGGGCATCAAAAATCTACTTCAATTAGTTCCTAACCAGATTGAATTATGGGACATGTAGTTTCTATCATCAGCGGATTCAATGAGTGAGTATATATATACCCAAACAGCCAGCAACAACGCAATTAAAGATAAAAAATAAAAAATATATATACAAACAAGGGACAAAAATAATAATAGTTCAAGGACATAAAGGACATATACCCATCTCTGATAATTATATAGATAAATAAGCCGTAATGTAAATAACCAAAAATCAGAAAATAATAATAAAAATAATACTAAAATATAAAAAATAATAATAAATGGTAATAAATAATAATAATCAATAATTATAAATGTTAATTAATAACCAATCAACATTAATTAAGCAAATTTATTACTTAGATGAGATAAGTTACAAAACCAGTTAGTATAAACCAGATATAGGCATAACTAAATAAATTAAAACAGTAAGTATCTATTCATTTTTGCACATGTCAATAATAATAATTATTTACTGTAATCACAAGAAGTTGGAGCAACAAAAAAGAGAGAGAGAGAGGGGGGAGAGGAGAAAAAAGGGGGGGGGGAGGGGGAAAGAGAGAAGAAAAACATGAAAGAAGAAAAAATGAAGAGAAAGATGACAAGGGTGAGAGAAAAAATGACTAAAGTGAGAGAAAAAATGTGTATATATATATATATATATATATATATGTATACATAAATAAATAAAGAACTTGAAAAATTAATTAAACAATGTATCAATTATGAGATGAATGCTTTATGAGTTAATAAATCGTGCTAGCTGGAAGGGTAACACACCAATTATTATAACAAGTGACTAATTATAAATTAGAGACATAAGAGTGAAGTGCATAAATAAATTATAATTGTACTAGAGAAGTAAATTAAATATACTCGTTTAAAATTTAATCATAACACTGAGAAAAATATATATATAAATAATATAATAAAAGTAGAAATAGAAATTATTCAGAGGAATGCTCCAAAATTTTGATTTTCATTAAGCCCATCCGGACTCAATGTTCCCAATCTAAATATCCATCTGCTCTCTTGTTGTAGGAGAGTCTTGTTGAGATTACCTCCCCTAATTCCCAGATAGATTTTCTCAAGTCCAAACACTGTCAGGTTCTTACTACTACCTCCATGCTTGTTATGCATGTGTCTCGCTACAGGGGAAAGTTTTTTCATCTTATTCAATTCAGTCGTGATGTTTCTTATATTTCCAATGTGCTCCAAGACCCTCTGTTTAAGTGCTCTTGATGTCATTCCCACATACTTCATTCCACATTCACATTGTAAACAGTATATGACCCCTATGGCGTTGCAATTAATGAAGGATCTAATCTCCACCTTGTTTCCTCGCCTGTCAAAAGTATGTTTTGTCTTGACCATATATTGACATGCCTTACAACTTCCACACGGGAAGGAACCATTTATTGTAGGTGTTCGTTTTGCTGATCTTTCAAAATGGCTATCCACCAGAATGTCTCTCAGATTTTGAGACCTCCTCCAGCTCATGGCTGGTTTAACATCGAGCTTTTTGCTCAGGTCTCTATCTGTATGCAGGACTGGCCAATGATGTTGTGTGATATTCACTATCTCTTGCCATTCATGGGAGCATAAAAAAGGCAATCCATTTAACATCTAAAATCCCAAGAGAAGATTTAATTTTCCCTAAAAATAGAGTTAAACCTGATACAAAGAATCAGATCAGATTTGTAGGTGATTTTTGCCATGAATGGCAAGAGATACCGACAGCAGAAGCACACTTTTTTCATTTTGCATAAACGCCCAAAGGATCCTCTCATCTTTAATTCGATGTCAATAGATATGATTGAGGACAGTAGAAATCCTGGATGTTATTGCATATGAAATCTGTATTTCTTAGAGACCCTCTGGTCAATTGTATCAATTAATACTTATTATCTGTATCCGCAATTTTGATAGGAGGAATTTCTTTGTTTCTTCTAATTTTGGAGTGTTTTCTTTGGATGATACAGTTTTAATTGTGACCGATTGGTCATACAGAGATAACATTTGACATTTTATTATAACATTGTGGTTATTATCATAATCATTATTATTATTATTTTTCAATGGGCCTATAAGAATTAAGCTATACAGGTGCAATATACTGATTAGGGACCTCTCCCCTGCACTCTCATTAACTTTGCCCTTAATTGGGCAGTACAAGTTAACAGCAGATACAGGTCTTGGGATTGGTGCATATGCTCCAGGTGGTTCTCTCATTGGAAATTCGATGCTTTTTAGCAGATTCCCAAAAGCAGAAACACGGCATCTAGTCACCTATTTCTCCCTATCTTCCTTCTGACATTTTTCTACATTTTTCTTTCTATACTTATACAGGTTGAGTATCCCATATCCAAATATTCCGAAATACGGAATATTCCGAAATACGGACTTTTTTGAGTGAGAGTGAGATAGTGAAACCTTTGTTTTTTGATGGCTCAATGTACACAAACTTTGTTTAATACACAAAGTTATTAAAAATATTGTATTAAATGACCTTCAGGCTGTGTGTATAAGGTGTATATGAAACATAAATGAATTGTGTGAATGTAGACACACTTTGTTTAATGCACAAAGTTATGAAAAATATTGGCTAAAATTACCTGCAGGCTGTGTGTATAAGGTGTATATGTAACATAAATGCAGTCTGTGCTTAGATTTAGGTCCCATCACCATGATATCTCATTATGGTATGCAATTATTCCAAAATACGGAAAAATCCCATATCCAAAATACCTCTGGTCCCAAGCATTTTGGATAAGGGATACTCAACCTGTATTGTGTCATATTTTTATTTGGTCAAATAAATGCACACTTGTGATTGGCTGATAAATTCGGCCTTATTGTACATGGTTATTTAGAAGTGTGTCTCGATAGCCGCTTTAATTGCCTTACATGCAATTTTGGGAACCTTCAATTGCTATAATACACAAAAGACATTTGTTACACAGGGTAGATGTCAAAAAGTGCATTTTGAAACTTTGTTTCTATTAATAGGCATTTGATTGGTTTCTTTATAACTAACCATTGGCAGGAGATTGACCAGATACTGATACTTATAGATCAACTGTTACAATTAGGACACAATAATTGATACAGTCAGAAGGCAGTGTTAGGGAGTATCTCTAGAGGCATAGTCAGTAACACCTTAAATTATTTCAATTGTGAATATATGTTATATGTTAGTATGTTAATGTGAGTCCAATTTCTATAAATAAAAGTTAAGTTTTAGATTATTTGTAAGAGTGCCCCATAAAAAAGAGTTGTCTTTTCTTTCTTTGCATATTATGTGGTTTCACAAGTGCTCTCAGTTGCTTATTTGGTCTCCAACATGGCCGCCTCCTATACTGCAGACACACAGTGGTGCCTTTGGCCGTTTGGTCCCCGCACTCCCAGCTCCCAGATCCTGCATCACCTGTGCCACTGACCACGCCGCGTCCCCACACGGCCGCACAGCACCGCAAGTGTCACGTCTAGCAAAGTTTGGGGATCCGGCAGTTGAGACTTGCCCAAGGAGGTAGCAGGCTGGGGAAGAACAAAATGAGGGGGTTGGATATAGTTCCTTTGCATGGGATACGGAGCAATGAAGGATGTAGGCGGAGTTTGAGAGTCAATGAAAAGTATTTATTATGTACAGAGTAGAGGTAGAAAACTGAGGTTGATGAACGGTGACTTGAGAACGTGGTCGTAGACAAAGAACTGTGGAACTGTGGGTGAGAGTAAAACGAGGCTGAAGACAAGAACCGTGGACTGCGACTTATGAGATGAAACTGCGGTAGAGGAGCTGAGAACTGTGGACGGTAGTTTGGGTCGTGACTGTAGACTGAGAACTGTAGACTGTGGTTTGAAAGATGAAGCTGGAGATAACGAGCTGAGGACTGTGAATGGTGGTTCGAGGACTTGGCTGGAAGCAAGAATCTGCGGACTGTGGCTTGGAGGGCGAGGCAAGAGACCCGGGGTCATCCGTGCCCAGAGGGTCTTACTGAACCGGGTTTTCCAAGAGCGTCTCCACGGGCAGCAGCAGGCTAGGAACGGGAAAACTGCAGCAGCAACTGAGAACTGGCAAAGCAGGGTTAGAAGTACCAGAATACAGCAGGAATCCTGGGAGCACAGGCTAAAGCACCTACAACAGGGTTGTAACTTGAAGCACTGGCATCCCTGTCCTAAACCAGCCCCCTTTTATAGGAAGAAGTCTCCCTGGATTGGCTGGAAAACTAGGAACAGGAATTATGTCAGAAACTTGGTCTCCAACATGGCGGCGCCCAGTAATGCAGACCTTTTCTGACAACATGCTGCTCACTGCCCCTGGTCTCCTAGGCAACGGCTTAGTGAGAGCAAGCTGCTGCAGCGGCGTCCCGCTGCCACGAGCGGACCCCCTCAACGCCATTACCGCTGCCTGTACCCTTGAACCCAGCACCGCAGCCCTCCACCGCCGCTACCCGGCCGCCCGTGAAGCCCGCGGCCCCAGCATTCCGGGAAGACCCCGGACGCTGACAGTACCCCCCCTTTTGCGGGTGGACTCCGGACACCTATAAGGTTTAGCTGGAAATTTGGCATGAAATGTCCGAAGAAGTCTTGGAGCATGGACGTCCTCTGCCTCTACCCAGGACCTTTCCTCAGGTCCATATCCCTTCCAATCAACTAGGTACTGGAGGTGACCATATCGTTTGCGGGAGTCAAGGATCTTATGAATCTCAAATTCGTCTCCTTGTGTTGACTGGATCTTGGGTGATTTAGGTAGAGCAGCTCTGAATCGATTGAGTACCAACGGTTTTGAGAGAGAAATATGAAAAGCGTTAGGGATTCTTAAATGTGGAGGTAACTTCACCTTGTAAGCCACAGGATTCAAAACTCTTTCGATTGGGTAGGGCCCAATGAACCTGGGAGCAAACTTCTTAGTAGGAACCTTCAATCTTAGGTTACGTGTGGAAACCCAAACCCGATCTCCCACTTTAAGACTTGGTGCCGCTTTTCGCTTTAGATCTGCGTAGGTCTTATACTTCTTGGATGTCTTGAGCAAGGCCTTGTGAATTTGTTTCCAGGTTTCAGTAAATTGTCTAAGTGTTGACTCTGCGGCAGGAACCTCGAGTGTAGGCAGAAGTTGGAAGTCAGGAACCTTCGGATGATAACCATAATTAATGAAAAATGGAGAAGATTTTGTGGCAGAGTGATAAAGATTGTTATGGGCAAATTCTGCAAATGGGAGGAAGTCCAGCCAGTCTTCCTGAGGAGGAGGACATGAATAAACACAGAAATGCCTCCAGGTCCTGGTTCACTCTTTCTGTTTGACCATCCATTTGAGGATGATATCCTGAGGAGAAATTCAATCTCACGCCAAGAGCAGAACATAGGGATCTCCAAAACTTGGCCACAAACTGGGGACCTCTATCAGATACGATTTCCTGCGGTAATCCATGGAGACGAAAAATCTCTGCTATGAATAATTTTGCCAGCTGGGATGCTGATGGAAGACTGGCCAGGGGAACAAAGTGTGCCATTTTAGAAAATCGATCAACTATGACCCATACGGTGTTCCGTCCGCCAGACACAGGCAAATCAGTAATAAAGTCCATAGAAATATGTGTCCATGGTCTTTGCGGCACAGGTAGCGGATGAAGTAACCCGGCTGGAGGACCTTTAGGACTTTTATGCTGAGCACACTTTGGACAGGCAGCCACAAATTCCTGTACATCAGTCCTGAGATGAGGCCACCAGTAGGAGCGCTGAATGAATTTGAGCGTTTTATGGCCACCCGCATGGCCCATGAAGGAGGAGGAGTGAGCCCATGTAAGCAGTTTCTTACGAAGATTTGGAGCAACGAAGTTCTTTCCTGGAGGAGGAAGTGGAGAGGTATTGGTTGCTGAAAAAGAGGTGGAGTCTAAGATGTATTGTTCTTTTGAACGGTCAGAGAGTTCTTCAGAACTCAAGGAACGAGATAATGCATCTGCCTTTTTGTTGAGGGACCCTGGGCGGTAACTAAGTTTAAAGTTGAAACGGGTAAAGAAGAGTGCCCATCTTGCTTGACGTGGATTCAGACATTGGGCTGACTGTAGATACAGGAGGTTCTTATGATCCGTGGTTACCGAGATTGGATGCTGAGCTCCCTCCAACAAATACCTCCACTCCTCAAAGGCTAACTTAATTGCTAGTAATTCTTGTTCCCCTATAGCGTAATTCTGCTCAGCGGGGGAGAATCTTCGCGAGAAGAACGCACAAGGATGGACTTTCTTGTCCTCGAAGAGCTGAGATAAAACTGCTCCCACTCCTACCGTGGAGGCATCGACTTCCACCAGGAACGGACGACTGAGATCAGGTTGTCGAAGAACAGGAGCAGTCATGAAGGCCTTCTTTAACGATGAAAAGGCTTCTAAAGCCTCTGGAGACCATTTGGCTGGATCGGCTCCTTTGCTGGTTAATGCTGTTATGGGGGCTATGACAGAGGAATAATTCTGAATGAATCTTCGGTAGAAGTTAGCGAACCCCAGGAAACGTTGAACTCCCTTAAGGGAAGCTGGAAGCGACCAATCCTGTATCGCTTGGACTTTAGCGGGATCCATCTGCAATTTCTGCCCTGAAAGGATGTAACCGAGGAATGGAATCTTTGGTACTTCGAAGGTGCACTTCTCGAGCTTACAAAATAGTTGATTCCTCCGTAAACGGGTTAGAACTTCTTTGACTTGTTCTCGATAGGTCTTCAGATCCCTAGAAAAAATGAGGATGTCATCCAAGTAAACCACCAAGCAGTCATAGAGGAGATCTCTGAAGATTTCATTAACGAATTCTTGAAAGACGGCTGGGGCGTTACATAGGCCGAAAGGCATTACCAGATATTCGTAGTGGCCGTCGCGGGTATTAAAAGCCATCTTCCATTCGTCACCTGGGCGAATACGTATAAGGTTGTAGGCTCCCCGTAAGTCCAGCTTAGTGAATACAGTAGCTCCTTTAACACGGTCGAACAGTTCTGGAATTAGAGGTAATGGATATCTGTTCTTAATTGTAATGTCATTGAGACCTCTATAGTCAATACAGGGCCGCAGACCCCCATCCTTCTTTTTGACAAAGAAAAACCCTGCGCCAGCCGGAGAGGTGGATGACCTAATGAACCCTTTTTCCAAGTTCTCCCGGATATACTCCGACATGGCCTGAGTCTCAGGGAGTGAGAGTGGGTAGATTCGACCTCGGGGAGGAGTCTTGCCGGGTACCAGATCAATGGGACAATCCCAAGTGCGATGCGGAGGCAAGGTGTCCGCCCCATGCTTACTAAAAACATCTTGGAAGGCCTGGTATTCTGCAGGGAGGCTGGAAGGACTAGAAGAGCAGAGAGGTCTTACAGAGGGCAAACAGTTCTGGAAGCAGTTTCGTCCCCAGGAAAGAACATCCATGGTTTGCCAATCTATGTGGGGATTGTGTCTACTTAACCATGGAAATCCTAGGATCAGTTCGTGAGAGGCTTTGGGAATTACTAGGAAAGAGATGTTTTCCGAATGAAGAGCTCCAACCTTCATCTTAAGAGGAATTGTACGAAGAGTGATAATTCCCTCAGGAATATGACTTCCATCCACAGCAGTAATTGAGATGGTACGATCCAAACGGACCGTTTGTATCCCAGATCGTTTGACCAGAGCTGATGTAATAAAACTTTCGGCGGCTCCGGAGTCGAGTAGTGCAGGGATGAGAAGAGAGGAAGAAGGAAGCTCCAGGTGGGTTAACAAGACTGACTCTTTCTTGGCAAGTCATTCTGAGAATTCTCCTAGCTTGACCTCTCCGGCACAAGCTAGGAGCGGGCGTTTCCCGGACGTTGGCTACAAGATTTAACAAAATGATCAGATGCACCACAGTACAGGCGTAAGTTCCCTTGTCGCCGTCTCTGACGTTCCTCGTTGGAAAGACGGAAACGATTGATCTGCATGGGTTCCTCAGTAGTTGGAGTTGATGGTGTTGGTGGAGGAACGACTCGAGGCCTGGGACGATCTGACCGTGATTTCTCCATACAGCGTTCTCTGTATCTTAAGTCTAATTTATTGCATAGGGAAATTAACTTATCCAACTTATCAGGTACGTCCTGAGTCGCGAGGTCATCTTTGATCTTCTCGGACAGACCGCTCCAGAAAGCTGCGATGAGAGCCTCCTCATTCCAGTTCAGTTCAGAGGATAGAGTACGAAACTGGATCACGTACTGACTGACCGTGTGCGTGCCCTGACGCAGGCGCAGGATCTACAATGAGGCAGCAGAAGTCCTGCCCGGTTCGTCGAAGATTCTTCGAAAGGCGGCTACAAACTCCGAGTAGTTAGACAGGATTGGATCCGACCTTTCCCACAATGGTGACGCCCATTCCAACGCTTGCCCAGTAAGTAAAGAAATTATATAGGCTACCTTGGTTCGTGCTGATGGGAAACTGGCCGACTGTAGTTCGAACTGGATTTCACACTGGTTAAGAAACCCACGGCATTGCTTTGGATTCCCATCGAATTTACTGGGAGATGGCAAATGCAACCGTGGAAGTGGGCCTGGCACAGGAGGAAGCGGAACCGGAGGTGCTAATGTGGGAGCAGCTGTAGGAACTTGAGGAGCCGTCATGGCAACACAAAGAGAATCGAGACGTTCGGACATACTCTGCATGAACTGCACAATTTGAGATTGTGTGGCCTCCTGCTTACTTAAGCGAGACCAGATATCTGCGGTTGAATCTCCTCCTGAGGCCTGATCACCTATCGAATCCATTTGGCCAGTGCTTACTGTCACGTCTAGCAAAGTTTGGGGATCCGGCAGTGGAGACTTGCCCAAGGAGGTAGCAGGCTGGGGAAGAACAAAATGAGGGGGTTGGATATAGTTCCTTTGCATGGGATACGGAGCAATGAAGGATGTAGACGGAGTTTGAGAGTCAATGAAAAGTATTTATTATGTACAGAGTAGAGGTAGAAAACTGAGGTTGATGAACGGTGACTTGAGAACGTGGTCGTAGACAAAGAACTGTGGAACTGTGGGTGAGAGTAAAACGAGGCTGAAGACAAGAACCGTGGACTGCGACTTATGAGATGAAACTGCGGTAGAGGAGCTGAGAACTGTGGACGGTAGTTTGGGTCGTGACTGGAGACTGAGAACTGTAGACTGTGGCTTGAAAGATGAAGCTGGAGATAACGAGCTGAGGACTGTGAATGGTGGTTCGAGGACTTGGCTGGAAGCAAGAATCTGCGGACTGTGGCTTGGAAAGCTAGGCAAGAGACCCGGGGTCATCCGTGCCCAGAGGGTCTTACTGAACCGGGTTTTCCAAGAGCGTCTCCACGGGCAGCAGCAGGTTAGGAACGGGAAAACTGCAGCAGCAACTGAGAACTGGCAAAGCAGGGTTAGAAGTACCAGAATACAGCTGGAATCCTGGGAGCACAGGCTAAAGCACTTACAACAGGGTTGTAACTTGAAGCACTGGCATCCCTGTCCTAAACCAGCCCCCTTTTATAGGAAGAAGTCTCCCTGGATTGGCTGGAAAACTAGGAACAGGAATTATGTCAGAAACTTGGTCTCCAACATGGCGGCGCCCAGTAATGCAGACCTTTTCTGACAACATGCTGCTCACTGCCCCTGGTCTCCTAGGCAATGGCTTAGTGAGAGCGAGCTGCTGCAGCGGCGTCCCGCCGCCACGAGCGGACCCCCTCAACGCCATTACCGCTGCCTGTACCCTTGAACCCAGCGCCGCAGCCCTCCACCGCCGCTGCCCGGCCGCCCCCGTGAAGCCCGCCCCGCGGCCCCAGAGTTCCGGTAAGACCCCGGACGCTGACAGCGAGCAACCGCACCGGCAACGGATGGACCCCAGAACCCGCAGAGGTGAGAGATCGGTTTGTGACAGCCACTGCTCTACCTACCTCTGTGTCGTCAAGTATACTATCTATCTAGATTCTATACCTGTGGTGCATTTTAGTTTTGCAGTTTGCTGACAGTGACCACCAGTATATATAGCAGTACGGTACGGAAGGCCACTGCTCTACCTACCTCTGTGTCGTCAAGTATACTATCCATCTAGATTCTATACATGTGGTGCATTTTAGTTTTGCAGTTTGCTGACAGTGACCACCAGTATATATAGCAGTACAGTACGGAAGGCCACTGCTCTACCTACCTCTGTGTTGTCAAGTATACTATCCATCTAGATTCTATACCTGTTGTGCATTTTAGTTTTGCAGTTTGCTGACAGTGACCACCAGTATATATAGCAGTACGGTACGGAAGGCCACTGCTCTACCTACTTCTGTGTCGTCAAGTATACTATCCATCCATACCTGTGGTGCATTTCAGTTGTGCGCAGTATATATAGTAGTAGGCCATTGCTATTGATACTGGCATATAATTCCACACATTAAAAAATGGAGAACAAAAATGTGGAGGTTAAAATAGGGAAAGATCAAGATCCACTTCCACCTCGTGCTGAAGCTGCTGCCACTAGTCATGGCCGAGACGATGAAATGCCATCAACGTCGTCTGCCAAGGCCGATGCCCAATGTCATAGTAGAGAGCATGTAAAATCCAAAAAACAAAAGTTCAGTAAAATGACCCAAAAATCAAAATTGAAAGCGTCTGATGAGAAGCGTAAACTTGCCAATATGCCATTTACGACACGGAGTGGCAAGTAACGGCTGAGGCCCTGGCCTATGTTCATGGCTAGTGGTTCAGATTCACATGAGGATGGAAGCACTCATCCTCTCGCTAGAAAAATGAAAAGACTTAAGCTGGCAAGAGCACAGCAAATAACTGTGCGTTCTTCTAAATCACAAATCCCCAAGGAGAGTCCAATTGTGTCGGTTGCGATGCCTGACCTTCCCAACACTGGACGGGAAGAGCTTGCGCCTTCCACCATTTGCACGCCCCCTGCAAGTGCTGGAAGGAGCATCCGCAGTCCAGTTCCTGATAGTCAAATTGAAGATGTCACTGTTGAAGTACACCAGGATGAGGATATGGGTGTTGCTGGCGCTAGGGAGGAAATTGACAAGAAGGATTCTGATGGTGAGGTGGTTTGTTTAAGTCAGGCACCCGGGGAGACACCTGTTGTCCGTGGGACGAATATGGCCATTGACATGCCTGGTCAAAATACAAAAAAAACCACCTCTTCAGTGTGGAATTATTTCAACACAAATGCGGACAACAGATGTCAAGCCGTGTGTTGCCTTTGTCAAGCTGTAATAAGTAGGGGTAAGGACGTTAACCACCTAGGAACATCCTCCCTTATACGTCACCTGGTCCGCATTCTTAAGAAGTCAGTGACAAGTTCAAAAACTTTGGATGACAGCGGAAGCAGTCCACTGACCACTAAATCCCTTCCTCTTGTAACCAAGCTCCTGCAAACCACACCACCAACTCCCTCAGTGTCAATTTCCACCTTACACAGGAAAGCCAATAGTCCTGCAGGCCATGTCACTGGCAAGTCTGACGAGTCCTCTCCTGCCTGGGATTCCCCCGATGCATCCTTGAGTGTAACGCCTACTGCTGCTGGCGCTGCTGTTGTTGCTGCTGGGAGTCGATCGTCATCCCAGAGGGGAAGTCGGAAGACCACTTGTACTACTTCCAGTAAGCAATTGACTGTCCAACAGTCCTTTGCGAGGAAGATGAAATATCACAGCAGTCATCCTGCTGCAAAGCGGATAACTCAGGTCTTGTCAGCCTGGGTGGTGAGAAACGTGGTTCCGGTATCCACCGTTAATTCACAGGCAACTAGAGACTTGTTTGAGGTACTGTGTCCCCGGTACCAAATAGCATCTAGGTTCCATTTCTCTAGGCAGGCGATACCGAAAATGTACACAGATGTCAGAAAAATAGTCACCAATGTCCTAAAAAATGCAGTTGTACCCAATATCCACTGAACCACGGACATGTGGACAAGTGGAGCAGGGCAGGGTCAGGACTATATGACTGTGACAGCCCACTGGGTAGATGTATTGCCTCCCGCAGCAAGAACAGCAGCAGCGGCACTAGTAGCATTATCTCGCAAACGCCAACTCGTTCCTAGGCAGGCTACGCTTTGTATCACCGCTTTCCATAAGAGGCACACAGCTGACAAGCTCTTACGGAAACTGAGGAACATCATCGCAGAATGGCTTACCCCAATTGGACTCTCCTGGGGATTTGTGACATCGGACAACGCCACCAATATTGTGCGTGCATTACATCTGGGCAAATTCCAGCACGTCCCATGTTTTGCACATACATTGAATTTGGTGGTGCAAAATTATTTAAAAAACGACAGGGGCGTGCAAGAGATGCTGTCGGTGGCCCGAAGAATTGCGGGCCACTTTCGGCATTCAGCCACCGCGTGCCGAAGACTGGAGCACCAGCAAACAGTTCTGAACCTGCCCTGCCATCATCTGAAGCAAGAGGTGGTAACGAGTTGGCATTCAACCCTCTATATGCTTCAGAGGATGGAGGAGCAGCAAAAGGCCATTTAAGCCTATACATCTGCCCACGATATAGGCAAAGGAGGGGGAATGCACCTGACTCAAGCGCAGTGGAGAATGATTTCAACGTTGTGCAAGGTTCTGCAACCCTTTGAACTTGCCACACGTGAAGTCAGTTCAGACACTGCCAGCCTGAGTCAGGTCATTCCCCTCATCAGGCTTTTGCAGAAGAAGCTGGAGACATTGAAGGAGGAGCTAAAACAGAGCGATTCCGCTAGGCATGTGGGACTTGTGGATGGAGCCCTTAATTCGCTTAACCAGGATTCACGGGTGGTCAATCTGTTGAAATCAGAGCACTACATTTTGGCCACCGTGCTCGATCCTAGATTTAAAACCTACGTTGTATCTCTCTTTCCGGCAGACACAAGTCTGCAGAGGTTCAAAGACCTGCTGGTGAGAAAATTGTCAAGTCAAGTGGAACGTGACCCGTCAACAGCTCCTCCTTCACATTCTCCCGCAACTGGGGGTGCGAGGAAAAGGCTAAGAATTCCGAGCCCACCCGTGATGCAGGGCTGTCTGGAGCGAGTGCTGACATCTCTTCCGGACTGAAGGACCTGCCAACGATTACTGACATGTCGTCTACTGTCACTGCATATGATTCTGTCACCATTGAAAGAATGCTGGAGGATTATATGAGTGACCGCATCCAAGTAGGCACGTCAGACAGTCCGTACGTATACTGGCAGGAAAAAGAGGCAATTTGGAGGCCCTTGCACAAACTGGCTTTATTCTACCTAAGTTGCCCTCCCTCCAGTGTGTACTCCGAAAGAGTGTTTAGTGCAGCCGCTCACCTTGTCAGCAATCGGCGTACGAGGTTACTTCCAGAAAATGTGGAGAAGATGATGTTCATCAAAATCAATTATAATCAATTCCTCCGTGGAGACATTCACCAGCAATTGCCTCCAGAAAGTACACAGGGACCTGAGATTGTGGATTCCAGTGGGGACGAATTAATAATCTGCGAGGAGGGGGATGTACACAGTGAAAGGGGTGAGGAATAGGAGGATGATGATGAGGTGGATATCTTGCCTCTGTAGAGCCAGTTTGTGCAAGGAGAGATTGATTGCTTCTTGTTTGGTGGGGGCCCAAACCAACCAGTCATTTCAGTCACAGTCGTGTGGCAGACCCTGTCGCTGAAATGATGGGTTCGTTAAAGTGTGCATGTCCTGTTTATACAACATAAGGGTGGGTGGGAGAGCCCAAGGACAATTCCATCTTGCACCTCTTTTTTCTTTGATTTTTCTTTGCATCATGTGCTGTTTGTGGACAATTTTTTTGAAGTGCCATCCTGCCTGACACTGCAGTGCCACTCCTAGATGGGCCAGGTGTTTGTGTTGGCCACTTGTGTCGCTTAGCTTAGTCACACAGCGACCTTGGTGCGCCTCTTTTTTTCTTTGCATCATGTGCTGTTTGGGGACTATTTTTTTGAAGTGCCATCCTGTCTGACACTGCAGTGCCACTCCTAGATGGGCCAGGTGTTTGTGTCGGCCACTTGTGTCGCTTAGCTTAGCCATCCAGCGACCTCGGTGCAAATTTTAGGACTAAAAATAATATTTTGAGGTGTGAGGTGTTCAGAATAGACTGAAAATGAGTGGAAATTATGGTTATTGAGGTTAATAATACTATGGGATCAAAATGACCCCCAAATTCTATGATTTAAGCTGTTTTTGAGGGTTTTTTGTAAAAAAAACACCCGAATCCAAAACACACCCGAATCCGACAAAAAATTTTCAGGGAGGTTTTGCCAAAACGCGTCCGAATCCAAAACACGGCCGCAGAACCGAATCCAAAACCAAAACCCGAAAAATTTCCGGTGCACATCACTACTTTTTACTATCTAGACTTACAGCATGCATGTTAATGTATTTTATTTAAAGCAGAGGGTACGTAGGAAGAAGATGACAAAGGGCCTGATTTAGAGTTTCACGTATTTTGCGTCCTGATCAGACGAGTTAAAATTACAATTTTTGCAAAAAAACAGAAGAGCATACGGACTGTGGAGGTAATTCAGAGTTGATCACAGCAACAAATTTGTTAGCAGTTGTGCAAAACCATGGGGGTCATTATGACTGGATCGCACGCTGCCGTTTTTCGCAGCGCGATTAGGTCACTACTTCGTATGCACCGCAATGTGCAGGCACGTCGTAAGTGTACAAAGCGGATTGTTGCTGAGCTATGGATTTAACAAAGAATCTAGGCACTAGGACCCGCCGCGGCTCTAACAGCAAGTCCGTGTGGTAACCAATGGGGAGCCTGGAGCACACCGCAACCTACCTCCCCCACTGACAGCCGGCCAGAGTCCAGCCCAGGTGCAGGGTTCAAATGCCAGCATTGAGTAAGACTGTTACTTATGACGGCACAGAAGGCTTCATTAGCCCTCACTACACCACACAGTTTCCCAGCGCTTCCGCCTCCACTTCCTTTACCACCATGCTAGGTGCAGTCAAACTCAGCCTCAGCTTTGAGAAGGCGGCCTGTGTGATTGTGACAGGGCTGTACTGCAGAAGTCTTATGCTGCTTGTTGGAGATCCAGCTGGCTGCTTCTACTGATCAAAGATGGGCAGTTCGTGTCCTGTAGTCTGAGTCTCAGTGCAGTGCCCAAAACAAGGTATGCTGCACCTACCACCACCAACTAAAACCTATAATAATTATATTGTGCCGGAGTGCCTTCCAGGCTCCCATAACTAATGGAACAGGTGACCAACATTTCAATGCCCAATCAGCCTTTTCATGAGGGTGAAACATTGGCAATAAAGCAGGATGCGCTCCTACAGCCAATCAGTACCTGATGGCGTATTCTGTGAGGCCACGCCCCCTGTGATACCATACCCCTTATCTGAGAGCATATGTGCCTTAGGTGCATGTAAATATAACTATTACCGTTCCCCTATCATGGTGCCCCCTCCCCCCCTTCATTTTCTTTGATGTCCGTCAGGCGGTAGGGGGTGTTCTATCTTCCACTCAGCATGTAGTACCTGTAGCAGTAATTTCTGCGAATTACTCCTTTACTGCACAGATGTGGCCAGAGGGAGAACACTAAACTGTAGAATGGGCTGAATGAAGGGGCCCTGGTACATGACTTCCAGGGTGGTCAGGGGTGTTTAATACACAGTGGAGGGGTGGATAGTGGAGTGGGCTTAATATTCATAATTTTCTGGTGAGAGGGCAACTTGCTTGACTGCAGATATCTCAAATTCCTGGAAAGAGATTTCTTAGCTTTAATTGGGGTAAAAACTAGAGCGTCCCACCTTTCAGGAGATGCCGGGGACTTGGGGATCAGAGTTCAGGAGCCAGAGCAATCCATCAACAAAAATATAAAACTGCATATTAGGTGTGTGGAGCTGGAGCAGGGACCAGCTGCTTGAAGGCTGATATCTCTGGTTCTGGGCATAGTAGAGACAAGCTGCCAGTGTCCACCAAAAGATGAGAGTCCCAGCTTTTGGATTATACCTTTAGAAAAACTTTAAATCAGACAGAACCCAGGATATCTGGCTGGGAAGAGCAATTAACTAGCTTGGATGGGGACCACTGCTTTGAAGATATCTCCGGTTCCACAGGGCTGAATTTAAAAAATATGGTAGCCCTGGGAATAGGGGACCTTCAGCTATCCGCCTAGGGCCCTTATACTCCTGAGGCACTTGGGCAAGTGCCCATTGAGCCCATACGAAAAGACGGCCCTGATTTGGGTGGGTTATAGTGTTTCTCTGCAGGGTAAATACTGGCTGCTTTATTTTTACACTGCAATTTAGATTTCAGTTTGAACACACCACACCCAAATCTAACTCTCTCTGCATATGTTATACCTGCCCCCCCTACAGTGCACATGGGGGTGTCATTCCGAGTTGATCACTCGCTAGCTATTTTTTGCAGCGCTGCGATCAGATAGTCGCCGCCTATAGGGGAGTGTATGTTTGCTTTGCAAGTGTTCGATCGCATGTGCAGCCAAGCACTACAAAAAGGTTTGTGCAGTTTCTGAGTAGCTCAGAACTTATTCAGCTGCTGCGATCACTTCAGCCTGTTCTGGCCCGAAATTAACGCCAGACACCCGCCCTGCAAACGCTTGGACACGCCTGCGTTTTTCCAACCACTCCCAGAAAACGGCCAGTTGCCACCTACAAACGCCTTCTTCCTGTCAATCTCCTTGCAATCGGCTGTGCGAATGGATTCTTCGTAAAACCCATCGCACATCAACGAACCGCTTTGTATCCATACGACGCGTCTGCGCATTGCGGTGCATACGTATGCGCAGTTCTGACCTGATCGCAGCGCAGCAAAAATTCCTAGTGTGCGATCAGGTCGGAATGACCCCCATGGTTTTTGCCCATCTGCTAACAAATTTGCTGCTGCGACAGAGGCGTAACTTGGGTAGGGCGAGCAGGGCACGTGCCCTGGGCGCCATGACGGGCACAGCTAAGGGGGGCGTCCGCACCGCCGTCCAGGGCATTGCTCCCGCCCACGCACCCACAGCCGCCACCGCCTGACCGCCCACAGCCGTTGCCCGCAGCTGCCGCCACTGCCAGCGCACCTGACGCCGCCGAGCAAGAACCGCTGTGGTGCTCGGCGGCGTTACTGCTGCTGCCGGGAGCGTGACCGCGATGCCAGCGTCACGCTCCCTTAACTTCCACCTGCCGCTGAGTGCTGAGGAGGGACAGCCTGCTGTTGCGGGGACGGGGCGACGGGCCTGCTGTTGCCGGCGGCACCCACAGTCACAGACGATGGCGGAGGAGAGGCCACTGCCGGGTGTGAGGAGGACAGCGATGAGGCGGAGGAGGCAGAAGACGCTGCAGAGGTCCCGGTGCGGCCGGTGATGGAGGCCCCTGGGGAGTCGGAGGAGGATGAAGGGGAAGAGGCCGAACTTCTGCCTGCCGCTGAGAGGTGAGGAGGGAGAAGGGGGGGGGGGTAACACTAGACAGCGACACACAAAGAGACTACCCCCCCTCTCCCCCATTCTATGCCTCTCTTTGTTTATAGTATACCCCCCCCCCCCTTAGGGGTAGAGGGGTATACTATAATACTATAAACAAAGAGAGGCATGGAATAGGGGGAGAGGGGGATTTACTATACACAAAGAGGCATAGAATAGGGGGGGGGGTATACTATACACGAAGAGAGGCATAGAATGGGGAAAGGTACACAGAAAGAGACACATAGAATAGGGGGGGGGGTATACACAGAGCAGAGGCAAGTCGCCCCCGCTACTATTGTTGTAGTAAAACTGTATTTATATCCGAGTGCCGCCACAATTGTGAGTGTGTGTGTGTGTGTATATATATATATATATATATATATATGTGTGAATTTTGGCTCATTCAGTGTGCTTTAATGTGAATTTCGGGTCATCCCGTGTGCTATAATGTGAATTTCGGCTCATCCTGTGTGCTACAATATGAACTTCGGCTCATCCTCTGTGCTATAATGTGAATTTCGACTCATCCTGTGTGCTATAATGTGAATTTCGGCTCATCTTGTGTGCTTTAATGTGAATTTCGGCTCATCCTGTGTGCTACAATGTGAATTTCGACTCATCCTGTGTGCTATCATGTGAATTTCGGCTCATTCAGTGTGCTTTAATGTGAATTTCGGGTCATCCTGTGTGCTATGATGTGAATTTCGGGTCATCCTGTGTGCTATAATATGAATTTCGGCTCATTCAGTGTGCTTTGATGTTAATTTTTGGGTCATCCTGTGTGCTATAATGTGAATTTCGGCTCATCCTGTGTGCTATCATGTTAATTTCGGCTCATTCAGTGTGCTTTAATGTGAATTTTCGGGTCATCCTGTGTGCTATCATGTGAATTTCGGGTCATCCTGTGTGCTATAATGTGAATTTCGGGTCATCCTGCGTGCTTTAATGTGAATTTTGGGTCATTCAGTGTGCTATAATGTGAATTTCGGGTCATCCTGTGTGCTATAATATGAATTTCGGCTCATCCTGTGTGCTATTGTTATGCACACCAGTGCCTGCAGGAAAGTACTGGTGTCAGAACTGTTATGCACTCCAGTGCCTGCAGGAATGTACTGGTGTTTGAACTGTTATGCACACCAGTGCCTGCAGGAATGTACTGGTGTCTGAACGGATAGGTATGCAAAACAAATGAACTCACAGACAGACTGGGGAATATGACATTACGTACACAGAAGGTGATAGGGTAACAAAATACACACAAAGTGAACAGAGAAGCCCAGAGGCTAAGGAACTGGGTGTCTCCCTAGTATTAGTAATGCTCAGATGGGAAAAGCAAAATGTTGTGTTTTAATACGTAGAGAACCCGAAATGCTGTTGCTAAGGGCAACAGCAAAACCCTAAAGGGTTACCAACGGGTGTGGCAGTAAACTCCTTGGTCAGAGATGGAATGATAGACACAAGGAGAGTCTCCACAATCCTAATTCTCACTTGCAGTGCACAGGTTCAGCTTACTGCCACTAAACTGACCCCTGACACCTTGCACAGTGAGACAGGATTTAAGCAGACAAGTCTTAGAATACAGCCGCAAACTTGCTAAGTTCACAGAGTAGTAACAGAACCCCAGCAAGCTAAACGACTGACTCCAGTCTTACTGCTAGGTCTGGATTGGCAGAGTGTAATACCAAATCCCCAGGCCTATTTGCAGTAAGCAACAAACAAATACAAAGCTACACAGTACTGGCTAACTTTCAGGAACTGACTAACCAACAAAGATTCAGCAGCATCTGCTTAACCTGAGAAGAGGCCTTATAAAGCAGGTGCTGTCCACGCCCCACTCAGACCTCACAGACTGTGAGCACAAAAACCAGCACCGGATCCCCTGCCGTGCACAGAGCCTGTAACCACTGCACAGCAAAAGACCCGAACCGGAGTATCAGCTGCGCTCAGGTTACTCCGCTAGCACTTGTCTCCCGGTTGCCATGACGACATGGCAGCACAGGGCAGGAGACCCTAACAGCTATAATATGAATTTCGGCTCATTCAGTGTGCTTTAATGTGAATTTTCGGGTCATCCTGTGTGCTATCATGTTAATTTCGGCTCATTCATTGTGCTTTAATGTGAATTTCGGGTCATCCTGTGTGCTATAATGTGAATTTCGGGTCATCCTGTGTTCTATAATGTGAATTTCGGCTCATTCATTGTGCTTTAATGTGAATTTCGGGTCATCCTGTGTGCTATAATGTGAAAGGTCTAGTATTAAATAGTATAAGAATAGTATAAGGTCTAGTACTAGTATAACCAGTACTAGATAGTATAAGGGGTCCTACTACACTGAAGGACACCCCCCCTTTTGAGTGGCCATGCCCCCTTTTCCGGAGCGAAGGCGCGCGCATAATTACACCCTTCACTTTTCCATACCCTTACTTCAAAACTTCCACTTCAACCACTGCACCTACATCTATACATACACATCCAGACATCTTTATACACAGTGACACCTATTTGTGTAGGAGATGATGATGGTAAGGTTCATGTGGAATTATAAAGAATGTTCCCAGTATGACATGAAACAGCTGGCGTGTCATGTTGGCACATCCTAGTTTCAGTGTTCACGCCCCCTCATGGCCATTTTTTCCAGAGTGTGCCAGTGGCGTGCGCACATACTTTCCTTTCGTATTTTTTTTTTTTTTTGGGGGGGGGGGGGGGCGCCATTATTGATCTTGCCCTGGGCTCCAAAAACCCTAGTTACGCCTCTGTGCTGCGATCAACTCTAAATTAGGCCCTGTGTTGTTAACAAAACATTTAATAAGTCACAATTTCTATATAAATGAAAGTTCCATTTATTATATAAAATCTTAATAATATCTTCCTGTCCAGCCAGAAGGTATGCGGTTAACATATTGCATACCTCTCAACTTTTTTGAAGTGGAAAAGGGGGCATGGCTTCGAAAAAGGGGGCGTGGCTTCACGGGAGTGCCACGATCTCGGGCCACGCCCCCGGGTTTCGTCACTGAGGGGGCATGCCTAGCACTCTGTGAGCTGCTGGCATGCCCTCCCCCCCCCCCCCCCCCCACCGCGGGACACTGTGGCCTGCGGGTGGGACAGCGGGACAGTCCCCAAAAAACGGGACTGTCCTGTGAAAATCGGGACAGTTGGGAGGTATGATACTGCCTCACGGGATCCCGGCGATCACAATGCCGACATTGGGATCCCGCATAGAAATACAATGCCGGCGCCATAGGCTTTTCTCCCTCTGCTGTCCACGATACCCATAGAGCAAGAATGTAATCTATGGCGAGCGCAGGGGGCCCGCAAGGGGCTTACATGCACTCACCACTCTGCCGGCATCCTGGTGACTGGGATGCCGTTGTCGGTATATTGACGGTCGGCATCCCGGCCATCGGTAAATCATACTGATCCCAGCCAGAAGGTCAAGCGAAACAAAAGGCCTGATTCATGTTTATAGGTATGCAACTGGGTAGCAGAGAGATTTAGAGTTGGGTGTGGTGTGTTCGAACTGCAATTTAAGTTGCAGCGTTAAAACAGTTATGCTAGACTTACCATTGTTAACACTCTTTCGGCGAGGTACATTGGGTTCCACAGAGAAACATTGGGGTGTAAAGATGGATCTGGATCCAGGCACCAACAGGCAAAGCTTTAGATCTCCCAGGATGCATTGGGGCCTCCTCTATAACTCCACCTCCAGGCACTGTGAGCTCAGTTTTGTTACCCAGTCCAATGCACGAAGCAGGCAAGAGAGAAGGCAGATGTTAGTCACATAAGCACACAATCTCACGACAGGAGAGGGTACCAGTGGCTAATGCCATGCAATCCCAAAGTAGCCAGGTACATCAGGGTGGGCGCCCTGTGGAACCCAATGTACCTGGCAGAAAAAGAGTTAACAATGGTAAGTCTACCAAAACTCTTATTTTCTTCAGCAGGTTACACTAGTTTCCACAGAGAAACTTGGATGTCCAAAAGCAGTTTCTCAAGGGAGGGGACGCACCTTAGCGGATATGAGAATCCGGCGTCAAAAGGAAGCATCCTGGGAGGCGAAGGTATCAAAGGCATAGAACCTAAGAAACGTGTTCACTGAGGACCACGTAGCCGCCATGCACAATTGTTTTGGGGATGTGCCATGGCGGGCCACCCAAGAAGGTCCAGCGGACCAAGTAGAATGGGCCTTAATCGCAGCAGGAGCTGGGAGTCCAGCCTGCGCATAAGCATGTGCAATCACCATTCTAAGCATTCTGACCAAGGTTTGCTTATTTGCAGGTGAGCCAAACTAAAAAGTACAAAGAGGGCATCAGACCGTCTAATGTAAGCAGTCTTGTCAACATAGACACGGAGAGCCCTAACCACATGTAAAGAATGTTCTTTAGCTGACAAGTCTGAAAAGATAAAGGCCGGGACCACAATCTCTTTGTTAAGGTGAAATGATGACACCACTTTAGGTAAATAACCAGGTCAAGTTCGGGGAACCGCCCTCTAACAATGAAAAATCGAAAAAGGAGGACGATAGGACAAAGTGCCGACACCCTTCTTGCGGAGGCAATAGCCAGCAAGAACAGAGCTTGGCCATGAGCTATTTGAGGTCCACTGATTCAAGAGGTTCGAATGGAGACTCTTGTAGGGTTTTTAACACAATAGACAAGTCCCATGGAGCCACAGGGGGGACATAGGGAGGCTGAATACGTCGAACACCCTGAATGAACATATGTATCAGGAATAGAGGCAATTTTGCGCTGAAACCACCCCGACAAGGCAGAAATATGAGCCTTGAGGGAGGCCAGGTGGAGACCTAAGTCCAGGCCTCTTTGCAGAAAAGCTAAAATTCTGGAAGTTCTGAATCTATGGGCATCTTAATTCTTATCAGCACACCAGGTGAAGTAAGAATGCCATGCTCTGTAATAAATCCGGGCAGAGGCCGGTTTGCGGGCCTTCAGCATAGTCTGAATAACAGCCTCAGAGAACATTTTTGACCTTAGGAGTAAAGCTCCAAGAGCCATGCCATCAAAGCCAGTCTGGCCAGATCCAGATAGAGGCAAGGGCCCTGCTGTAGAAGGTCTTGACGCTGAGTAAGCAGAAGGGGATGCTCTAACGAGAGACCCTGTAGGTTTGAGAACCAGTGATGTCTGGGCCACGCCGGAGCGATCAGAATCAGCAGGCCTCCTTCTTGCTTGAACTTCCGAAGTACCCAGGGCAGGAGTGACACCGAAGGGAATATGTAAGGCAGTTGAATGTTCCACAGAACTGCCAATGCGTCCACGAACACTGCCTAAGGATCCCTGTTTCGTGATACAAAGACTGGAAACTTGTGATTGTGTTGAGACGCCATGAGAGTTACGTCTGGTAGACCCCATCTGCCCACCAGGAGCTGGAAGACTTCGGGATGAAAGCCCTACTCCCAGGAATGAACGTCCTGGTGACTGAGGTAGTCCACTTCCCAGTTTAGGACGCCTGAAATGAACACTGCCGATATAGCTGGTAAATGGCGTTCCGCCCAACAGTGGATTTTGGACACTTCCAACATTGCCATGCGGCTTCAAGTGTTGCCTTGATGGTTTATGTACACCACCGTGGTGGCATTGTCTTACTGTACCTGAACAGGCCTGTTCCGTACCAGAGGCAGGGCAAGAGACAGTGCGTTGAACACTGCTCTCAGTTCCAGAATATTGATTGAAAGGAGAGATTCTTCCCTGGTCCAACAACCCTGAAACGAGTGTTGCTCCAACACCGCTCTCCAGCCCCGAAGGCTGGCGTCCGTTGTCAGTAGGACCCAGTTGGGGATCCAGAAGGGACAGCCCCTGCTGGTCCTGGAGCCACCAGGTCAGCGACAGACGAACCTCCAGAGTCAAAGAGATAATTTCAGATCTGAACTGATGAGGTAGGCCATCCCACTTGGAAAAGATCAATCGTTGTAGAGGGTGGGAATGAATTGAGCATACTCTATCATGTCAATGTATGACATCGTCAGGCCAAGGACTCGCTAAGTGTATTGACACTCTGGGGCGATGATGGAAGTGCCTTATCCTGTCTTACAGTTTCAGGGCCATGTCTGGAGACAGGGATAGTGTCTGACTGTGTGCACCATGCGCTGAGCTGGGTCCAGCGAGGACTTTTTTTCCAATTTATCAGCCAACCGTGGGCTTGCAGGAAATGTACCGTCAGTTGCAGATGACTGAGTAGAAATTCATGTGAACTTACCAGAATCAGAAGGTTGTCCAAGTATGGGAGAATTCTGATTCCCTGGCGACGTAGGTGTGCCATCATTACGGCCATGTCCTTGGTGAAGATCCGAGGAGCCATAGCCAGTCCAAATGGCAGAGCCTGGAATTGGTAATGAAGGTCGCCAATAGCAAACCACAGGAACTGCTGATGCGAGATGGCAACAGGAATATGCAGATATGCATCCTGTATATCCAGAGATACCATATAGTCTCCGGGTTCCATAGCCAGAACTATTAAGCGCATACGAAACTTGGATACTCTCACAAACTTGTTCAAAGACTTGAGGTTGAGTGTAAGCCGGAATGACCCATTGGGTTTCGGAACCAGAAACAGGGTCGAGTAGTAGCCTTCTGCCCTTCTGGGACAGAGGAACCGGCACAACCACTCCAGTTTGTAGGAGGGAATTTACAACCGTTTGCAGAGATTGCGCTTCTAACGGGTACGACGGAAGAGACCAAAATACAAAAGTGAACAATCCCAAGGCGCAAAAAAGAAACCTATGCAGCTGAATACACCTTAAGAAAGACCGAATATTATGGTCGAAACATGTCGGTTTAGGAGCGCCACAGAACTTTTCTTGTACCATTGGGATTAGACGGCTCAGGCATTCCTTGATAGGCAATTCACAGCTGGTCTTGCCGATCAGGTATACCTTTGTTCCACCATATGCTTGTCATCCCTGTTTTATTTATTAATTTATTTATTTTTATTCATTCATTTTGTCTGTAATACATTTTTTAAAGTCAATTACCAACTCCATTATTTGGTTTCTTTTTCTGGTGGGCATTCTTCCATTTGGGAGATCATATCCATATACCACCACCCCCTATAATTAATATACATTTGGAGGACGGCAATAAAGAAACCACTATGGGATTACAACTGCCATGTGTCATATGAGTACGGTACGTCCTGTTGCAGGGACTATTGTATGAAGGTGTGTCCACTTGTTGCTCATTCCACACGATCGGTGATTGGTGGCTAAAGATACCTTTATGGGAGTACCTTTATTATCCGTTATGTGAGTACGGTATGTCCTCATATGGGATCGTTGTGTAAAGGTGTGTTCACGATTGGTTCATTTTTCTATTGGCGATCAGTGGCTAAAGATACCTTTATGGGAGTATCACTATGTACTCTATTCACTATGTAAATTCTTCACTGAAAGGAACTGTATGGAGTGAAGATCAGAAGTCGACACTCTCTGCACAAGTTGTCTATCGACCTCCATAAGATACGTTGTAAAAGGTTCCCTTATTGGAAAATATTGGACATTTATGTTGAAACAGGACTGAGCGCTGGTTATACCACATTTCTTTGTATTACGACAGAAGAGACGTTGTGCAGAACTGGGGAGGGGGATGTCTCTTGAAAGAGACAGCGTACATGTGAGAGACAACTTCCAGTACCCACGTGTCTAGTGGTCATGAGCCAGACCTGGGCGAACTGCAGAAGTCAGCCTCCCACTGTGGGGTCCCCCAGGGGAAGGCCCGCACTGTCATGCAGCAGCCTTGTCATGTTTTGTAACAGGCTGACGGGCTGCCCAGGGCTGTTTTGCCTTGGGCTTGGAGGTTTTGGAAATGCAAGGTTGTCTAGGGTAAGAGTGACCTTTTGCTTTCCCTTGAGGCCGAACGGAGCGAAAAGTGATACTTTTTGCCTTCTGAGAAGGACTAGAAGTGGAAAGAAAAGCTGTCTTAGCAGCAGTTAGCTCCAACACCATCTCATTCAGGTCTTACCCAAACAAAATGTCTCCTGTGAAGGGGAGGACTTCCGGAGTCTTCTTGGAGTCCAAATCCACTTTCCACGACCTCAACCATATTATGCTGCGCCAGGACTGAAGTAGCCGATGCCTGGGCCGCCAACACTCCCTCCTCAGAGGTCGCTTCCTGAATGTAAGAAGCGGTGGTAATATAAGACAAGTATTGTCTGGTAGTTTCAGAGATAACCTTGGGTAGCTCCTCCTCTAACGCCTGAACCCATGCCTCAATACCTTTTGCAGCCCAAGAGGCAGCTCTAGTGGTCTATGAACAGCCCCTGTGAGGGAGTATATAGATTTCAGGCATCCCTCAATATGCTTATCTGTAGGTTCCCTCAGTGAGGTTAGAGTGGTAACTGGCAGAGTGGATGACACCACTAGGTGGGTGACATGAGAATCCAACGGCGGTGGAGTCTCCCATTTGGTACATAATTATGCAGGGAGAGGATGGCGAGCCAAAGCCTGTTTAGGAACAGGCAATTTCTTCCCAGGGGTAGCCCAGGGTTCCCATCTGATGTCCACTAAATGATCAGAATGGGGTAATACAGTTTTAACCAGCTTCTTCTGTTTAAACTTGTCAGTTTTCTTTGCCACAGTAGTGGAATCCTCATCCTCAGTGATTTGCATGATATGCTTAATAGCAACCACTGGGGCAGGGACATTAAAAGGGAGATTCCTCATCAATAACACAGGATACAGTGCCGGGTTTGTGACGCTGCTAGTGACGCGGCAGGGGCGGCGCTGGGAGATCACATGATCTCCCAGCGCCGCCCTCCCTATACACTGTGAACGGGAGCCGTGTCGCCTCGACACGTGTTCAACCTGGCTAGCTACCCGGGTAGGATTCCCGGATCACTTGATCCGGGAATTTGCAGGGGGACCCTTTTCCACTAGGGAAAAATACGGGTAAATGCGCGCGCCCGCGCATTTACCCGTGTTTTAAGGAGCTAGTGGAAAAGGGGTATGAGTGGGAGGTATATGACAAGCAGTGCAAAGACCACCCTGTAATGCCTCCTCCTCTGATAAATCCACAGAGCACACTCTGCAAATTGCAGGGGCTTCCGCTGATTTGCTGCCCTTTTTGTTAGACATTGCACAATGTAAACAAATGGCCTTACACAGTACGATAATATAGCCAGACAAATATAATAACCTGTGGAATAAACAGATAGGGTATATGGTGACTGTAACACAGACTAAATATACTTATTGTCACAACTGAGGGCCTGAGCTGACGGGAGGCAGCCTCAGTTGTAGGGGCTGAGATGTAACGGAACCTGGGAGGTTGTATCAGACCCCTAGACATGTAAGTAACATGTAGAATAACTGCCCGAAGGCGTGACCACGACAACCAGGATAAAAGTCAATGATGTTTATTATGACAAACTCCGTAACACAGCAGCAGTAAAGGAAACATAAAAGTCAACAGAGGATAAATACAATTCCTGGGTACTAAAGGGTGGCAAGGGCCACAGGCACTGGTAGTGTGAGACAGTTCTTATAATCTTCTAGTTGGAAAGTCCTTACCAGGCCTGACTGTAGCAATGGAGAGAACCCACGATCGTACCAGCTGGTGTTCCAGGAAAGGCTGGGCTGCTGAAGATAAAACGGCTGCTGTGGATACTGGCTGGAACCAGACTGTTGTTGGTACGGAGTGGATACTGGCTGGAACCAGTTAAATAATAAACGAACTTGAGAGCGATGAAATAATAATAATGAAGTTTGGAGTTTGAGAGCGGTGAAATAATAATACCGGTGGAGAGTGGTAAACTGCAGAAAGGACACCGGCCCTTTAAGAGAAGCTGTACACTGCTGGAAGCTGGGCTGGAAGCAGGTGATTGATAATGAAGTTTGGAGTTTGAGAGCGGTGAAATAATAATGAAGTTTGGAGTTTGAGAGCGGTGAAATAATAATACCGGTGGAGAGTGGTAAACTGCAGAAAGGACACCGGCCCTTTAAGAGAAGCTGTACACTGCTGGAAGCTGGGCTGGAAGCAGGTGATTGTTGTAACTGGAAACAGGTGAGTCCAGAATGGATCGGAGAGTCAGGCTACACCGCAGATGGAATGCTGGTGCGGGTCTCTATAGCAGAAGTCTGGAGACAGGAGCTGGAACCTGGAAGACAACCACAGGAGAGAGACAAACTGGAACTAGGTTAGACAACCAAAGCACTGACGCCTTCCTTGCTCAGGCACAGCATACTTATACCTGCAGCAAGGAAGGGGTTGGCTAGGCAATTATGCAAATCAACAATACAGACAGCAGATTGGTGGAAATAATCAGATGACAAAATCCAAGATGGCTGCGCCCATGCAGACACTTGGAGGGAAGTTTGGTTTGTAATCCATGTGAGAATTGAAACAGTAATGGCGACGCCGGCCACAGGAGACAGGAGACGCCAGACTGACAAGCGCACATTTAACCACGCGGGCACAGCGGAGGCCGCGGCTGATGAAATCACCACTCTGACATTCTGCATGTGGAAACTCAGGAACAGCGGGATCCGGTCCTGGAACGCTGAGCCAGCCTTAGGAGGCATCTGAAGGGTAAGTAATGGCGTCCAGATACCCGGATCGTGACAGCACCCCCCCCCCCTTTAGGAGTGGCCCCAGGACACTTCTTAGGCTTTAAAGGAAACTTTGCGTGGAAATTTCGGACCAAGGCAGGAGCATGGACGTCTGAGGCATTGGTCCAAGAGCGTTCTTCAGGCCCATAGCCCTTCCAGTCAATGAGGTATTGTAACTGACCGTAACGGAAACGTGAGTCCAAAATCTTGGCCACCTCGTACTCGACTCCCCGTTGAGTCTGAACTTTCGGAGCTGGAGGAAGTGCGGAATGAAACCGATTCAGGATCAGCGGTTTCAACAAAGAAACATGAAATGTCCTGGGTATTTTCAAGAAGGATGGTAACTGTAACCTGTAGGCAACAGGATTGATGACTTGTTCAATCTTGAAGGGTCCGATGTAGCGAGGTGCAAATTTCATGCTGGGAACTCTCAACCTCAAATTCTTCGTGGACAGCCACACACGATCACCCACCTTGAGAGCAGGAACCGCTCTACGCTTCCTATCGGCAAACTTCTTATACCTGAATGAGGCTTTAAGCAGGGCTGCGCGGACGTTCCTCCAGTTATTTGAAAACTGACGCAAGGTGACATCCACTGCTGGAACAGAAGTTGCGGGAAGCGGTTGGAATTCTGGGACTTTAGGGTGGAATCCATAATTAATGAAGAATGGTGTAGAAGAAGATGAGGAATGGTATTGATTGTTGTGGCTGAACTCGGCCCAAGGAAGGAGTTGAACCCAGTCATCTTGAGAGGAAGACACATATATACGGAGGAAGGCCTCCAAGTCCTGATTCACCCTCTCGGTTTGACCATTGGTCTGAGGATGGTAAGCCGTGGAAAACTTTAACTTGACTTGGAGGGCTTGACACAAACTTCGCCAAAATTTGGCTACAAATTGTACTCCACGATCCGAGATGATCTCTTCAGGAAGACCGTGAAGTCGGAAGATCTCTTGTATAAACACTTGAGCCAACTTGGAAGCTGACGGAAGACCGTGAGAGGGATGAAATGTGCCATCTTGGTGAACCGGTCAACTACCACCCAGATGGTATTAAACTTGTTGCAGATAGGTAGATCGGAAACAAAGTCCATCGACAAATGGGTCCAAGGTCGACGGGGAACAGATAATGGAACCAGTTGCCCCGCAGGCGACTGGCGGGAGACTTTGTGTTGGGCACACTTTGGGCAGGAGGCAATAAATTCCATAACGTCCTTCTTCAGAGTTGGCCACCAGTAGGACCTAGAAATAAATTCAAGGGTTTTTTGAATGCCTGTATGTCCAGCAAAACGGGAAGCATGGGCCCAATGCATGAGCTTCTTCCTTAGAACTGGCTTAACAAAACTTTTCCCTGGTGGAGGCGTAGAGTCCATCCCTACCGTGGAGAATGCCAACGGATTAATAATAGGATGCTTGTCTGCAGACTCGGACTCATTTTCTTGCTCCCATGAGCGGGAAAGGGCATCGGCCTTACGATTCTGAGAACCCGGACAGAACTGGAGTTTAAAGTCAAACCTAGAGAAGAAAAGTGCCCATATGGCCTGACGAGGATTCAGACATTGTGCGCCTTTGAGATATAAAAGATTTTTGTGGTCGGTAAGTATGGTGGTTGAGTGGGAAGCTCCCTCCAACAGGTATCTCCACTCCTCCAGAGCGAGCTTGATGGCTAGCAACTCCTGATCGCCAATGGCATAGTTGCGCTCAGCTGGGGAGAACTTCCGGGAGAAGAAACTGCAAGGATGTAGATGTCCATCTTTGGCCCTCTGGGATAACACTGCTCCTACTCCAACGGAGGAGGCATCTACCTCTAAGATAAAAGGAGAGTCGGTGTCGGGCTGTTTCAGAACTGGTGCAGAGATGAACCGTTGCTTCAGAAGGTGAAAGGCCTGTGTAGCTTCCTCGGACCACTTGGACGGATTAGCACCTTTCTTGGTTAATGCAGTGATAGGCGCCACAATGGTGGAAAAGTCTCGTATAAATTTTCTATAATAATTGGCGAACCCTAAGAACCTCTGGACCCCTTTGAGGCTTAAGGGTATAGGCCAATTCTGGATTGCTTGGAGTTTCTCAGGATCCATCTCTAGTCCGGAACCGGACACAATGTAACCTAGAAACGGAATGGTTTTAACTTCAAACACACACTTCTCCAATTTACAATAGAGGTGATTGACACGGAGACGGGAAAGAACCTCTTTTACCCAGAAACGATGATCTTCGAGATTATTAGCAAAGATGAGGATGTCGTCTAGATAAACCACGACATGGCGGTACAAGATGTCCCTGAAAATCTCATTCACGAAGTGCTGGAAGACTGCTGGAGCGTTGCTCAATCCGAAGGGCATGACGAGGTACTCATAATGTCCGTCACGGGTGTTAAAGGCGGTCTTCCACTCGTCACCCTCACGGATTCGGATGAGATTGTAGGCACCCCTCAAGTCCAGCTTTGTGAAAATAGTTGCACCACTAACTCTATCAAAGAGCTCGGTAATCAGGGGTAAAGGGTATCGGTTCTTGACGGTAATGTCGTTCAGACCTCTGTAGTCGATGCACGGACGCAGACCACCGTCTTTCTTCTTAACGAAGAAGAAGCCTGCGCCGGCTGGAGAAGAAGATGGTCGGATGAAACCCTTCGCCAGGTTCTCTTTGATGTACTCTTCCATGGAGTGTGTCTCAGGCAGAGACAACGGATAAGTTCGACCTCGCGGTGGAACCTTCCCTGGAATGAGGTCGATTGGGCAGTCCCATTCTCTATGAGGAGGAAGGATATCAGCAGAGGCTTTACTGAACACGTCCGTGAAGTCTTGATATGGAGGAGGCGGAACATCAGATGACCTGGGGAAGGAAGAACAAACAGGAAGAACTTTGGCTAAACAAGTCTCAGCACAGGAGGGACCCCATGTCAGTATTTGCGTAGTCGTCCAGTCAATTGATGGGTTGTGGAGACGGAGCCATGGAAGGCCTAAAACCACTGGATGTGTGGCTCTTGGAATCACTAAAAAAGAAATATACTCAGAATGAAGAACTCCCACTCTCAGACGAACTGGAAGAGTCCTTAAGGAAATGACTGCGTCAAAAATCTTGCTGCCATCCACGGCAGTCAAAGAGATGGACGAGGACAGTCTCTCGGTGGGTAGGGACCACCGTTTAACATAAGCTTCGGTTATGAAATTCCCAGCTGCTCCGGAATCAAGGAGGGCAATGACGTTCCTGTAACGTTGAGCAATTTGGAGCGACACTGGGAGGTTACAGTCATGAGGAGATGGAGAGGAGATCATTACTCCTAGCCGGCCCTCTCCTTGGCGAGCTAGGATCTGGAGTTTCCCGGACGTTTGGGACAGGCATTGATAGTGTGCGACGGAGCTGCACAGTAGAGACAGAGAGACTCAGAGAGACGTCTTCGGCGCTCAGCGGAAGATAGACGGGAACGACTAATTTGCATAGGCTCATCCTTGGATGGAGATGGTTGACGAGGAGGAGGAGCAGAAGATTTAGGAGTAGATGATCTTCCTCGCTCGGTTGCTCTCTCTCTGAAACGTAGATCAACCTTCGTGCAAAGAGAAATTAGCTCATCCAACTTAGAGGGCAAGTCTCTGGTAGCTAACTCATCCTTGATGCGTTCTGATAAGCCATGCCAGAATGCAGCATACAGGGCCTCGTCGTTCCATGCCAGTTCGGATGCCAGGATTTTAAACTGTATAAGATACTGTCCCACAGTACGTGTTCCCTGGCGTAAACGGAGAATCTCAGATGAAGCAGATGTTATCCGGCCTGGCTCGTCGAAGATGCGCCTGAATGTAGCTACAAAGTCAGTATAGGAGGATAGCAGGGGATCAGACTTCTCCCATAAAGGTGATGCCCAGTCAAGGGCTGAGCCACTGAGAAGGGAGATGATATAGGCAATTTTGGTACGGTCACTGAAGAAATTGCCAGGTAGAAGCTCAAAGTGGATTTCACATTGATTGAGAAATCCCCTGCAGAACCTTGGAGATCCATCAAATTTTGCTGGCGTTGGAAGATGAAGATGTGGACTGGAAATGGGTAAGGTGGGTGGGGTTACAGCTGGTGTCACTGTAGTGGACGCACCGGACGTGCCAGGTCCACGGAGGGTCGTTTGAATCCCATCCAGCCGTGTAGAGAGATCCTGGAGACAGCGGATGATGTGGCCCTGTGCAGCCTCCTGATGTTCAAGTCGGGCTGCCAGTTCTTGCATCGGCCTGGTCGCTTGATCCTGGTCTCCGGCTGGATTCATTAGGTCAGTGCTTACTGTCACAACTGAGGGCCTGAGCTGACGGGAGGCAGCCTCAGTTGTAGGGGCTGAGATGTAACGGAACCTGGGAGGTTGTATCAGACCCCTAGACATGTAAGTAACATGTAGAATAACTGCCCGAAGGCGTGACCACGACAACCAGGATAAAAGTCAATGATGTTTATTATGACAAACTCCGTAACACAGCAGCAGTAAAGGAAACATAAAAGTCAACAGAGGATAAATACAATTCCTGGGTACTACAGGGTGGCAAGGGCCACAGGCACTGGTAGTGTGAGATAGTTCTTATAATCTTCTAGTTCTTAAGTCCTTACCAGGCCTGACTGTAGCAATGGAGAGAACCCACGATCGTACCAGCTGGTGTTCCAGGAAAGGCTGGGCTGCTGAAGATAAAACGGCTGCTGTGGATACTGGCTGGAACCAGTTAAATAATAAACGAACTTGAGAGCGATGAAATAATAATAATGAAGTTTGGAGTTTGAGAGCGGTGAAATAATAATACCGGTGGAGAGTGGTAAACTGCAGAAAGGACACCGGCCCTTTAAGAGAAGCTGTACACTGCTTTAAGCTGGGCTGGAAGCAGGTGATTGATAATGAAGTTTGGAGTTTGAGAGCGGTGAAATAATAATGAAGTTTGGAGTTTGAGAGCGGTGAAATAATAATACCGGTGGAGAGTGGTAAACTGCAGAAAGGACACCGGCCCTTTAAGAGAAGCTGTACACTGCTGGAAGCTGGGCTGGAAGCAGGTGATTGTTGTAACTGGAAACAGGTGAGTCCAGAATGGATCGGAGAGTCAGGCTACACCGCAGATGGAATGCTGGTGCGGGTCTCTATAGCAGAAGTCTGGAGACAGGAGCTGGAACCTGGAAGACAACCACAGGAGAGAGACAAACTGGAACTAGGTTAGACAACCAAAGCACTGACGCCTTCCTTGCTTGCTCAGGCACAGCATACTTATACCTGCAGCAAGGAAGGGGTTGGCTAGGCAATTATGCAAATCAACAATACAGACAGCAGATTGGTGGAAATAATCAGATGACAAAATCCAAGATGGCTGCGCCCATGCAGACACTTGGAGGGAAGTTTGGTTTGTAATCCATGTGAGAATTGAAACAGTAATGGCGACGCCGGCCACAGGAGACAGGAGACGCCAGACTGACAAGCGCACATTTAACCACGCGGGCACAGCGGAGGCCGCGGCTGATGAAATCACCACTCTGACATTCTGCATGTGGAAACTCAGGAACAGCGGGATCCGGTCCTGGAACGCTGAGCCAGCCTTAGGAGGCATCTGAAGGGTAAGTAATGGCGTCCAGATACCCGGATCGTGACACTTATATGGGGATATAGATATACTCTGTGTATAACTATATTGCTTGACCCAAACGCACCTAGCACAGGGTATAGAATATAGTGATAGTTATAGCTGGGAAACACTGAAAGTGAAACCATACAGCAGAATAGGCACACAGGGGCTAATTCAGATCTGTACGCTCACTAGGTTTTTTATGCAGTCCTGAGTTCGCATAGTCGCCGCCCATAGGGGAGTGTATTTTCCCTTTGCAAGTGTGCGAAAGCATGTGTAGCACAGCTGTACAAACAGATTTTGTGCAGTTTCTGAGTAGCCCAGGACTTATTCAGCTGCTGCAAGCCCTTCAGCCTGTCCGGGACCGGAATTGACATCAGAAACCCTCCCTGCAGACGCTTGGACACGCCTGCATTTTTCCAGACACTCCCTGAAAACGGTCAGTTGCCACACACAAACGCCTTCTTCCTGTCAATCTCCTTGCGAACGCCCGTGCGAACGGATCCTTCACACAAACCCATCGCTGAGCGGCGATCCACTTTGTACCCGTGCAATGCGCCTGCACATTGCGGTTTATACGCATGCGCAGTTTAGACCTGATCGCCAGCTGTACAAAGACGCAGCCTAGCGGTCAGGTCTGAATTAGCCCCACAGTCACATGCAATGCAGAAATTATATTACAATAAAGCTGCACTGGATTTATATATCACAGCGCGGTCAGTAGTCCGCAGGATATAGCAGAATACTCGCACAATATAATCTGCAATGTACACCTTTTCTCAACTAACGCTGTCTTTAAGACTTGTAGGATACTCAAGTGTATATAAAGACACAGCGCTGTGTACAGGCGGCTTTACATGGGAGACCTTGCCCTGCGGTACCGGAGACTTGCTGCTGCTATGCTGTAAAATGGCACCCAGAATCTCTGTGAGGGAATGACGGAGAGTGAGTCAGCTCCAGGGGGGCGGGAAATCTGCAGTAGATTGCTCCCTGAGCTGGGAGAGGGGCTACAGGTCAAGTGCCGCCTCCTCAATGCTGGTGTTCCACCGTTGGTACTATGGAGCTTATTAAATTAGGTGTTAGTACACCTGACCTGTGCTCCTATTGCCCTGGTGGCCTAGTGGGGTCCCTGCTCGGTGACAGTAACCACGCCAGCGCCACGGTCCGTCTCCCTCTTACTTGCCTCCCGATAGCAGCAACGCGATCCTGGAGAACAGTCCGCGACTGTGCCTATATCCGCGGACGTCCTCGCTGCAAGTACCCGGGAACCAGGCCAGCGGCTTCTCCTTGTCTGGAGATTGCTGTTTGGAGGGTGCCTACATTGATTGTTTTGATACTTTTAGGGAGTGCTGCCTTTAAAATGGGTACATATATATATATATATATATATATACCAACGATCAAAATCAGAGGCGGCACTCGGAGTCTTTGAAAGCAGTGAAAAAACTGTATTAGTGAGGTCAACGTTTCGGGGACCACCTCCCCGTCTTCAGGACAAACACACAGTGACAATGGTGAGCAATAAATACACACTTACCCCCCTCCTCTTTCTGATGTCCCCGCCAGCGTCCACCGCAGACACGCCGCCGCACTTCCTGTTCAGTGTTCTGCATGCTTCGTCTATACCGGAAGTGACGCATCGTTGTGGGCCGCGTGACCATGGCGACGCTGGAGGGGAAGGAGAAAGAGTGAACACTTAACCCTTCATATCATAACTTTGTCAAAAACATACTTCAAATACATATCTAAAACCAATGATACCTGGTGCCAAACTGCACCGCTATCATCCATAAAATGAGTACCATAAATACAATTAATAAAAAATATCTTTTTGTCATAAACCCGTCTATGTGTTCACCTTAACCCTTTTAGTACCAACTGTGCATCAACTTTTCATGTAATAAGACCCGTGCACCAACTAAATAATTGTTATTAAATAGCTGTCGGGGACTCGGGATGGGTGTTTAACTCCAGTATTATATTTATTTGTGCACAATAAAATCACACCCCTATTCCATATATTAAAAACTAATGATCTAGATGTTTGGCTGCTTGTTAGAAATTCTAATTAGCTTGAGCCATCATGTGCCCGTGCGGGCGCTATTACATTGGCAAAACTGAGTGCCAGTTCAAGACTAGAATGGCACAGCACAGGCAGGCAATACGCAATGCACTGGCCACTGGCAGTGGAGATCAGCCTGTGGCCAGACACTTTTTGGAAAACAGACATGGCATGGCAACATTTAAACACAGGATCATTGATCATGTGCCAATATTGCCTAGAGGTGGTAACCGAGGACCACAGTTACTACGACTAGAGTCCAGATGGATCCACAGGTTAAACACCATGAAACCGGGTGGGCTGAATGACAGTCTGGGCCTAATTAATTTTCTGTGAGACTAGTAATAAACATAATGCAATAGAAGCAACTGTCAGTAAATATGCCCTCAGCAAAAATGATCTGGGGATATATATAAAAAGGGTTTCACATTAGAAGAGAGGGAATGATAAAAGGAGAACAGGCTCAAGCTAATTAGAATTTCTAACAAGCAGCCAAACATCTAGATCATTAGTTTTTAATATATGGAATAGGGGTGTGATTTTATTGTGCACAAATAAATATAATACTGGAGTTAAACACCCATCCCGACAGCTATTTAATAACAATTATTTAGTTGGTGCACGGGTCTTATTACATGAAAAGTTGATGCACAGTTGGTACTAAAAGGGTTAAGGTGAACACATAGGGGTAAATTTACTAAGGTCCCGATTTTGACCGAGATGCCGTTTTTTCATCAAAGTGTCATCTCTGTAATTTACTAAGCAATAATCACGGCAGTGATGAGGGCATTCGTAATTTTTTGGAAGTCCAACAAAAAAATTATGAATGAATACACCATCGGTCAAAACGCGGCTGTTTAAGTATGAATCTCGGTAATTTACTAAGAAGTGCAAAGCAAAAAACAAACAAACACTGCCGTGAAAAATTACAACTCGTAAAAAAGTGCTAAAAAAAAACAGACCTGCTTTTTTTTCCCGTGATTGGATAGGCATGCACGGATCCATGAGATCCGTGCATGTATATCAGTGGGAAGGGGTGGGAAAGTGATTATTTTCTTAAAAAAAATTGCGTGGGGTCCCCCCTCCTAAGCATAACCAGCCTCGGGCTCTTTGAGCCGATCCTGGTTGCAGAAATATGGGGAAAAAATTGACAGGGCTTCCCCCATATTTAAGCAACCAGCATCGGGCTCTGCGCCTGGTCCTGGTTCCAAAAATACGGGGGACAAAAAGAGTAGGGGTCCCCCGTATTTTTAAAACCAGCACCGGGCTCCACTAGCTGGACAGATAATGCCACAGCCGGGGGTCACTTTGATATAGTGCCCTGCGGCCGTGGCATCAAAAATCCAACTAGTCACCCCTGGCCGGGGTACCCTGGGGGAGTGGGGACCCCTTCAATCAAGGGGTCCCCCCCCCCAGCCACCCAAGGGCCAGGGGTGAAGCCCGAGGCTGTCCCCCCCATCCAATGGGCTGCGGATGGGGAGGCTGATAGCCTTTTGTGATAATGAAAATATATTGTTTTTAGTAGCAGTACTACAAGGCCCAGCAAGCCTCCCCCGCATGCTGGTACTTGGAGAACCACAAGTACCAGCATGCGACGGAAAAACGGGCCCGCTGGTTCCTGTAGTACTACTACTAAAAAAATACCCAAAAAAAGACAAGACACACACACACCTTGAAAGTAAAGATTTATTACATACATGCACACAAACATACATACATACTTACCTTATGTTCACACGAGGGTCTGTCCTCTTCTCCAGTAGAATCCAAGGGGTACCTGTTGAATAAATTCTACTCACCAGATCCCGGGTCCCAGGGTCCTCGGGGCATCCATTTGTAATCCACGTACTTGCATAAAATAAGAAAACGGAAAGCCGAGCCACGAACTGAAAGGGGCCCCATGTTTTCACATGGGACTCCTTTCCCCGAATGCCAGAAACCCACTCTGACTTCTGTCTAAGTGGGTTTCTTCAGCCAATCAGGGAGCGCTACGTTGTAGCACCCTCCTGATCGGCTGTGTGCTCCTGTACTGTATGACAGGCGGCACACGGCAGTGTTACAATGTAGCGCCTATGCGCTCCATTGTAACCAATGGTGGGAACTTTCTGCTCAGCGGTGACGTCACTTTAGGTCAACCGCAGGGCAGAAAGTTCCCACCATTGGTTACAATGGAGCGCATAGGCGCTACATTGTAACACTGCCGTGTGCCGCCTGTCAGTCAGTACAGGAGCACACAGCCGATCAGGAGGGTGCTACAACGTAGCGCTCCCTGATTGGCTGAAGAAACCCACTTAGACAGAAGTCAGAGTGGGTTTCTGGCATTCGGGGAAAGGAGTCCCATGTGAAAACATGGGGCCCCTTTCAGTTCGTGGCTCGGCTTTCCGTTTTGTTATTTTATGCAAGTACCTGGATTACAAATGGTTGCCCCGAGGACCCTGGGACCCGGAATCTGGTGAGTAGAATTTATTCAACAGGTACCCCTTGGATTCTACTGGAGAAGAGGACAGACCCTCGTGTGAACATAAGGTAAGTATGTATGTATGTTTGTGTGCATGTATGTAATAAATCTTTACTTTCACGGTGTGTGTGTCTTGTCTTTTTTTGGGTATTTTTTTAGTAATAGTACTACAGGTACCAGCGGGCCCGTTTTTCCGTCGCATGCTGGTACTTGTGGTTCTCCAAGTACCAGCATGCGGGGGAGGCTTGCTGGGCCTTGTAGTACTGCTACTAAAAACAATATCTTTTCATTATCACAAAAGGCTATCAGCCCCCCCATCCGCAGCCCATTGGATGGGGGGGGGACAGCCTCGGGCTTCACCCCTGGCCCTTGGGTGGCTGGGGGGGGGGACCCCTTGATTGAAGGGGTCCCCACTCCCCCAGGGTACCCCGGCCAGGGGTGACTAGTTGGATTTTTGATGCCACGGCCGCAGGGCACTATATCAAAGTGACCCCCGGCTGTGGCATTATCTGTCCAGCTAGTGGAGCCCGGTGCTGGTTTTAAAAATACGGGGGACCCCTACTCTTTTTGTCCCCCGTATTTTTGGAACCAGGACCAGGCGCAGAGCCCGATGCTGGTTGCTTAAATATGGGGGAACCCCTGTCAAATTTTTTTCCCATATTTTTGCAACCAGGATCGGCTCAAAGAGCCCGAGGCTGGTTATGCTTAGGAGAGGGGACCCCACGCAATTTTTTTTTTGGATTTTACAGTGTTTAATTTAAAAAAAAAAAAAAAAAATGAACCCCAGCACGGATCACACAGATCCGGCCGAGATTCATTGTAAAAAAGTCGGCAGTGTTTTGCTAATCACTGCCGTAAAAAACAGAAAAAAAAAACGAATGACATCGACATCGGAAAACCCGAAAAGGCTAAATACGGCAGCTTAGTAAATTAGACGTAATCAATTCAAAAGGTTGCAATTTTACACTGTCGATGTCATTCGTGATTGAACTTTGACCTGAAACGGGAAAATACGAATCTTAGTAAATTTACCCCATAGACGGGTTTATGACAAAAAGATATTTTTTATTAATTGTATTTATGGTACTCATTTTATGGATGATAGCGGTGCAGTTTGGCACCAGGTATCATTGGTTTTAGATATGTATTTGAAGTATGTTTTTGACAAAGTTATGATATGAAGGGTTAAGTGTTCACTCTTTCTCCTTCCCCTCCAGCGTCGCCATGGTCACGCGGCCCACAACGATACGTCACTTCCGGTATAGACGAAGCATGCAGAACACTGAACATGAAGTGCGGCGGCGTGTCTGCGGTGGACGCTGGCGGGGACATCAGAAAGAGGAGGGGGGTAAGTGTGTATTTATTGCTCACCATTGTCACTGTGTGTTTGTCCTGAAGACGGGGAGGTGGTCCCCGAAACGTTGACCTCACTAATACAGTTTTTTCACTGCTTTCAAAGACTCCGAGTGCCGCCTCTGATTTTGATCGTTGGTATATGTCAGGGAGCGCATCCCTGGGGAGGGCACCGGAGCAAGATACACCCTGAGGGGGAGGACTGGAGTGCCGGAGTCCATTTGTGGTATATATATATATATATATCTCCTATATAATAGCCCAGATCTGTGATTTTGTGATTCATTTGCTAACGCTGGGCGGAGTCACAACAGTGGGCGGAGTTAGTCAAATGAGTCACAGATCTGGCCAAATCTATAGGACACTAGGAGCAGCTGCAGAAGCAGATAGTATGGACATGGCACAGGCAGGAGTGCATACCTCCCAGCTTTCTTCATGAGCTTTCTTCAGGCAGAAGGAGACAGACACACACACACACACACACACACACACACACACACAGCGAAAAGGGGGCGTGGCTTCACTGGAGGGCCCCCGTTTTCGTCAGTGAGGGGGCTTGCCCAGCGCTCTGTGAGCTGCTGGCATGCCCCCAGGGGCTGATTATGAGTCCAGGGGACACAGGGTACTTGAGACAGGGGAGCCCTATCTCATTGCTGTGCCTGCTGTGGGGTTGGGGCGTGGCCTAATCGCGCCCGCGAGGCCACGCCCCCTTATGCAAATTCCGGGATTTTTTTTTTTTTTTTTTTTTTAATGGAATTTTGGCCCCTCAGCTAGGGCTAAATCCAGAGGAGGTGGTCGCTCCCCCTACACACCCGCACAGGCAGAAGAAAGCAGGGAGACTGCTGCCTCCCTGCAACACCACAGACCTGCCAATACGCAGCAGCGTGTGCTGACTGTAGCACAATGCTGCCGTTGTTGCTGGGGGAGCTTCTGAGCTGGGACAGAGCTACTCGAGCCGGGGGGACCCCTAAAACTGTCGGGCCAACGGTGCGTACCGCCGCCCCCCCCCCCCCCTTAATCCGGCTCTGCTGCTGGAACCCCTCCTTAATCCGTACCCCCTGATGCCCCCTTTCCGTCTGTCTCCACTATTCACCGCTGCTCTACTAAGCAGAACAGCGAGTACAGGAGCTTTCCAACTGCCCCCCCCCCACCGCAGGACACTGCGACCCGCGGGTGGGACAGCGGGGCAGACCCCAAAAAATGGGACATTTGGGAGGTATGGGGGTGTGTGAGGGGGTATGCCATACTTGACCCCACATCAGCATACTCAGCAGGGTCTCTCTGGCGGGGAGGAGCGTCACTTTCTGGCACACTCCACGCTTCTTAGCTGTAGTTTTGTGGGTCACCAGCCGCTGTGCACTTTCCGTATTGCCTCTGTTATCTCCAGCCCCGGCAACCCCACCGCTAGCTGCAGCGCTGCCACCCGCAGTGAGGTGCGCCCAGCTCCTTCACACACTTTAGCCGGCGGGTAGCGCTGCAGAAGTCCGCGCTGCTTGCAGGCTCTGACCCCCTCCTCCCTCCAGCAGCAGCGTCTCCTGGGAGCTAACCACTCACTCCCAGTCTCCCCTTACCATAGTGCCCAGCAGCCGTGAGGTCCACGCCACGTGCATGCTATGACCCCCTCCTCCCTCCAGCCGCAGCATCTCCTGGGGGCTAACCAGTCACTCCCAGTCTCACCTTACCACAGTGCCCGGCAGCTGCGCGAGGTCTGCGGTGTGTGACTGAGGAGGGGGGAGTGATGAGGACGGGCAGAGGAAGCAGGACTACAGCCTAAGAGAGTCAGCCATGCCAAGTCTCCACCAGCAGCAGATCCCAACAGGTTGGAGTGGAACAGCAGCAGCCAGCAGCAGTGAATCCGGTAAGACACATCTGTCTGTCACCACTGTTCTGTCCCTAATACCAATCTCTCCCGTGCCCTGTGTTCTGTCATGTCCCTGTCACCCCTGGCCTTGACCTGCCACCCTTATCCTGGCCCTTTCACCCTTATCCTGGCCCTTTCACCCTTATCCTGGCCCTGTCACCCTTATGCTGGCCCTGCTACCCCTATCCTGGCCCTGTCACCCCTGTGCTTGCCCTGTCAACCCTATACTGGAAAAAAACAAAAGGCAAGACAAAAGAAATCCTTTTCGGGAGCACTCTTATTAAATATAGTGATAATGATTAAACAGTGTATAGTGAAATGATATGATGATAATTCTAAAACTTAACTTTTATTCTATTCCATTAAAATATCGACCTATATGGTACTGACATAATTGATTATCTATTAATCAAAAATAGAAGAGAAGAAGGTGAAATATAGATAAGTTGATTAAGAGTGAGCAGATAAGAACTGCCCCACCAATGTATTCACATGAAGATGTAGGTGATCATCTTAGCGATATCCACAGTGCCTGGTATTCCTAAGCGGTCCCCCTTCAAAGTACTAGCCAGGTCTATCCTATCAGCTTCCGAGGTAAAAGATCGGGCTACTCTCAGGATAGTACAACCTTGAATGATAAAGATGACATATGAAGGAAGAGAGAACCCACTTCTGCTGTCTGTACTCTGCCTGTTATACGTCTCTGGAACAATTGGCCCCAGGCTTTTCCAGATGAGAGAGTGTTGGAAGGAAGAACCATCACCAGTTTGAATTGGGAAAGATCATAAATTATATGGTCTATTTCCACTCAGAATTAAGACAGAAGGAAGAAGGGAGCACTTCTGCTTTCTGTTGTGACAGCCAAATGTACGCTGGGGAGGGCAGAACCCTTGCCAGCACAGCTATCAGCCAGATGAGAGAGTGCTGAGAGAAGATAAAGTTCTGATGAATAATCAGGAATGTAAAGTTTATATAACTTAATTCATTCCAATAACATGATGTAACTAATCTCCTCTTATTCTCCTATGTCATACATACAGTATTATACATGTGCAGGAAATCAATACTTTCTGAATAGATTATATCCTGAGTCTTAGCCAATCATCATATACTGGTGATTCAGATAAGGTATTTAGACAGGGGTGGTACATCGTAGTAATCTCACAACATAGTAAATATCTAAACTATCTTGAAAAAATATCTTAAGAAAATACTTATTGGCAGGAAATTCCTAATCTCTCACATAGAGATATAAAAGAAACAGTGTTGCAAAAACATTTTTTTACATTCCAACAGGAGATCTGCAAATTCAGTAGGTTGTCACATATAAATATGAAAGAAACAAAGTTGCAACAAAAGTATTCCAGTGAGCAATCTGTAAATATAGTCACTTAATAAATCCACTTTGTAGAGCTTAAGGTAATTCAGCAATTTACAAAGAAAGCACTAACTTCTAGGCGTGTGACAGGATTGATCCTCAATACGCTTAATTGTATAAACAATTCATGCTGAATAGTATGTTTGAACACATACCATGCTAAATGTTGTGTTTGAGCACATACATAGATGTCAAATATAACAACAATAATAATAACAAAAAATAGTAGAAATAGCAAGAGCACCTAGTTAGCACCAGGATTTGTGGAGCTCTGCTTTAAGATTTCATGCATATATTTGAATTTTTATCAATTCAGTAATAAATACACCACCTAGATGGAAAAATGATGTGCAGCCGGTATATTGATTATAACAGGATATCGCATGTCTAAAGCAAATACTTGATTATCAAATATAGCGGAATAGCAAAAAATAACAGTAATGACAAAAATGACAAGAGCATCCTGCTAGCACCACAATACAGGGAGCTCTATTTTGAAATTTTATACGTATATTTGAACTTGCATCAATTCTGTAATGAATGGATCACCTAAATGCAAAAAAGGGGGATGTGCAACAAATAAATCGATTGTGACAAAATATAGCATAAATATGCAGCATATATGATTTTGCAACATGTATAATTTTTATAATTTTTTAAATGAAATACGTGCACCTTTTTTATGCTTTCATTTTCATGCATCAAAGTGAGGACAACATAAAATAATCTAGAATAATAAGGATATCAGAAAAATTATATATATATCTCAGAGAAAGTATATATTTTTGTACAGATAGGTATCAAATCATGTACAGAGGTATGGATATTATAATCTCTGATATTACTCCTCAATTGGTAGCATACACTGTAAAGGCAGGGGGGAGAGAGTGGAAAGCATAGTGGGTATAGCCGTCAGTGGAAGCTGTAATTTATGGTAATGTTTAATTAATCACCTCTCCAGCCAGATCGAAGTACCGATCTGACACCCTTAATTTCTAATCCAGCCCACTCCTGCTTCCCCTAGTGTGCCTTCCACTACATATCGGGAGTGCATATGCATAAGTATCCTAGATAATTGACCTCCAGTGTCATTTATATGGTGTGGGGCAGAGAGTGGGGGATAAGCGGGGGGAGAGAGAAATTTTAAGATAGTATAACCATGAAGAAATTATGCAGAGTTTTGCCGTGATAATTACCAATCGCCGCTCCAACACTCTTGGATGCCGGCGTTTTGTTTGTAATCTCCGCACACGGCTCGGCCCGCTCCCACTTTCCCTCGCCTACCATGTGTGTCCTCACGATAGCGGTGCTACGGTCGCCCGAAATCCAAAAGGGGCGTGGCCGTACGACGTCGTACGGCCACGCCCCTTTTGGATTTCGGGCGACCGTAGCACCGCTATCGTGAGGACACACATGGTAGGCGAGGGAAAGTGGGAGCGGGCCGAGCCGTGTGCGGAGATTACAAACAAAACGCCGGCATCCAAGACTGTTGGAGCGGCGATTGGTAATTATCACGGCAAAACTCTGCATAATTTCTTCATGGTTATACTATCTTAAAATTTCTCTCTCCCCCCGCTTATCCCCCACTCTCTGCCCCACACCATATAAATGACACTGGAGGTCAATTATCTAGGATACTTATGCATATGCACTCCCGATATGTAGTGGAAGGCACACTAGGGGAAGCAGGAGTGGGCTGGATTAGAAATTAAGGGTGTCAGATCGGTACTTCGATCTGGCTGGAGAGGTGATTAATTAAACATTACCATAAATTACAGCTTCCACTGACGGCTATACCCACTATGCTTTCCACTCTCTCCCCCCTGCCTTTACAGTGTATGCTACCAATTGAGGAGTAATATCAGAGATTATAATATCCATACCTCTGTACATGATTTGATACCTATCTGTACAAAAATATATACTTTCTCTGAGATATATATATAATTTTTCTGATATCCTTATTATTCTAGATTATTTTATGTTGTCCTCACTTTGATGCATGAAAATGAAAGCATAAAAAAGGTGCACGTATTTCATTTAAAAAATTATAAAAATTATACATGTTGCAAAATCATATATGCTGCATATTTATGCTATATTTTGTCACAATCGATTTATTTGTTGCACATCCCCCTTTTTTGCATTTAGGTGATCCATTCATTACAGAATTGATGCAAGTTCAAATATACGTATAAAATTTCAAAATAGAGCTCCCTGTATTGTGGTGCTAGCAGGATGCTCTTGTCATTTTTGTCATTACTGTTATTTTTTGCTATTCCGCTATATTTGATAATCAAGTATTTGCTTTAGACATGCGATATCCTGTTATAATCAATATACCGGCTGCACATCATTTTTCCATCTAGGTGGTGTATTTATTACTGAATTGATAAAAATTCAAATATATGCATGAAATCTTAAAGCAGAGCTCCACAAATCCTGGTGCTAACTAGGTGCTCTTGCTATTTCTACTATTTTTTGTTATTATTATTGTTGTTATATTTGACATCTATGTATGTGCTCAAACACAACATTTAGCATGGTATGTGTTCAAACATACTATTCAGCATGAATTGTTTATACAATTAAGCGTATTGAGGATCAATCCTGTCACACGCCTAGAAGTTAGTGCTTTCTTTGTAAATTGCTGAATTACCTTAAGCTCTACAAAGTGGATTTATTAAGTGACTATATTTACAGATTGCTCACTGGAATACTTTTGTTGCAACTTTGTTTCTTTCATATTTATATGTGACAACCTACTGAATTTGCAGATCTCCTGTTGGAATGTAAAAAAATGTTTTTGCAACACTGTTTCTTTTATATCTCTATGTGAGAGATTAGGAATTTCCTGCCAATAAGTATTTTCTTAAGATATTTTTTCAAGATAGTTTAGATATTTACTATGTTGTGAGATTACTACGATGTACCACCCCTGTCTAAATACCTTATCTGAATCACCAGTATATGATGATTGGCTAAGACTCAGGATATAATCTATTCAGAAAGTATTGATTTCCTGCACATGTATAATACTGTATGTATGACATAGGAGAATAAGAGGAGATTAGTTACATCATGTTATTGGAATGAATTAAGTTATATAAACTTTACATTCCTGATTATTCATCAGAACTTTATCTTCTCTCAGCACTCTCTCATCTGGCTGATAGCTGTGCTGGCAAGGGTTCTGCCCTCCCCAGCGTACATTTGGCTGTCACAACAGAAAGCAGAAGTGCTCCCTTCTTCCTTCTGTCTTAATTCTGAGTGGAAATAGACCATATAATTTATGATCTTTCCCAATTCAAACTGGTGATGGTTCTTCCTTCCAACACTCTCTCATCTGGAAAAGCCTGGGGCCAATTGTTCCAGAGACGTATAACAGGCAGAGTACAGACAGCAGAAGTGGGTTCTCTCTTCCTTCATATGTCATCTTTATCATTCAAGGTTGTACTATCCTGAGAGTAGCCCGATCTTTTACCTCGGAAGCTGATAGGATAGACCTGGCTAGTACTTTGAAGGGGGACCGCTTAGGAATACCAGGCACTGTGGATATCGCTAAGATGATCACCTACATCTTCATGTGAATACATTGGTGGGGCAGTTCTTATCTGCTCACTCTTAATCAACTTATCTATATTTCACCTTCTTCTCTTCTATTTTTGATTAATAGATAATCAATTATGTCAGTACCATATAGGTCGATATTTTAATGGAATAGAAAAAAAGTTAAGTTTTAGAATTATCATCATATCATTTCACTATACACTGTTTAATCATTATCACTATATTTAATAAGAGTGCTCCCGAAAAGGATTTCTTTTGTCTTGCCTTTCGTTTTTTCTTGTAGTTGATCTACAAAAGTTTTTTGGGAGCACCACCAATAAACAAGGTGCCTTAAAGAATTTGAATACTGGTACCATCTATATTGGTTATTTTCAGATATCTTCATAATTAAATGTGGCCTTACAGTACACAACTAGTGCGGAACTGACAAACCATTTTTCAACCCTATACTGGCCCTGTCACCTCTGTCCTGGTCCTGCCGCCCCTACACTGACCCTGTCACCCCTATCCTGTCCCTGTCATTTCTGTCCTGGCCCCGTCGCCCGTGTCCTGGCCCCGTCACCCCTGTCCTGGCCCCGTCACCCCTGTTCTGACCCTGTCACCCCTGTCCTGGCCCAGTCAACCCTGTTCTGACCCTGTCACCCCTGTCCTGGCCCTGTTACTGCATACCCTCCAACTACCTTTTTGGCAGGTACAGAACGCGCAGCACCTCCAGACCTCTCCCCAATGCACCACACCTCCGCACCTTCCCCTCCACCACATGCGGCACTCCACCCCTCCCCCACATGCTGTGCCTCCAGACCCCCTACACCACCCGCGGCTCCCACTCCTGGCCCCTTCACCACCCCAAGCAATCTCCAGGCCCCCTCCACCATTCACCCCCCTTTTATGTCTCCCCCACACCTGCCCCCCTCCACCCGCAGCATCTGCAGACACCCTCCTCCATCCGCGGTCCCCCCCTCACCCACCCCTCCCCCACCAATGGCACCCCCGCACCTTCCCCTCCACCACCTGCAGCACCTCCGGACCTCCTTCCCCATCCACCGCAACACCCGTACCTGCCCCTCCCCTACCCATGGCGCCTGCGGACCCCTACCCCACCAGCGGCACTCCCGCCCCTTCCCATCCCACAGCATCCTCCGGAACCCTTCACCCATCTGCAAATCCCCACACCTGCCCCTCCCCCACCCATGGCACCCCTGCCCCTCCCCCACCTGCAGTGCCTCCGGACCCCTCCCCCATCTGCATCCCCCACTCCTCTGCCCCTCCCCCACCCGCAGCACCTCCCAACCCTTCCCCATCCGGGCCCCACCCCCACTTCCGCCCCCCCCTCCATCCGCAGCATCTACAGACACCATCCGCAGTACCCCCCACACCCGCTACATTCTGTACATTGTGGCCTGCAGGTGCTGTTCATGCCGTCGCAAGGGGCTGCGCCTCCTTCACCATCGCACACCCTTTCATTGTGCAATATTTAACCACTAACAAAGGAATGCAGGTGATACTCCATATAACACAAATATTGAACCCCAGAAAGGCATGCAAGGGTTAAGGGGGCGTAGCCCCTTGCGACGGTGTGAAGAGCGCCCGTAGGGCGCGATGAAGCACCTAGTATATATATATATATATATATATATATATATATATGTGGAAAAAAACATGCAGGTGCGCTTCACAGTAATCTGAAGTTATCAAGTTCTGAGAAAATCCTCCACTGGATATATCAGCACTACACTAAGTCCTCTAAATTGAGACTGCAGCTGCTGCTTAAGAAACCCGGGATCCCACGGGGTGATATGTCTAAAAAGAAGAGTTAGAGGAGCGCTTCATAGTGCAATATTGTTTATTCACAAACAATTTTTAAAACAGCAAGTAACACAGTGATGCTTTTCTTAATACCTCAAATTTCATCTGAGTGGGCTTATATTACCACTTGGTTTAAAAAGATTATCCTCTGATATCACCTCCACCAGCCGCCGGTCAAGCGTCAGATCCCTTTGCCTCGTGCCGCCGCCTCACACTCACGGACCCCAGCATGCCAGGACACCGCTGCTGTCTGCACGGGGGAGATGATTCAGGATACAACGATGACGTCACCAGGCCACGCCCCATATATATATATATATATATATATATATATACATACACATACACATAGCTATATGTATATGGAGTGTCCTGAATTTTATATATATATATATATATATATACACACACATTTTTTTTTATAGTTATGTGCTTTAAATCACACATTTCTTACCAGTCATACCAGCTATATATATATGGAGTGTCCTGAAAAAAAAAAAGTATATATATATATATATTAAAAAAAATTAATAGTCATGTGCTTTAAATCACACATTTTTTACCAGTCATACCCAGGATTAGAAGAACCCATGACTGGTTACACTGAAGGAAAACACCTTACTGATAGAGCTATTTGCTCCCGTATAGGAAGCATGATAATTGTCAGAGAAGTAACTTCATATAGTTAAAATTCTCATGCATTCTATACAGGAACAAATAGTTTTATTAGTAAGGGGCCTGTTTCCACTGTAATAGGTCATGGATCCTATACCTGGGTATAACACAATGTGTATCTATAATAAAGATGGTGTGACTTGTAAGGTGCAGTGAGGAAAAGATAGAGGTGGCTATCAATTAACTTAAATGGCGTTGCTGAACGAACGGAAAGGGAGGAGAGGTGTCCCTCTACAGAGCAGGAGCCCGACGGCAACCAACTCAGTTGCCTCCCACAGTTATACCTCTGGCTACTCACCTATGTTATGTGCGCCAGTGGCCACTACAGGCCGCCACATGGACCAAATGAAAGTGAAAGTTATCACGCCTGCTGATAAGTCGAAATATTGATCTGACTGTTTTAGACTTGCTGAATATGGAGAGAGAGAGAGAGAGAGAGTGGGGGTAGGGGTAGTGATGAGCGGGTTCGGTTTCTCGGAAACCGAACCCCCCCGAACTTCACGCTTTTTACACGGGTCCGAGGCAGACTCGGATCTTCCCGCCTTGCTCGGCTAACCCGAGCGCGCCCGAACGTCATCATCCCGCTGTCGGATTCTCGCGAGGCTCGTATTCTATTGCGAGACTCGGATTCTATATAAGGAGCCGCGCGTCGCCGCCATTTTCACACGTGCATTGAGATTAATAGGGAGAGGACGTGGCTGGCGTCCTCTCCGTTTAGATAGAGAGTGAGACACTTGATTTACTGGAGCATTAGGAGTACTCAGAGAGTGCAGAGTTTTGCTGATAGTTATACTAGTGACCACCAGTTTTATTTATTATTTAATATAATCCGTTCTCTGCCTGAAAAAAAACGATACACAGTCACATACCATATCTGTGCTCAGCCTCAGTGTGCTGCATGATAATATCATCTATGTATATCTGACTGTGCTGAGTAGTGCTCACTGCTCACACAGCTTAATTGTGGGGGAGACTGGGGAGCAGTTATAGCAGGAGTACATATTTAACAGTGCACACTTTTGCTGCCAGAGTGCCAGTGTGACTGACCAACAGTGACCACCAGTATATTGTCTGCCTGAAAAAGTTAAACACTCGTGTGGTGTTTTTTTTTTTTATTCTATAAACGCATTCTGATGACAGTGTCCAGCAGGTCCGTCATTCATTATATTTCTATCTTCTTCATACTAGTAGTTTAGGAGTCTGCAGTGCTGACAGTGTCCAGCAGGTCCGTCATTATATAATATATACCTGTCCTGCAGTAGTGATATATATATATTTTTTATATCATTATCATCCAGTCTATACTAGCAGACGCAGTACGGTAGTCCACGGCTGTAGCTACCTCTGTGTCGGCAGTCGCACGTCCATAATTGTATACCTACCTGTGGTGGGTTTTTTTTTTCTATTTTCTTCATACTAGTAGTTTAGGAGTCTGCAGTGCTGACAGTGTCCAGCAGGTCCGTCATTATATAATATATACCTGTCCTGCAGTAGTGATATATATATATATTTTATATCATTATCATCCAGTCTATACTAGCAGACGCAGTACGGTAGTCCACGGCTGTAGCTACCTCTGTGTCGGCAGTCGCTCGTCCATAATTGTATACCTACCTGTGGTGGGTTTTTTTTTTCTATCTTCTTCATACTAGTAGTTTAGGAGTCTGCAGTGCTGACAGTGTCCAGCAGGTCCGTCATTATATAATATATACCTGTCCTGCAGTAGTGATATATATATATTTTTTATATCATTATCATCCAGTCTATACTAGCAGACGCAGTACGGTAGTCCACGGCTGTAGCTACCTCTGTGTCGGCACTGGCAGTCGCTCGTCCATAATTGTATACCTACCTGTGGTGGGTTTTTTTTTTCTATCTTCTTCATACTAGTAGTTTAGGAGTCTGCAGTGCTGACAGTGTCCAGCAGGTCCGTCATTATACAATATATACCTGTCCTGCAGTAGTGATATATATCATTATCATCCAGTCTATACTAGCAGACGCAGTACGGTAGTCCACGGCTGTAGCTACCTCTGTGTCGGCAGTCGCTTGTCCATAATTGTATACCTACCTGTGGTGGGGGTTTTTTTTTCTATCTTCTTCATACTAGTAGTTTAGGAGTCTGCAGTGCTGACAGTGTCCAGCAGGTCCGTCATTATACAATATATACCTGTCCTGCAGTAGTGATATATATATATTTTTTATATCATTATCATCCAGTCTATACTAGCAGACGCAGTACGGTAGTCCACGGCTGTAGCTACCTCTGTGTCGGCACTGGCAGTCGCTCGTCCATAATTGTATACCTACCTGTGGTGGGTTTTTTTTTTCTATCTTCTTCATACTAGTAGTTTAGGAGTCTGCAGTGCTGACAGTGTCCAGCAGGTCCGTCATTATACAATATATACCTGTCCTGCAGTAGTGATATATATATATTTTTTATATCATTATCATCCAGTCTATACTAGAAGACGCAGTACGGTAGTCCACGGCTGTAGCTACCTCTGTGTCGGCAGTCGCTCGTCATCCATAAGTATACTAGTATCCATCCATCTCCATTGTTTACCTGAGGTGCCTTTTAGTTGTGCCTATTAAAATATGGAGAACAAAAATGTTGAGGTTCCAAAAATAGGGAAAGATCAAGATCCACTTCCACCTCGTGCTGAAGCTGCTGCCACTAGTCATGGCCGAGACGATGAAATGCCATCAACGTCGTCTGCCAAGGCCGATGCCCAATGTCATAGTACAGAGCATGTAAAATCCAAAACACCAAATATCAGTAAAAAAAGGACTCAAAAATCTAAAATAAAATCGTCGGAGGAGAAGCGTAAACTTGCCAACATGCCATTTACCACACGGAGTGGCAAGGAACGGCTGAGGCCCTGGCCTATGTTCATGGCTAGTGGTTCAGCTTCACATGAGGATGGAAGCACTCAGCCTCTCGCTAGAAAAATGAAAAGACTTAAGCTGGCAAAAGCACAGCAAAGAACTGTGCGTTCTTCGAAATCACAAATCCACAAGGAGAGTCCAATTGTGTCGGTTGCGATGCCTGACCTTCCCAACACTGGACGTGAAGAGCATGCGCCTTCCACCATTTGCACGCCCCCTGCAAGTGCTGGAAGGAGCACCCGCAGTCCAGTTCCTGATAGTCAGATTGAAGATGTCAGTGTTGAAGTACACCAGGATGAGGAGGATATGGGTGTTGCTGGCGCTGGGGAGGAAATTGACAAGGAGGATTCTGATGGTGAGGTGGTTTGTTTAAGTCAGGCACCCGGGGAGACACCTGTTGTCCGTGGGAGGAATATGGCCATTGACATGCCTGGTGAAAATACCAAAAAAATCAGCTCTTCAGTGTGGAAGTATTTCAACAGAAATGCGGACAACATTTGTCAAGCCGTGTGTTGCCTTTGTCAAGCTGTAATAAGTAGGGGTAAGGACGTTAACCACCTCGGAACATCCTCCCTTATACGTCACCTGCAGCGCATTCATCATAAGTCAGTGACAAGTTCAAAAACTTTGGGCGACAGCGGAAGCAGTCCACTGACCAGTAAATCCCTTCCTCTTGTAACCAAGCTCACGCAAACCACCCCACCAACTCCCTCAGTGTCAATTTCCTCCTTCCCCAGGAATGCCAATAGTCCTGCAGGCCATGTCACTGGCAATTCTGACGAGTCCTCTCCTGCCTGGGATTCCTCCGATGCATCCTTGCGTGTAACGCCTACTGCTGCTGGCGCTGCTGTTGTTGCTGCTGGGAGTCGATGGTCATCCCAGAGGGGAAGTCGTAAGACCACTTTTACTACTTCCACCAAGCAATTGACTGTCCAACAGTCCTTTGCGAGGAAGATGAAATATCACAGCAGTCATCCTGCTGCAAAGCGGATAACTGAGGCCTTGGCATCCTGGGCGGTGAGAAACGTGGTTCCGGTATCCATCATTACTGCAGAGCCAACTAGAGACTTGTTGGAGGTACTGTGTCCCCGGTACCAAATACCATCTAGGTTCCATTTCTCTAGGCAGGCGCTACCGAAAATGTACACAGACCTCAGAAAAAGACTCACCAGTGTCCTAAAAAATGCAGTTGTACCCAATGTCCACTTAACCACGGACATGTGGACAAGTGGAGCAGGGCAGACTCAGGACTATATGACTGTGACAGCCCACTGGGTAGATGTATTGACTCCCGCCGCAAGAACAGCAGCGGCGGCACCAGTAGCAGCATCTTGCAAACGCCAACTCTTTCCTAGGCAGGCTACGCTTTGTATCACCGCTTTCCAGAATACGCACACAGCTGAAAACCTCTTACGGCAACTGAGGAAGATCATCGCAGAATGGCTTACCCCAATTGGACTCTCCTGTGGATTTGTGGCATCGGACAACGCCAGCAATATTGTGTGTGTATTAAATCTGGGCAAATTCCAGCACGTCCCATGTTTTGCACATACCTTGAATTTGGTGGTGCAGAATTATTTAAAAAACGAGAGGGGCGTGCAAGAGATGCTGTCGGTGGCCAAAAGAATTGCGGCACACTTTCGGCGTACAGGCACCACGTACAGAAGACTGGAGCACCACCAAAAACGCCTGAACCTGCCCTGCCATCATCTGAAGCAAGAAGTGGTAACGAGGTGGAATTCAACCCTCTATATGCTTCAGAGGTTGGAGGAGCAGCAAAAGGCCATTCAAGCCTATACAACTGAGCACGATATAGGAGGTGGAATGCACCTGTCTCAAGCGCAGTGGAGAATGATTTCAACGTTGTGCAAGGTTCTGCAACCTTTTGAACTTGCCACACGTGAAGTCAGTTCAGACACTGCCAGCCTGAGTCAGGTCATTCCCCTCATCAGGCTTTTGCAGAAGAAGCTGGAGACATTGAAGGAGGAGCTAACACAGAGCGATTCCGCTAGGCATGTGGGACTTGTGGATGGAGCCCTTAATTCGCTTAACAAGGATTCACGGGTGGTCAATCTGTTGAAATCAGAGCACTACATTTTGGCCACCGTGCTCGATCCTAGATTTAAAACCTACCTTGGATCTCTCTTTCCGGCAGACACAAGTCTGCTGGGGTTCAAAGAACTGCTGGTGAGAAAATTGTCAAGTCAAGCGGAACGCGACCTGTCAACATCTCCTCCTTCACATTCTCCCGCAACTGGGGGTGCGAGGAAAAGGCTCAGAATTCCGAGCCCACCCGCTGGCGGTGATGCAGGGCAGTCTGGAGCGACTGCTGATGCTGACATCTGGTCCGGACTGAAGGACCTGACAACGATTACGGACATGTCGTCTACTGTCACTGCATATGATTCTCTCCCCATTGAAAGAATGGTGGAGGATTATATGAGTGACCGCATCCAAGTAGGCACGTCAGACAGTCCGTACTTATACTGGCAGGAAAAAGAGGCAATTTGGAGGCCCTTGCACAAACTGGCTTTATTCTACCTAAGTTGCCCTCCCACAAGTGTGTACTCCGAAAGAGTGTTTAGTGCCGCCGCTCACCTTGTCAGCAATCGGCGTACGAGGTTACATCCAGAAAATGTGGAGAAGATGATGTTCATTAGAATGAATTATAATCAATTCCTCCGTGGAGACATTCACCAGCAGCAATTGCCTCCACAAAGTACACAGGGAGCTGAGATGGTGGATTCCAGTGGGGACGAATTGATAATCTGTGAGGAGGGGGATGTACACGGTGATATATCGGAGGATGATGATGAGGTGGACATCTTGCCTCTGTAGAGCCAGTTTGTGCAAGGAGAGATTAATTGCTTCTTTTTTGGTGGGGGTCCAAACCAACCCGTCATTTCAGTCACAGTCGTGTGGCAGACCCTGTCACTGAAATGATTGGTTGGTTAAAGTGTGCATGTCCTGTTTATACAACATAAGGGTGGGTGGGAGGGCCCAAGGACAATTCCATCTTGCACCTCTTTTTTCTTTCATTTTTCTTTGCGTCATGTGCTGTTTGGGGAGTAGTTTTTGGAAGGGCCATCCTGCGTGACACTGCAGTGCCACTCCTAGATGGGCCAGGTGTTTGTGTCGGCCACTTGGGTCGCTTATCTTAGTCACACAGCTACCTCATTGCGCCTCTTTTTTTCTTTGTGTCATGTGCTGTTTGGGGGGTGTTTTTTGGAAGGGCCATCCTGCGTGACACTGCAGTGCCACTCCTAGATGGGCCAGGTGTTTGTGTCGGCCACTAGGGTCGCTTAGCTTACTCACACAGCTACCTCATTGCGCCTCTTTTTTTTCTTCTTTGCGTCATGTGCTGTTTGGGGGGTGTTTTTTGGAAGGGCCATCCTGCGTGACACTGCAGTGCCACTCCTAGATGGGCCAGGTGTTTGTGTCGGCCACTTGGGTCGCTGAGCTTAGTCATCCAGCGACCTCGGTGCAAATTTTAGGACTAAAAATAATATTGTGAGGTGTGAGGTGTTCAGAATAGACTGAAAATGAGTGGAAATTATGGTTATTGAGGTTAATAATACTTTGGGATCAAAATGACCCCCAAATTCTATGATTTAAGCTGTTTTTTAGGGTTTTTTGAAAAAAACACCCGAATCCAAAACACACCCGAATCCGACAAAAAAAATTCGGTGAGGTTTTGCCAAAACGCGTTCGAACCCAAAACACGGCCGCGGAACCGAACCCAAAACCAAAACACAAAACCCGAAAAATTTCCGGTGCTCATCACTAGGTAGGGGTAGGTTTTTGGTGTGGCAGTTGCCATTTATAACAACCTTTTGATGGACCGTTTGGGACAAGGACACCCCTTCCCCCATGTACACTGCACCCCCACCATATACTGCCCCTACATACACACTGCAGCCCCATACCCCCCATATAGTGCCCCCTATATACAGGACACCCCCCTCCTCCATATACTCTGCACCACCTCCTCCATATACTATGCTGCAACCCCAGGTTACTTACCATCCCGGGACTCGGCAACAAGTAGCAGCAGTAACCAGGAAACGGATGCAGGAACCACCAGGCGGTTCTGCAACGCTCATAGCGGAGGCACTTACCGGTGGGGGGAGATGGCAAATCAGTCCAGTAGGATGGGTGAGACCCTGTGTGGGTGAGCAGTGTGGTGACTGGGAGGAGTAGGCAGATAATCGAAACAACTGCTTTATATATACTGCAAGCTGGTGGAGGGGTGGGGTCCTGTGCTCACCTCTCACACACCCCGCACAAGACATGCACAGACCCCTCTGGCCAGCTGCTGGTGTTCTCTACCCCCAGACTGGCTGGGAGTATGCGGGGACTGGCATAGGCGTGTACACGGGAGGTGCATGGTGCGCACAGGCACCATCTATTGTCCGGCATCCCCCACACTCCACGCCTGCTGCAGCACAGTGATGATCGCCACGGCCTGCGGGTGTGTGATCGGACGCCACCGCCTGCTGCTCATTCCTGTCAATGTGCCTTCCCCCGCTGCGCCACCTGGTCAGGACAATGTGCCGATGGCCGCACAGGAGGGACTTACGTCACGTTGAAACATCCTTCGTCCAGGCTCTGCCTCTCCATGTGACGTGATGATGTCACACCGCACGCCCTCCCTCTCCGCCGGCCAGAACTCTCGATCCTCAGCGCAGGGGTGTATCTACCTATTGGCCAGGATGGCACTCGCCAGGGGCGCCAGGCAAGGAGGGGGCGCCGTCTGGCTGTGCCACCCGCGGCCAAAGGATAGAAAAGCAGTACTGTCAGACTGTACCTGGTGAGACTCTGTTACTGTTGGAGCGGCGCCGGTGTCCGTCAGCACCGCACTTGTAATAAGACTCAAAATAAACTACAGCTCCCAGCAGCCCTTGTTGTTGGGAGCTCCCGGCAGCAAGGGCTGCTGGGAACTGTAGTTTATTGTGAGTCTGATTACAAGTGCGGTGCTGCCGGACACCAGTTTGATCACTAGTGCAGTGCGTGGCTGACGGACACCGGGGCCGCGCCGGCAGTAACAGACTCTCACCAGGTACAAAGCAATTGTTATATAGCACAGTGCTATAGATCTATTTGTTGTTGAAGATAATAAAAAAGTGTCAGTGTTTGGGAGAAGAGACTGTAGTACCTGGAAAACTACACAATTTTCATGCATGTTAGATGTAAGTAAGTAGTAAGCGAAAACCTTAACTTGTTGAGTGTAATAAAGAAAATACATATCTTACCTATTTCAAGGCCATGTTTAAGGAAATGTATATCAATTAATTGTATAATTGATCATTTTATCTTGGAAGTAATGGCACCCTGATGTTTTTTCTAACAGGAAGCACTTCTACCATCCAACTAATGGTGTTTGGTTAATGGCTGGGTCTATTTGAAACTCATCTCACAGCATCTCATTCAGGATGCAGTCAAGATGCCAGCGTTTGGCATCCCGGCGGTCGGAAAGCTGACGGCAGCATCCCGAAACTGCTCGGAATGCTGATGCTGGCATCCCAACATAGATAGCGATGCAGAATGCAAAAATCCGGATTGAGTTGGTGCCAAAGACTCCACTGGCAAGCCAGGTAGGAGGGTTAGGGTTAGGCTGCGAGGGCGGGAGGGCTAGGGCTAGGCTGCAGGGAGGGAGATTAGGAAGGGTGGGTTAGGGTTAGGCACCACTGAAGAGGCTTTTGGGGGAGGGGGGCGGGTTAATGTCAGGCTGTGGGAAAGGTGGGTTAGGTGGGAGGGATGGTGTAACGTGAATACGAGACATTACTGTGCGGTGTAATGTGAATGAGACACTACTGTGTGGCATAATTTGAATTGGAAGTACTATTGTGTCCACGCCCTTCCCCCACAAGACCATGCCCCATTTCCAATACTCACACCTTATTCCAAATGTGTGTGTGTGTGGGGGGGGGGGCAGCCCCTTACTTTGCCAGGGGCGCTCGGACCCCTAGATACACCCCTGCCTCAGCGTTCCTCTCAGGAGGACTCGGAGCCGCTGCTGAAGGACACATTCAGCAGAAGACAGTTCAGCAGAGACTAAGTCACCACTCAGTGCAGCAGCCTGCTCCTGCTGCAGGGGAAAGAAGGTGGCCAGGCCAGGGCAAGTGGAATAATTTATATTACATCCATGAAGTGAAGGTACCCAGAAAAAAAAATTAGATCTGTGGGGGCAAAACTCCCCAACAAGCCATGATAGCAATGTATCATGTATAATATGTTTCCCTCTCTGTAGCTTTTCAAGCCAGGACACTAATCCATTGTTGAACACAAAGCAGTTCCGTTTAATAATGCCAGACCTGAGATGGCAATTCCTTTATCACCTGGGGAATTAGGCAATTTAGCTATTACATGTTATTTACAGATGAATGTGAGAACGTCAGAGGCACTGAGAGGGATCTGTCACAGTGCACCTGGTTCCGGATTCTACTTCACACAAAGAATGAGGAATTATTCCTGAGAGCACTTGTGGCTTCTACTTAAAGCAGAGTTATTATATACAGCAGACGCCGAATATGAACATAAAACAAAAATAGTAAAAAAAGAACATGCAACGTTATAATTTGTATATCAACAGATGTATACGGACAGGGCTGCCACGAAGGGGGGACTTCCGGGACTGGGCTCCTACCCACTATAGACAGGATACATCTATTTCTGAGGTCCTGGCCGGGACCAGGCAGCTGCCTCTTATAATGAATAAAGTTTTTTTTTCCTTTTTGTAAAGGAACAGGCCGCACATGATGTCACTGGCTGGAGAGAAGGTGGGCTGACAGAGACAGATTTGGGAGTCAGGCCGCCCTTAGGTACCATAATACTGCCCATGAGCCTCCCCACCTCTAGCCCACAACCTCAGTGTCTGCTGGCTGCTATGTCCCGCAAGGCCCCCTCTCACTCTTTCCAGCTCCGCCTCTTTCTCTGTTATGCCCTGCTCCTGCTCTGTAACACCCGACCACCCCCCTCAGTTTCACACCCCACACACACCCTCTTTCCTATGTCCATACTCACCACGGTCCCTGCGTTCCTTCTCCACTCCTGGCTCCTGCTAGGCTAAGGTCTGTCCCTTCCCTCTAGAAGTGGGAACCAATGGGGGATGTGCACGTTGGAGATGGGACAGACCATACACAATTATATGGATATAGGTGTTACTCACATTATGCAATTTACCCAGAGACCCCCCAAACAGATGCTATGAGTATATTGCTGGTTGCAGACATGGCTGTGCAGCTGTGCATAGTTAAAACTCTGCAGCGAGGGTGGGGCAGAGGTACTGAGGAAGGATAGGGGGGGGGGGGGGGGGGGGCGGGTACTAATTACCCAGGCCCAGGTTTGATTAAGGTTTCCGGCAGGGACCAGGGCCAGTTGTGCAGTGACTCCAGCGACTTTATCTCCAAGGTTTAGTAAATGACCCCTGTGTTACCAGCGGGCGCCCGGCTCTCTCTTCACAGCGGAAGCCGGCGGCAGGAGCTCACTACTGAGCTCCGGCTTCCGGCTCTGTCAGTGCGCTCTATGGGAGAGATGTCAGGAGGAGCTCAGCGACTGGACGCTGGAGCGGGGCTTGGTAAGTATGGTGGGGGGGGGGTTTTCTAAGTGTGTCAGCGGCACATCTACTGGGGGCAAACTACAGGGGGGCATTAGTACACAGGGGCAAACTACTGGGGGCTAACCACTGGGGGGCAAACTACAAGGGGTAAACTACTGGGGGCGAACTACAGTGGCGCATTATTACTGATGGCATGACTACAGGGGTTAAACTACTGTGGGCATTACTATATGGGGATAAACTACAAGGGGGCATTACTACAAGGGCGACACTACTGGGGGCATTACTACTTGGGGCTAACTACTGGGGGCAAACTACAGGGGGGGCATTACTACTGGGGACATAACTACAGGGGGGCATTACTACTGGCGGACATAACTACAGGGGGGCATTACTACTGGGAGCATAACTACAGGGGCATAACTACTTGGGGGATAAACTGCAAGGGGGCAAACTACAGGGGGCATTACTACTAGAGATGTGCACTTGAAATTTTTCGGGTTTTGTGTTTTGGTTTTGGGTTCGGTTCCGCGGCCGTGTTTTGGGTTCGACCGCGTTTTGGCAAAACCTCACCGAATTTTTTTTGTCGGATTCGGGTGTGTTTTGGATTCGGGTGTTTTTTTCAAAAAACACTAAAAAACAGCTTAAATCATAGAATTTGGGGGTCATTTTGATCCCAAAGTATTATTAACCTCAAAAACCATAATTTCTACTCATTTTCAGTCTATTCTGAATACCTCACACCTCACAATATTATTTTTAGTCCTAAAATTTGCACCGAGGTCGCTGGATGACTAAGCTAAGCGACCCTAGTGGCCGACACAAACACCTGGCCCATCTAGGAGTGGCACTGCAGTGTCACGCAGGATGGCCCTTCCAAAAAACACTCCCCAAACAGCACATGACGCAAAGAAAAAAAGAGGAGCAATGAGGTAGCTGTGTGAGTAAGATAAGCGACCCTAGTGGCCGACACAAACACCTGGCCCATCTAGGAGTGGCACTGCAGTGTCACGCAGGATGGCCCTTCCAAAAAACACTCCCCAAACAGCACATGACGCAAAGAAAAAAAGAGGCGCAATGAGGTAGCTGTGTTAGTAAGATAAGCGACCCTAGTGGCCGACACAAACACCTGGCCCATCTAGGAGTGGCACTGCAGTGTCACGCAGGATGGCCCTTCCAAAAAACACTCCCCAAACAGCACATGACGCAAAGAAAAAAAGAGGCGCAATGAGGTAGCTGTGTGAGTAAGATAAGCTACCCTAGTGGCCGACACAAACACCTGGCCCATCTAGGAGTGGCACTGCAGTGTCACGCAGGATGGCCCTTCCAAAAAACACTCCCCAAACAGCACATGACGCAAAGAAAAAAAGAGGCGCAATGAGGTAGCTGTGTGAGTAAGATAAGCGACCCTAGTGGCCGACACAAACACCTGGCCCATCTAGGAGTGGCACTGCAGTGTCACGCAGGATGGCCCTTCCAAAAAACACTCCCCAAACAGCACATGACGCAAATAAAAATGAAAGAAAAAAGAGGTGCAAGATGGAATTGTCCTTGGGCCCTCCCACCCACCCTTATGTTGTATAAACAGGACATGCACACTTTAACCAACCCATCATTTCAGTGACAGGGTCTGCCACACGACTGTGACTGAAATGACGGGTTGGTTTGGACCCCCACCGAAAAAGAAGCAATTAATCTCTCCTTGCACAAACTGGCTCTACAGAGGCAAGATGTCCACCTCATCATCATCCTCCGATATATCACCGTGTACATCCCGCTCCTCACAGATTATCAATTCGTCCCCACTGGAATCCACCATCTCAGCTCCCTGTGTACTTTGTGGAGGCAATTGCTGCTGGTCAATGTCTCCACGGAGGAATTGATTATAATTCATTTTAATGAACATCATCTTCTCCACATTTTCTGGAAGTAACCTCGTACGCCGATTGCTGACAAGGTGAGTGGCGGCACTAAACACTCTTTCGGAGTACACACTTGTGGGAGGGCAACTTAGGTAGAATAAAGCCAGTTTGTGCAAGGGCCTCCAAATTGCCTCTTTTTCCTGCCAGTATAAGTACGGACTGTCTGACGTGCCTACTTGGATGCGGTCACTCATATAATCCTCCACCATTCTTTCAATGGGGAGAGAATCATATGCAGTGACAGTAGACGACATGTCCGTAATCGTTGTCAGGTCCTTCAGTCCGGACCAGATGTCAGCATCAGCAGTCGCTCCAGACTGCCCTGCATCACCGCCAGCGGGTGGGCTCGGAATTCTGAGCCTTTTCCTCGCACCCCCAGTTGCGGGAGAATGTGAAGGAGGAGATGTTGACAGGTCGCGTTCCGCTTGACTTGACAATTTTGTCACCAGCAGGTCTTTGAACCCCAGCAGACTTGTGTCTGCCGGAAAGAGAGATCCAAGGTAGGTTTTAAATCTAGGATCGAGCACGGTGGCCAAAATGTAGTGCTCTGATTTCAACAGATTGACCACCCGTGAATCCTTGTTAAGCGAATTAAGGGCTCCATCCACAAGTCCCACATGCCTAGCGGAATCGCTCCCTTTTAGCTCCTCCTTCAATGCCTCCAGCTTCTTCTGCAAAAGCCTGATGAGGGGAATGACCTGACTCAGGCTGGCAGTGTCTGAACTGACTTCACGTGTGGCAAGTTCAAAAGGTTGCAGAACCTTGCACAACGTTGAAATCATTCTCCACTGCGCTTGAGACAGGTACATTCCACCTCCTATATCGTGCTCAATTGTATAGGCTTGAATGGCCTTTTGCTGCTCCTCCAACCTCTGAAGCATATATAGGGTTGAATTCCACCTCGTTACCACTTCTTGCTTCAGATGATGGCAGGGCAGGTTCAGGCGTTTTTGGTGGTGCTCCAGTCTTCTGTACGTGGTGCCTGTACGCCGAAAGTGTTCCGCAATTCTTCTGGCCACCGACAGCATCTCTTGCACGCCCCTGTCGTTTTTTTAAAAATTCTGCACCACCAAATTCAAGGTATGTGCAAAACATGGGACGTGCTGGAATTTGCCCATATTTAATGCACACACAATATTGCTGGCGTTGTCCGATGCCACAAATCCACAGGAGAGTCCAATTGGGGTAAGCCATTCCGCGATGATCTTCCTCAGTTGCCGTAAGAGGTTTTCAGCTGTGTGCGTATTCTGGAAAGCGGTGATACAAAGCGTAGCCTGCCTAGGAAAGAGTTGGCGTTTGCGAGATGCTGCTACTGGTGCCGCCGCTGCTGTTCTTGCGGCGGGAGTCCATACATCTACCCAGTGGGCTGTCACAGTCATATAGTCCTGACCCTGCCCTGCTCCACTTGTCCACATGTCCGTGGTTAAGTGGACATTGGGTACAACTGCATTTTTTAGGACACTGGTGAGTCTTTTTCTGACGTCCGTGTACATTCTCGGTATCGCCTGCCTAGAGAAGTGGAACCTAGATGGTATTTGGTACCGGGGCACACTACCTCAAGAAATTGTCTAGTTCCCTGTGAACTAACGGCGGATACCGGACGCACGTCTAACACCAACATAGTTGTCAAGGCCTCAGTTATCCGCTTTGCAACAGGATGACTGCTGTGATATTTCATCTTCCTCGCAAAGGACTGTTGGACAGTCAATTGCTTGGTGGAAGTAGTAAAAGTGGCCTTACGACTTCCCCTCTGGGATGACCATCGACTCCCAGCAGCAACAACAGCAGCGCCAGCAACAGTAGGCGTTACACGCAAGGATGCATCGGAGGAATCCCAGGCAGGAGAGGACTCGTCAGAATTGCCAGTGACATGGCCTGCAGGACTATTGGCATTCCTGGGGAAGGAGGAAATTGACACTGAGGGAGTTGGTGGGGTGGTTTGCGTGAGCTTGGTTACAAGAGGAAGGGATTTACTGGTCAGTGGACTGCTTCCGCTGTCGCCCAAAGTTTTTGAACTTGTCACTGACTTATTATGAATGCGCTGCAGGTGACGTATAAGGGAGGATGTTCCGAGGTGGTTAACGTCCTTACCCCTACTTATTACAGCTTGACAAAGGCAACACACGGCTTGACAAATGTTGTCCGCATTTCTGGTGAAATACTTCCACACCGAAGAGCTGATTTTTTTGGTATTTTCACCAGGCATGTCAACGGCCCTATTCCTCCCACGGACAACAGGTGTCTCCCTGGGTGCCTGACTTAAACAAACCACCTCACCATCAGAATCCTCCTTGTCAATTTCCTCCCCAGCGCCAGCAACACCCATATCCTCCTCATCCTGGAGTACTTCAACACTGACATCTTCAATCTGACTATCAGGAACTGGGCTGCGGGTGCTCCTTCCAGCACTTGCAGGGGGCGTGCAAATGGTGGAAGGCGCATGCTCTTCACGTCCAGTGTTGGGAAGGTCAGGCATCGCAACCGACACAATTGGACTCTCCTTGTGGATTTGGGATTTCGAAGAACGCACAGTTCTTTGCGGTGCTTTTGCCAGCTTGAGTCTTTTCATTTTTCTAGCGAGAGGCTGAGTGCTTCCATCCTCATGTGAAGCTGAACCACTAGCCATGAACATAGGCCAGGGCCTCAGCCGTTCCTTGCCACTCCGTGTGGTAAATGGCATATTGGCAAGTTTACGCTTCTCCTCCGACAATTTTATTTTAGATTTTGGAGTCCTTTTTTTACTGATATTTGGTGTTTTGGATTTTACATGCTCTGTACTATGACATTGGGCATCGGCCTTGGCAGACGACGTTGCTGGCATTTCATCGTCTCGGCCATGACTAGTGGCAGCAGCTTCAGCACGAGGTGGAAGTGGATCTTGATCTTTCCCTAATTTTGGGACCTCAACATTTTTGTTCTCCATATTTTAATAGGCATAACTAAAAGGCACCTCAGGTAAACAATGGAGATGGATGGATACTAGTATACTTATGGATGGACCAGCGACTGCCGACACAGAGGTAGCTACAGCCGTGGACTACCGTACTGTGTCTGCTGCTAATATAGACTGGATGATAATGAGATGAAATTAATATATATTTCTCTAACGTCCTAAGTGGATGCTGGGGACTCCGTCAGGACCATGGGGAATAGCGGCTCCGCAGGAGACAGGGCACAAAAATAAAGCTTTAGGATTAGGTGGTGTGTACTGGCTCCTCCCCCCATGACCCTCCTCCAAGCCTCAGTTAGGTTTTTGTGCCCGTCCGAGCAGGGTGCAATCTAGGTGGCTCTCCTAAAGAGCTGCTTAGAAAAAGTTTTTAGGTTTTTTATTTTCAGTGAGTCCTGCTGGCAACAGGCTCACTGCATCGAGGGACTTAGGGGAGAGAATTTCAACTCACCTGCGTGCAGGATGGATTGGATTCTTAGGCTACTGGACACCATTAGCTCCAGAGGGAGTCGGAACACAGGTCTCACCCTGGGGTTCGTCCCGGAGCCGCGCCGCCGACCCCCCTTACAGATGCTGAAGATTGAAGGTCCGGAAACAGGCGGCAGAAGGCTCTTCAGTCTTCATAAAGGTAGCGCACAGCACTGCAGCTGTGCGCCATTGTTGTCACACACTTCACACCAAGCGGTCACGGAGGGTGCAGGGCGCTGCTGGGGGCGCCCTGGGCAGCAATATTTAATACCTTTATGGCAAAAGAATACATCACATATAGCCATTGAGGCTATATGTATGTATTTAACCCATGCCAGATATCTAAAACTCCGGGAGAAAAGCCCGCCGAAATAGGGGGCGGGGCTTATTCTCCTCAGCACACAGCGCCATTTTCCTGCTCAGCTCCGCTGTGAGGAAGGCTCCCAGGACTCTCCCCTGCACTGCACTACAGAAACAGGGTAAAACAGAGAGGGGGGGGCATTTTTTGGCGATATTTTGATATATTTAAGCTGCTATAAGGAACAACACTTATATAAGGTTGTTCCCATATATATTATAGCGCTTGGGTGTGTGCTGGCAAACTCTCCCTCTGTCTCCCCAAAGGGCTAGTGGGGTCCTGTCTTCGATAAGAGCATTCCCTGTGTGTCTGCTGTGTGTCGGTACGTGTGTGTCGACATGTATGAGGACGATGTTGGTGTGGAGGCAGAGCAATTGCCGATAATGGTGATGTCACCCCCCAGGGAGTCGACACCGGAATGGATGGCTTTGTTTATGGAATTACGTGATAATGTCAGCACATTACAAAAATCAGTTGACGACATGAGATGGCCGGCAAACCAGTTAGTACCTGCCCAGGCGTCTCAGACACCGTCAGGGGCTGTAAAGCGCCCTTTACCTCAGTCGGTCGACACAGACCCAGACACAGACACTGAATCTAGTGTCGACGGTGATGAAACAAACGTATTTTCAAGTAGGGCCACACGTTATATGATCACGGCAATGAAGGAGGCTTTGCATATCTCTGATACTGCAAGTACCACAAAAAGGGGTATTATGTGGGGGGTGAAAAAACTACCTGTAGTTTTTCCTGAATCAGAGGAATTAAATGATGTATGTGATGAAGCGTGGGTTAACCCAGATAGAAAAATGCTAATTTCAAAAAAGTTATTAGCATTATACCCTTTCCCGCCAGAGGTTAGGGCGCGCTGGGAAACACCCCCTAGGGTGGATAAGGCGCTCACACGCTTATCAAAACAAGTGGCGTTACCGTCTCCTGATACGGCCGCCCTCAGGGATCCAGCTGATAGGAGACTGGAAACTACCCTAAAAAGTATATACACACATACTGGTGTTATACTGCGACCAGCCATCGCCTCAGCCTGGATGTGCAGTGCTGGGGTCGTCTGGTTGGATTCCCTGACTGAAAATATTGATACCCTGGATAGGGACAGTATTTTATTGACTATAGAGCAATTAAAGGATGCTTTCCTTTATATGCGAGATGCTCAGAGAGATATTTGCACTCTGGCATCGAGAGTAAATGCGATGTCCATATCTGCCAGAAGGAGTTTATGGACGCGACAGTGGTCAGGTGATGCGGATTCCAAACGACATATGGAAGTATTGCCGTATAAAGGGGAGGAATTATTTGGCGTCGGTCTATCGGATCTGGTGGCCACGGCAACTGCCGGAAAATCCACCTTTTTACCTCAGACCCCTCCCAACAGAAAAAGACACCGTCTTTTCAGCCGCAGTCCTTTCGGTCCTATAAGAACAAGCTTACAAAAGGACAGTCATATCTGCCTCGGGGCAGAGGAAGGGGTAAGAGAGGGCAGCAAGCAGCCCCTGCCCAGGAACAGAAGCCCTCCCAGGGTTCTGCAAAGCCCTCAGCATGACGCTGGGGCCTTACAAGCGGACTCAGGAGCGGTGGGGGGTCGACTCAAGAATTTCAGCGCACAGTGGGCTTGCTCACAGGTGGACCCCTGGATTCTGCAGGTAGTATCTCAGGGTTACAGGTTGGAATTCGAGAAGTCTCCCCCTCGCCGGTTCCTAAAGTCTGCTTTGCCAACGTCTCCCTCAGACAGGGCGACGGTATTGGAAGCCATTCACAAGCTGTTTTCTCAGCAGGTGATAGTCAAGGTACCCCTCCTACAACAGGGAAAGGGGTATTACTCCACGCTATTTGTGGTACCGAAGCCGGACGGCTCGGTAAGACCTATTCTAAATCTGAAATCTTTGAACCTGTACATACAAAAATTCAAGTTCAAGATGGAGTCACTCAGAGCAGTGATAGCGAATCTGGAAGAAGGGGACTTTATGGTGTCCCTGGACATAAAGGATGCTTACCTGCATGTCCCAATTTGCCCTTCACATCAAGGGTACCTCAGGTTCGTGATGCAAAACTGTCATTATCAGTTTCAGACGCTGCCGTTTGGATTGTCCACGGCACCTTGGGTCTTTACCAAGGTAATGGCCGAAATGATGATTCTTCTGCGAAGAAGAGGCGTATTAATTATCCCTTACTTGGACGATCTCCTGATAAGGGCAAGGTCCAGAGAACAGCTGGAGGACGGAGTAGCACTAACCCAACTAGTGCTGCAACAACACGGGTGGATTCTAAATTTTCCAAAATCTCAGTTGACCCCGACGACACGTCTGCTGTTCCTGGGAATGATTCTGGACACGGTTCAGAAAAAGGTGTTTCTTCCGGAGGAGAAAGCCAGGGAGTTATCCGAACTTGTCAGGAACCTCCTAAAACCAGGGAAAGTGTCTGTGCATCAATGCACAAGAGTCCTGGGAAAGATGGTGGCTTCTTACGAAGCGATTCCATTCGGCAGATTCCACGCACAAACTTTTCAGTGGGATCTGCTGGACAAATGGTCCGGATCGCATCTGCAGATGCATCAGCGGATAACCTTATCGCCACGGACAAGGGTGTCTCTTCTGTGGTGGTTGCAGAGTGCTCATCTGTTAGAGGGCCGCAGATTCGGCATACAGGACTGGGTCCTGGTGACCACGGATGCCAGTCTGAGAGGCTGGGGAGCGGTCACACAGGGAAGAAACTTCCAGGGAGTATGGTCAAGCCTGGAGATGTCTCTTCACATAAATATACTGGAGCTAAGAGCGATTTACAATGCTCTAAGTCTGGCAAAACCCCTGCTTCAGGGTCAGCCGGTGTTGATCCAGTCGGACAACATCACGGCAGTCGCCCACGTAAACAGACAGGGCGGCACAAGAAGCAGGACAGCAATGGCAGAAGCTGCAAGGATTCTTCGCTGGGCGGAAGATCATGTGATAGCACTGTCAGCAGTATTCATTCCGGGAGTGGACAACTGGGAAGCAGACTTCCTCAGCAGACACGATCTACACCCGGGAGAGTGGGGACTTCATCCAGAAGTCTTCCACATGATTGTGAACCGTTGGGAAAAACCAATGGTGGATATGATGGCGTCCCGCCTCAACAAAAAACTGGACAGGTATTGCGCCAGGTCAAGAGACCCTCAGGCAATAGCTGTGGACGCTCTGGTAACACCGTGGGTGTTCCAGTCAGTGTATGTGTTCCCTCCTCTGCCTCTCATACCAAAAGTACTGAGAATTATACGGCAAAAGGGAGTAAGAACGATACTAGTGGCTCCGGATTGGCCAAGAAGAACTTGGTACCCGGAACTTCAAGAGATGCTCACGGAGGATCCGTGGCCTCTACCTCTAAGACGGGACCTGCTTCAGCAGGGACCGTGTCTATTCCAAGACTTACCGCGGCTGCGTTTGACGGCATGGCGGTTGAACGCCGAATTCTAAGGGAAAAAGGCATTCCGGAAGAGGTCATTCCTACACTGGTAAAAGCCAGGAAGCAGGTGACTGCACAACATTATCACCGCATTTGGAGAAAATATGTTGCGTGGTGTGAGGCCAGGAAGGCCCCCACGGAGGAATTTCCACTGGGTCGATTCCTACATTTCCTGCAAACAGGATTGTCTATGGGCCTCAAATTGGGGTCCATTAAGGTTCAAATTTCGGCCCTGTCGATTTTCTTCCAGAAAGAATTGGCTTCAGTTCCTGAAGTCCAGACTTTTGTAAAAGGAGTACTACATATACAGCCCCCGGTTGTGCCCCCAGTGGCACCGTGGGATCTTAATGTAGTCTTGGATTTTCTCAAATCCCATTGGTTTGAGCCGCTCAAATCGGTGGAGTTGAAGTATCTTACATGGAAAGTAACCATGCTACTGGCCCTGGCTTCAGCCAGGAGAGTATCAGAATTGGCGGCTTTATCATATAAGAGCCCATATCTGATTTTCCATACGGACAGGGCAGAACTGCGGACGCGTCCTCATTTTCTGCCTAAGGTGGTATCAGCGTTTCACCTGAACCAGCCTATTGTGGTGCCTGCGGCTACTAACGATTTGGAGGATTCCAAGTTGTTGGACGTGGTCCGGGCATTGAAAATATATATTTCAAGAACGGCGGGAGTCAGAAAGTCTGACTCACTGTTTATATTGTATGCACCCAACAAGATGGGTGCTCCTGCTTCTAAGCAGACGATTGCTCGTTGGATTTGTAGCACAATTCAACTTGCACATTCTGTGGCAGGCTTGCCACAACCTAAATCTGTCAAGGCCCATTCCACAAGGAAAGTGGGCTCATCCTGGGCGGCTGCCCGGGGGGTCTCGGCATTACAACTCTGCCGAGCTGCTACTTGGTCAGGGGCAAACACGTTTGCAAAATTCTACAAATTTGATACCCTGGCTGAGGAGGACCTTGAGTTCTCTCATTCGGTGCTGCAGAGTCATCCGCACTCTCCCGCCCGTTTGGGAGCTTTGGTATAATCCCCATGGTCCTGACGGAGTCCCCAGCATCCACTTAGGACGTTAGAGAAAATAAGAATTTACTTACCGATAATTCTATTTCTCGTAGTCCGTAGTGGATGCTGGGCGCCCATCCCAAGTGCGGATTGTCTGCAATACTTGTACATAGTTATTGTTACAAACAAATTCGGGTTGTTATTGTTGTGAGCCGTCTGTTCAGAGGCTCCTACGTTTGTCATACTGTTAACTGGGTTCAGATCACAAGTTATACGGTGTGATTGGTGTGGCTGGTATGAGTCTTACCCGGGATTCAATATCCTTCCTTATTGTGTACGCTCGTCCGGGCACAGTATCCTAACTGAGGCTTGGAGGAGGGTCATGGGGGGAGGAGCCAGTACACACCACCTAATCCTAAAGCTTTATTTTTGTGCCCTGTCTCCTGCGGAGCCGCTATTCCCCATGGTCCTGACGGAGTCCCCAGCATCCACTACGGACTACGAGAAATAGAATTATCGGTAAGTAAATTCTTATTATATATAATATCACTAGTACTGCAGCCGGACAGATATATATATTTATTATGTAATGACTGATGACGGACCTGCTGGACACTGTCAGCTCAGCAGCACCGCAGACTGCTACAGTAAGCTACTATAGTAGTATGTATAAAGAAGAAAGAAAAAAAAAAACCACGGGTAGGTGGTATACAATTATGGATGGACCAGCGACTGCCGACACAGAGGTAGCTACAGCCGTGGACTACCGTACTGTGTCTGCTGCTAATATAGACTGGATGATAATGAGATGAAATTAATATATATATATATATATATATATAATATCACTAGTACTGCAGCCGGACAGGTATATATATTTATTATGTAATGACTGATGACGGACCTGCTGGACACTGTCAGCTCAGCAGCACCGCAGACTGCTACAGTAAGCTACTATAGTAGTATGTATCAAGAAGAAAAAAAAAAAAAAACACGGGTAGGTGGTATACAATTATGGATGGACCAGCGACTGCCGACACAGAGGTAGCTACAACCGTGGACTACCGTACTGTGTCTGCTGCTAATATAGACTGGATGATAATGAGATGAAATTAATATATATATATATATATATATATATATAATATCACTAGTACTGCAGCCGGACAGGTATATATATTTATTATGTAATGACTGATGACGGACCTGCTGGACACTGTCAGCTCAGCAGCACCGCAGACTGCTACAGTAAGCTACTATAGTAGTATGTATCAAGAAGAAAGAAAAGAAAAAAACCACGGGTAGGTGGTATACAATTATGGATGGACGAGCGACTGCCGACACAGAGGTAGCTACAGCCGTGGACTACCGTACTGTGTCTGCTGCTAATATAGACTGGATGATAATGAGATGAAATCAATATATATTATATCACACTAGTACTGCAGCCGGACAGGTAGATATATTTATTATGTAATGACTGATGACGGACCTGCTGGACACTGTCAGCTCAGCAGCACCGCAGACTGCTACAGTAAGCTACTATAGTAGTATGTATAAAGAAGAAAGAAAAAAAAAACCACGGGTAGGTGGTATACAATTATGGATGGACGAGCGACTGCCGACACAGAGGTAGCTACAGCCGTGGACTACCGTACTGTGTCTGCTGCTAATATAGACTGGATGATGAGATGAAATCAATATATATTATATCACACTAGTACTGCAGCCGGACAGGTAGATATATTTATTATGTAATGACTGATGACGGACCTGCTGGACACTGTCAGCTCAGCAGCACCGCAGACTGCTACAGTAAGCTACTATAGTAGTATGTATAAAGAAGAAAGAAAGAAAAAAACCACGGGTAGGTGGTATACAATTATGGATGGACGAGCGACTGCCGACACAGAGGTAGCTACAGCCGTGGACTACCGTACTGTGTCTGCTGCTAATATAGACTGGATGATAATGAGATGAAATCAATATATATTATATCACACTAGTACTGCAGCCGGACAGGTAGATATATTTATTATGTAATGACTGATGACAGACCTGCTGGACACTGTCAGCTCAGCAGCACCGCAGACTGCTACAGTAAGCTACTATAGTAGTATGTATAAAGAAGAAAGAAAAAAAAACCCACGGGTAGGTGGTATACAATTATGGATGGACGAGCGACTGCCGACACAGAGGTAGCTACAGCCGTGGACTACCGTACTGTGTCTGCTGCTAATATAGACTGGATGATAATGAGATGAAATCAATATATATTATATCACACTAGTACTGCAGCCGGACAGGTAGATATATTTATTATGTAATGACTGATGACGGACCTGCTGGACACTGTCAGCTCAGCAGCACCGCAGACTGCTACAGTAAGCTACTATAGTAGTATGTATAAAGAAGAAAGAAAAAAAAAACCACGGGTAGGTGGTATACAATTATGGATGGACGAGCGACTGCCGACACAGAGGTAGCTGCAGCCGTGGACTACCGTACTGTGTCTGCTGCTAATATAGACTGGATGATAATGAGATGAAATCAATATATATTATATCACACTAGTACTGCAGCCGGACAGGTAGATATATTTATTATGTAATGACTGATGACGGACCTGCTGGACACTGTCAGCTCAGCAGCACCGCAGACTGCTACAGTAAGCTACTATAGTAGTATGTATAAAGAAGAAAGAAAAGAAAAAAAACCACGGGTAGGTGGTATACAATTATGGATGGACGAGCGACTGCCGACACAGAGGTAGCTACAGCCGTGGACTACCGTACTGTGTCTGCTGCTAATATAGACTGGATGATAATGAGATGAAATCAATATATATTATATCACACTAGTACTGCAGCCGGACAGGTAGATATATTTATTATGTAATGACTGATGACGGACCTGCTGGACACTGTCAGCTCAGCAGCACCGCAGACTGCTACAGTAAGCTACTATAGTAGTATGTATAAAGAAGAAAGAAAAAAGAAAAAACACGGGTAGGTGGTATACAATTATGGATGGACGAGCGACTGCCGACACAGAGGTAGCTACAGCCATGGACTACCGTACTGTGTCTGCTGCTAATATAGACTGGATGATAATGAGATGAAATCAATATATATTATATCACACTAGTACTGCAGCCGGACAGGTAGATATATTTATTATGTAATGACTGATGACGGACCTGCTGGACACTGTCAGCTCAGCAGCACCGCAGACTGCTACAGTAAGCTACTATAGTAGTATGTATAAAGAAGAAAGAAAAAAAAACCACGGGTAGGTGGTATACAATATTATATATATATTATATACAATTATATATATATATATATATATATATATATATATTAAACTGGTGGTGATTATTAAACTGGTGGTCAGGTCACTGGTCACACTATCAGCAACTTGCAAGTAGTACTCCTAAGCAGACAATCACAATATATATTATACTGGTGGTCAGTGTGGTCACAATGGCAGTGTGGCACTCTGGCAGCAAAAGTGTGCACTGTACGTTATATGTACTCCTGAGTCCTGCTCTCAGACTCTAACTGCTCCCCACTGTCAGTGTCTCCCCCACAAGTCAGATAATACAGTCACACTATCTATCACTTCAGCAAGTAACTAGTCTAGTACTCCTCCTAATGCTCCCCAAAATTACTACTGTGTCTCTCTCTACTGTCTCACTCTCTTCTCTATAAACGGAGAGGACGCCAGCCACGTCCTCTCCCTATGAATCTCAATGCACGTGTGAAAATGGCGGCGACGCGCGGCTCCTTATATAGAATCCGAGTCTCGCGATAGAATCCGAGCCTCGCGAGAATCCGACAGCGGGATGATGACGTTCGGGCGCGCTCGGGTTAACCGAGCAAGGCGGGAAGATCCGAGTCGCTCGGACCCGTGTAAAAAAAAATGAAGTTCGGGCGGGTTCGGATTCCGAGGAACCGAACCCGCTCATCTCTAATTACTACTGGGGGCAAACTACAAAGGGGCAAACTACAGGGGCGCATTACTACTGGGGGCATAACTACAGGGGTGTATTTCTACTGGGGGCATTACTACTGGGGCATAACTACGGCGGGGCTAAACTACAAGGGGGCATAACTACAAGGGCTAAACTACTGGGGGCATTACTACTTGGGGCTAAACTACAGGTGCATTACTACTGGGGGGGGGTAAACTACTGGGGGCATTACCACTGGGAGGCTAAACTAAAGTAGAGGTAAACTACTGGAGTCATAACTGCAGGGGCATTATCACTGGGGCTAAATGACTGGGGGCATTACTACAGGCGACATTACTACTGGGGGCAATACTACACAGGGGCATTACCATTAAGGTCACTACTAATGGGGGCACTACTAATGAGGGCTTTGTAAAGGGGGCACTTCATAAGGGGCATCACTCCTGGGGACATAAGGGGCACTACTACTGGGGGCATTGCATAAGGGGCACCACTACTATGGGCTCTATATAAGGGGCACTACCACTGTGGGCACTACCAGTACAGTGGACATTCATAAGGAGCACTACTACTGTGGTCATTGTAAAAGGGACGCTACTGCTGTGGGCATTATGTGTATTAGGGGTGGGCATTATTACTATTGTGTGACCACGCCCTTTTCTTTTTTGATACCACGCCCCTTTTTGGGGATGCGCGCAATACTTTTATTTCATGGACACCAGGTGAGGGGGGGGTGAGTTCCACCACCTCTCTAGGACCACTTTAAGCACTGGCGGGCGCATATGAGTGCAGCTCACCGAGCAGCTGGGGGAGACAGATTGGGCTGCCTGGGGTTTCCTCCACGTGTAGAGCAGATGCCTATTTATTGGGATACCAATTTCAATAAAGATATATATATATTACAAACCCCATGACTAGCCGAGATACACTAGTGTGGCAGACCTTACTCTGATTCACACCCTGGATCATATATACAGTAAATAGGTGGTCATTCCGAGTTGTTCGCTCGCTAGCTGCTTTTAGCAGCATTGCAAACGCTAGGCCGCCGCCCTCTGGGAGTGTATCTTAGCTTAGCAGAACAGCGAACGAAAGATTAGCAGAACTGCTACTAAATATTTCCCTGCAGTTTCTGAGTAGCTCCAGACCTACTCCTAGACTGCCATCACCTCGGTCCGTTTAGTTCCTGGTTTGACGTCACAAACACGCCGCGCGTTCGGCCAGCCACTGCACCGTTTCGCCAGCCACTCCTGCGTTTTTACCTGACACGCCTGCGTTTTTTAGCACACTCCCTGAAAACGCTGAGTTGGCGCCCAGAAACACCCACTTCCTGTCAATCACACTACGATCACTCGAGCGAGAAAAAAACATCGCTCGAGCGAGGAAAAAATTTCGCTCGAGCTTGTGTAAATCTCCAAAGTTTTCTGTTAAATTACTTAACGCATGCGCGCTGCGTACCATGCGCATGCGCATTTTCTACCTAATCACTCCGTTGCGAAAAAAGGCAACGAGTGAACAACTCGGAATGACCACCATTGTCAGCTACACATTTAAGGGGCTGATTGTGAGTTGCAGAGAGCGGCGTCCATGTTTCTGTCTACTGCTAATCGCAATATCTGCTACAAGCTCAGCCATGGTGTACAACCGAGCATCTGACTGTCTCTTCCCTGGTGTACAGCCGAGCATCTGACTGTCTCTTCCTTGGTGTACAACCGAGCATCTGACTGTCTCTTCCCTGGTGTACAGCCGAGCATCTGACTGTCTCTTCCCTGGTGTACAGCCGAGCATCTGACTGTCTCTTCCCTGGCGTACAGCCAAGCATCTGACTGTCTCTTCCCTGGTGTACAGCCGAGCATCTGACTGTCTCTTTCCTGGTGTACAGCTGAGCATCTGACTGTCTCTTCCCTGGTGTACAGCCGAGCATCTGACTGTCTCTTTCCTGGTGTACAGTACAGCCGAGCATCTGATTGTCTCTTCCCTGGTGTACAGCCGAGCATCTGACTGTCTCTTTCCTGGTGTACAGTACAGCCGAGCATCTGATTGTCTCTTCCCTGGTGTACAGCCGAGCATCTGATTGTCTCTTCCCTGGTGTACAGCTGAGCATCTGACTGTCTCTTCCCTGGTGTACAGACGAGCATCTGACTGTATCTTCCCTGGTGTACAGCCGAGCATCTGACTGTCTCATTCCTGGTGTACAGTACAGCCGAGCATCTGATTGTCTCTTCCCTGGTGTACAGCTGAGCATCTGACTGTCTCTTTCCTGGTGTACAGCCGAGCATCTGACTGTCTGTTCCCTGGTGTACAGCTGAGCATCTGACTGTCTCTTTCCTGGTGTACAGCCGAGCATCTGACTGTCTCTTCCCTGGTGTACAGCTGAGCATCTGACTGTCTCTTCCCTGGTGTACAGCTGAGCATCTGACTGTCTCTTCCCTGGTGTACAGCTGAGCATCTGACTGTCTCTTTCCTGGTGTACAGTACAGCCGAGCATCTGATTGTCTCTTCCCTGGTGTACAGCTGAGTATCTGACTGTCTCTTCCCTGGTGTACAGCCGACTATCTGTCTCTTCCCTTCTGTACAGCCGAGCTGAAGAGAACTTCTGTCACATACACCCCCTGGGTTGAGACACCCCCAAAACAGGACGCGCACTACTATCTCCAAAGTGGGTGAGATTGCTGCAGGAATCCAGTCTGGTTTTGCATTGTTGGATCCAGACCGTTCCGGTTTTTACCCAATCCCAGTTCTACTTTGGTGTGTATAAAGTGTCAGGGCTACAAGCAGGTGGCAGAGGTGCACAACCAGGCACTACACATCAAATCTCACTGACTACACAGACTGCAACTACTTCCACTCACACCAGTTGGGATTGTTCTGTAAAGCTGCTATTTGCACCAAGTAGAAGGTAGTAGAATACTAATGGCGGAGCAGAACGCAACATGCATTTTTTTTTCAGTGGGTGTCTACCCTTTAATGATGCACTATGATAGTTGAGCCGGGATGGGGGCTGGAGAGGGTGCATGTATGTGCGCCCAAACTACAGGAAGGCCTTAGTTGGAGCAGTTTGCTTCCAAGGTGAGAAAGATGGGAAGGGGGTGGGGGCTGTTAATATATGCTGTAATGTTGGTTTAACATATGTGCGTCTTGCTGGAAATAGAATAAAGTTACAAGCAGGAAGAATGTCAGTACCTTCTGCAGGTAGACTGAGCTGAACATTTCCCATCTGCTTGATATTAGTGCAGGCCTTCCTATTACATACAGTACCTCCCAACAACATACTCCCCAACTTTGTCCTCATCCGAAAAGGGACACACGCGCAGCGTGGCCTATGAAAAAGGGGGCGTGGCTCCGTGGGAGGACCCCACAATTGCAAGCCACGCCCACATTGTCGTCACTGAGGGGGCATGCCCCCTCTCCCTCCAGTGAATAAACGCTGTGCGCATGTGCACAGCGTCTATTCACCGCTGCTCTGCTAACCAGGGCGAGTGCCGGAGCCTCCCACCTGCCCCCCACCCCCACCGCGGGATACTGTGACCCGCTGGTGGGACAGTCCCAAAAAAACAGGACTGTCTCGCGAAAGTTGGGAGGTATGCAACAAGACCCTCTCCAGGAGGGACACAATGCTCTGCTTCTGGACTTCTCTCTTCATTTATGATTGCCGGCACCAGTGTTGAACAGGTGAATGGATAAGAAAGCATAGATTAAGAGGGAAGTCCAGGAGCAGAGCATTCTGTCCCCCCCTGGAGAGGGTCATGTTGGGAGGTATGCGATTAGCTCTTTTCATTTAAAATGAGAGGCTGAGATTTGCTGCTTAATTAGCTATATTTGCTATGCCAAGCTTGTACATTAATTCAAGCCTTGTTGCTTCTCAGAATAACATGGAGCCCTCCATGCATTGCAGAGCAATTTATTTTCTGTCCACAAGAATACTGTATACACTTCCATATGTTCCAGCCCGAGTTCTCCTATTTTACAGAATGGCTGATTTGTTGTTTATTTTAAATGTCTCCTTTAATTGAGTCGTCGGTCTGTTTCCCAGCCGGCGGGTGTGATTTATTATATTACTATTGGTCATTTTGATACGTTTTTAAAAACAATTACCAACAACAGTTACCAACGTTGAAACACCTAAAGTAAATATCACACACATTCCCCAGCAGCATATACAAGTGCTATTCCGCTTCCTTATGTAGCAATTGTTCCGCGCACCTCTTAGGGTGCGTGCACACTAAACAATGGGGGTCATTCCGACCCGTTTCCAAATCTAACTCTCTCTGCACATGTTATATATGCCCCCCCTGCAGTGCACATGGGCCCTCATTCCGAGTTGATCGCTCGCTAGCTACTTTTAGCAGCCGTGCAAACGCATAGTCGCCGCCCACGGGGGAGTGTATTTTCGCTTTGCAAGAGTGCAAATGTGCAAAACAAGACTAGCCCTGTAGTTACTTATTCTGTCCGATGATTGCTGCGACGAAGGTCCCGGAATTGACATCAGATACCTGCCCTGCAAAGGCCTAGACGCGCCTGCGTTTTTCCAAACACTCCCAGAAAACGGTCAGTTGACACCCATAAACTCCCACTTTCTGTCAATCTCCTTGCGATCGGCTGTGCGAATGGAATCGTCGCTAGAAGCAGTGCAAAACAATGATGCTCTTTGTACCCGTACCCGGTGCGTGTGCGTTGCGCCACATAAGCATGCGTAGTTTTGCCGTTTTTTTAAATGACCGATACGCAGTGAACAGCTAGCGATCAACTCGGAATGACCCCCATGGTTTTGCCCAACTGCTAACAAATTTGCTGCTGCGATCAACTCTGAATTAGGCCCATTGTCCTCCATAAAAAAATGGGTTCCAATGTATAGACCAGTGGTTCTCAAACTTTTTGAATCACAGCGCCCTAGATTATCAGAATTTCTTTCACGGCACCCTTAGGCCAGAAGTTTCTGATGGGGAAATTTAGAAAAGGAGTGTTATGGTAGACTTACCATGATTAACACTCTTTCTGCGAGGTACATTAGGTTCCACAGGGAAACATCGGGGTGTAGAGTGGATCTTGATCCAGAGGCACCAACAGGCTAAAGCTTTAGGCTGTCCCAGGATGCATTGGGGCCTCATCTATAACTCCACCTCCAGGCACTGAGAGCTCAGTTTCGTTAACCAGTCCAATGCAGGAGCAGGCAAGAGAGAAGGCAGATGTTAGTCACAGAGAACCACATTCTCACGACATGAGAAGGGACCAGCGGCTAATGCCATAGGGCTGTAACACACGCGCTGGCTCCCGCCACCCAGCAAAATCCCGGACGGCTTTTTCACGCTGCTGTGCTGCTGAGACACATTCAGAGCAATGTGTCCTTTCACACGGCACGGCCCCAGGTCGTGCCGTCTTTGTAGGCAGTGAACCATGTGTGTGAAGGGGAGCTTTCTTTTTTAGCCGCCACCGCTGCTGCTCAGCATTACACACGGCTCAAAGCCGTTATGTGTGAAAGACCCTTCCGGATGGCAAAAAGCTTTTTGCCATCCGGGGAAAACCGGAGCGTGTCTTACAGCCCATACAAACCCAATGAAGCTAGGTGCATCGGGGTGGGCTCCCCGTGGAACCCAATGTACCTTGCAGAAAGAGTGTTAACCATGGTAAGTCTACCATAACACTCCTTTTCTGCAGCAGGGTACATTGGTTTCCACAGGGAAACATCGGGGATGTCCTAAAGCAATTCCTCAAGGAAGGGGACGCGCCTTAGCAGATGTTACAATCCGACGTCCAAAGAAAGCATCCTGGGAGGGGAAGGTATCAAAGGCATAAAACGTGTTCACTGAGGACCACGTAGCCGCCTGGCACAATTGTTCTGTGGACGCGCCACGACCGTCCGCCCAAGTAGGTCCAACAGACCGAGTAGAATGGGCATTAATAGCAGCAAGAGCTGGGAGTCCAGCCTGCGCATAAGCATCTGCATTCACCATTCTAATTAATCTGGCCAAGGTTTGCTTATTCGCAGGCCAGCCACGTTTATGGAAACCAAAGAGGACAAAAAGGGCATCTGACCTCCTGATAGAGGCAGTCCTCTCCACATAGATACGGAGAGCTCTAACCACATCCAAAGAACAGTCTTTGGGAGACAAATCCGAAGAGATAAAGGGGGTCATTCCGAGTTGATCGCTCGCTAGCAACTTTTTGCAGCCATGCAAACGCATACTCGCCGCCTACAGGGGAGTGTATTTTAGCTTTGCTTTCCTGTCAATCTTCTTGCGATCAGCTGTGCAAATAGATTCTTCCTTAAATCCATCACACAGCACCGATCCACTTTGTACCCGTACGACGCGCCTGCGCATTGTGGTGCATACGCATGTGCAGTTTTTCAGAGTTTTGACCTGATCGCAGCTCTGCAAAAGGTTGCTAGAGATCGATCAACTCGGAATGACCCCCCCAAGGCCGGAACCACAATCTCTTGGTTAAGGTGAAAGGATGACACCACCTTAGGTAAATAACCTGGTCGAGTTCGTAGAACTGCCCAGTCACGGTGAAATATCAAAAAGGGTGGACGACAGGACAAAGCGCCTAAGTCTGACACCCTTCTTGCAGAGGCAATAGCCAGCAAGAACAGGACCTTGCCCGTGAGCCATTTAAGGTCCACCAATTCAAGAGGTTCAAATGGAGACTCTTGCAGGGCATTTAGCACAACAGCTAGATCCCAGGGAGCCACAAGAGGGACATAAGGAGGCTGAATCCGCAGGACACCCTGAGTGAATGTATGAACGTCAGGTATAGACGCAGTTTTCCTCTGAAACCATACCGAAAAGGCAGATATCTGCACCTTGAGGGAGGCCAGACGAAGGCCTAAGTCCAGGCCTCGTTGCAGAAAAGCCGGAATTCTGGAAGTTCTGAATCTGTATGCATCATAATTCTTCTCAGCACACCAGGTGAAGTAAGAATTCCAGAGCCTGTATTAAATCCGGGCAGAGGCCGGTTTGCGGGCGTTCAACACAGTTTGGATAACCGCCTCGGAGAATTCTTTGGCCCTCAGCAGTGATGCTTAAAGAGCCACGCCGTCAAAGCCAGTCTGGGTAGAGACAAGGGCCCTGTACGAGGAAGTTTGGGCGCTGAGGAAGTAGAAGGGGATGCTCTGTCGACAGACCCTGCAAGTCTGAGAACCAATGCCGTCTGGGCCATGCTGGAGTGACTAGAAGTAGTATTCCTCCTTCTTGTTTGAACTTCTGTAGTACCTTGGGCAGGAGTGACACTGGATGGAACAAGTAGGGCAGTTGAAAGTTCCATGGAACTGCCAGTGCGTCCACGAACGCTGCTTGAGGATCCCTGGTCCTTGATCCGAAGACCGGAACCTTGTGATTGTGTGGAGACGCCATGAGGTCTACATCTGGTAGGCCCCACCTGTCCACTAGGAGTTGAAAGACTGCTGGATGAAGACTCCACTCTCCAGCGTGCACGTCCTGGCGACTGAGAAAGTCCGCTTCCCAGTTCAGGACACCCAAAATGAACACTGCCGATATGGCTGGCAGATGGCGTTCCACCCATCAAAGGATTTTTGACACTTACATCATAGCCATGCGGCTTCGAGTGCCACCTTGATGGTTAATGTATGCCACTTTGGTAGCATTGTCTGATCGTACTTGAACAGGCCTGTTCTGTACTAGAGGCAGGACGAGAGATTGAACACTGCCCTCAGCTCTACGATGTTTATTGGGAGGAATGATTCCTCCTTGGTCCAGCGACCCTGAAAAGAGTGTTGCTCTAACACCGCTCCCCATCCCATCAGACTGGCGTCCGTTGTCAGCAGGACCCAGTCAGGGATCCAGAAGGGACGGCTCCTGCTTAATTGCTGGTCCTGGAGCCACCGGGTCAGTGACAGGCGAACCTCTGGAGTCAAAGAAATCATCTGAGATCTGATCCAATGAGGTAGGCCGTTCCACTTGGAAAGGATTAACCTCTGTAGTGGACAGGAATGAAATTGAGCATAATCTACCATGTCGAAGGCCGACACCATCAGGCCAAGTACTTGCATCGCCGAGTGTATCGACACTCTGGGGCGATGAAGGAAGCTTCAGGACTTTTTCTGTAGACAGAAACAGTCTCTGACTGTGCATGTCCAGGAGTACCCCCAGGCAGGGCCGGCTCCAGGCATGTTCGACTGGAGCGGCCGCGCGGGGCGCCACTCTTTTAGGGCGCCGCACGCTGCGGCCGCCATATTCCTGCCTGGAGCCAGCCTTCAAACTGTGTGTGTGTGCGCGCAGCGCGCTGTGCGGCGCCGGCGTCTGACGTTAGACGCCGGCGCCGCGCAGCGCAGACGGAATCGTTCATCCGTCCAGCCGCCCGCCCGCCTGCCTGCCTGCCTGGGCCCACAGCAGTACTCCCCCTCCCGGCTCCCAGCACCGCAGTCCGCAGTGACAATGCCATGTAAGTTAAAATCTGCACTGTGGGGGCATTATATATCTGGCACTGTGGGGGCATTATGTTTATTCATGTGGGGGCATATCTGCACTGTGGGGGCATTATATATCTGGCACTGTGGGGGCATATCTGCACTGTGGGGGCATTATATATCTGGCACTGTGGGGGCATATCTGCACTGTGGGGGCATTATATATCTGGCACTGTGGGGGCATAGCTGCACTGTGGGGGCATTGATTCTTGCACTGTGGGGGCATATCTGCACTGTGGGGGCATTATATATCTGGCACTGTGGGGGCATATCTGCACTGTGGGGGCATTATATATCTGGCACTGTGGGGGCATAGCTGCACTGTGGGGGCATTGTTTCTTGCACTGTGGGGGCATATCTGCACTGTGGGGGCATTATATATCTGGCACTGTGGGGGCATATCTGCACTGTGGGGGCATTATATATCTGGCACTGTGGGGGCATATCTGCACTGTGGGGGCATTATATATCTGGCACTGTGGGGGCATAGCTGCACTGTGGGGGCATTATGTTTCTTGCACTGTGGGGGCATATCTGCACTGTGGGGGCATTATGTATCTGGCACTGTGGGGGCATATCTGCACTGTGGGGGCATTATATATCTGGCACTGTGGGGGCATAGCTGCACTGTGGGGGCATTATGTTTCTGGCACTGTGGGGGCATAGCTGCACTGTGGGGGCATTATGTTTCTTGCACTGTGGGGGCATATCTGCACTGTGGGGGCATTATGTATCTGGCACTGTGGGGGCATATCTGCACTGTGGGGGCATTATATATCTGGCACTGTGGGGGCATATCTGCACTGTGGGGGCATTATATATCTGGCACTGTGGGGGCATAGCTGCACTGTGGGGGCATTATGTTTCTGGCACTGTGGGGGCATATCTGCACTGTGGGGGCATTATGTATATGGCACTGTGGGGGCATATCTGGCACTGGGGGCATTAATGTATCTGACACTGTGGGGGGCAATAATGCATCTGGCACTGTGTGGGCACTTATGCATCTGGCAATATGTGGGCATTTATGTATCTGGCACTGGGGGGATTTATGTATCTGGCCCTGTGGTGGCATATCTGGCACTGTGCGGGCATTTTTATATATGGCACAGTGGGGACATATCTGGCACTGTGTGGGCATTTTTATATCTGGCACTGTGTGGGCACTTATGTATCTGGCACTGCGGGGGCATCATGTATCTGGCACTGTGGGGGGCATATCTGCACTGTGGAGGCACTTATGTATCTGGCACTTTGGGGGCATTTATGTATCTGAACTGTGGGTGCATATCTGGCACTGTGTGGCCATTTATGTAGCTGGCACTGCTGGGGGGCATGTCACGTGTAGCTGGCACTGCTGGGGGGCATGTCATGTAGTGTTCCCGCTAGGCGTCTGTGGCTAGGCAATGTGTCTCAGTGCTGTGCCTGGCGCAAAGTGTATAGGAGGTTCTACCTGGTGCAGTGTGTATTAGCTGCACTACTGTGTGGTGTAATGCAAATTGCCACTATTATGTGGCCACGTACCTTCCCCACGAAGTAACTCCCATTAATTTTTGCTGCGCGCCTTCGGCGCGCACTGTCCATGCTTTGACATATAGGTGTGGGAACAACAAGCAGTATGTACATCATTTTGCCCTCCTAACTTAAAAATGTGCCCTCCCTGTGATCAGCACCATGCCCTAAAAAGTGAACACTATCCTGTGTAGCTGGCACTACTGGGGGGCATGTCATGTGTAGCTGGCACTGCTGCGGGGCATGTCATGTGTAGCTGGCACTGCTGGGAGGCATGTCATGTCTATCTGGCACTGCTGGGAGGCATGTCATGTCTATCTGGCACTGCACATTATGTGTATCTGGCACTATACTGGAGACATTGTGTGTAAGGAACACTACTGTGGCTATGTGTAAGGCTGCTAATTGTGTGAAAATATTTTTACAGTTTGATGATATGAAGTTACGAGTCCACGCCCACTTTTCCAGAGGCCACACCCACTTTTCCGGGAGCGCGCGCGCCTTCGGCGCGCGCATGGGGGGGGGGGGGCGCTTTTACATTTTCTCGCTCAGGGTGCTAGTAGGCCTGGAGCCGGCCCTGCCCCCAGGTGCACCATGCTCTGAGCTGGGACCAGCAAGGACTTCTTCCAATTAATAAGCCACCCGTGGGCTTGCAGGAAAGTTATAGTCAGTTGCAGATGACTGCGGAGGACTTCGTGGGAATTTGCCAGAATCAGCAGGTCGTCCAAATACGGCAGGATTCTGACTCCGTCGTGACGGAGCTGGGCCGTCATCACTGCCATGATCTTGGTAAAGATCTGAGGAGCCATATCCTGTCCAAATGGCAGAACCTGGAATTGGTAGTGAAGGTTGCCAATAGCGAACTGCAGGAACTGCTGATGCGACATGGCAATAGGAATATGCAGATATGCATCCTGTATATCCAGGGATACCATATACAGTAGTCTCCGGGTTCCATAGCCAGCACAATGGAGTGTAGTGTTTCCATACAAAACCTGCGCACTCTCACAAACTTGTTCAGTAATTTGAGATTTAGTATAGGCCGGTAGGACCCATTGGGTTTCGGGACCAGAAACCCGGTCAAGTAATAACCTCTGCCTCTCTGGGACTGAGGTATCGGCACAACCACTCCTGTGCTCCGGAGGGAACTCATCACAGTTTGTAGAGGTTGCACCTTTAACGGATCCGAAGGCAGAGCCGTAGTGCAGAACTGGCAAGGGGGACGTCTCTTGAACGAGACAGCGTACCTGTGAGAGATAACTTCCAGTACCCATGCGTCTGAAGTGGTCTTTAATCAGACCTGGGCAAACTGTAGAAGTCTGCCTCTCACCCTGGGATCCCCCAGAGGAAGGCCCAGCCCAACATGCAGCAGGCTTGTCATGTTTTGAAGCAGGCTGATGGGCTGCCCAGGGTTGTTTCGTCTTGGGCTTTGTGGTTTTGGGAGCACGAGATTGTCTTGAGTATGCCTAACCTATTGCGTTCCCTTGAGGCCAAAAGAAACGAAAAGTGGTATCTTTTGCCTTCTGTGCAGAAGTATTAGTAGTGGGGAGAAAGGCCGTCTTAGTGGCTGCTAATTCAGACACTATTTTATTTAGGTCTTCTCCAAACAAAATGTCTCCAGTGAAGGGGAGTACCTCCTAAGGTCTTTTTGGAGTCCAGGTACACTTTCCATGACAGAAGGGTAGTTGGGGAGAGCTGCACAGGATCTTAAGTTCAATGTATAATGCTTCAGAAATGAACTGACACTCATGGGGTACTGTTCCCCTTAATTTGTCAAACGTATACCTATGACAGAAATTGTCAGATTGGTAGAAGAAATTTGACGGTCAGTGGTGCTCCCAAGGGTATAGAGACACGTATATCAAAATATGCTGGAGAGAAGACAAGACAACCCTGATAGGGAGCACTCTTATCTGAGGCAATATTGGATTAACAATGTAGTTTATCTTAAAATTATTAATTTTTATTAGATATGTCTTAAAATTAAAGTTTCTATAACGTGTATATTCACAAGTAAAAATACTGATAATGTGATCATTTGTGAAAATATGTAACAACAAATAGATATAGTATTGACTGACTAACCTTAGTCAGAAAAATGTATATTAGGGTCCGTCTGCGCAAAGGCTTCCCCGTGATGCGTGATTTAATAAATAGCTTGTCCTACAAAACCTAGTATCCCTGGGTGGCCAAGCACTGACCAGGCCCCCACCACTTGGCCTCCAAGATCAGACGGGACCGGGCCTACAAGGTACGGTATAATTGAAGGAGCCTCCCATTTGTTACATAACTCTGTAGGGAGGGGATAGCAAGCCAAGGCCCGTTTTGGCAGAAAGAATTTCTTCCCTGGATTAGACCAAGGTTCCCGTCTGATGTCCACAAGATGATCAGAATGGGGTAATATAGTTTTAACCACCTTCTGCTATGTAAACTTGTCAGTTTTCTTTGCCACAGTAGTGGAATTCTCATCATCAGTGATTTGAAGGATATGCTTAATAGCAGCCACTAAGGCAGGGACATCAATCTTCATCAGTAACACAGGATTCAGTGTTTGACAGGACCGTATGGCCACCCTCCTCTTCAGATGAGACATCAGAGAGGTTTGTGGATTGCGAGGAGGAAGCAGCCTGCTCAGAGGACCCAGAGGCACGGGAGTGACCTGGTGTAGATTTCTGTCTAACCCGAGACTGATTTAACTGCTGCAGTTGGTTAGACAAATTTTCCGCCCAAGGTGGATTAACCATAGGGACAATATGTGGTGGCAGTGGCACTGGTGGTCCATAGGGGGAGCTAGGTGTTCCACCAGAGTACCCAGTAGGTTGCTGAACGCAGCCCAGTGTGGCTCCAGTATAGATGCAGGAGCTGCGGACTGACTGGGAGGTGTATGACAGTTAGTACACAGACCGTCATATAACACTTCCCCCTCTGGTAAATCCTTGGAGCATGCTCTGCATGATGCAGGAGCTTCCACTAGTTTACTGCCCTTTCTGTTAGACATTATATGAGAATGCAACAACAGAGCGACTTAGGGGGTAACTCAGACCTGATTGCTAGGGTGCGTTTTTTGCATCCCTGCGATCAGGTAGTTGCCGCCTACAGGGGGAGGGTATGGTGTGTGTGTGCAGGTGTGCGATCGCATGTGTAGCAGAACTGCACAAACATAAGTTTGTGCAGTTTCTGCTCAACCCAGGACTTACTCAGCCAGTGCGATGATCGAGGCTGGAGCTGTCGTCAGAAACCCTCCCTCCAAACACCTGCTCCCTCCTGCATTTTCCCGTACACTCCTTTAAAACGGTCAGTTGCTACCCACAAACGCCCTCTTCCCGTCAATCTCTTTGCGATCGCAGGTGCGTTTGGAATTTTCACACCATCACATTGCTGACCAGCGATCCCCGTTGCTGCGGACCATCACACCTGCATATTGCGGTGCATACGCATGCGCAGTTCAGATCTGATCGCAGGCTGTGAGAAAACGCAGCCTAGCGATCAGGTCTGAATCGGCCCCTTAATACGATAAATCCAGACAAAGTACAATACCTGCAAATGAATCTGGTAATATGTGACTGAATACACAGTAGAATATACGTATTGATAAATACTGTGTAGCACTATATTATGAGACCCAGACGCACCTAGGCCCTCATTCCGAGTTGTACGCTCGCAAGCTGCTTTTAGCAGCTTTGCACATGCTAAGCCGCCGCCTACTGGGAGTGAATCTTAGCTTATCAAAATTGCGAACGAAAGATTAGCAAAATTGCGAATAGACACTTCTTAGCAGTTTCTGAGTAGCTCCACACTTACTCGGCATCTGCGATCAGTTCAGTCAGTTTCGTTCCTGGTTTGACGTCACAAACATACCCAGCGTTCGGCCAGACACTCCTCCGTTTCTCCAGCCACTCCCAGAAACGGTAGCGTTTTTTCGCACACACCCATAAAACGGCCTGTTTCCGCCCAGAAACACCCACTTCCTGTCAATCACATTACGATCACCAGCACGAAGAAAAAACCTCGTAATGCCGTGAGTAAAATACCTAACTGCATAGCAAATTTACTTGGCGCAGTCGCACTGCGGACATTGCGCATGCGCATTAGCGACTAATCGCTCAGTTGCAACAAAAAAATAACGAGCGAACAACTCGGAATGACCCCCCTAGTCTCTTAGGGAACAGAAAATAGTGAGTTATATCTGGGAAACACTGAGAGTGAAACCTCACAGCAGATACAGACACACACAGTCACAGGCAATGCAGAAATTATTATCACAACAAAGCTGCACTGGCCTAGTTTGTGTGTGTGTATATGTGTGTGTGTTTGTGTATATATACAGTATATATATATATAGATATATATATCGCAGCGCGGTCAGTGACCGGAGGATATATCAGAATACTCGTACAATACATTCTGTAAATGGTACACTCTTTCTCAACTAACAGCTGTGACAAGACATGTAGGATACTCAAGTGTTTGTAAAGACTCAGTGCTGTGTACAGGAGGCTTTACAAGGAAGACCATGCACTGCAATCCTGGAGACCAGCAGCAGCTATGCTCAGAAGATGGCACCCATCATCTCAGTCAGGGAGTGAGGGAGAGTGTAAGGCAGCTCCAGGGCAGGAAATCTGAGATGGCACCCTGGGCCGGAAAGAGGCTACAGGCAAGCGCCACCTCCCCTATGCCGGACTTCCATCCTGGGTACTGTGAGTCTTATTAAATGGGGTGTTAGTACGACTGACCTGTACTCAGACGCCCCGGTGGTCTAGTGGGGTCCCTGCCCAGTGACAGTGTCCACGCTAGCGCCGCAACCTGTCTCCCTAGGTAGTGGACGGAACGCGATTTAATGGCGGGTCCCTCCTCTTACCATCTCCCCGTAGCAGCCACGCGATCCAGGAGAGCAGTCTGCGACTGTGTGCCTAAATCGGGACGTCTCCGCCGCAAATACCCGAGAACCAGGCTTTGGGAGTATGCAACGCCGCTTGGAAGGTGACGGAGCTGCAGTGCTGAAAAGTCACACAGACATACAGCGCTGACAGCCCAGTCAAGACAGAAAATTTCTTCAGAAAACTTTTCAGGGCTGTCAGGGCAGCCTTCCTGTTAGGTGACCTGCTGCTGCAGGTACCAACTAGAAACCAAGCTCTTAATGCCTGGAGGCAGGGTTATAGAGGAGGCCCCAATGCATCCTGGGACAGCCTAAAGCTTTAGCCTGTTGATGCCTCTGGATCAAGATCCACTCTACACGCCGATCTTTTCCCTGTGGAAACCAATGTAACCTGCTGCAGAAATATGCTTTGAAATTTTTACTTTAGCAAAATTGTAATTAATATGCCTTCAGAATCCTTCATGTGCCCCTTGTATGCTATCAGAGTCCCCCAGATGCCCCTTACATGCCATCAGACTTTCTAGATGACCCTTATACGCCATAAGACCCCTCCTCATGCCCTTTATATTAGAGATGTGCACTTGAAATTTTTCGGGTTTTGTGTTTTGGTTTTGGGTTCGGTTCCGCGGCCGTGTTTTGGGTTCGACCGCATTTTGGCAAAACCTCACCGAATTTTTTTTGTCGGATTCGGGTGTGTTTTGGATTCGGGTGTTTTTTTCAAAAAACACTAAAAAAACAGCTTAAATCATAGAATTTGGGGGTCATTTTGATCCCAAAGTATTATTAACCTCAAAAACCATAATTTCCACTCATTTTCAGTCTATTCTGAACACCTCACACCTCACAATATTATTTTTAGTCCTAAAATTTGCACCGAGGTCGCTGGAAGACTAAGCTAAGCGACCCTAGTGGCCGACACAAACACCTGGCCCATCTAGGAGTGGCACTGCAGTGTCACGCAGGATGGCCCTTCCAAAAAACACTCCCCAAACAGCACATGACGCAAAGAAAAAAAGAGGCGCAATGAGGTAGCTGTGTGACTAAGCTAAGCGACCCTAGTGGCCGACACAAACACCTGGCCCATCTAGGAGTGGCACTGCAGTGTCACGCAGGATGGCCCTTCCAAAAAACACTCCCCAAACAGCACATGATGCAAAGAAAAAAAGAGGCGCAATGAGGTAGCTGTGTGACTAAGCTAAGCGACCCTAGTGGCCGACACAAACACCTGGCCCATCTAGGAGTGGCACTGCAGTGTCACGCAGGATGGCCCTTCCAAAAAACACTCCCCAAACAGCACATGACGCAAAGAAAAAAAGAGGCGCAATGAGGTAGCTGTGTGAGTAAGCTAAGCGACCCTAGTGGCCGACACAAACACCTGGCCCATCTAGGAGTGGCACTGCAGTGTCACGCAGGATGGCCCTTCCAAAAAACACTCCCCAAACAGCACATGACGCAAAGAAAAAAAGAGGCGCAATGAGGTAGCTGTGTGACTAAGCTAAGCGACCCTAGTGGCCGACACAAACACCTGGCCCATCTAGGAGTGGCACTGCAGTGTCACGCAGGATGGCCCTTCCAAAAAACACTCCCCAAACAGCACATGACGCAAAGAAAAAAAGAGGCGCAATGAGGTAGCTGTGTGACTAAGCTAAGCGACCCTAGTGGCCGACACAAACACCTGGCCCATCTAGGAGTGGCACTGCAGTGTCACGCAGGATGGCCCTTCCAAAAAACACTCCCCAAACAGCACATGACGCAAAGAAAAAAAGAGGCGCAATGAGGTAGCTGTGTGAGTAAGCTAAGCGACCCTAGTGGCCGACACAAACACCTGGCCCATCTAGGAGTGGCACTGCAGTGTCACGCAGGATGGCCCTTCCAAAAAACACTCCCCAAACAGCACATGACGCAAAGAAAAAAAGAGGCGCAATGAGGTAGCTGTGTGACTTAGCTAAGCGACCCTAGTGGCCGACACAAACACCTGGCCCATCTAGGAGTGGCACTGCAGTGTCACGCAGGATGGCCCTTCCAAAAAACACTCCCCAAACAGCACATGACGCAAAGAAAAAAAGAGGCGCAATGAGGTAGCTGTGTGAGTAAGCTAAGCGACCCTAGTGGCCGACACAAACACCTGGCCCATCTAGGAGTGGCACTGCAGTGTCACGCAGGATGGCCCTTCCAAAAAACACTCCCCAAACAGCACATGACGCAAAGAAAAAAAGAGGCGCAATGAGGTAGCTGTGTGAGTAAGCTAAGCGACCCTAGTGGCCGACACAAACAACTGGCCCATCTAGGAGTGGCACTGCAGTGTCACGCAGGATGGCCCTTCCAAAAAACACTCCCCAAACAGCACATGACGCAAAGAAAAAAAGAGGCGCAATGAGGTAGCTGTGTGAGTAAGCTAAGCGACCCTAGTGGCCGACACAAACACCTGGCCCATCTAGGAGTGGCACTGCAGTGTCACGCAGGATGGCCCTTCCAAAAAACACTCCCCAAACAGCACATGACGCAAAGAAAAAAAGAGGCGCAATGAGGTAGCTGTGTGAGTAAGCTAAGCGACCCTAGTGGCCGACACAAACACCTGGCCCATCTAGGAGTGGCACTGCAGTGTCACGCAGGATGGCCCTTCCAAAAAACACTCCCCAAACAGCACATGACGCAAAGAAAAAAAGAGGCGCAATGAGGTAGCTGTGTGACTAAGCTAAGCGACCCTAGTGGCCGACACAAACACCTGGCCCATCTAGGAGTGGCACTGCAGTGTCACGCAGGATGGCCCTTCCAAAAAACACTCCCCAAACAGCACATGACGCAAAGAAAAAAAGAGGCGCAATGAGGTAGCTGTGTGAGTAAGCTAAGCGACCCTAGTGGCCGACACAAACACCTGGCCCATCTAGGAGTGGCACTGCAGTGTCACGCAGGATGGCCCTTCCAAAAAACACTCCCCAAACAGCACATGACGCAAAGAAAAAAAGAGGCGCAATGAGGTAGCTGTGTGAGTAAGCTAAGCGACCCTAGTGGCCGACACAAATACCTGGCCCATCTAGGAGTGGCACTGCAGTGTCACGCAGGATGGCCCTTCCAAAAAACACTCCCCAAACAGCACATGACGCAAAGAAAAAAAGAGGCGCAATGAGGTAGCTGTGTGACTAAGCTAAGCGACCCTAGTGGCCGACACAAACACCTGGCCCATCTAGGAGTGGCACTGCAGTGTCACGCAGGATGGCCCTTCCAAAAAACACTCCCCAAACAGCACATGACGCAAAGAAAAAAAGAGGCGCAATGAGGTAGCTGTGTGAGTAAGCTAAGCGACCCTAGTGGCCGACACAAACACCTGGCCCATCTAGGAGTGGCACTGCAGTGTCACGCAGGATGGCCCTTCCAAAAAACACTCCCCAAACAGCACATGACGCAAAGAAAAAAAGAGGCGCAATGAGGTAGCTGTGTGACTAAGCTAAGCGACCCTAGTGGCCGACACAAACACCTGGCCCATCTAGGAGTGGCACTGCAGTGTCACGCAGGATGGCCCGTCCAAAAAACACTCCCCAAACAGCACATGATGCAAAGAAAAAAAGAGGCGCAATGAGGTAGCTGTGTGACTAAGCTAAGCGACCCTAGTGGCCGACACAAACACCTGGCCCATCTAGGAGTGGCACTGCAGTGTCACGCAGGATGGCCCTTCCAAAAAACACTCCCCAAACAGCACATGACGCAAAGAAAAAAAGAGGCGCAATGAGGTAGCTGTGTGACTAAGCTAAGCGACCCTAGGGGCCGACACAAACACCTGGCCCATCTAGGAGTGGCACTGCAGTGTCACGCAGGATGGCCCTTCCAAAAAACACTCCCCAAACAGCACATGATGCAAAGAAAAAAAGAGGCGAAATGAGGTAGCTGTGTGACTAAGCTAAGCGACCCTAGTGGCCGACACAAACACCTGGCCCATCTAGGAGTGGCACTGCAGTGTCACGCAGGATGGCCCTTCCAAAAAACACTCCCCAAACAGCACATGACGCAAAGAAAAAAAGAGGCGCAATGAGGTAGCTGTGTGACTAAGCTAAGCGACCCTAGTGGCCGACACAAACACCTGGCCCATCTAGGAGTGGCACTGCAGTGTCACGCAGGATGGCCCTTCCAAAAAATACTCCCCAAACAGCACATGACGCAAAGAAAAAAAGAGGCGCAATGAGGTAGCTGTGTGACTAAGCTAAGCGACCCTAGTGGCCGACACAAACACCTGGCCCATCTAGGAGTGGCACTGCAGTGTCACGCAGGATGGCCCTTCCAAAAAACACTCCCCAAACAGCACATGACGCAAAGAAAAAAAGAGGCGCAATGAGGTAGCTGTGTGACTTAGCTAAGCGACCCTAGTGGCCGACACAAACACCTGGCCCATCTAGGAGTGGCACTGCAGTGTCACGCAGGATGGCCCTTCCAAAAAACACTCCCCAAACAGCACATGACGCAAAGAAAAAAAGAGGCGCAATGAGGTAGCTGTGTGAGTAAGCTAAGCGACCCTAGTGGCCGACACAAACACCTGGCCCATCTAGGAGTGGCACTGCAGTGTCACGCAGGATGGCCCTTCCAAAAAACACTCCCCAAACAGCACATGACGCAAAGAAAATAAGAGGCGCAATGAGGTAGCTGTGTGACTAAGCTAAGCGACCCTAGTGGCCGACACAAACACCTGGCCCATCTAGGAGTGGCACTGCAGTGTCACGCAGGATGGCCCTTCCAAAAAACACTCCCCAAACAGCACATGACGCAAAGAAAAAAAGAGGCGCAATGAGGTAGCTGTGTGAGTAAGCTAAGCGACCCTAGTGGCCGACACAAACACCTGGCCCATCTAGGAGTGGCACTGCAGTGTCACGCAGGATGGCCCTTCCAAAAAACACTCCCCAAACAGCACATGACGCAAAGAAAAAAAGAGGCGCAATGAGGTAGCTCTGTGACTAAGCTAAGCGACCCTAGTGGCCGACACAAACACCTGGCCCATCTAGGAGTGGCACTGCAGTGTCACGCAGGATGGCCCTTCCAAAAAACACTCCCCAAACAGCACATGACGCAAAGAAAATAAGAGGCGCAATGAGGTAGCTGTGTGACTAAGCTAAGCGACCCTAGTGGCCGACACAAACACCTGGCCCATCTAGGAGTGGCACTGCAGTGTCACGCAGGATGGCCCTTCAAAAAAATACTCCTCAAACAGCACATGACGCAAAGAAAAAAAGAGGCGCAATGAGGTAGCTGTGTGAGTAAGCTAAGCGACCCTAGTGGCCGACACAAACACCTGGCCCATCTAGGAGTGGCACTGCAGTGTCACGCAGGATGGCCCTTCCAAAAAACACTCCCCAAACAGCACATGACGCAAAGAAAAAAAGAGGCGCAATGAGGTAGCTGTGTGAGTAAGCTAAGCGACCCTAGTGGCCGACACAAATACCTGGCCCATCTAGGAGTGGCACTGCAGTGTCACGCAGGATGGCCCTTCCAAAAAACACTCCCCAAACAGCACATGACGCAAAGAAAAAAAGAGGCGCAATGAGGTAGCTGTGTGACTAAGCTAAGCGACCCTAGTGGCCGACACAAACACCTGGCCCATCTAGGAGTGGCACTGCAGTGTCACGCAGGATGGCCCTTCCAAAAAACACTCCCCAAACAGCACATGACGCAAAGAAAAAAAGAGGCGCAATGAGGTAGCTGTGTGAGTAAGCTAAGCGACCCTAGTGGCCGACACAAACACCTGGCCCATCTAGGAGTGGCACTGCAGTGTCACGCAGGATGGCCCTTCCAAAAAACACTCCCCAAACAGCACATGACGCAAAGAAAAAAAGAGGCGCAATGAGGTAGCTGTGTGACTAAGCTAAGCGACCCTAGTGGCCGACACAAACACCTGGCCCATCTAGGAGTGGCACTGCAGTGTCACGCAGGATGGCCCGTCCAAAAAACACTCCCCAAACAGCACATGATGCAAAGAAAAAAAGAGGCGCAATGAGGTAGCTGTGTGACTAAGCTAAGCGACCCTAGTGGCCGACACAAACACCTGGCCCATCTAGGAGTGGCACTGCAGTGTCACGCAGGATGGCCCTTCCAAAAAACACTCCCCAAACAGCACATGACGCAAAGAAAAAAAGAGGCGCAATGAGGTAGCTGTGTGACTAAGCTAAGCGACCCTAGTGGCCGACACAAACACCTGGCTATCACTGACCTGGTTTGGGAGTGTTGTGGACTCGGGGCTTCTTCCGATGACCGGGAAGAGGAACCGCCACTGGGTCGTAGTAGAGATGGCCGGATGTAGGTCTTCCTCATGCAGAACTAAGACGGCAGGCGGGAGGCCCAGAGGAATTCTTGTAGGTCTCCTGTAAGACAAGACTTGTAGAAATAATGAAGGCTGGGGTACTGAGATATTGGAGACACTGTGGTATTGAAGGCACTGAGGTACTGGGAGTACAGGGAGTGCTGGGAGACCCTTGGAGGCACGGAGGTGTTTGGAGGCACGGAGGTGCTTGGAGGCACGGAGGTGTTTGGAGACACCGAGGTGTTTGGAGGGACGAGGTGCTTGGAGGCACGAGGTGCTTGGAGACACGGAGGTAACTGGAGGCACGGAGGTGCTTTGAGGCGCGGAGGTGTTTGGAGGCACGGGGTGCTTGGAGGCACGAGGTGCTTGGAGGCACGGAGGTGCTTGGAGGCACGGAGGTAACTGGAGGCACGGAGGTAACTGGAGGCACGGAGGTAACTGGAGGCACGGAGGTGCTTGAGGCGCGGAGGTGCTTGGAGGCACGAGGTGCTTGGAGGCACGAGGTGCTTGGAGGCACGGAGGTGCTTGGAGGCACGGAGGTGCTTGGAGGCACGAGGTGCTTGGAGACACGGAGGTAACTGGAGGCACGGAGGTGCTTGTAGGCACAGGATGCTTGGAAGCACAGGTTGCTTGTAGGCACAGGATGCTTGGAAGCACAGGATGCTTGCAGGGACAGGATGCTTGGAAGCACAGGATGCTTGCAGGGACAGGATGCTTGGAAGCACAGGATGCTTGCAGGGACAGGATGCTTGGAAGCACAGGATGCTTGCAGGGACGAGGGAGCTCTGGATCATAGCTTCCACAGGAGAAACGAAGATACTCAGGCATCGGATCTCTGCCTGGTATCTGATTTTAAATTCCCCGCCCTAGCCTGATTGGCGGAGCAGGCAGGTGACGTCAGACCTGCTCCGCCTCCTTGCCCTTGCTTGTGATGGCGGCGCCCTTGCTTCCGGGAAGCCGCCGGAGAGCAGCGCCGACCCGCCGCTGAAGCCGGAGACTGACAGGGGAAGAGAGGCGCCGGGCAGACCAGGCCACCCGCAGGGACAAGCGCGGTCGCCGCTGCCCGAGGTTCGTGACAGTACCCCCTCCTCCAGGAGTGGCCCCTGGACACTTCCCGGGCTTAGTCGGATGTCTGGAGTGGAAGATCCGAATCAGACGAGGAGCCGTTACTTCAGTAGCCCCAATCCAACTTCTCTCCTCAGGTCCATAACCCTTCCAGTCCACCAAGTACTGTAATTTTTTATGAAGATAACGAGAGTCCAGAATAGCTTTGATTTCAAACTCCGCTCCAGCTTCTGCCACTACGGACGTTGGCCTTGGGAGTGCTGAGTGGAATCGATTCAGTATGAGGGGACGGAGTAGAGAAACATGGAAGGCGTTAGGTATGCGAAGATGGGCAGGCAAACCCAGTTTACAGACCACAGGATTTAAGACTTGTAGCACAGGGTAAGGACCGATGAACCTTGGAGCGAATTTCATGGTGGGCACCTTCAACCGGAGATTCCGTGTGGACAGCCATACCCTGTCCCCAACTTTATATTGAGGTGCGGCTTGCCGTTTCTTATCTGCAAAGAACTTGTACCGAACAGAAACCTGCTTAAGATTAGCATGAACCTTTCTCCAAATTTGTCCAAAGTGTCGTAGAGTGGACGCTACAGCAGGAACCTCTATTATCGGAAGGCTTGGAAATTCCGGAACACGGGGATGGAACCCGTAGTTGACGAAAAATGGTGATTCCCCAGTGGAAGAATGAAACAAATGGTTATGGGCAAACTCCGCCCAAGGCAACAACTCCACCCAGTTGTCCTGTGAAGGAGAGAGATACAACCGAAGAAAAGTCTCTAGATCTTGATTGACTCGTTCCGTTTGTCCATTTGTTTGGGGATGATAAGCCGACGAAAACTTAAGTTTAATGTGTAGAGTTGAACAAAGGGCTTTCCAAAACCTGGCGGTGAACTGTACTCCACGGTCAGAAACAATCTCTTGTGGCAACCCATGCAAACGAAAATGTTCTCGGATAAACAATAGAGCCAGTTTCGGTGCTGTCGGAAGACCAGTCAAGGGCACAAAGTGTGCCATCTTCGAAAAACGGTCAACGATAACCCAAACGGTGTTGCAACCCTTGGAACAGGGCAAGTCAGTGATGAAGTCCATGGAAATGTGAGTCCAGGGTCTCACAGGGATAGGCAGAGGACGAAGTAACCCTGCAGGAGGCAGACGAGGAGATTTATGTTGTGTACATTGGGGACATGAATTAACGCAATCTTGTACATCCTTCCTCATGGTGTTCCACCAGTAAGACCTTTGCAGAAACTTGTACATCTTCTGAGCGCCGGGATGACCGGAAAACTTGGAGTTATGGACCCACCGTAGTATTCCTGGGCGGAATCTAGCTGGTACGGACATTCTTCCAGGAGGAGGAGCTGGAGTAGTTAAAGCAGCAGAGACAGAAACTGGATTCAGAATTAAACCCCGCTCCGGAGGTTCATCCTCGTCTGTGGGAACCTGTGAACGGGAAAGCGCATCTGCTTTAATATTGAGAGTCCCGGCACGGTACTTGATAATGAACGAGAATCGGGAAAAGAAAAGTGCCCATCTCGCCTGGCGAGGATTCAAACATTGTGCGGATTTGATGTACAGTAAATTCTTGTGATCCGTGTAGATGGTAAACACATGTTTAGCCCCTTCTAGAAGATATCTCCATTCTTCCAAGGCAGATTTGATTGCCAAGAGTTCCTGGTCTCCAATAGAGTAATTTCGTTCGGCTGGAGAGAATTTACGAGAGTGGAAGCCACACGGATGTAATTTCTTATCAGAGGAATGCTGGGAGAGGACAGCCCCCACCCCGACTGAAGATGCATCAACTTCTAAGAAGAAGGGTTCCTCGAAATTTGGTTGTTGGAGAACTGGAGCCGTCGTGAAAGCTAACTTTAAGCGAGAAAAAGCTACAATGGCTTCCGGAGGCCACAAACTAGGATTAGAACCCTTTCTCGTCAGGGCAGTAATGGGTGCAACAATGGTGGAGAAACCTTTAATGAATTTCCTGTAGTAGTTCGCAAAGCCCAGGAACCTTTGTATTGCTTTCAGGGAAAGAGGCTGAGTCCAATCACGAATGGCCGACAACTTTTCCGGATCCATGCGAAGCTCCGTCCCCGAGATGACATAACCGAGGAACGGAATAGATGTTACTTCAAAGGTACATTTGGAAAGCTTGGCGTAGAGATGATTCTCTTGTAAACGGTGTAGCACCTCTTTGACTTGAGTCCTGTGTTCGACAAGATTCTTGGAAAAAATCAGTATGTCGTCCAGATATACCACAACGCTCTGATACAGCATATCACGAAAGATTTCGTTGACGAATCCCTGGAAAACCGCGGGAGCATTACTAAGACCAAACGGCATCACCAAGTATTCGTAATGCCCATCTCGGGTATTAAAGGCAGTCTTCCATTCATCCCCCTCTCGGATGCGTATAAGATTATAAGCTCCTCTCAAGTCGAGTTTTGAAAAAATGCGGGCACCACGAACCCTATCAAATAACTCTGTGATTAGTGGCAAGGGGTATTTATTCTTAATAGTAATGTCGTTTAGGCCGCGGTAGTCGATGCATGGTCTCAACCCCCCGTCCTTTTTCTTCACGAAAAAGAAGCCTGCACCAGCAGGGGAGGAAGAGGGGCGAATGAATCCCTTGAGCATATTGGACTTAATATACTCCGACATGGCTTGAGTCTCGGGAAGAGACAGAGGATATGTGCGACCACGAGGTGGCGTCTTCCCTGGGACAAGGTCAATAGGGCAGTCCCAAGGCCTGTGAGGTGGTAACAGGTCAGCAGCTTGTTCCGAAAATACGTCCTTGTACCCTTGATATGCCTCCGGAATGTGCTCTTCATCCGTTTTGGAGGTAACACGGAGCGGACAAACAGGAGTAAGACAATTAGTGTGACAAAAGGAACTCCAGGACAGAATTTGTGACGACTTCCAATCAATGTGGGGGTTATGACTTTTCAGCCAAGGCATTCCAAGAACCAGATCATGGGGCATTTCTGGGATTACCAAGAGTTCCAAATCTTCCTGATGTAGAGCCCCGACCCGCAGCTTAACTGGCCCCGTGCGCCACATTATGAGACCTTTGGAAATTCTAGTCCCGTTGATAGCCGTCAGTGAAATTGGCCGCTCGATAGGCCGTAACTTTAAACCCAAACTTTGGGCACAGAAGGAAGAAACGAAGTTCCCTGCAGCTCCGGAATCCAATAGGGCTTCACAAGACCTGGAGACTGAATTGGAGACTAGAGTTACTGGAAGCAAGCAGTCCGAAGTTGGAGAAGCTTTTGTCGTAACTCCCAGCTTGACTCCTCCGGAACAAGCTAGGTCTGCCCGTTTCCCGGACGGACTTTACAAGATTTAAGAAAATGATCTGCGGCTCCACAGTAAAGGCAGAGTTTACCCTCACGACGACGCTGTCGTTCTTCCGGAGACAGTCGGGAGCGGTTAATTTGCATGGGCTCATCTGAGCTAGGTGAGGCCACCGGCCTAGGAGTAGGATTCCGGAACCTGGAACGATCCGAACGGTTACGTTCTCTTCCACGCTCCTGCATCCGAAGATCCACCTTGACGCAAAGGGAAATCAAATCTTCTAATGGATCCGGCAGATCTCTAGTAACCAGCTCGTCTTTCAGCCGGTCGGAAAGACCGTTCCAGAAGGCAGCTCTCAGGGCATCATTATTCCAGCGTAGTTCGGAAGCAATGGTCTGGAAATGAACCACGTACTGGCCCACGGAACGGGCGCCCTGCCGAACACGGAGCAAATCGGAAGAAGCAGTGGTCATTCTGCCGGGCTCGTCGAAAATCCTTCGAAAGGACGAGATGAAGTTGGTGTAGTTGGAAACCATGGGATCAGATCGTTCCCATAATGGAGACACCCAATCCAAAGCAGAACCTTCCAACAGAGAAATAATATATGCTACCTTGGACCGGTCTGTAGGAAAGTTGTGTGCAAGTAGCTCGAAATGTACCTCGCACTGGTTCAAGAAACCACGACAATTTTTGGGATTCCCATTATAGCGGGACGGAGTAGGCAACTGAAGGCGTGGAGTGACACCGGCCGATGGTTGAACATTGCTGGCAACGGCAACTGGTGCGACTGCTGGAACAGGAGCCGGAATTACTGAGGCCAGAGACGCCTGAATCTGATCCAGACGCCCGGACAACTGCTGGAGGTACTGCATCACCTGACCTTGTGCTGCTTCCTGACTTTGCACTCGAGAAGCCAGGTTCTGGATGGCACTAGAGTCCGTGTTCCGATTCCCCGAGTCCATGAGGCCTGAGTATACTATCACTGACCTGGTTTGGGAGTGTTGTGGACTCGGGGCTTCTTCCGATGACCGGGAAGAGGAACCGCCACTGGGTCGTAGTAGAGATGGCCGGATGTAGGTCTTCCTCATGCAGAACTAAGACGGCAGGCGGGAGGCCCAGAGGAATTCTTGTAGGTCTCCTGTAAGACAAGACTTGTAGAAATAATGAAGGCTGGGGTACTGAGATATTGGAGACACTGTGGTATTGAAGGCACTGAGGTACTGGGAGTACAGGGAGTGCTGGGAGACCCTTGGAGGCACGGAGGTGTTTGGAGGCACGGAGGTGCTTGGAGGCACGGAGGTGTTTGGAGACACCGAGGTGTTTGGAGGGACGAGGTGCTTGGAGGCACGAGGTGCTTGGAGACACGGAGGTAACTGGAGGCACGGAGGTGCTTTGAGGCGCGGAGGTGTTTGGAGGCACGGGGTGCTTGGAGGCACGAGGTGCTTGGAGGCACGGAGGTGCTTGGAGGCACGGAGGTAACTGGAGGCACGGAGGTAACTGGAGGCACGGAGGTAACTGGAGGCACGGAGGTGCTTGAGGCGCGGAGGTGCTTGGAGGCACGAGGTGCTTGGAGGCACGAGGTGCTTGGAGGCACGGAGGTGCTTGGAGGCACGGAGGTGCTTGGAGGCACGAGGTGCTTGGAGACACGGAGGTAACTGGAGGCACGGAGGTGCTTGTAGGCACAGGATGCTTGGAAGCACAGGTTGCTTGTAGGCACAGGATGCTTGGAAGCACAGGATGCTTGCAGGGACAGGATGCTTGGAAGCACAGGATGCTTGCAGGGACAGGATGCTTGGAAGCACAGGATGCTTGCAGGGACAGGATGCTTGGAAGCACAGGATGCTTGCAGGGACGAGGGAGCTCTGGATCATAGCTTCCACAGGAGAAACGAAGATACTCAGGCATCGGATCTCTGCCTGGTATCTGATTTTAAATTCCCCGCCCTAGCCTGATTGGCGGAGCAGGCAGGTGACGTCAGACCTGCTCCGCCTCCTTGCCCTTGCTTGTGATGGCGGCGCCCTTGCTTCCGGGAAGCCGCCGGAGAGCAGCGCCGACCCGCCGCTGAAGCCGGAGACTGACAGGGGAAGAGAGGCGCCGGGCAGACCAGGCCACCCGCAGGGACAAGCGCGGTCGCCGCTGCCCGAGGTTCGTGACACTGGCCCATCTAGGAGTGGCACTGCAGTGTCACGCAGGATGGCCCTTCCAAAAAACACTCCCCAAACAGCACATGATGCAAAGAAAAAAAGAGGCGCAATGAGGTAGCTGTGTGACTAAGCTAAGCGACCCTAGTGGCCGACACAAACACCTGGCCCATCTAGGAGTGGCACTGCAGTGTCACGCAGGATGGCCCTTCCAAAAAACACTCCCCAAACAGCACATGACGCAAAGAAAAAAAGAGGCGCAATGAGGTAGCTGTGTGACTAAGCTAAGCGACCCTAGTGGCCGACACAAACACCTGGCCCATCTAGGAGTGGCACTGCAGTGTCACGCAGGATGGCCCTTCCAAAAAACACTCCCCAAACAGCACATGACGCAAAGAAAAAAAGAGGCGCAATGAGGTAGCTGTGTGACTAAGCTAAGCGACCCTAGTGGCCGACACAAACACCTGGCCCATCTAGGAGTGGCACTGCAGTGTCACGCAGGATGGCCCTTCCAAAAAACACTCCCCAAACAGCACATGACGCAAAGAAAAAAAGAGGCGCAATGAGGTAGCTGTGTGACTTAGCTAAGCGACCCTAGTGGCCGACACAAACACCTGGCCCATCTAGGAGTGGCACTGCAGTGTCACGCAGGATGGCCCTTCCAAAAAACACTCCCCAAACAGCACATGACGCAAAGAAAAAAAGAGGCGCAATGAGGTAGCTGTGTGAGTAAGCTAAGCGACCCTAGTGGCCGACACAAACACCTGGCCCATCTAGGAGTGGCACTGCAGTGTCACGCAGGATGGCCCTTCCAAAAAACACTCCCCAAACAGCACATGACGCAAAGAAAATAAGAGGCGCAATGAGGTAGCTGTGTGACTAAGCTAAGCAACCCTAGTGGCCGACACAAACACCTGGCCCATCTAGGAGTGGCACTGCAGTGTCACGCAGGATGGCCCTTCCAAAAAACACTCCCCAAACAGCACATGACGCAATGAAAAAAAGAGGCGCAATGAGGTAGCTGTGTGAGTAAGCTAAGCGACCCTAGTGGCCGACACAAACACCTGGCCCATCTAGGAGTGGCACTGCAGTGTCACGCAGGATGGCCCTTCCAAAAAACACTCCCCAAACAGCACATGACGCAAAGAAAATAAGAGGCGCAATGAGGTAGCTGTGTGACTAAGCTAAGCGACCCTAGTGGCCGACACAAACACCTGGCCCATCTAGGAGTGGCACTGCAGTGTCACGCAGGATGGCCCTTCAAAAAAATACTCCTCAAACAGCACATGACGCAAAGAAAAAAAGAGGCGCAATGAGGTAGCTGTGTGAGTAAGCTAAGCGACCCTAGTGGCCGACACAAACACCTGGCCCATCTAGGAGTGGCACTGCAGTGTCACGCAGGATGGCCCTTCCAAAAAACACTCCCCAAACAGCACATGACGCAAAGAAAAAAAGAGGCGCAATGAGGTAGCTGTGTGAGTAAGCTAAGCGACCCTAGTGGCCGACACAAATACCTGGCCCATCTAGGAGTGGCACTGCAGTGTCACGCAGGATGGCCCTTCCAAAAAACACTCCCCAAACAGCACATGACGCAAAGAAAAAAAGAGGCGCAATGAGGTAGCTGTGTGACTAAGCTAAGCGACCCTAGTGGCCGACACAAACACCTGGCCCATCTAGGAGTGGCACTGCAGTGTCACGCAGGATGGCCCTTCCAAAAAACACTCCCCAAACAGCACATGACGCAAAGAAAAAAAGAGGCGCAATGAGGTAGCTGTGTGAGTAAGCTAAGCGACCCTAGTGGCCGACACAAACACCTGGCCCATCTAGGAGTGGCACTGCAGTGTCACGCAGGATGGCCCTTCCAAAAAACACTCCCCAAACAGCACATGACGCAAAGAAAAAAAGAGGCGCAATGAGGTAGCTGTGTGACTAAGCTAAGCGACCCTAGTGGCCGACACAAACACCTGGCCCATCTAGGAGTGGCACTGCAGTGTCACGCAGGATGGCCCGTCCAAAAAACACTCCCCAAACAGCACATGATGCAAAGAAAAAAAGAGGCGCAATGAGGTAGCTGTGTGACTAAGCTAAGCGACCCTAGTGGCCGACACAAACACCTGGCCCATCTAGGAGTGGCACTGCAGTGTCACGCAGGATGGCCCTTCCAAAAAACACTCCCCAAACAGCACATGACGCAAAGAAAAAAAGAGGCGCAATGAGGTAGCTGTGTGACTAAGCTAAGCGACCCTAGTGGCCGACACAAACACCTGGCCCATCTAGGAGTGGCACTGCAGTGTCACGCAGGATGGCCCTTCCAAAAAACACTCCCCAAACAGCACATGATGCAAAGAAAAAAAGAGGCGCAATGAGGTAGCTGTGTGACTAAGCTAAGCGACCCTAGTGGCCGACACAAACACCTGGCCCATCTAGGAGTGGCACTGCAGTGTCACGCAGGATGGCCCTTCCAAAAAACACTCCCCAAACAGCACATGACGCAAAGAAAAAAAGAGGCGCAATGAGGTAGCTGTGTGACTAAGCTAAGCGACCCTAGTGGCCGACACAAACACCTGGCCCATCTAGGAGTGGCACTGCAGTGTCACGCAGGATGGCCCTTCCAAAAAACACTCCCCAAACAGCACATGACGCAAAGAAAAAAAGAGGCGCAATGAGGTAGCTGTGTGAGTAAGCTAAGCGACCCTAGTGGCCGACACAAACACCTGGCCCATCTAGGAGTGGCACTGCAGTGTCACGCAGGATGGCCCTTCCAAAAAACACTCCCCAAACAGCACATGACGCAAAGAAAAAAAGAGGCGCAATGAGGTAGCTGTGTGACTTAGCTAAGCGACCCTAGTGGCCGACACAAACACCTGGCCCATCTAGGAGTGGCACTGCAGTGTCACGCAGGATGGCCCTTCCAAAAAACACTCCCCAAACAGCACATGACGCAAAGAAAAAAAGAGGCGCAATGAGGTAGCTGTGTGAGTAAGCTAAGCGACCCTAGTGGCCGACACAAACACCTGGCCCATCTAGGAGTGGAACTGCAGTGTCACGCAGGATGGCCCTTCCAAAAAACACTCCCCAAACAGCACATGACGCAAAGAAAATAAGAGGCGCAATGAGGTAGCTGTGTGACTAAGCTAAGCGACCCTAGTGGCCGACACAAACACCTGGCCCATCTAGGAGTGGCACTGCAGTGTCACGCAGGATGGCCCTTCCAAAAAACACTCCCCAAACAGCACATGACGCAAAGAAAAAAAGAGGCGCAATGAGGTAGCTGTGTGAGTAAGCTAAGCGACCCTAGTGGCCGACACAAACACCTGGCCCATCTAGGAGTGGCACTGCAGTGTCACGCAGGATGGCCCTTCCAAAAAACACTCCCCAAACAGCACATGACGCAAAGAAAAAAAGAGGCGCAATGAGGTAGCTCTGTGACTAAGCTAAGCGACCCTAGTGGCCGACACAAACACCTGGCCCATCTAGGAGTGGCACTGCAGTGTCACGCAGGATGGCCCTTCCAAAAAACACTCCCCAAACAGCACATGACGCAAAGAAAATAAGAGGCGCAATGAGGTAGCTGTGTGACTAAGCTAAGCGACCCTAGTGGCCGACACAAACACCTGGCCCATCTAGGAGTGGCACTGCAGTGTCACGCAGGATGGCCCTTCAAAAAAATACTCCTCAAACAGCACATGACGCAAAGAAAAAAAGAGGCGCAATGAGGTAGCTGTGTGAGTAAGCTAAGCGACCCTAGTGGCCGACACAAACACCTGGCCCATCTAGGAGTGGCACTGCAGTGTCACGCAGGATGGCCCTTCCAAAAAACACTCCCCAAACAGCACATGATGCAAAGAAAAAAAGAGGCGCAATGAGGTAGCTCTGTGACTAAGCTAAGCGACCCTAGTGGCCGACACAAACACCTGGCCCATCTAGGAGTGGCACTGCAGTGTCACGCAGGATGGCCCTTCCAAAAAACACTCCCCAAACAGCACATGACGCAAAGAAAATAAGAGGCGCAATGAGGTAGCTGTGTGACTAAGCTAAGCGACCCTAGTGGCCGACACAAACACCTGGCCCATCTAGGAGTGGCACTGCAGTGTCACGCAGGATGGCCCTTCAAAAAAATACTCCTCAAACAGCACATGACGCAAAGAAAAAAAGAGGCGCAATGAGGTAGCTGTGTGAGTAAGCTAAGCGACCCTAGTGGCCGACACAAACACCTGGCCCATCTAGGAGTGGCACTGCAGTGTCACGCAGGATGGCCCTTCCAAAAAACACTCCCCAAACAGCACATGACGCAAAGAAAAAAAGAGGCGCAATGAGGTAGCTGTGTGAGTAAGCTAAGCGACCCTAGTGGCCGACACAAATACCTGGCCCATCTAGGAGTGGCACTGCAGTGTCACGCAGGATGGCCCTTCCAAAAAACACTCCCCAAACAGCACATGACGCAAAGAAAAAAAGAGGCGCAATGAGGTAGCTGTGTGACTAAGCTAAGCGACCCTAGTGGCCGACACAAACACCTGGCCCATCTAGGAGTGGCACTGCAGTGTCACGCAGGATGGCCCTTCCAAAAAACACTCCCCAAACAGCACATGACGCAAAGAAAAAAAGAGGCGCAATGAGGTAGCTGTGTGAGTAAGCTAAGCGACCCTAGTGGCCGACACAAACACCTGGCCCATCTAGGAGTGGCACTGCAGTGTCACGCAGGATGGCCCTTCCAAAAAACACTCCCCAAACAGCACATGACGCAAAGAAAAAAAGAGGCGCAATGAGGTAGCTGTGTGACTAAGCTAAGCGACCCTAGTGGCCGACACAAACACCTGGCCCATCTAGGAGTGGCACTGCAGTGTCACGCAGGATGGCCCGTCCAAAAAACACTCCCCAAACAGCACATGATGCAAAGAAAAAAAGAGGCGCAATGAGGTAGCTGTGTGACTAAGCTAAGCGACCCTAGTGGCCGACACAAACACCTGGCCCATCTAGGAGTGGCACTGCAGTGTCACGCAGGATGGCCCTTCCAAAAAACACTCCCCAAACAGCACATGACGCAAAGAAAAAAAGAGGCGCAATGAGGTAGCTGTGTGACTAAGCTAAGCGACCCTAGTGGCCGACACAAACACCTGGCCCATCTAGGAGTGGCACTGCAGTGTCACGCAGGATGGCCCTTCCAAAAAACACTCCCCAAACAGCACATGATGCAAAGAAAAAAAGAGGCGCAATGAGGTAGCTGTGTGACTAAGCTAAGCGACCCTAGTGGCCGACACAAACACCTGGCCCATCTAGGAGTGGCACTGCAGTGTCACGCAGGATGGCCCTTCCAAAAAACACTCCCCAAACAGCACATGACGCAAAGAAAAAAAGAGGCGCAATGAGGTAGCTGTGTGACTAAGCTAAGCGACCCTAGTGGCCGACACAAACACCTGGCCCATCTAGGAGTGGCACTGCAGTGTCACGCAGGATGGCCCTTCCAAAAAACACTCCCCAAACAGCACATGACGCAAAGAAAAAAAGAGGCGCAATGAGGTAGCTGTGTGACTAAGCTAAGCGACCCTAGTGGCCGACACAAACACCTGGCCCATCTAGGAGTGGCACTGCAGTGTCACGCAGGATGGCCCTTCCAAAAAACACTCCCCAAACAGCACATGACGCAAAGAAAAAAAGAGGCGCAATGAGGTAGCTGTGTGACTTAGCTAAGCGACCCTAGTGGCCGACACAAACACCTGGCCCATCTAGGAGTGGCACTGCAGTGTCACGCAGGATGGCCCTTCCAAAAAACACTCCCCAAACAGCACATGACGCAAAGAAAAAAAGAGGCGCAATGAGGTAGCTGTGTGAGTAAGCTAAGCGACCCTAGTGGCCGACACAAACACCTGGCCCATCTAGGAGTGGCACTGCAGTGTCACGCAGGATGGCCCTTCCAAAAAACACTCCCCAAACAGCACATGACGCAAAGAAAATAAGAGGCGCAATGAGGTAGCTGTGTGACTAAGCTAAGCAACCCTAGTGGCCGACACAAACACCTGGCCCATCTAGGAGTGGCACTGCAGTGTCACGCAGGATGGCCCTTCCAAAAAACACTCCCCAAACAGCACATGACGCAATGAAAAAAAGAGGCGCAATGAGGTAGCTGTGTGAGTAAGCTAAGCGACCCTAGTGGCCGACACAAACACCTGGCCCATCTAGGAGTGGCACTGCAGTGTCACGCAGGATGGCCCTTCCAAAAAACACTCCCCAAACAGCACATGACGCAAAGAAAATAAGAGGCGCAATGAGGTAGCTGTGTGACTAAGCTAAGCGACCCTAGTGGCCGACACAAACACCTGGCCCATCTAGGAGTGGCACTGCAGTGTCACGCAGGATGGCCCTTCAAAAAAATACTCCTCAAACAGCACATGACGCAAAGAAAAAAAGAGGCGCAATGAGGTAGCTGTGTGAGTAAGCTAAGCGACCCTAGTGGCCGACACAAACACCTGGCCCATCTAGGAGTGGCACTGCAGTGTCACGCAGGATGGCCCTTCCAAAAAACACTCCCCAAACAGCACATGACGCAAAGAAAAAAAGAGGCGCAATGAGGTAGCTGTGTGAGTAAGCTAAGCGACCCTAGTGGCCGACACAAATACCTGGCCCATCTAGGAGTGGCACTGCAGTGTCACGCAGGATGGCCCTTCCAAAAAACACTCCCCAAACAGCACATGACGCAAAGAAAAAAAGAGGCGCAATGAGGTAGCTGTGTGACTAAGCTAAGCGACCCTAGTGGCCGACACAAACACCTGGCCCATCTAGGAGTGGCACTGCAGTGTCACGCAGGATGGCCCTTCCAAAAAACACTCCCCAAACAGCACATGACGCAAAGAAAAAAAGAAGCGCAATGAGGTAGCTGTGTGAGTAAGCTAAGCGACCCTAGTGGCCGACACAAACACCTGGCCCATCTAGGAGTGGCACTGCAGTGTCACGCAGGATGGCCCTTCCAAAAAACACTCCCCAAACAGCACATGACGCAAAGAAAAAAAGAGGCGCAATGAGGTAGCTGTGTGACTAAGCTAAGCGACCCTAGTGGCCGACACAAACACCTGGCCCATCTAGGAGTGGCACTGCAGTGTCACGCAGGATGGCCCGTCCAAAAAACACTCCCCAAACAGCACATGATGCAAAGAAAAAAAGAGGCGCAATGAGGTAGCTGTGTGACTAAGCTAAGCGACCCTAGTGGCCGACACAAACACCTGGCCCATCTAGGAGTGGCACTGCAGTGTCACGCAGGATGGCCCTTCCAAAAAACACTCCCCAAACAGCACATGACGCAAAGAAAAAAAGAGGCGCAATGAGGTAGCTGTGTGACTAAGCTAAGCGACCCTAGTGGCCGACACAAACACCTGGCCCATCTAGGAGTGGCACTGCAGTGTCACGCAGGATGGCCCTTCCAAAAAACACTCCCCAAACAGCACATGATGCAAAGAAAAAAAGAGGCGCAATGAGGTAGCTGTGTGACTAAGCTAAGCGACCCTAGTGGCCGACACAAACACCTGGCCCATCTAGGAGTGGCACTGCAGTGTCACGCAGGATGGCCCTTCCAAAAAACACTCCCCAAACAGCACATGACGCAAAGAAAAAAAGAGGCGCAATGAGGTAGCTGTGTGACTAAGCTAAGCGACCCTAGTGGCCGACACAAACACCTGGCCCATCTAGGAGTGGCACTGCAGTGTCACGCAGGATGGCCCTTCCAAAAAACACTCCCCAAACAGCACATGACGCAAAGAAAAAAAGAGGCGCAATGAGGTAGCTGTGTGAGTAAGCTAAGCGACCCTAGTGGCCGACACAAACACCTGGCCCATCTAGGAGTGGCACTGCAGTGTCACGCAGGATGGCCCTTCCAAAAAACACTCCCCAAACAGCACATGACGCAAAGAAAAAAAGAGGCGCAATGAGGTAGCTGTGTGACTTAGCTAAGCGACCCTAGTGGCCGACACAAACACCTGGCCCATCTAGGAGTGGCACTGCAGTGTCACGCAGGATGGCCCTTCCAAAAAACACTCCCCAAACAGCACATGACGCAAAGAAAAAAAGAGGCGCAATGAGGTAGCTGTGTGACTAAGCTAAGCGACCCTAGTGGCCGACACAAACACCTGGCCCATCTAGGAGTGGAACTGCAGTGTCACGCAGGATGGCCCTTCCAAAAAACACTCCCCAAACAGCACATGACGCAAAGAAAATAAGAGGCGCAATGAGGTAGCTGTGTGACTAAGCTAAGCGACCCTAGTGGCCGACACAAACACCTGGCCCATCTAGGAGTGGCACTGCAGTGTCACGCAGGATGGCCCTTCCAAAAAACACTCCCCAAACAGCACATGACGCAAAGAAAAAAAGAGGCGCAATGAGGTAGCTGTGTGAGTAAGCTAAGCGACCCTAGTGGCCGACACAAACACCTGGCCCATCTAGGAGTAGCACTGCAGTGTCACGCAGGATGGCCCTTCCAAAAAACACTCCCCAAACAGCACATGACGCAAAGAAAATAAGAGGCGCAATGAGGTAGCTGTGTGACTAAGCTAAGCAACCCTAGTGGCCGACACAAACACCTGGCCCATCTAGGAGTGGCACTGCAGTGTCACGCAGGATGGCCCTTCCAAAAAACACTCCCCAAACAGCACATGACGCAATGAAAAAAAGAGGCGCAATGAGGTAGCTGTGTGAGTAAGCTAAGCGACCCTAGTGGCCGACACAAACACCTGGCCCATCTAGGAGTGGCACTGCAGTGTCACGCAGGATGGCCCTTCCAAAAAACACTCCCCAAACAGCACATGACGCAAAGAAAATAAGAGGCGCAATGAGGTAGCTGTGTGACTAAGCTAAGCGACCCTAGTGGCCGACACAAACACCTGGCCCATCTAGGAGTGGCACTGCAGTGTCACGCAGGATGGCCCTTCAAAAAAATACTCCTCAAACAGCACATGACGCAAAGAAAAAAAGAGGCGCAATGAGGTAGCTGTGTGAGTAAGCTAAGCGACCCTAGTGGCCGACACAAACACCTGGCCCATCTAGGAGTGGCACTGCAGTGTCACGCAGGATGGCCCTTCCAAAAAACACTCCCCAAACAGCACATGACGCAAAGAAAAAAAGAGGCGCAATGAGGTAGCTGTGTGAGTAAGCTAAGCGACCCTAGTGGCCGACACAAATACCTGGCCCATCTAGGAGTGGCACTGCAGTGTCACGCAGGATGGCCCTTCCAAAAAACACTCCCCAAACAGCACATGACGCAAAGAAAAAAAGAGGCGCAATGAGGTAGCTGTGTGACTAAGCTAAGCGACCCTAGTGGCCGACACAAACACCTGGCCCATCTAGGAGTGGCACTGCAGTGTCACGCAGGATGGCCCTTCCAAAAAACACTCCCCAAACAGCACATGACGCAAAGAAAAAAAGAGGCGCAATGAGGTAGCTGTGTGAGTAAGCTAAGCGACCCTAGTGGCCGACACAAACACCTGGCCCATCTAGGAGTGGCACTGCAGTGTCACGCAGGATGGCCCTTCCAAAAAACACTCCCCAAACAGCACATGACGCAAAGAAAAAAAGAGGCGCAATGAGGTAGCTGTGTGACTAAGCTAAGCGACCCTAGTGGCCGACACAAACACCTGGCCCATCTAGGAGTGGCACTGCAGTGTCACGCAGGATGGCCCGTCCAAAAAACACTCCCCAAACAGCACATGATGCAAAGAAAAAAAGAGGCGCAATGAGGTAGCTGTGTGACTAAGCTAAGCGACCCTAGTGGCCGACACAAACACCTGGCCCATCTAGGAGTGGCACTGCAGTGTCACGCAGGATGGCCCTTCCAAAAAACACTCCCCAAACAGCACATGACGCAAAGAAAAAAAGAGGCGCAATGAGGTAGCTGTGTGACTAAGCTAAGCGACCCTAGTGGCCGACACAAACACCTGGCCCATCTAGGAGTGGCACTGCAGTGTCACGCAGGATGGCCCTTCCAAAAAACACTCCCCAAACAGCACATGATGCAAAGAAAAAAAGAGGCGCAATGAGGTAGCTGTGTGACTAAGCTAAGCGACCCTAGTGGCCGACACAAACACCTGGCCCATCTAGGAGTGGCACTGCAGTGTCACGCAGGATGGCCCTTCCAAAAAACACTCCCCAAACAGCACATGACGCAAAGAAAAAAAGAGGCGCAATGAGGTAGCTGTGTGACTAAGCTAAGCGACCCTAGTGGCCGACACAAACACCTGGCCCATCTAGGAGTGGCACTGCAGTGTCACGCAGGATGGCCCTTCCAAAAAACACTCCCCAAACAGCACATGACGCAAAGAAAAAAAGAGGCGCAATGAGGTAGCTGTGTGAGTAAGCTAAGCGACCCTAGTGGCCGACACAAACACCTGGCCCATCTAGGAGTGGCACTGCAGTGTCACGCAGGATGGCCCTTCCAAAAAACACTCCCCAAACAGCACATGACGCAAAGAAAAAAAGAGGCGCAATGAGGTAGCTGTGTGACTTAGCTAAGCGACCCTAGTGGCCGACACAAACACCTGGCCCATCTAGGAGTGGCACTGCAGTGTCACGCAGGATGGCCCTTCCAAAAAACACTCCCCAAACAGCACATGACGCAAAGAAAAAAAGAGGCGCAATGAGGTAGCTGTGTGAGTAAGCTAAGCGACCCTAGTGGCCGACACAAACACCTGGCCCATCTAGGAGTGGAACTGCAGTGTCACGCAGGATGGCCCTTCCAAAAAACACTCCCCAAACAGCACATGACGCAAAGAAAATAAGAGGCGCAATGAGGTAGCTGTGTGACTAAGCTAAGCGACCCTAGTGGCCGACACAAACACCTGGCCCATCTAGGAGTGGCACTGCAGTGTCACGCAGGATGGCCCTTCCAAAAAACACTCCCCAAACAGCACATGACGCAAAGAAAAAAAGAGGCGCAATGAGGTAGCTGTGTGAGTAAGCTAAGCGACCCTAGTGGCCGACACAAACACCTGGCCCATCTAGGAGTGGCACTGCAGTGTCACGCAGGATGGCCCTTCCAAAAAACACTCCCCAAACAGCACATGACGCAAAGAAAAAAAGAGGCGCAATGAGGTAGCTCTGTGACTAAGCTAAGCGACCCTAGTGGCCGACACAAACACCTGGCCCATCTAGGAGTGGCACTGCAGTGTCACGCAGGATGGCCCTTCCAAAAAACACTCCCCAAACAGCACATGACGCAAAGAAAATAAGAGGCGCAATGAGGTAGCTGTGTGACTAAGCTAAGCGACCCTAGTGGCCGACACAAACACCTGGCCCATCTAGGAGTGGCACTGCAGTGTCACGCAGGATGGCCCTTCAAAAAAATACTCCTCAAACAGCACATGACGCAAAGAAAAAAAGAGGCGCAATGAGGTAGCTGTGTGAGTAAGCTAAGCGACCCTAGTGGCCGACACAAACACCTGGCCCATCTAGGAGTGGCACTGCAGTGTCACGCAGGATGGCCCTTCCAAAAAACACTCCCCAAACAGCACATGACGCAAAGAAAAAAAGAGGCGCAATGAGGTAGCTGTGTGAGTAAGCTAAGCGACCCTAGTGGCCGACACAAATACCTGGCCCATCTAGGAGTGGCACTGCAGTGTCACGCAGGATGGCCCTTCCAAAAAACACTCCCCAAACAGCACATGACGCAAAGAAAAAAAGAGGCGCAATGAGGTAGCTGTGTGACTAAGCTAAGCGACCCTAGTGGCCGACACAAACACCTGGCCCATCTAGGAGTGGCACTGCAGTGTCACGCAGGATGGCCCTTCCAAAAAACACTCCCCAAACAGCACATGACGCAAAGAAAAAAAGAGGCGCAATGAGGTAGCTGTGTGAGTAAGCTAAGCGACCCTAGTGGCCGACACAAACACCTGGCCCATCTAGGAGTGGCACTGCAGTGTCACGCAGGATGGCCCTTCCAAAAAACACTCCCCAAACAGCACATGACGCAAAGAAAAAAAGAGGCGCAATGAGGTAGCTGTGTGACTAAGCTAAGCGACCCTAGTGGCCGACACAAACACCTGGCCCATCTAGGAGTGGCACTGCAGTGTCACGCAGGATGGCCCTTCCAAAAAACACTCCCCAAACAGCACATGATGCAAAGAAAAAAAGAGGCGCAATGAGGTAGCTGTGTGACTAAGCTAAGCGACCCTAGTGGCCGACACAAACACCTGGCCCATCTAGGAGTGGCACTGCAGTGTCACGCAGGATGGCCCTTCCAAAAAACACTCCCCAAACAGCACATGACGCAAAGAAAAAAAGAGGCGCAATGAGGTAGCTGTGTGACTAAGCTAAGCGACCCTAGTGGCCGACACAAACACCTGGCCCATCTAGGAGTGGCACTGCAGTGTCACGCAGGATGGCCCTTCCAAAAAACACTCCCCAAACAGCACATGACGCAAAGAAAAAAAGAGGCGCAATGAGGTAGCTGTGTGACTAAGCTAAGCGACCCTAGTGGCCGACACAAACACCTGGCCCATCTAGGAGTGGCACTGCAGTGTCACGCAGGATGGCCCTTCCAAAAAACACTCCCCAAACAGCACATGACGCAAAGAAAAAAAGAGGCGCAATGAGGTAGCTGTGTGACTTAGCTAAGCGACCCTAGTGGCCGACACAAACACCTGGCCCATCTAGGAGTGGCACTGCAGTGTCACGCAGGATGGCCCTTCCAAAAAACACTCCCCAAACAGCACATGACGCAAAGAAAAAAAGAGGCGCAATGAGGTAGCTGTGTGAGTAAGCTAAGCGACCCTAGTGGCCGACACAAACACCTGGCCCATCTAGGAGTGGCACTGCAGTGTCACGCAGGATGGCCCTTCCAAAAAACACTCCCCAAACAGCACATGACGCAAAGAAAATAAGAGGCGCAATGAGGTAGCTGTGTGACTAAGCTAAGCAACCCTAGTGGCCGACACAAACACCTGGCCCATCTAGGAGTGGCACTGCAGTGTCACGCAGGATGGCCCTTCCAAAAAACACTCCCCAAACAGCACATGACGCAATGAAAAAAAGAGGCGCAATGAGGTAGCTGTGTGAGTAAGCTAAGCGACCCTAGTGGCCGACACAAACACCTGGCCCATCTAGGAGTGGCACTGCAGTGTCACGCAGGATGGCCCTTCCAAAAAACACTCCCCAAACAGCACATGACGCAAAGAAAAAAAGAGGCGCAATGAGTAGCTCTGTGACTAAGCTAAGCGACCCTAGTGGCCGACACAAACACCTGGCCCATCTAGGAGTGGCACTGCAGTGTCACGCAGGATGGCCCTTCCAAAAAACACTCCCCAAACAGCACATGACGCAAAGAAAATAAGAGGCGCAATGAGGTAGCTGTGTGACTAAGCTAAGCGACCCTAGTGGCCGACACAAACACCTGGCCCATCTAGGAGTGGCACTGCAGTGTCACGCAGGATGGCCCTTCAAAAAAATACTCCTCAAACAGCACATGACGCAAAGAAAAAAAGAGGCGCAATGAGGTAGCTGTGTGAGTAAGCTAAGCGACCCTAGTGGCCGACACAAACACCTGGCCCATCTAGGAGTGGCACTGCAGTGTCACGCAGGATGGCCCTTCCAAAAAACACTCCCCAAACAGCACATGACGCAAAGAAAAAAAGAGGCGCAATGAGGTAGCTGTGTGACTAAGCTAAGCGACCCTAGTGGCCGACACAAACACCTGGCCCATCTAGGAGTGGCACTGCAGTGTCACGCAGGATGGCCCTTCCAAAAAACACTCCCCAAACAGCACATGACGCAAAGAAAAAAAGAGGCGCAATGAGGTAGCTGTGTGAGTAAGCTAAGCGACCCTAGTGGCCGACACAAACACCTGGCCCATCTAGGAGTGTCACTGCAGTGTCACGCAGGATGGCCCTTCAAAAAAATACTCCCCAAACAGCACATGACGCAAAGAAAAATTAAAGAAAAAAGAGGTGCAAGATGGAATTGTCCTTGGGCCCTCCCACCCACCCTTATGTTGTATAAACAGGACATGCACACTTTAACCAACCAATCATTTCAGTGACAGGGTCTGCCACACGACTGTGACTGAAATGACGGGTTGGTTTGGACCCCCACCAAAAAAGAAGCAATTAATCTCTCCTTGCACAAACTGGCTCTACAGAGGCAAGATGTCCACCTCATCATCATCCTCCGATATATCACCGTGTACATCCCCCTCCTCACAGATTATCAATTCGTCCCCACTGGAATCCACCATCTCAGCTCCCTGTGTACTTTGTGGAGGCAATTGCTGCTGGTCAATGTCTCCACGGAGGAATTGATTATAATTCATTTTAATGAACATCATCTTCTCCACATTTTCTGGAAGTAACCTCGTACGCCGATTGCTGACAAGGTGAGCGGCGGCACTAAACACTCTTTCGGAGTACACACTTGTGGGAGGGCAACTTAGGTAGAATAAAGCCAGTTTGTGCAAGGGCCTCCAAATTGCCTCTTTTTCCTGCCAGTATAAGTACGGACTGTCTGACGTGCCTACTTGGATGCGGTCACTCATATAATCCTCCACAATTCTTTCAATGGGGAGAGAATCATATGCAGTGACAGTAGACGACATGTCCGTAATCGTTGTCAGGTCCTTCAGTCCGGACCAGATGTCAGCATCAGCAGTCGCTCCAGACTGCCCTGCATCACCGCCAGCGGGTGGGCTCGGAATTCTGAGCCTTTTCCTCGCACCCCCAGTTGCGGGAGAATGTGAAGGAGGAGATGTTGACAGGTCGCGTTCCGCTTGACTTGACAATTTTCTCACCAGCAGGTCTTTGAACCCCAGCAGACTTGTGTCTGCCGGAAAGAGAGATCCAAGGTAGGTTTTAAATCTAGGATCGAGCACGGTGGCCAAAATGTAGTGCTCTGATTTCAACAGATTGACCACCCGTGAATCCTTGTTAAGCGAATTAAGGGCTCCATCCACAAGTCCCACATGCCTAGCGGAATCGCTCCGTGTTAGCTCCTCCGTCAATGTCTCCAGCTTCTTCTGCAAAAGCCTGATGAGGGGAATGACCTGACTCAGGCTGGCAGTGTCTGAACTGACTTCACGTGTGGCAAGTTCAAAGGGCAGCAGAACCTTGCACAACGTTGAAATCATTCTCCACTGCGCTTGAGACAGGTGCATTCCACCTCCTATATCGTGCTCAATTGTATAGGCTTGAATGGCCTTTTGCTGCTCCTCCAACCTCTGAAGCATATATAGGGTTGAATTCCACCTCGTTACCACTTCTTGCTTCAGATGATGGCAGGGCAGGTTCAGGCGTTTTTGGTGTTGCTCCAGTCTTCTGTACGTGGTGCCTGTACACCGAAAGTGTCCCGCAATTCTTCTGGCCACCGACAGCATCTCTTGCACGCCCCTGTCGTTTTTAAAAAAAATTCTGCACCACCAAATTCAAGGTATGTGCAAAACATGGGACGTGCTGGAATTTGCCCATATTTAATGCACACACAATATTGCTGGCATTGTCCGATGCCACAAATCCACAGGAGAGTCCAATTGGGGTAAGCCATTCCGCGATGATCTTCCTCAGTTGCCGTAAGAGGTTTTCAGCTGTGTGCGTATTCTGGAAACCGGTGATACAAAGCGTAGCCTGCCTAGGAAAGAGTTGGCATTTGCGAGATGCTGCTACTGGTGCCGCCGCTGCTGTTCTTGCGGCGGGAGTCCATACATCTACCCAGTGGGCTGTCACAGTCATATAGTCCTGACCCTGCCCTGCTCCACTTGTCCACATGTCCGTGGTTAAGTGGACATTGGGTACAACTGCATTTTTTAGGACACTGGTGAGTCTTTTTCTGACGTCCGTGTACATTCTCGGTATCGCCTGCCTAGAGAAGTGGAACCTAGATGGTATTTGGTAACGGGGGCACACTACCTCAAGAAATTGTCTAGTTCCCTGTGAACTAACGGCGGATACCGGACGCACGTCTAACACCAACATAGTTGTCAAGGCCTCAGTTATCCGCTTTGCAACAGGATGACTGCTGTGATATTTCATCTTCCTCGCAAAGGACTGTTGGACAGTCAATTGCTTGGTGGAAGTAGTAAAAGTGGGCTTACGACTTCCCCTCTGGGATGACCATCGACTCCCAGCAGCAACAACAGCAGCGCCAGCAGCAGTAGGCGTTACACGCAAGGATGCATCGGAGGAATCCCAGCAGGAGAGGACTCGTCAGAATTGCCAGTGACATGGCCTGCAGGACTATTGGCATTCCTGGGGAAGGAGGAAATTGACACTGAGGGAGTTGGTGGGGTGGTTTGCGTGAGCTTGGTTACAAGAGGAAGGGATTTACTGGTCAGTGGACTGCTTCCGCTGTCGCCCAAAGTTTTTGAACTTGTCACTGACTTATTATGAATGCGCTGCAGGTGACGTATAAGGGAGGATGTTCCGAGGTGGTTAACGTCCTTACCCCTACTTATTACAGCTTGACAAAGGCAACACACGGCTTGACAAATGTTGTCCGCATTTCTGTTGAAATACTTCCACACCGAAGAGCTGATTTTTTTGGTATTTTGACCAGGCATGTCAATGGCCATATTCCTCCCACGGACAACAGGTGTCTCCCCGGGTGCCTGACTTAAACAAACCACCTCACCATCAGAATCCTCCTTGTCAATTTCCTCCCCAGCGCCAGCAACACCCATATCCTCCTCATCCTGGTGTACTTCAACACTGACATCTTCAATCTGACTATCAGGAACTGGACTGCGGGTGCTCCTTCCAGCACTTGCAGAGGGCGTGCAAATGGTGGAAGGTGCATGCTCTTCACGTCCAGTGTTGGGAAGGTCAGGCATCGCAACCGACACAATTGGACTCTCCTTGTGGATTTGGGATTTCGAAGAACGCACAGTTCTTTGCGGTGCTTTTGCCAGCTTGAGTCTTTTCATTTTTCTAGCGAGAGGCTGAGTGCTTCCATCCTCATGTGAAGCTGAACCACTAGCCATGAACATAGGCCAGGGCCTCAGCCGTTCCTTGCCACTCCGTGTGGTAAATGGCATATTGGCAAGTTTACGCTTCTCCTCCGACAATTTTATTTTAGATTTTTTAGTCCTTTTTTTACTGATATTTGGTGTTTTGGATTTTACATGCTCTGTACTATGACATTGGGCATCGGCCTTGGCAGACGACGTTGCTGGCATTTCATCGTCTCAGCCATGACTAGTGGCAGCAGCTTCAGCACGAGGTGGAAGTCGATCTTGATCTTTCCCTAATTTTGGAACCTCAACATTTTTGTTCTCCATATTTTAATAGGCACAACTAAAAGGCACCTCAGGTAAACAATGGAGATGGATGGATACTAGTATACTTATGGATGGACGAGCGACTGCCGACACAGAGGTAGCTACAGCCGTGGACTACCGTACTGTGTCTGCTGCTAATATAGACTGGATGATAATGAGATAAAATTAAAATATATATATATATATCACACTAGTACTGCAGCCGGACAGGTATATATATTATGTAATGACGGACCTGCTGGACACTGTCTGTCAGACTCAGCACTGCAGACTCCTAAAGTAAGCTACTAGTATCAAGAAGATAGTGAAAAAAAAAAAACACGGGTAGGTGGTATACAATTACGGATGGACGAGCGACTGCCGACACAGAGGTAGCTACAGCCGTGGACTACCGTACTGTGTCTGCTGCTAATATAGACTGGATGATAATGAGATAAAATTAAAATATATATATATATATCACACTAGTACTGCAGCCGGACAGGTATATATATTATGTAATGACGGACCTGCTGGACACTGTCTGTCAGACTCAGCACTGCAGACTCCTAAAGTAAGCTACTAGTATCAAGAAGATAGAAAGAAAAAAAAAACACGGGTAGGTGGTATACAATTACGGATGGACGAGCGACTGCCGACACAGAGGTAGCTACAGCCGTGGACTACCGTACTGTGTCTGCTGCTAATATAGACTGGATGATAATGAGATAAAATTAAATATATATATATATATCACACTAGTACTGCAGCCGGACAGGTATATATATTATGTAATGACGGACTTGCTGGACACTGTCTGTCAGACTCAGCACTGCAGACTCCTAAAGTAAGCTACTAGTATCAAGAAGATAGAAAAAAAAAAACCACGGGTAGGTGGTATACAATTATGGATGGACGAGCGACTGCCGACACAGAGGTAGCTACAGCCGTGGACTACCGTACTGTGTCTGCTGCTAATATAGACTGGATGATAATGAGATAAAATTAAAATATATATATATCACACTAGTACTGCAGCCGGACAGGTATATATATTATGTAATGACGGACCTGCTGGACACTGTCTGTCAGACTCAGCACTGCAGACTCCTAAAGTAAGCTACTAGTATCAAGAAGATAGAAAAAAAAAAACCACGGGTAGGTGGTATACAATTACGGATGGACGAGCGACTGCCGACACAGAGGTAGCTACAGCTGTGGACTACCGTACTGTGTCTGCTGCTAATATAGACTGGATGATAATGAGATAAAATTAAAATATATATATATATCACACTAGTACTGCAGCCGGACAGGTATATATATTATGTAATGACGGACCTGCTGGACACTGTCTGTCAGACTCAGCACTGCAGACTCCTAAAGTAAGCTACTAGTATCAAGAAGATAGAAAAAAAAAACACGGGTAGGTGGTATACAATTATGGATGGACGAGCGACTGCCGACATAGAGGTAGCTACAGCCGTGGACTACCGTACTGTGTCTGCTGCTAATATAGACTGGATGATAATGAGATAAAATTAAAATATATATATATCACACTAGTACTGCAGCCGGACAGGTATATATATTATGTAATGACGGACCTGCTGGACACTGTCTGTCAGACTCAGCACTGCAGACTCCTAAAGTAAGCTACTAGTATCAAGAAGATAGAAAAAAAAAACCACGGGTAGGTGGTATACAATTACGGATGGACGAGCGACTGCCGACACAGAGGTAGCTACAGCCGTGGACTACCGTACTGTGTCTGCTGCTAATATAGACTGGATGATAATGAGTTAAAATTAAAATATATATATATATCACACTAGTACTGCAGCCGGACAGGTATATATATTATGTAATGACGGACCTGCTGGACACTGTCTGTCAGACTCAGCACTGCAGACTCCTAAAGTAAGCTACTAGTATCAAGAAGATAGAAAAAAAAAAAACCACGGGTAGGTGGTATACAATTACGGATGGACGAGCGACTGCCGACACACAGGTAGCTACAGCCGTGGACTACCGTACTGTGTCTGCTGCTAATATAGACTGGATGATAATGAGATAAAATTAAAATATATATATATATCACACTAGTACTGCAGCCGGACAGGTATATATATTATGTAATGACGGACCTGCTGGACACTGTCTGTCAGACTCAGCACTGCAGTCTCCTAAAGTAAGCTACTAGTATCAAAAAGATAGAAAAAAAAAAACCACGGGTAGGTGGTATACAATTACGGATGGACGAGCGACTGCCGACACAGAGGTAGCTACAGCCGTGGACTACCGTACTGTGTCTGCTGCTAATATAGACTGGATGATAATGAGATAAAATTAAAATATATATATATATCACACTAGTACTGCAGCCGGACAGGTATATATATTATGTAATGACGGACCTGCTGGACACTGTCTGTCAGACTCAGCACTGCAGACTCCTAAAGTAAGCTACTAGTATCAAGAAGATAGAAAAAAAAAACCACGGGTAGGTGGTATACAATTACGGATGGACGAGCGACTGCCGACACAGAGGTAGCTACAGCTGTGGACTACCGTACTGTGTCTGCTGCTAATATAGACTGGATGATAATGAGATAAAATTAAAATATATATATGTATCACACGAGTACTGCAGCCGGACAGGTATATATATTATGTAATGACGGACCTGCTGGACACTGTCTGTCAGACTCAGCACTGCAGACTCCTAAAGTAAGCTACTAGTATCAAGAAGATAGAAAAAAAAAAACACGGGTAGGTGGTATACAATTACGGATGGACGAGCGACTGCCGACACAGAGGTAGCTACAGCCGTGGACTACCGTACTGTGTCTGCTGCTAATATAGACTGGATGATAATGAGATAAAATTAAAATATATATATATATCACACTAGTACTGCAGCCGGACAGGTATATATATTATGTAATGACGGACCTGCTGGACACTGTCTGTCAGACTCAGCACTGCAGACTCCTAAAGTAAGCTACTAGTATCAAGAAGATAGAAAAAAAAAACCACGGGTAGGTGGTATACAATTACGGATGGACGAGCGACTGCCGACACAGAGGTAGCTACAGCCGTGGACTACCGTACTGAGTCTGCTGCTAATATAGACTGGATGATAATGAGATAAAATTAAAATATATATATATATATCACACTAGTACTGCAGCCGGACAGGTATATATATTAGGTAATGACGGACCTGCTGGACACTGTCTGTCAGACTCAGCACTGCAGACTCCTAAAGTAAGCTACTAGTATCAAGAAGATAGAAAAAAAAACCCACGGGTAGGTGGTATACAATTACGGATGGACGTGCGACTGCCGACACACAGGTAGCTACAGCCGTGGACTACCGTACTGTGTCTGCTGCTAATATAGACTGGATGATAATGAGATAAAATTAAAATATATATATATATCACACTAGAACTGCAGCCGGACAGGTATATATATTATGTAATGACGGACCTGCTGGACACTGTCTGTCAGACTCAGCACTGCAGACTCCTAAAGTAAGCTACTAGTATCAAAAAGATAGAAAAAAAAACCCACGGGTAGGTGGTATACAATTACGGATGGACGAGCGACTGCCGACACAGAGGTAGCTACAGCCGTGGACTACCGTACTGTGTCTGCTGCTAATATAGACTGGATGATAATGAGATAAAATTAAAATATATATATATATCACACTAGTACTGCAGCCGGACAGGTATATATATTATGTAATGACGGACCTGCTGGACACTGTCTGTCAGACTCAGCACTGCAGACTCCTAAAGTAAGCTACTAGTATCAAGAAGATAGAAAAAAAAAACCACGGGTAGGTGGTATACAATTATGGATGGACGAGCGACTGCCGACACAGAGGTAGCTACAGCCGTGGACTACCGTACTGTGTCTGCTGCTAATATAGACTGGATGATAATGAGATAAAATTAAAATATATATATATATATCACACTAGTACTGCAGCCGGACAGGTATATATATTATGTAATGACGGACCTGCTGGACACTGTCTGTCAGACTCAGCACTGCAGACTCCTAAAGTAAGCTACTAGTATCAAGAAGATAGAAAAAAAAAACCACGGGTAGGTGGTATACAATTACGGATGGACGAGCGACTGCCGACACAGAGGTAGCTACAGCCGTGGACTACCGTACTGTGTCTGCTGCTAATATAGACTGGATGATAATGAGATAAAATTAAAATATATATATATATATATATCACACTAGTACTGCAGCCGGACAGGTATATATATTATGTAATGACGGACCTGCTGGACACTGTCTGTCAGACTCAGCACTGCAGACTCCTAAAGTAAGCTACTAGTATCAAGAAGATAGAAAAAAAAAAAACCACGGGTAGGTGGTATACAATTACGGATGGACGAGCGACTGCCGACACAGAGGTAGCTACAGCCGTGGACTACCGTACTGTGTCTGCTGCTAATATAGACTGGATGATAATGAGATAAAATTAAAATATATATATATATCACACTAGTACTGCAGCCGGACAGGTATATATATTATGTAATGACAGACCTGCTGGACACTGTCTGTCAGACTCAGCACTGCAGACTCCTAAAGTAAGCTACTAGTATCAAGAAGATAGAAAAAAAAAAACCACGGGTAGGTGGTATACAATTATGGATGGACGAGCGACTGCCGACACAGAGGTAGCTACAGCCGTGGACTACCGTACTGTGTCTGCTGCTAATATAGACTGGATGATAATGAGATAAAATTAAAATATATATATATATCACACTAGTACTGCAGCCGGACAGGTATATATTATGTAATGACGGACCTGCTGGACACTGTCTGCAGAATGCGTTTATAAAAACACCACACGACGAGTGTTTAACTTTTTCAGGCAGACAATCACAATATACTGGTGGTCAGCAGACAATCACAATACTGGTGGTCAGTGGTCACTGGTCAGTCACACTGGCAGTGGCACTCTGGCAGCAAAAGTGTGCACTGTACTTAAGTGCAGTCAGATAATGATATACAGTATATGATGCAGCACACTGGGCTGAGCACAGATATGGTATGTGTGTGTGACTGTGTCACACTGTGTATCGTTTTTTTTCAGGCAGAGAACGGATTAATTAAACTGGTGGCACTGGTCACTGGTCACACTATCAGCAGCAAGTAGTACTCCTCCTATATGCTCCCCAAAATTTGTGTCTCTCTCTAGTACTCTAGTCACTCTAAACGGAGAGGACGCCAGCCACGTCCTCTCCCTATCAATCTCAATGCACGTGTGAAAATGGCGGCGACGCGCGGCTCCTTATATAGAATCCGAGTCTCGCGATAGAATCCGAGCCTCGCGAGAATCCGACAGCGGGATGATGACGTTCGGGCGCGCTCGGGTTAACCGAGCAAGGCGGGAAGATCCGAGTCGCTCGGCCCCGTGTAAAAAAAACTGAAGTTCGGGCGGGTTCGGATTCCGAGGAACCGAACTCGCTCATCTCTACTTTATATTGTCTCAGTATAGCTGTCTCCACACAGTATTTCAGTGACGTCCCTGGGTCTTTTCTTATAAATATTGGTTCATCTCACAAAACAGCTGCCTCTATTATGTGTAGAGGATAGATCCACTCTCAATGGAGACTTTAATAGACTGAGGGCCTCATTCAGCATCAGTTGCAAATGTAAATAATTTGTGCAATGAACGATTATCAGCACACCGCACACTGGTCACAGCCCGGAATGTCGGTGCCGGGCACCCCGGCAGCTGGGATCCCGATCGACTGAGTGCCGGCCACCAGAGAGGTAAACCGCAAGAGGGGCGGGGGGTTCACTTTAAGCTGCTGGGGGAGGGTTATCCTGCGAGAAGGGGGGTTTAGGTTTTGGCTGCGGGGAAGGGGTGTTAGGTTTAAGTACCACTGGGGAGGGTTAGGGTTAGGCTGCCGGGGACGTTAGGTTAAAGCTGTGGGAAGGGAGGGTTGTGGGGTTTAGCTAGAATTGTTTCCCGACCCCTGTTGGGATTCTAAACATCGAGATGCCGCAGTTGGTAGTTTGAATGCCGGCATTCCGACCGCCGGCATCTCAGCCCCAACCAATTTTCTGCTGTGGGGTACACTGGGCTCCACAAGGATAGACATAGGGGGTGTAGAGTAGGATCTTGATCCGAGGCACCAACAGGCTCAAAAGCTTTGACTGTTCCCAAGATGCATAGCGCCGCCTCCTTTATAACCCCGCCTCCCTGCACATGAGCTCAGTTTTGTAGTTGGTGCCGCAGATAGCAGGCACATAACAGAGGGGCTGCTCAGGGCAGCCATAAGAAGAGCTTTTTAAGAAGAAAAGTGAAGACTTCAAGGGCTGTAACAGTGTGTAAATGTCTGGAGACATTCACTGCTGCAGCTCCATCTCTCCCCAGCGGCGCTGTACACTCCCGCGCCCTTGTTGCCGGGTAACTACAGCAGGAGGCTCCGGTTTTCTTCTGGTCAGGCACTGGGGCTCTCCGGGATCGCGTGGCCGCGCTTCGGGAGGTGACCGGCGCAGCCGGTGGGAGGCGGGCCGCGCGTGCTGGCGGTGGATACTGTGGCAGTACAGGCGATCCCACTAGATCACCAGGGCATGGGTGCAGGTCAGGTTTTCTCTTAAAACCTTTTTATGTGTAGCCCGCTGTACCAGGTGGTTTTTCCAGCAGAGGGGATAAGGCTTAGACCTGGAGCTCCTCCCCCAGCCCCAGGGCGCCATTTCCAGTAAATAATCCCGCCCTGGAGCTGCATATCTGTCTCTCCCTTACTCCCTGTCAGTGTTTGGGCGCCATATCTCTCAGCTACACTGTTCCTGGGACTGCTTGGGCAAATCCTCCTTTGTAAAGCCGCCTGGTTGTCAGCGCTGTGACTTTACAAGACACTTAAGTATTCTGCATGTCATTTAGACAGTGATAGTTAAGAAAGAGTGCATTCAGTCAGGGTTCTCTGGTACAAGTACCCTGTGATATACATCCAGTACTTACTGTGCAGTGTTATATCTATTGATTACAGAGCTATATATATATATATATATATATATATACCGTATATACTCGATTATAAGCCGACTTTTTCAGCACGTTTTTTTGTGCTGAAAAAGCCACCTCGGCTTATAATCGAGTCAGCGTTGAGGGACACAGAGAGCGCAGCGCGCGGCTCTCCTGTGTCCCTCCTGCATCTCCAGCAGCAGCGGCGTCTGAGTGTTAAAGGAAGTGCACGAACCGGCACTTCCTTTAACACACGCCGCTGCCGCCCGAGATGCAGGAGGGACACAGGAGAGCCGCGCGCTGCGCTCTCCGTGTCCCTCATTCAGAAGACAGCGCGGGAGCGACGGAGGGTAAGTATCTGGCACTGTGGGGCATATCAGGTACTGTGGGGCATATCAGGCACTGTGGGGCATATCAGGCACATCTGGCACTGTGGGGCATATCAGGCACTGTGGGGCATATCAGGCACATCTGGCACTGTGGGGCATATCAGGCACTGTGGGGCATATCAGGCACATCTGGCACTGTGGGGCATATCAGGCACTGTGGGGCATATCAGGCACATCTGGCACTGTGGGGCATATCAGGCACTGTGGGGCATATCAGGCACATCTGGCACTGTGGGGCATATCAGGCATTGTGGGGCATATCAGGCACATCTGGCACTGTGGGGCATATCTGGCACATCTGGCACTGTGGGGCACATCTGGCACTGTGGGGCATATCAGGCACTGTGGGGCATATCGGGCATATCAGGCACTGTGGGGCATATCAGGCACATCTGGCACTGTGGGGCATATCTGGCACTGTGGGGCATATCAGGCACATCTGGCACTGTGGGGCATATCAGGCACATCTGGCACTGTGGGGCACATCTGGCACTGTGAGGCATATCAGGCACTGTGGGGCATATCTGGCACTGTGGGGCATATCAGGCATATCTGGCACTGTGGGGGCTTATCTGGCACTGTGGGGGCATATCTGGCACTGAGGGCTGTGTACGGCTAGAGCTGCATTTCCCACCCTAGGCTTATACTCGAGTGAATACGTTTTCCCAGGTTTTTGGGGTAAAATTAGGTGCCTCGGCTTATATACGGGTCGACTTATACTCGAGTATATACGGTATATATATATATATATATAAAAGCTGGTCCAGTGCAGTATTATTGTTGGTAATAACCTCTGCATTGTATAACTGTGACTATATGTTTGTGCATTAGCTTGCTGAGTGATTTCCATTTTGTGTCTCTCACTCAACTTGCTATCCCTATACTCTATAACCTGAGGGGGCTTGGTGCGTCAGGTTTTATAATAATATAGGATATTCACAAGATATACTCTACTATGTATTTTTCTCTGTGATTTTAGTCACCATATCTCTCCTGTATCTCTGCTTGTGCTGACTACACTGTGCAGGGGTTTGGGCGAGAGGTATTGTGCTGCTGACAATTGTACTGTGTTACCTGATATTGCAAGTTATATCATGTCTGCTTCTGAGGGTATCGGTTCTGGGGCTGAACACACTGCCGGTGTTGCTGAAGCCGCAGATCCCTATGAGGAGACTATAGCAGCTGCGGGCTCTGGTTCTGGGGGCTCCTTGCCCATTCTCAACCTCAAGGCATTGAACAACCTCAAGGCCCATTCTCAACCTCAAGGCATTGAACAAGTTTGTGAAAGTCTCCAAGTTCCGTATGGAAACCCTTCCCTCTATAGTTCTGGCCTTGGAACCTGGGGATTATATGGTCTCCCTGGACATACAGGATGCTTACCTGCATATTCCTATAGCAGTGTCGCATCAGCAATACCTGAGGTTTGCGATTGGCAACATCCATTACCAGTTTCGGGTGTTACCTTTTGGTTTAACTACAGCTCCGTGAGTCTTCACCAAAGTTATGGCGGTGATGACGGTGGTACTCCGCCGTCAAGGGGTCAGGATCCTACCGTATCTGGACGACTTGTTGATCCTGGCAAATTCCCCAGAACTTCTCCTGCGTCATCTAGATATGACTGTCCGGTTTCTGCAAGCCCACGTGTGGCTCATCAACTGGAAGAAATCCTCCCTGGTCCCTGCTCAGAGCATGGTGCACCTGGGAGCGCTATTGGACACTCACAGCCAGCGGTTGTTCTTGTCTCAGGAGAAAGTCCTGAAGCTTCAGGACAGGATTCGTTGCTTCCTTTCTCGTCCGCAAGTGTCGATACATTCGTCAATTTCAGGTGCTGGACCTCATGGTGTCAGCATTCGACATGGTGGAGTATGCTCAATTCCATTCTTGCCCCCTCCAGAGGCTGATTCTTGCCAAGTGGGACGGCCTGCCTCACCGGATCAGGTCTCACATGATCTCATTGACTCCGGAGGTCCGTCTGTTGCTGCACTGGTGGCTCCAGGACCAACGATTGTGCAGGGGCCGTCCCTTCTGGATATCCAACTGGGTCATGTTGACGACAGATGCCAGTCTAAGAGGTTGGGGCACGGTGCTGGAGCAACACTCCCTTCAGGGTCGGTGGACCAAGAAGGAATCTCTCCTCTCGATCAACATTCTGGAATTGCGGGCGGTCTTCAATTAGTTGAACCTGGCCCAGCATTTAATTCAGAACCGTCCTGTTCAAGTACAGTCGGACAACGCCACCACTGTGGCTTACATAAATCATGAAGGCGGCACTTGATGCCGTTTGGCAATGAAGGAAGACTCACGGATTCTGCAATGGGCGGAACGCCATCTAACGGCCATATCGGCAATATTTATTCCGGGAGTCCTGGATTGGGAAGCGGACTTTCTCAGTCATCAGGACGTACACGCCGGAGAGTGGGGCCTCCATCCAGAAGTGTTTCAACTCCTAGTGGAAAAGTGGAGCCTTCCAGACGTAGATCTGATGGCGTCTCGACACAATCACAAGGTTCCGGTCTTCGGAGCAAGGACAAGGGATCCTCAAGCAGCCTTCGTGGATGCGATGGCAGTGCCGTGGAGGTTTCGGCTGCCGTACGTGTTCCCTCCGGTGTCACTCCTGCCCAGGGTAATTCGGAAGTTCAAGCAAGAAAGAGGAATCCTGCTTCTCATAGCTCCAGCGTGGCCCAGACGGCACTGGTTCTCAGACCTGCAGGGCCTATCGTCAGAGCATGCAATCCTACTTCCACAACGCCCAGACCTCCTTGTTCAGGGTCCCTGTGTCTACCAGAACCTAGCCCGGCTGTCTTTGATGGCGTGGCTCTTGAAGCTTCCGTCTTGAGGGCTAAAGGGTTTTCTGAAGCGGTCATTCAAACTATGTTGCGGGCCCGGAAACCGGCTTCTGCTCGGATTTACCATAGGGTCTGGCATTCTTACTTTGTTTGGTGCGCATCTAACAATTATGACGCGTCCAATTTTAGTACAGCCAAGTTGTTGGCTTTTCTTCAGCAGGGCCTGGACTTAGGCCTGCGTCTGGCCTCCCTCAAGGTTCAAATATCTGCCTTGTCGGTGTGGTTTCAGAGAAAGATTGCGACCTTACCTGATGTGCATACCTTTACTCAGGGTGTGTTGCGTATCCAACCTCCCTATGTCCCGCCTGTGGCTCCTTGGGACTTGTCGGTGGTTTTGGAGGCGTTACAAGAGTCTCCATTTGAACCTCTTGGTTCAGCTGATCTTAAGTGGCTTTCCCTTAAGATGGTGTTTCTGCTGGCTATTGCCTCAGCTAGAATAGTGTCGGATTTGGGTGCCTTGTCTTGTAGTTCCCCATATCTGATATTTCACCGTGACCGGGCGGTTCTTAGGACTCGTCCCGGTTATTTGCCTAATGTGGTTTCTTCGTTCCACCTTAATCAGGAAATTGTGGTACCAGCCTTTGTCTCTCCTGATCTGTCTCCCAAAGAGCGCTCTTTGGATGTGGTACGGGCTCTCCGTATCTATGTGAAGAGAACTGCTTCTGTTAGGAAATCTGATTCTCTCTTTATTCTGTTTGGGTTTCACAACGGGGCTGGCCTGCTCACAAGCAGACTTTGGCCAGATGGATTAGAATGGTGATTGCACATGCTTATGTGAGGGCTGGTCTGTCAGCTCCTGCTCACATTACGGCCCATTCTACTCGGTCTGTTGGACCTTCTTGAGCGGCCCGCCGTGGTGCGACCCTTGAACAATTGTGCAAGATGGCTACGTGGTCCTCAGTGAACACGTTCATAAGGTTCTATGCCTTCGATACTGCCGCTTCCTTTGGACGCCGGGTTCTTGTGCCCGCTACAGTGCATCCCCTCCCATAAGGAACTGCTTTAGGACATCCCCTATGTCTATCCTTGTGGAGCCCAGTGTACCCTGCAGCAGAAAACGAGTTTTATGGTAAGAACTTACCTTTGTTAAAACTCTTTCTGCGAATTTATCCTGGGAGGCGACTGGAATACAGTTGATGATCCCACTATTGATAAACGTCCTGTCCCGCGTACTTCTGGTTCCTCTTTATGGACACATCTCCAAACGTTAAAAGCCTCCCTTCAGCTTACTGATATTTGGCGTCTCCTCAATCCCTCTGACAGATCATTTACTTTCTTTTCCGGGGTTCATAAATCCTGGTCCAGGATTGACTCAATCTTGGTTGCAGACTCCCTAGTTACGCAAGTTTGCGCAAGCTGATATACACAACATTTTGATATCGGACCATGCTCCTGTGACATTGACGCTGCAAAGAACTCTTCAGTCGGGAGGCTACAGGATTTGGAGATTTCCGAGTTATCTTTATAATTGTGATGATTTTAGGAAATTTTTGATAGTGAATTGGGCCAACTATTTAGACGATAACCTGGAACATTGGGACCGCCCAACTATCCTTTGGGGTGCGGCTAAAGCAGTTCTAAGGGGTCAAATTATTGAGTATGTTCATAGATTGAAAAAGAAAAAATTGGCGATTTATAACGCTTTACAATCAGAATTAACTGATACACTGCAGCGTCACCTTACTCTGCAGACTGAGGAGTCTTTGCAGCTTTATCTAAAGGCTAAGCAACTCTTAAATGACCATTTGTTAGCGCAAGCAAAGCGTGACGTGGTATTTTCTTCTCATAAATATTACCAATGGGGAAATAAACCCGGTCGACTACTGGCAAATATGGCTAGGAAAAAAACCACTCGCAAATTCATAACAGCGGTTAGACACCGAGCCACGGGACAACTCCTTACCAGTTCCCCTGCCATATTAGATCATTTTGAATCTTATTTTGCTGACTTATACTCTGATCTCCTCTTCAGCGAAACTACCCATACCACGCTCCTACCAGACACAGTAGTACCACCAATAACGAATGCACAGTTGGACTTACTGGTGAGAGCTATCACTGAGGAGGAACTAGTCTCGGCAATGTCCAAACTTAAATTGCACAAGTCTCCAGGCCCTGACGGCCTCTCCAATGAATTTTATAAGATCCTTCAGCCTCATGTAGTTCCGACTCTGCTGGAATTGTTCAACGGCCTTTTGCAACATCGCACCCCCTTTCATCACTTCACAACAGCACATACTATTTTAATCCCAAAACCCGCACAGGACCCACAATTGGTGACCTCAATTGGTGACCTCATACAGGCCCATTACGTTATTAAATACAGATATAAAACTATTTACTAAGATTTTGGCAGATCGGCTACAAACTATTCTCCCCCACACTTTAACTAATCACCAGCTTGGCTTTGTTCGCAATACACATTCGGTTAAGGGAATTAGGGCGGCGGTCGCTGCAGTTATAGCTTCTGCTCAATCGCCCCAGTCCAGGAATAAACTCCTCAGTCTAGACACCACTAAGGCCTTCGATACAGTACTTTGGCCCCATCTATTCAAGGTCTTAGAACGTAGACTATTCCACCAAGACTTCATTAATATTATTCGCTACTTATACGATTCTCCCTCTACTACCCTTTTACTTAATGGACATATTAGCAGCCCGGTGGTTATGCGCCGTGGCACGCGGCAAGGTTGCCCCTTGTCTCCCCTGCTGTTCAACTTGGCCATAGATCCCCTACACCGTTTGCTATTAAGTGATACTCAGTTTCATGGAATTCAGGTCAGTCGCAGAGACCTAAAACTTACTGCATTTGCCGATGATCTACTGCTTTATATTTCAGACCCGGAGGCTTCATTGACCCATATATTTAATTTACTGCAGGCTTATGGACATATCTCGGGCTTCAATGTTAACTGGGCAAAATCGGTGGCACTCAGATTGGGGAATAGTTCATTTTTGAAGCATGGAGTGAGGAACCTACCATTGCAATGGAGTTCAGACCACATAACTTATCTAGGGATTAGAGTATCGAGAAAGCCGGAGCGATTATATGCCCTAAATTTTACCTCGGCCATCCGCACAATTGAAACAGAACTTGAGACCTGGAAATCCATGCCTTTATCATATATGGGGAGGGCTAGCTTGATTAAGATGATATCATTCCCCCGTTTGATGTACTTTATTCAAGCCATGCCGCATGTACTTCTACCTAAAGACGTTCAACGTCTCAATTTTCTTTTTAGAAGATTTATCTGGCAGGGAGGGAGACCGCGCATAGCACTGATCAAACTCCAACAGACTGCAGGAAATGGGGGAATTAACTTCCCTAATATTCTCTGGTACTCACAGGCGGCCCAACTAAGATACCTCCATGACTGGATGCACAATGACAACACATACACAAACACAGACTTAGATAGGGAATTTTTACAAGCGGGGGATCTAATTACCTTTCTACATCTGTACGCTGGAGAGGTGCCCGAGGAGCTGAGGGGAAACCCACTACTGTGGAACATTAAGAAGCTATGGACAGATATGCGACATAAACTTGATCTAAATGCCCACAAATCATTATATCTTCCATTCATGGCTAATCCTGACTTCCAAGATGGTCGGGCACAATATCCGTTTAATATATGGCGGTTGGGGGGGTGTCCAAGATCGGTGATTTGGTGGATATGCGGGGCTCGAGGCCGCTCACGTTCCAGGAGGCCACTACTAGATATCCAACTTTGATGGCCTATCCTGTAGCCTTTCTTTTGGCTCAACACTATGTTTCATCCATTATTAGATGTTTTTCACCTGGGGACTGGGACAATCCGTTGGATAGAATGCTGAAACAAACCCCTAAGGTTCGTAAGGCAATATCGACTGCATATGGGTACTTTAGAAACGTCCTAGACTACTCGAGGGGACGGGGAGGTATTATGTCTTGGAAGGATTGTCTCCCAGACATTGAGATTACGGACTTACTTGCGGCACATGTTAAGGCCTGCAAACTATTTCCCTCTTCTAGGTATAAAGAAATGTCTCTTAATATTTTGCATAGGACTTATTTATCGCCTCATAGACGACACATGATAGGACTTGCTGACACACATGCATGTTGGAAATGTGGCACTCTTCAGGCAGATCTATTTCACTGCCTGTTGACATGCCCTATAATCAGACAGTTTTGGATATATATAAGAAACTACCTGACGGCCAATCTGGTGAACTATTGGAGGTTGTCTCCGGAGTGGGCGCTTTTCGGTATCCTACCACCGAATCAACGCCTCTCTTTGGGCAGTAAAAAGCTGCTGCTGGCAGTTAGTATAGCAGCTAGGAAAGCCATTCTGCAAGTGTGGATAGCTAGAGATCCTCCTACTCTATCATTATTTAAAGCCAAACTATTCTACCTCTTTAGGATTAGTGATGAGCGGATTCGGTTTTACTCGGTTTTACTCGGTTCTCAAAACCGAATCTTATTGGCTCACTGATGTCACGTGTTTTGGATAGCCAATAAGATTCGGTTTTGAGAACCGAGTAAAACCGAGTAAAACCGAATCCGCTCATCACTCTTTAGGATGGAATGGATAGGCGTCCTGCTGGAGAAAGATACTAAGATACAAAATTTTTTTGAAGTGTGGGAGAGCTATATAACGACCTTGTCGACGACGGTTAGGAAACAGCTCCGTGACTCCGTGTCCAATACAGAATGGTTTCTAACTAGAATGGCTGCGGGAGATCCGCCGATTGTGCTTTAAACTTGACTGTCACTCGAGGCTTCGTGGGCGGATGGGAGGGGAAATAAGGTACGGATACGGGGTTTTTTTTTTCTTCTTCTTCTTCTGTATAAATCTGGGTCAATCGACTGAACTGGATTTGAGATCGGTGAAGCCGATGATCTCCGGGGACATGTTTCATGCAGATGTGATACTGTTGCTTGCTTATATTGGATATGTCTCTTGATTACGGACTCAACGTACTCTCCCTTGTATTGTTTTCATGTTACCCATATACCAATGATTTGAATTACAGTGAATGTTTATGTATGTATTGCATATATTGCTTCAATAAAAAATTATTAAAAAAAAAAAACCCTCTTTCTGCGAGGTACACTGGGCTCCACAAGGCGCCCACCCTGACGCACTTAGCTTCTTTGGGTTGGTATGGCATTAGCCGCTAACACTTCTCCTGTCATGAGAGTGTGGTGTATGTGGCTACTAACACTGTTGTCGTCTCTTTTCCTGCTACTGCATTGGGCTTGTTAACTAAAAACTGAGCTCCTGTGCAGGGAGGCGGGGTGATATAGGAGGCGGCGCTGTGCATTCTGGGAACAGTCAAAGCTTTTGAGCCTGTTGGTGCATCGGATCAAGATCCTACTCTACACCCCTATGTCTATCCTTGTGGAGCCCAGTGTACCTCGCAGAAAGAGTTTTAACAAAGGTAAGTTCTTACCATAAAACTCGTTTTAACTTATCTGCATTAATAATGTACATATAATTCAGAAATGAATACACATGGTTTTGTGCTGACATCGATGCATAAGACGTGTTTATTCTCGTCGTTTTGAGTGACTGTACGCAATGTTGTGTTTGTAGCTATGCATGCAATAGGAGTGGGCTATATTTGCGATTGTAGTTTACGCAGATGCGACTGTTGGTTTGGCTAGAGGTCTTCGCGATCACAATCAGTTCGCAATCAGTGTGCGCTCATTTGCAATTGCAATCCGTGCTCAATGAGGCCCTGAGAATAGAGTCTTTCTTGCAATGGCATACTGTATATACATATTTACTGTGTACAGTGACACAAGCTTTCCACATGGATTTACCTCTGCTTCACTACTTCGGAGGAACTACAGGGTTGAAACAGACAATCCAGAAAACATGCCTATGGCTCGTCAGTGTTGTGTAACTACAAAGCACAGCATATCCTACAAGAGCAAACAGGAGCTTGCAGTTCCAAAATAGCTGGCAATCCATAGCTTACACTGGTATACAGACAGCCACATAATACAAGTAAAGTGAAACATCCATCATATTTAAGGGTACGTGGACACGGCTGAAGTGGGCATGTCACGAGTCACGGGGGCCTGGCCTCGTGGCACTCCCCCATCGATCTGTGTGCTGGGCGGCTGAGCACAGTGATGGGAGCCTGCCCCGCTCTTAGTGGCCGCACCAGCCCATTAGGCCAGTCCTGCCCTGGCCACGGTCTACCCAAACGTCTAATGGCTACTTACAGCTGAATAACATGCACAGGTATCAGGTTGGTACCAGGGACAGTGGTGGGGGTAGGGGCAGGTTGGAGTGCTGGTGTATAGTGAAATGCATTGTACAGCTGCACATTTTGTAGTTAATTAATTTTATTGTATTTTCTCCTTTCTTTGGGTGACATTTGAATTGTTTCCACTGATATCATAATCTTGCAGTATTCATGTACTGTTTATCTTCAGGACGGCACAGTGTGAACATTCTGGGGTATATGCAATTGCGGTCGAATGCCGTCTGGAATTCGACCGTTTTTGGATTCGACACAATTCGACAAGCGAAACCCTCCCGCCGGTACCCGAATTCGTCATATTCAATAAATAACGGATTCGACAGTCCCGCTGTCAAAAAACGGACCAATTGCCGAATAGTGGGCGGCCTGGATTCGACTTCATGGACGGCACAAAAGTGTTCAATAAATCCTGAAAAAACAATGCGTGGGGTCCCCCCTCCTAAGCATAACCAGCCTCGGGCTCTTTGAGCCGGTCCTGGTTGTAAAAATACGGGGGGGGGGAATGACAGGGGTTCCCCCATATTTTAACAACCAGCACCGGGCTCTGCGCCTGGTCCTGGTGCCAAATATACGGGGGACAAAAGACGTAGGGGTCCCCCGTATTTTTAACACCAGCACCGGGCTCCACTAGCCAGAGAGATAATGCCACAGTCGGGGGACACTTTTATATTGGTCCCTGCGGCCGTGGCATTAAATCCCCAACTAGTCACCCCCTGGCCGAGGTACCCTGGAGGAGTGGGAACCCCTTAAATCAAGGGGTCCCCCCATCCAGCCACCCAAGAGCCAGGGGTGAAGCCCGAGGCTGTCCCCCCATCCAAGGGCAGTGGCTGATAGCCTTTTGTGTAAAAAAAAAGAATATTGTTTTTTTTGCAGAACTACAAGTCCCAACAAGCCTCCCCCGCAACCTGGTACTTGGAGAACCACAAGTACCAGCATGCGGGGGAAAATGGGCCCTCTGGTACCTGTAGTTCTACTAAAAAAAATACCCAAATAAAAACAATACACAGACACCGTGACAGTATAACTTTATTACATACATGCACACCAACATACATACATACTTACCTATGTTGACACAAAGTGTCGGTCCCCTTCTCCACGTAGAATGCACGGGGTACCTGTAAATAAAATTATACTCACAACAATCCAGTGTAGATCGGTCCTCTTCTTAGTTTGTAATCCACGTACTTGGCAAAAACAAAAATCCCGAATCCACGCACTGAAAGGGGTCCCATGTTTACACATGGGGCCCCTTTCCCCGACTGGCGGGACCCCCCGTGACTGCTGTCAAAGAGGGTCCCTTCAGCCAATCAGGGAGCGGCACGTCATGGCACTCTCCTGATTGGCTGTGCGCGTCTGAACTGTCACTCAGGAGGCGCACTCGAGCTCGAGATACAATGTAGCGCATAGGCGCTCCATTGTATCCAATGGTGGGAAATTTGCGGTCTGCGGTAGACCACAAGAGTGACCCCACTTAACCTTGCGGTCTACCGCTGACCGCAAAGTTCCCACCATTGGATACAATGGAGCGCCTATGTGCTACATTGTATCTCGAGCTCGAGTGCGCCGCCTGAGTGACAGTTCAGACGCGCACAGCCAATCAGGAGAGTGCCATGACGTGGTGCTCCCTGATTGGCTGAAGGGACCCTCTTTGACAGCAGTCACGGGGGGGTCCCGCCAGTCGGAAAGGGGTCCCATGTGTAAACATGGGACCCCTTTCAGTGCGTGGATTCGGGTTCTTCATTTTTTTTTTTTACCAAGTACGTGGATTACAAACAGAAGTATGTATGTATATTGGTGTGCATGTATGTAATAAAGTTATACTGTCACGGTGTGTGCGTTGTGGTTTTTTTGGGTGTATTTTTTTGTAGTAGAACTACAGGTACCAGCGGGCCCGTTTTCCTCCCGCATGCTGGTACTTGTGGTTCTCCAAGTACCAGCTTGCGGGGAGGCTTGCTGAGACTTGTAGTTCTGCTACAAAAAACAATATTTTTTTTGTCACAAATGGCTATCAGCCCCCCATCCGCCGCCCTTGGATGGGGGGGGACAGCCTCGGGCTTCACCCCTGGCCTTTGGGTGGCTGGAGGGGGGGACCCCTTGATTTAAGGGGTACCCACTCCTCCAGGGTACCTCGGCCAGGGGTGACTAGTTGGGGATTTAATGCCACGGCCGCAGGGACCAATATAAAAGTGTCCCCCGGCTGTGGCATTATATCTCTGGCTAGTGGAGCCCGGTGCTGGTGTTAAAAATACGGGCGACCCCTACGTCTTTTGTCCCCCGTATTTTTGGCACCAGGACCAGGCGCAGAGCCCGGTGCTGGATGTTAAAATACGGGGGCATCCCTGTAATTTCCCCCCCTGTATTTTTACAACCAGGACCGGCTCAAAGAGCCCGAGGCTGGTTATGCTTAGGAGGGGGGACCCCACACATTTTTTTTCAGGAATTTTAACACTTTCCCACCCCTTCCAACTGAAAAACATGCACTGATCTCTCCATATTATTGTAGTTAGTAAAAAAAAAAAAAAAAAATTGTTTAAAAAAATCGATTAAATAATACTTGTGGCTCCTAAGGACAAACCAAGTAGATACTCCCTTCTAATATAAATAGATATGCTATTAGCAATAAAAAAAAGCACCCAAAAATAGGATTTTAATACCTACCGGTAAATCCTTTTCTCCTAGTCCGTAGAGGATGCTGGGGACGCTTCAAGAACCATGGGGTATAGACGGGATCCGCAGGAGACACGGCACCTCAAGACTTTTAATGGGTGTGAACTGGCTCCTCCCTCTATGCCCCTCCTCCAGAACCCAGTTATAGGAACTGTGCCCAGGGAGATGGACATTTTGAGGAAAAGGATTTATTGTTAAACTAAGGGTGAGATACATACCAGCTCACACCGCCAAACACGCCGTACAACCTGGTATTAAACAGAATTCCAGTCAACGGCATGAACAAAATCAGCAACAGGCTGACCATAACCACAACACAACCTTTGTGTAACACAAGCAATAACTATTAAACAAGTACTGCAGATAGAGTCCGCACTGGGACGGGCGCCCAGCATCCTCTACGGACTAGGAGAAAAGGATTTACCGGTAGGTATTAAAATCCTATTTTCTCATACGTCCTAGAGGATGCTGGGGACGCTTCAAGAACCATGGGGTTTATACCAAAGCTCCAGAACGGGAGGGAGAGTGCGGATGACTATGCAGCACCGATTGAGCAAACATGAGGTCCTCATCAGCCAGGGTATCAAACTTGTAGAACTTAGCAAAAGTGTTTGAACCCGACCAAGTAGCCGCTCGGCAACGCTGTAATGCCGAGACCCCTCGGGCAGCCGTCCCAAGATGAGCCAACCATTCTCGTAGAATGGGCCTTCACCGATTTCGGTAACGGCAATCCTGCCGTAGAATGAGCATGCTGAATCATATTACAGATCCAGCGTGCAATAGTCTGCTTGGAAGAAGGAGCCCCAATCTTGTTGGGAGCATATAGGACAAACAGAGCCTCCGTTTTCCTAAGCTGAGCCGTTCTGGCGACATAGATTTTCAAAGCTCTGACCGGGTCGAGAGACTTCGATTCCGCCAAGGCTTCAGTAGCCACTGGCACCACAATAGGTTGGTTCATGTGAAACGATGAAACCACTTTTGGTAGAAATTGCTGACGAGTTCTCAACTCCGCTTTATCTAAATGGAAGATCTAATAGGGGCTCTTGTGAGACAAAGCCGCTACTTCAGACACCCGGCTTGCGGACGCCAAGGCCAACAGCATGACCACTTTACAAGTGAGGAATTTGAGCTCAACCTTATGCAAAGGTTCAAACCAATGAGATTGCAGGAACTGCAACACCATGTTAAGATCCCATGGTGCCACTGGGAACACAAAGGGAGGATGAATGTGCAGTACTCCTTTCACGAAGGTCTGAACTTCTGGAAGGGAGTCCAATTATTTCTGAAAGAAAATTGATAAGGCCGAAATTTGTACTTTAATGGAGCCTAACTTTAGGCCCGCATTCACACCTGCTTGCAAAAAATGGAGAAACCGTCCCAGCTGAAATTCTTCCGTAGGAGCCTTCTTGGCTTCACACCAAGACACATATTTTCTCCAAATACGGTGGTAATGCCTCGCCGTTACCTCTTTTCTAGCCTGAAGTAGTGTGGGAATGACTTTACTGGGAATACCCTTTCGGGCTAGGATCTGGCATTCAACCACCATGCCGTCAAACGCAGCCGCGGTAAGTCTTGATACACGCACGGTCCTTGCTGTAACAGGTCCTCTCGTAGAGGAAGAGGCCAGGGATCTCCTATGAGTAACTCCTGAAGATCTGGATACCAGGCCCTCCTTGGTCAGTCCGGAACAATGAGTATCGCCTGAACCCTTGTTCTTCTTATGATCTTTATCACCTTTGGAATGAGTGGAAGTGGAGGGAACACATAGACCGACTGAAACACCCACGGTGTCACTAGGGCGTCCACCGCTATTGCTTGAGGGTCCCTCGACCTGGAACAATACCTCTGAAGTTTCTTGTTGAGGCGAGACGCCATCATGTCTATTTGAGGAATTCCCCAACGACTTGTCACTTCTGCAAAGACCTCTTGGTGAAGACCCCACTCTCCTAGATGGAGATCGTGTCTGCTGAGGAAGTCTGCTTCCCAGTTGTCCCACGCCTGGAATGAAGACTGCTGACAGAGCGCTTGCATGTCTTTCCGCCCAGCGAAGAACTTTTGTGGCCTCCGCCATTGCCGCTCTGCTCTTCGTTCCGCCCTGGTGGCTTACGTACGCCACTGCTGTTATGTTGCTCGACTGAATCAAGACGGGCAGACCGCGAAGAAGATGTTCCGCTTGAAGAAGGCCGTTGTAAATGGCCCTTAATGCCAGAATGTTTATGTGCAGACAAGCTTCCTGGCTTGACCATTTTCCCTGGAAATTTTCCCCGTGTGACTGCTTCCCAGCCTCGGAGACTTGCATCCGTGGTCACCAGGATCCAATCCTGGATCCCGAACCTGCGTCCCTCTAGGAGGTGAGAACTGTGCAGCCACCACAGGAGAGAGATTCTGGTCCTGGAAGATAGGCTTATTTTCCGGTGCATGTGCAGGTGAGACCCGGACCACTTGTCCAACAGGTCCCACTGAAACACCCTGGCATGGAACCTGCCAAACTGAATGGCCTCGTAGGCCGCCACCATCTTCCCCAGCAACCGAGTGCATTGATGAATCGACACTCTTGCTGGTTTCAGAATCTGTTTGACCATGTTCTGGATTTCCAGAGCCTTTTCCACTGGAAAAAAGACTCTCTGTAATTGTGTCCAAATCATACCTAAGAATGACAGCCGTGTTGTCGAAATCAACTGTGATTTTGGCAAATTTAGGAGCCAACCATGTTGTTGCAGAATTTCCAGGGAAAGCGTAACGTTTTTCAGTAATTGCTCCTTGGATCTCGCCTTTATCAGGAGATCGTCCAAGTACGGGATAATTGTGATTCCTTGCTTGCGCAGGAGAACCATCATTTCCGCCATTACTTTGGTCTTTCCACGGCTCCGAGGATTTTCACCAAACGGCAACGTCTGAAATTGGTAATGATAATCCTGAACAGCAAGCCTCAGGTAAGCCTGATGCGGAGGATATATGGGGACGTGTAAGTAGGCATCCTTTATGTCGACCGACACCATAAAATCCCCCTCCTCCAGACTGGAGATCACTGCTCGGAGAGATTCCATCTTGAATTTGAATTTTTTCAGATAGAAATTGAGGGATTTTAGGTTCATAATCGGTCTGACCAAGCCATCCGGCTTCGGGACCACGAACAGGATTGAATAAAAGCCTTCTCCCTGCTGTGACGGGGGTACCGTGACAACGACTTGGTTTTGACACAGCTTTTGTATTGCAGCGCATACTACCTCCCTTTCCGGAAGAGAAGCTGTCAAGGCCGATTTGAAAAATCGGTGAGGGGGCACGTCTTTTAAACTCCAATTTGTACCCTTGGGCTACTATTTCTAATACCCAAGGATCCAGGGCCGAGCGAACCCAGACCTGACTGAAGAGTTGGAGACGAGCCCCCACCGGTGCGGACTCCTGCAGAGGAGCCCCAGCGTCATGCGGAGGATTTGGCAGAAGCCGGGGAGGACTTCTGCTCCTGGGAACCTGCCACAGCCGGTGACCTTTTTCCCCTTCCTCTAGTAGCAAGGAAGGAAGACCCTCGTCCTTTTTTGTATTTATTTGGCTGAAAGGACTGCATCTGATAGTGGGGCGTTTTCTTTTGTGGTGCAGGGACAAAAGGTAGAAATGATGACTTACCCGCGGTAGCCGTAGATACCAGGTCAGCGAGGCCGTCACCAAACAAGACACCACATTTATACGGCAGAGACTCCATAGCCTTCTTAGAGTCAGCATCAGCATTCCATTGATCAATCCACAATGCCCTCCTAGCCGAGACTGCCATGGCATTGGCCCTTGATCCCAAAAGGCCAATATCCCTCGCAGCTTCCCTTAGGTAGGTTGCAGCGTCCCTGATATAACCCAGTGTCAAAATAATGCTATCCCTATCCAGGAAATCTATATCAGAGGACAAGTTATCTCTCCACTTTTCAATAGCGCTACTCACCCATGCCGATGTAACGGCAGGTCTGAGCAGCGTACCCGTAGTAACATAAATGGATTTCAATGTATTTTCCTGCTTACGATCCGCAGGATCCTTCAGGGCTGCCATGTCAGGAGACGGAAGCGCCACCTTTTTGGACAGACGCGATAGAGCTTTGTCCACAGTGGGGGTTGACTCCCACCTTTCCCTGTCCCCAAAGGGGAACGGATATGCCACCACAATTCTCTTGGGAATCTGTAACTTTTTGTCAGGATTTTCCCAAGCCTTTTCAAAAAGCGCGTTCAGTTCATAATAGGGAGGGAACGTTACCTCAGGTTTCTTTCCTTTAAACATACAGACCCTTGTGCCAGGAACAGCAGGGTCTTCCGTGATATGTAAAACGTCTTTTATCGCCACAATCATGTACTGAATGCTCTTTGCCAGTTTAGGATTCAATCTGGCATCACTATAGTCGACACTGGAGTCAGAGTCCGTGTCGGTATCTGTATCCGCAATCTGGGTAAATGAACGCTTCTGTGACCCCGAGGGGGTCTGTACTTGTGATAATGCATCCTCCATGGATTTTCTCCATGCCTGGTTCTGAAACTCTGATTTATCTAATCTCTTATTCAACAGAGCCACATTTGCATTCAAACCACTCAACACATTTACCCAATCAGCAGTCGGCGGTGCCGACAGGGTCACTCCCACAGTCCTTTCTGTCCCTACTCCAGCCTCCTCCTGGGAAGAGCAGTGAGCCTCAGACATGTCGACACACGCGCACCGACACCCACAACCACACTGGGCTATAGGGTACAGACCCACAGCAAAGCCTGTTAGAGGAACACAGAGGGAGTTTTGCCAGCTCACAACCCAGCGCCTATCCCGGTTCTGAAACGTTTAATATGATGCCTCAGACCTGTTAGCGCTTTTATATTAATAAAACAGCACCAAATTACTGTGCCCCCCCACGCCCCTGGTTTTGCACCCTGTTACTTGTACAGCAGTGTCGGAGGTCAGGACCAGCGTCTATGCAGCTCTGTGAAGAGAAAATGGTGCTGGTTAGAGCTGTGAGGGCTAAGCCACGCCCCCTTAATGGCGCGCTTCAGCCCCGCTTTTTTTCTACATATTTATACTGGCGGGGGTCTGGTATTAGTGCCCCAGCACCATTTACCACTTTTGCCAGTCCATTTGTGACCACATTTGTTTACCACTTTTGCCAGTCCTGCGCCCTGCACCCTGTAGTGCCGCCGTGTGTGTGTGGGAGCATGGCGCGCAGCGCGGCACCTCAAACCCGTCACTGAAGTCTTCTGATCTTCTTCTACTCACCCGTATTCTGACTTCTGGCTCTGCAAGGGGGGTGACGGCGCGGCTCCGGGAACGAGCATCTAGGTGTACCTAGCAATCAGACCCTCTGGAGCTAATGGTGTCCAGTAGCCTCAGAAGCAGAGCCTTGAAACTCACAGAAGTAGGTCTGCTTCTCTCCCCTCAGTCCCACGAAGCAGGGAGCCTGTTGCCAGCAGGTCTCCCTGAAAATAAAAAACCTAACATAAAGTCTTTTTCAGAGAAACTCAGGATAGCTCCTCAGTGTGCATCCAGTCTCACTGGACACAGAATCTAACTGGGGTCTGGAGGAGGGGCATAGAGGGAGGAGCCAGTTCACACCCAAAGTCCTGAGGAGCCCGTGTCTCCTGCGGATCCCGTCTATACCCCATGGTTCTTGAAGCGTCCCCAGCATCCTCTAGGACGTATAATAAAATTCATGTTTTTAAAATTTTATATTAGATCACGACAGGAAAATGAGGCGGAATGAAATTGACGAAATGACTGTCGAAAAGCACTGTTGTCGAATCGACATTCTTCAGTTGAATATACTTTTGTCGAAAAGCCGCATTTTAACATTGCAGACATGTCGAATTGAAAAAACGTCGAATTGCCAAAAGTTGAAAATGAAACGGCAGGTTTTTTGTCGAAAAGTACTGTATTGAATTGTCGAATCAAATTCGACAGTTTTTTTTTGTGTCGAAAATGACCCGTTATTCGACATTTTTGGCAATTCGACCGCAATTGCATATACCCGTTAGCCTTTCTGTTTCTGCACATCACATGTGGAAAGCTTGCATCACTGTACACAGAATATATGTATATACAGTATGTGCATATCACATAATAGAAAACTTTACATGTATTTTCTTTTATAATCAGATAATGATTTTTACTAATTTCTCGCCTTTTATGTATTGTTTCTAACAGGTAGCCCAAACACGCTTGTTTATGCTGCAAGTCATATAACTTTGTATTCTGTGTTTTACTATTTATTGAACTCAGCAGTTTATAATTTTCTTGTGTAATGAATTTAGATTTCTAAGGACGAGCCTTCATACTCTGTGTTTTATTTCTATTTTTTTTTTTTTTTATTCATATTGGTTTATTGCAACTGTGACATAAGATCACACTCCAGTCTAACCCCGATGTCCATGTGAAGTAATAGCCTATGACTGCAGCAGGCAGGAGGGCGAGTTCCTGCTTCTTATAGCCTGATACGCGGATATGCGGCTGGCTGCTCCTCTGGGTTCCACCCCGTGTTGGAGCAGCTGAGCTTGGCGCTCTCGACTCTCTTCCAGCTCCTTCCAGTGCTGCTCTTCAAATGAGTTCTGTAAGGGACAGAACAACACACATCAATAATAAAAAGGCTCCGTTAATTAAATTGCAGGATAATCAAATATTTAAAGGACTGCTAAGCATGAAATAGAAGCATAAACGAAGGATCCACTAATGACACACACACACACACACACACACACACACACACACACACACACACACACACACACACACACACACACCTAAATGATACTATGTCAGAAGTCTCCTACATGCATGTGACAACCCTCCAACGGCTCCCACTGCAATGTGACCAGACAGACTTTAGCCAGTGGGGACCTCTCCGCCCTGTGCTGGGAAAAGTAAGTATATAGCAGTGACGGGGCATAACAGACCAGGGGGCGGGACAGAGCAGGGGCATATCAATGGGCAGACTGAAGTGACCCAGATATGCCAGGTTCCTGTCTCTGGCACATGTAGCAAAAGCGACCCCACCAGACTGACGGGACAGACAATCCGGGGAGGAATATAACGGGGTAAGTACAGCTAAGAGAGGAGGATGGAGCGGGGGCGGGTTGAGGTGACCCTATCATCTTTCTTAATTAGACTGAATATATCAGCTGTATGACAGATGTATTTTATAGACAAAACCGTCCCTCAGAAGATAATGACAGATGTCACAGAATAATAAGGCACTTTGTGGAAAGGTTATTTCTACAGTCTTTGTATTACAGACAATTTCACATGTAACAAGAATCAGTGAGACGGACCAATCTAGTCACTGTGGGCCTAATGCAGAGGCGGACGCAGTGCCGCTGCTTGCAGAGCTGGGCAATTATTTGCTACTGCGCATACAGGAAAAGGCCTGAAAACCCTTATAGCGCATGAGTAACCCGGATTGTACGCAGAGGCCGCTGTTGTATACGGAGATGCTGACATTAGAACTGGTGGGCAAAACTATGGCTGTTCCTGGGCGGTGACCTCACAAAAAGTGCAAAGGTGCAGGGGGTCATAGGTGAAGCCTCGGCTGGCCGCCTGGAGCCATCCCTGGTGCAGACAGGAAGTGGGCTGTGATTTAGACAGATGCCTGTGTCTGTATCTGCAAACTGCTTAACATATCAATGCGATAATGATGCTTCTTGTTTAACCGCTTATAACTCGGAGGACAAGCAGCAACTATCTTCTGCAAATATTAAAGGACTGGATCACCTCCCACTCATTCACAGCACAGTGCCTTGGAAATAGAAGACACTACCTGTATTCTTGAGAGTTCTGGATGGTAGAGATAAGTTTATATTGTTACACTGAGTGACTATAGCGGAATGTTCTGATACAGATTTAATGTTCTCACGCAGGACAATGCATCACCTTTTGTGACACAGCACAGCCACTCACCACATGATTTATATACATTACCCATAAAAACATCTCCAGCAAGAACCCAACAAGCACATATACAGTATTTGCTGGCGTATAAGACTACTTTTTTGCCCTGAAAAACATGCCTCCAAGTGGTGGGGTCGTCTTATACGCAGGGTGCACTTCAGTTGGGATAGACATAGCTGCCATAGTGGCCTTCCGATACTCGCCCGGTGCCCAATGTGGCCTCCCGATGCCCTCCCTCCTCATTCTACATACCATCCAGTATCGCGCGGTAACCAGTGCGGCCGCGGCGGGTCACTAGTGCCAATTACAGGGAGATGCAGGGACTGGCCGGAGGCGCTGCAGTCGCGTTGTGGCCGTACAATGGTGACAATGACAGGTACTGTAATGGCACTAATACTAATACTAATGGCACTCATGTGAAACCGGTAACAATAAATGCACACAGGGGTATACTTTTATACATTTTACAACTTTCTCCTCGCCCCCTCCCCCCTTCTTATGCATACCTTGATAAATACTCCCTATCCAAATCTCTTATCAGGCCATAATATACAGTATGTCACAAATCTGATGTTCTTTTACGTTTTATTTGGTGTGTGGAAGGGGGTAGTCTTATACGGCAAGTAAATAACAAACTCTATATTTTGAGTGGAAATGTTGGGGGTCGTCTTATACGCCCAGTCGTCTTATACGCCGGCAAATACGGTATATTTACCTTAGAAAATTTGGCAATATTATGCTGGGGGGGAATCTTTAAGGCCTCAGCCTGCATCTTGCGCTCGGATATTTTCTCCTCCAGCTTTCTCTGCAGTTCTGTGACTCGCTCGTCATTGGCCACTGCAGCTTTTCCAAACTGAGATTTCGTTTTTTTATCGTCCAACCTGTCGGAAAGATAAATGAAATAAACAGGTCTACCATATATTACTCTTTCTAGAAAAAAATGAAAAAGTATCTATTTTCTCCTAATAAAGTACGGTTGTTTTAATCAGGTGAGAGCGCACAAACAGTATTGCATTTTGGGCCGTCACATGAGTGATTCATTGTTACACTTAACACCCAGTTTAGTAGACTCTGCAGCTTTCAGTTAAGGCAGCAGCTGAAGTGGAAAATTAAATTGCCTGACTGTGGAAATGAACATTTTGCAGAGAACAAGGATTCAAACACCTTCCTTTCATCTGCTTGGAAAATATTTGTTAATTTCTGGGGGGGGGGGGGGGGTGTTCTAATCTGTTGACCTCAGAATTCAACCCCAAGCACTAGGGGTCTGGGACTCCGGGTCGACGACAAAAAGGTCGACACACCTTAGGTCGCCGCCAATTGGTCGACACACCTTAGGTCGACATGGACAAAAGGTCGACAGGGACAAGGTCGACATGGAGAAAGGTCGACATGAGTTTTTTTGTGTCATTTTCTTCGTAGAGTGACCGGGAACCCCAATTAGTGCACCGCGGCCCCTCGCATGGCTCGCTTCGCTCGCCATGCTTCGGGCATGGTGCCTTCGCTTTGCTCGGCACAGATTACCGTTCCAATCGTAGTCCACGTGGATCGTTAAGTATGAAAAGGTTCCAAAAAAGAAAAAGATTGTGAAAAACTCATGTTGACCTTTTTCCATGTCGACCTTGTTCCTGTCGACCTTTTGTCCATGCCGACCTTTTGTCCATGTCGACCTAAGGTGTGTCGACCAATTGGCGTCGACCTAAGGTGTGTTGACCTTTTTGTTGTCGACCTGGAGTCCGGATACCAAGCACTAGACCATTACTTAAATCATGACAAATATTGTGGATCACTGGGTTGAGTGTTAGTGCTCATTTCAGTCAAAGACAGACAATAAAATGCAATATAGGAACAAATGAGTAAGCACTGCCAGATGGAAAGAAATGAGCAAATGCTGCCAAATGGGAAGGAATGAGAACACTCTGCTAGGTGGGATGGAATGAGCAAACGCTGCCAGATGGGAAAAAATGAGAAATGGTGCCAGATGGGAAGGAATGAGTAAACACTGTCAGATGGGAAGGAATGAGCAAACGCTGCCAGATGGGAACAAATGAGAAATGGTGCCAGATGGGAAGGAATGAGCAAACGCTGCCAGATATGAAGGAATGAAAAAACATTGGCAGGTGGGAAGGAATGAGAAAACGCTGCCAGATGGGAAAGAATGAGAAAATACTGCCAGATAGGAAGAAATGAGAAATGGTGCCAGATGGGAAGGAATGAGCAAACGCTGCCAGATGGGAATGAAAAAACGCTGCCAGATATGAAGGAATGAGAAAACACTCCAGATGGGAAAGAATGAGAAAACATTGCCAGATGGGAAGAAATGAGAAATGGTGCCAGATGGGAAGGAATGAGCAAACGCTGCCAGATGGGAATGAGCAAACGCTGCCAGATATGAAGGAATGAGAAAACATTGCCAGATGGGAAGAAATGAGAAATGCTGCCAGATGGGAAGGAATGTGCAAATGCTGCCAGATGGGAAGGAATGAGAAAATGCTGCCAGATGGGAAGTAATGAGAAAATGCTGCCAGATGTGAAAGAATGAGAAAATGCTGCCAGATGGGAAGGAATGAGAAAACGCTGCCAGATGGGAAGGAATGAGCACGATCTACCAGATGGGAAGAAATGAGAAAACGCTGCCAGATGGGAAGGATTGAGAAAACGCTGCCAGACGGGAAGAAATAAGAAACTGCTGCCAGATGGGAATGAATGAGAAAACGCTGCCAGATGGGAAGAAATGAGAAATGGTGCCAGATGGGAAGGAATGAGAAAACACTGCCAGATGGGAAAGAATGAGAAAACATTGCCAGATGGGAAGAAATGAGAAATGGTGCCAGATGGGAAGGAATGAGCAAACGCTGCCAGATGGGAATGAGCAAACGCTGCCAGATATGAAGGAATGAGAAAACATTGCCAGATGGGAAGAAATGAGAAAAGCTGCCAGATGTGAAAGAATGAGAAAATGCTGCCAGATGGGAAGGAATGAGAAAACGCTGCCAGATGGGAAGGAATGAGCACGATCTACCAGATGGGGAGAAATGAGAAAACGCTGCCAGATGGGAAGGATTGAGAAAACGCTGCCAGACGGGAAGAAAATAAATAAGAAACTGCTGCCAGATGGGAATGAATGAGAAAGTGCTGCCAGATGAGAAGGAATGAGAAAATGCTGCCAGATGGGAAGGAATGAGAAAACGCTGCCAGATGGGAAGAAATTAGAAAACGCTGCCAGATTTGAAGGAATGAGCACGACCTACCAGATGGGAAGAAATGAGAAAACGCTGCCAGATGGGAAGGATTGAGAAAACGCTGCCAGACGGGAAGGAATAAGAAAATGCTGCCAGATGGGAATGAATGAGAAAATGCTGCCAGATGAGATGGAATGAGAAAACGCTGCCAGATGGGAAGGAATGAGAAAACGCTGCCAGATGGGAAGGAATGAGAAAACGCTGCCAGATGGGAAGGAATGAGAAAACGCTGCCAGACGGGAAGGAATGCGAAAACGCAGCCAGATGGGAAGAAATTAGAAATTGTGCCAGATGGGAAGGAATGAGCAAACGCTGCCAGATGGGAAGGAATGAGCAAACGCTGCCAGATGCGAAGGAGTGAGAAAATGCTGCCAGATTTGAAGGAATGAGCACGATCTACCAGATGGGAAGAAATTAGAAAACGCTGCCAGATGGGAAGGAGTGAGAAAATGCTGCCAGATTTGAAGGAATGAGCACGATCTACCAGATGGGAAGAAATGAGAAAACGCTCCCAGACGGGAAGGAATAAGAAAATGCTGCCAGATGGGAATGAATGAGAAAATGCTGCTAGATGGGAAGAAATTAGAAAACGCTGCCAGACGGGAAGGAATAAGAAAATGCTGCCAGATGGGAATGAATGAGAAAATGCTGCCAGATGAGATGGAATGAGAAAACGCTGCCAGATGGGAAGGAATGAGAAAACGCTGCCAGATGGGAAGGAATGAGAAAACGCTGCCAGATGGGAAGGAATGAGAAAACGCTGCCAGACGGGAAGGAATGCGAAAACGCAGCCAGATGGGAAGAAATTAGAAATTGTGCCAGATGGGAAGGAATGAGCAAACGCTGCCAGATGGGAAGGAATGAGCAAACGCTGCCAGATGGGAAGGAGTGAGAAAATGCTGCCAGATTTGAAGGAATGAGCATGATCTACCAGATGGGAAGAAATGAGAAAACGCTGCCAGATGGGAAGGATTGAGAAAACGCTCCCAGACGGGAAGGAATAAGAAAATGCTGCCAGATGGGAATGAATGAGAAAATGCTGCCAGATGAGATGGAATGAGAAAACGCTGCCAGATGGGAAGGAATGAGAAAACGCTGCCAGATGGGAAGGAATGAGAAAACGCTGCCAGACGGGAAGGAATGCGAAAACGCAGCCAGATGGGAAGAAATTAGAAATTGTGCCAGATGGGAAGGAATGAGCAAACGCTGCCAGATGGGAAGGAATGAGCAAACGCTGCCAGATGGGAAGGAGTGAGCAAACACTGCCAGATGGGAATGAGAAAACGCTGACAGATATGAAGGCATGAGAAAACACTGCCAGATGGGAAGGAATGTGCAAATGCTGCCAGATGGGAAGAAATGAGAAAATGCTGCCAGATGGGAAAGAATGAGAAAATGCTGCCAGATGGGAAAGAATGAGAAAATGCTGCCAGATGGGAAAGAATGAGAAAATGCTGCCAGATGGGAAGGAATGAGAAAACGCTGCTAGATGGGAAGGAATGAGAAAACGCTGCCAGATGGGAAGGAATGAGCACACACTCTACCAGATGGGAAGGAATGAGAAAATGCTGCCAGATGGGAAGTAATGAGAAAATGCTGCCAGATGGGAAAGAATGAGAAAATGCTACCAGATGGGAAGGAATGAGAAAACGCTGCCAGATGGGAAGGAATGAGAATTCGCTGCCAGATGGAAAGGAACGAGAAAACGCTGCCAGATGGGAAGGAATTAGAAAACGCTGCCAGATGGGGAGGAATAAGCATGCTCTGCCAGATGGGAAGGAATGAGAAAGCGCTTCATGGGAAGTGATTGGCCCTTTAAAAAAACGGCCAAGTTCGGCAGCCATCCCGCACGGGCGCCGGACTCGACGACATTACATCCCGCCGCATATTGGACTGTTTTATATAGAGCAATTGGTTTCTATCTTTTGTAATGTAATCTTATTATCTAAGTCACTAATTCATTATCTTTCTTGATATATGTATTATGTTTATTCTCGTATGAATTGTTTTCCCATCTTTTGCTAGTCATACCTTTTTTGTAAGCCGTTTAAACTAAAACAAAGTAATAAAAACCTATATTCAGCCTATCATTATAACAGTAGCTAGTTACAGCAGTAAAGCACAAAGTCATCATAAAAACGTTTACATAAGTTCAAATCCCTTCTCAGAATATTTGAATGAACAGTTTAAAACTGGAAGAATTTAACAGTTGCTCCCTAATACCCCTAGCCATAAAGTTCTATTGTTTCAGACTGGGTCACAATGCTCCCCGCTTACCCAGGTCATGGGTATTGTCCCTTCTTTCCTAATCCCTCCTTACCCCCTTCTGCCCCCTTCCTGTCTCCCGTTTATGTTAGCTTTAATGTGTTTCTGCTTTTCTTAATTGTTCTGTTTTCTTTATGCATTACATAACGTATCTCCAGGGCGCAATGTAACTATTTGTAATGTGGTACTATTATTTAATCTCCATGTTTACCTTTGTTACCCCGGACTGTAATGTTGTATGTCTTGCTAATTCCTTTCTTTCTATAAAATAGGCCAGTGGTTTTCAACCACTGTGCCGCGGCACACTGGTGTGCCGCCAGTGGCTTTCAGATGTGCCGCCAGAGATGCGCTGCCCGTCATCACACTGGTGAACTTTGGCAACGCAGCGTGACACATCGCCTGTCCACCCGCCCGCCGCAAGCCTGGCTGCCCGCCCGCCGCTGCCGTCGCCAGGCAAGTGCTGCTCCCTACTGCTCCTCACTGCTTATGGCTGCATTAACCCCTGCCTGCCAGCCGCCAGCAAAGTGCTGCTCCCTGCTGCACCTCACTGCTCACGGCTGCATTAACCCCTGCCGGCTGACGCTGAGGGAGGGAGAGGCAAAAGCAAAAGTGATACTGAAACCTTACAGGTATGGTCCAGTGTATTTGTATGAATTTTACAGTAATAGCTGTGTGAACAGTGTGCAGAATTAATGTGGGGGCCAATATGTGTAATAACTGTGGGGGGCCCAAGTGTGTAATTACTGTGTGTGTGTGTGGGGGGGGGGGGGGGCGGCAATGTGTGTAATTGCTGGGCGGGGATGATATGTGTAATTACTGTGGGGGGACAATATGTGTAATTACTGTGGGGGGGATGTGTGTAATTTCTGTGGGGGGACAATATGTGCAATTTCTGTGGGGGGACAATTAGTGCAATTACTGTGGGGACCAATGTGTGTTTTAAGTCCCCATGTGGACCAAAGTGTGTTGTAGTTTTTTTTTTTTTTTTTTTTTGGGGGGGGGGGGGGGGGTTGTTCGTGGGGTACTGATGGTGTGCCTTGGCAATTTTAGAATTTTGTTCGGCGTGCCTTGAATGGAAAAAGGTTGAAAATCACTGAAATAGGCTATAGTGTTTTGTATTTTAATTTTTTTTCTCAATAAAACCAGTTTGGATAAAATAAAAAATAAAAACAAAACAGGAACCGTTTAATCACATCTGTGGTTAGTCATCCAATTAACACGACATATTAGCTCTATGATTCTATTACTGATTAAGCCCATCTATTGGAGGATATTCTAAAAATGATTAATATATATTTTAGCTTAAAATACATTTCTCTAACGTCCTAAGTGGATGCTGGAGACTCCGTAAGGACCATGGGGGATAGCGGCTCCGCAGGAGACTGGGCACATCTAAAGAAAGCTTTAGGACTATCTGGTGTGCACTGGCTCCTCCCCCTATGACCCTCCTCCAAGCCTCTGTTAGATCTTTGTGCCCGAACGAGAAGGGTGCACACTAGGGGCTCTCCTGAGCTTCGTAGTGAAAGTTTTAGTTTAGGTTTTTTATTTTCAGTGAGACCTGCTGGCAACAGGCTCACTGCATCGAGGGACTAAGGGGAGAAGAAGCGAACTCACCTGCGTGCAGAGTGGATTGGGCTTCTTAGGCTACTGGACATTAGCTCCAGAGGGACGATCACAGGCCCAGCCTGGATGGGTCCCAGAGCCGCGCCGCCGGCCCCCTTACAGAGCCAGAAGGCAGAAGAGGTCCGGAAAATTGGCGGCAGAAGATGCAGCTGTCCGCCATTGCTCTCAGCACACTTCACACTCCGGTCACTGAGGGTGCAGGGCGCTGGGGGGGGGCGCCCTGAGACGCAATAAAAAACACCTTGGATGGCAAACAATGCATCACATATAGCTCCTGGGCTATATGGATGCATTTAACCCCTGCCAGAATACATAGAAAAACGGGAGATAAGGCCGCCGATAAGGGGGCGGAGCCTATCTCCTCAGCACACTGGCGCCATTTTCCCTCACAGCTCCGTTGGAGGGAAGCTCCCTGTCTCTCCCCTGCAGTCACTACACTACAGAAAGGGTTAAAAAAGAGAGGGGGGGCACTAATTACGCGCAGTATTAAAGATACAGCAGCTATAAGGGGAAAAAATAAGAATTTACTTACCGATAATTCTATTTCTCATAGTCCGTAGTGGATGCTGGGGACTCCGAAAGGACCATGGGGAATAGCGGCTCCGCAGGAGACTGGGCACAAAGTAAAAGCTTTAGGACTAGCTGGTGTGCACTGGCTCCTCCCCCTATGACCCTCCTCCAAGCCTCAGTTAGGATACTGTGCCCGGACGAGCGTACACAATAAGGAAGGATTTTGAATCCCGGGTAAGACTCATACCAGCCACACCAATCACACCGTACAACTTGTGATCTGAACCCAGTTAACAGCATGATAACAGAAGGAGCCTCTGAAAAGATGGCTCACAACAACAATAACCCGATTTTTGTAACTATAACTATGTACAAGTAAAGCAGACAATCCGCACTTGGGATGGGCGCCCAGCATCCACTACGGACTATGAGAAATAGAATTATCGGTAAGTAAATTCTTATTTTCTCTAACGTCCTAGTGGATGCTGGGGACTCCGAAAGGACCATGGGGATTATACCAAAGCTCCCAAACGGGCGGGAGAGTGCGGATGACTCTGCAGCACCGAATGAGAGAACTCCAGGTCCTCCTCAGCCAGGGTATCAAATTTGTAGAATTTAGCAAACGTGTTTGCCCCTGACCAAGTAGCTGCTCGGTAAAGTTGTAAAGCCGAGACCCCTCGGGCAGCCGCCCAAGATGAGCCCACTTTCCGTGTGGAATGGGCTTTTACAGATTTTGGCTGTGGCAGGCCTGCCACAGAATGTGCAAGCTGAATTGTACTACAAATCCAACGAGCAATCGTCTGCTTAGAAGCAGGAGCACCCAGCTTGTTGGGTGCATACAGGATAAACAGCGAATCAGATTTCCTGACTCCATCCGTCCTGGAAACATATATTTTCAGGGCCCTGACTACGTCCAGCAACTTGGAATCCTCCAAGTCCCTAGTAGCCGCAGGCACCACAATAGGCTGGTTTAAGTGAAATGCTGAAACCACCTTAGGGAGAAATTGAGGACGAGTCCTCAATTCTGCCCTGTCCGTATGAAAAATTAGGTAAGGGCTTTTATAGGATAAAGCCGCCAATTCTGAGACACACCTGGCTGAAGCCAGGGCTAACAGCATTACCACTTTCCATGTGAGATATTTTAAGTCCACAGTGGTGAGTGGTTCAAACCAATGTGATTTTAGGAATCCCAAAACTACATTGAGATCCCAAGGTGCCACTGGAGGCACAAAAGGAGGCTGTATATGCAGTACTCCCTTGACAAACGTCTGAACTTCAGGAACAGAAGCCAGTTCTTTTTGGAAGAATATTGACAGGGCCGAAATTTGAACCTTAATGGACCCTAATTTTAGGCCCATAGACAGTCCTGTTTGCAGGAAATGCAGGAAACGACCCAGTTGAAATTCCTCTGTAGGGGCCTTCCTGGCCTCGCACCACGCAACATATTTACGCCAAATACGGTGATAATGTTGTATGGTTACATCCTTCCTGGCTTTGATCAGGGTAGGAATGACTTCATCCGGAATGCCTTTTTCCTTCAGGATCCGGCGTTCAACCGCCATGCCGTCAAACGCAGCCGCGGTAAGTCTTGGAACAGACATGGTCCCTGCTGGAGCAGGTCCTTTCTTAGAGGTAGAGGCCACGGGTCTTCCGTGAGCATCTCTTGAATTTCCGGGTACCAAGTCCTTCTTGGCCAATCCGGAGCCACGAGTATAGTCTTTACTCCTCTCCTTCTTATGATTCTCAGTACTTTTGGTATGAGAGGAAGAGGAGGGAACACATACACTGACTGGTACACCCACGGTGTTACCAGAGCGTCCACAGCTATTGCCTGAGGGTCCCTTGACCTGGCGCAATATCTGTCCAGTTTTTTGTTGAGGCGGGACGCCATCATGTCCACCTTTGGTTTTTCCCAACGGTTCACAATCATGTGGAAGACTTCTGGGTGAAGTCCCCACTCCCCCGGGTGAAGATCGTGTCTGCTGAGGAAGTCTGCTTCCCAGTTGTCCACTCCCGGAATGAACACTGCTGACAGTGCTATCACATGATTCTCCGCCCAGCGAAGAATCCTTGCCACTTCCATCATTGCCCTCCTGCTTCTTGTGCCGCCCTGTCTGTTTACGTGGGCGACTGCCGTGATGTTGTCCGACTGGATCAACACCGGCTGACCCTGAAGCAGAGGTCTTGCCTGACTTAGGGCATTGTAAATGGCCCTTAGTTCCAGGATATTTATGTGAAGTGACGTTTCCATGCTTGACCACAAGCCCTGGAAATTTCTTCCCTGTGTGACTGCTCCCCAGCCTCTCAGGCTGGCATCCGTGGTCACCATGACCCAATCCTGAATGCCGAATCTGCGGCCCTCTAGGAGATGAGCACTCTGTAACCACCACAGGAGAGACACCCTTGTCCTTGGAGACGGGGTTATCCGCTGATGCATTTGAAGATGCGATCCGGACCATTTGTCCAGCAGATCCCACTGAAAAGTTCTTGCGTGGAATCTGCCGAATGGAATCGCTTCGTAAGAAGCCACCATCTTTCCCAGGACCCTTGTGCATTGATGTACTGACACTTGGCCTGGTCTTAGGAGGTTCCTGACTAGGTCGGATAACTCCTTGGCTTTCTCCTCCGGGAGAAACACCTTTTTCTGTACTGTGTCCAGAATCATCCCTAGGAACAGCAGATGTGTCGTCGGAATCAGCTGCGATTTTGGAATATTTAGAATCCATCCGTGCTGTCGTAGTACTACTTGAGATAGTGCTACTCCGACCTCTAACTGTTCTCTGGACCTTGCCCTTATCAGGAGATCGTCCAAGTAAGGGATAATTAAGACGCCTTTTCTTCGAAGAAGAATCATCATTTCGGCCATTACCTTGGTAAAGACCCGGGGTGCCGTGGACAATCCAAACGGCAGCGTCTGAAACTGATAGTGACAGTTCTGTACCACAAACCTGAGGTACCCTTGGTGAGAAGGGCAAATTGGGACATGGAGGTAAGCATCCTTGATGTCCAGAGACACCATATAGTCCCCTTCTTCCAGGTTCGCTATCACTGCTCTGAGTGACTCCATCTTGAACTTGAACCTTTTTATGTAAGTGTTCAAGGATTTCAGATTTAAAATGGGTCTCACCGAGCCGTCCGGCTTCGGTACCACAAACAGCGTGGAATAATACCCCTTTCCCTGTTGTAGGAGGGGTACCTTGATTATCACCTGCTGGGAATACAGCTTGTGAATGGCTTCCAATACCGCCTCCCTGTCGGGGGGAGACGTTGGTAAAGCAGACTTCAGGAACCGGCGAGGGGGAGACGTCTCGAATTCCAATTTGTACCCCTGAGATACTACCTGCAGGATCCAGGGGTCCACTTGCGAGTGAGCCCACTGCGCGCTGAAATTCTTGAGACGGGCCCCCACCGTGCCTGAGTCCGCTTGTAAGGCCCCAGCGTCATGCTGAGGACTTGGCAGAAGCGGGGGAGGGCTTCTGTTCGTGGGAAGAGGCTGTTTGCTGCAGTCTTTTTCCCCTTCCTCTGCCCCGGGGCAGATATGAGTGGCCTTTTGCCCGCTTGCCCTTATGGGGACGAAAGGACTGAGCCTGAAAAGACGGTATCTTTTTCTGCTGCGAGGTGACTTGGGGTAAAAAGGTGGATTTTCCAGCCGTTGCCGTGGCCACCAGGTCCGATAGACCGACCCCAAATAAATCCTCCCCTTTATACGGCAATACTTCCATATGCCGTTTGGAATCCGCATCCCCTGACCACTGTCGCATCCATAATCCTCTTCTGGCAGAAATGGACATCGCACTTACTCTTGATGCCAGAGTGCAAATATCCCTCTGTGCATCTCGCATATATAGAAATGCATCCTTTAAATGCTCTATAGTCAATAATATATTGTCCCTGTCCAGGGTATCAATATTTTCAGTCAGGGAATCCGACCAAGCCACCCCAGCACTGCACATCCAGGCTGAGGCGATTGCTGGTCGCAGTATAATACCAGTATGTGTGTATATACTTTTAAGGATATTTTCCAGCTTCCTATCAGCTGGTTCCTTGAGGGCGGCCGTATCAGGAGACGGTAACGCCACTTGTTTTGATAAGCGTGTGAGCGCCTTATCTACGCTAGGGGGTGTTTCCCAACGCGCCCTAACCTCTGGCGGGAAAGGGTATAATGCCAATTATTTTTTAGAAATTAGCAGTTTTTTATCGGGGGAAACCCACGCTTCATCACACACCTCATTTAATTCATCTGATTCAGGAAAAACTACGGGTAGTTTTTTCACACCCCACATGATACCCTTTTTTGTGGTACTTGTAGTATCAGAAATGTTCAAAACCTCCTTCATTGCCGTGATCATGTAACGTGTGGCCCTACTGGAAAATACGTTTGTTTCCTCACCGTCGACACTGGAGTCAGTGTCCGTGTCAGTGTCTGTATCGACCTGAGGTAATGGGCGTTTTATAGCCCCTGACGGTGTTTGAGACGCCTGTACAGGTATTAACTGATTTGCCGGCTGTCTCATGTCGTCAACAGTCTTTTGTAAAGTGCCGACACTATCACGTAATTCTTTCCATAAGACCATACAGTCAGGTGTCGACTCCCTAGGGGGTGACATCACTAACACAGGCAATTGCTCCGCCTCCACACCATTTTCCTCCTCATACATGTCGACACAGCATACCGACACACAGCACACACACAGGGAATGCTCTGACAGAGGACAGGACCCCACTAGCACTTTGGGGAAACAGAGGGAGAGTTTGCCAGCACACACCAGAGCGCTATATATATACAGGGATAACCTTATATAAGTGTTTTTCCCTAATATAGCTGCTGTATATATTAATATGCCAATTTAGTGCCCCCCCTCTCTTGTTTTACCCTGTTTCTGTAGTGCAGGACTGCAGGGGAGAGTCAGGGAGCCTTCCTCCAACGGAGCTGTGAGGAAAAAATGGCGCTTGTGTGCTGAGGAGATAGGCTCCGCCCCTTTTTCGGCGGCCTTTCTCCCGCTTTTTTGTGGAAAACTGGCAGGGGTTAAATACATCCATATAGCCCAGGAGCTATATGTGATGTATTTTTAGCCATTTAAGGTATTTTCATTGCGTCCCAGGGCGCCCCCCCCCAGCGCCCTGCACCCTCAGTGACCGGAGTGTGAAGTGTGCTGAGAGCAATGGCGCACAGCTGCGGTGCTGTGCGCTACCTTATTGAAGACAGGACGTCTTCTGCCGCCGATTTTCCGGACCTCTTCACTCTTCTGGCTCTGTAAGGGGGCCGGCGGCGCGGCTCCGGGACCCATCCATGGCTGGGCCTGTGATCGTCCCTCTGGAGCTAATGTCCAGTAGCCTAAGAAGCCCAATCCACTCTGCACGCAGGTGAGTTCGCTTCTTCTCCCCTTAGTCCCTCGATGCAGTGAGCCTGTTGCCAGCAGGTCTCACTGAAAATAAAAAAAAAACCTATTTAAACTTTTACTCTAAGCAGCTCAGGAGAGCCACCTAGATTGCACCCTTCTCGTTCGGGCACAAAATCTTAACTGAGGCTTGGAGGAGGGTCATAGGGGGAGGAGCCAGTGCACACCAGCTAGTCCTAAAGCTTTTACTTTGTGCCCAGTCTCCTGCGGAGCCGCTATTCCCCATGGTCCTTTCGGAGTCCCCAGCATCCACTAGGACGTTAGAGAAACACTTATATAAGGTTATCCCTGTATATATATATATAGCGCTCTGGTGTGTGCTGGCAAACTCTCCCTCTGTCTCCCCAAAGGGCTAGTGGGGTCCTGTCCTCTATCAGAGCATTCCCTGTGTGTGTGCTGTATGTCGGTACGTTTATGTCGACATGTATGAGGAGAAAAATGATGTGGAGACGGAGCAGATTGCCTGTAATAGTGATGTCACCCCCTAGGGGGTCGACACCTGAGTGGATGAACTGTTGGAAGGAATTACGTGACAGTGTCAGCTCTGTATAAAAGACAGTGGTTGACATGAGACAGCCGGCTACTCAGCTTGGGCCTGTCCAGACGTCTCATAGGCCGTCAGGGGCTCTAAAGCGCCCGTTACCTCAGATGGCAGATATAGACGCCGACACGGATACTGACTCCAGTGTCGACGGTGAAGATACAAATGTGACTTCCAGTAGGGCCACACGTTACATGATTGAGGCAATGAGAAATGTTTTACACATTTCTGATAATACGAGTACCACCAAAAAGGGGTATTATGTTCGGTGAGGAAAAACTACCTGTAGTTTTCCTGAATCTGAGAAATTAAATGAGGTGTGTGATGATGCGTGGTTTTCCCCCGATAACAACTGATAATTTCTAAAATGTTATTGGCATTATATCCTTTCCCGCCAGAGGTTAGGGTGCGTTGGGAAACACCCCCTAGGGTGGATAAAGCGCTCACACGCTTGTAAGGGCTCTACCCTCTCCTGAGATGGCCGCCCTTAAGGATCCTGCTGATAGAAAGCAGGAGGGTATCATAAAATGTATTTACACACATACTGGTGTTATACTGCGACCAGCAATCGCCTCAGCCTGGATGTGCAGTGCTGGGTTGGCGTGGTCGGATTCCCTGATTAAAAATATTGATACCCTAGATAGGGACAGTATATTTTTGCCTATAGAGCATTTAAAAGATGCATTTCTATATATGCGTGATGCACAGCGGAATATTTGCCGACTGGCATCAAGTCTAAGTGCGTTGTCCATTTCTATCAGTAGAAGGTTATGGACACGTCAGTGGTCAGGTGATGCGTATTCCAAACGGCATTTGGAAGTATTGCCTTATTAAAGGGAGGAGTTATTTGGGGTCGGTCTTTCAGACCTGGTGGCCACGGCAACAGCTGGGAAATCCACGTTTGTACCCAGGTCGCCTCTCAACATGAGATGACGCCGTATTATCAGGCGCAGTCTTTTCGTGGACAAGCGGGCAAAAGGTTCCTCATTTCTGCCCCGTGACAGAGGGAGAGGAAAAAGGCTGCAGAAATCAGCCAGTTCCCAGGAACAGAAACCCTCTCCCGCCTCTGCCAAGCCCTCAGTATGACGCTGGGGCTTTACAAGCAGAATCAGGCACGGTGGGGGGCCCGTCTCAATGAATTTCAGCGCGCAGTGGGCTCACTCGCAAGTAGACCCCTGGATCCTTCAGGTGATATCTCAGGGGTACAAATTAGAATTCGAGACGTCTCCCCCTCGCCGTTTCCTAAAGTCGGCTTTACCGATGTCTCCTTCTGACAGGGAGACAGTTTTGGAAGCCATTCATAAGCTGTATTCCCAGCAGGTGATAATCAAGGTACCCCTCCTGCAACAGGGAACGGGGTATTATTCCACACTGTTGTGGTACCGAAGCCGGACGGCTCGGTGAGACCGATTCTAAATCTAAAATCTTTGAACACTTACATACAGAGGTTCAAATTCAAGATTGAGTCACTCAGAGCAGTGATTGCGAACCTGGAAGAAGGGGACTACATGATGTCTCGGGACATCAAGGATGCTTACCTTCATGTCAAAATTTACCCTTCTCATCAAGGGTACCTCAGGTTTATGGTACAGAACTGTCACTATCAGTTCAGACGCTGCCGTATGGATGGTCCACGGCACCCCGGGTCTTTACCAAGGTAATGGCCGAAATGATGATATTCCTTCGAAGGAAGGGAATTTTAGTTATCCCTTACTTGGACGATTTCCTGATAAGGGTAAGATCCAGGGAACAGTTGGAGGTCGGTGTAGCACTATCTCAGGTAGTGTTGCGGCAGCACGATTGGATTCTCAATATTCCAAAATCGCAGCTGGTTCCGACGACTTGTCTTCTGTTCCTAGGGATGATCCTGGACACAGTCCAGAAAAAGGTGTTTCTCCCGGAGGAGAAAGCCAGGGAGTTATCCGAGCTAGTCAGGAACCTCCTAAAACCGAGCCAAGTCTCAGTGCATCAATGCACAAGGGTTCTGGGTAAAATGGTGGCTTCCTACGAAGCAATCCCATTCGGCAGATTCCACGCAAGAACTTTCCAGTGGGACCTGCTGGACAAATGGTCCGGGTCGCATCTTCAGATGCATCAGCGGATAACCCTGTCACCAAGGACAAGGGTGTCCCTCCTGTGGTGGTTGCAGTGTGCTCCTCTTCTAGAGGGCCGCAGATTCGGCATTCAGGACTGGGTCCTGGTGACCACGGATGCCAGCCTGCGAGGCTGGGGAGCAGTTACACAGGGAAGGAATATCCAGGGCTTATGGTCAAGCCTGGAGACATCACTTCACATAAATATCCTGAAGCTAAGGGCCATTTACAATGCTCTAAGCTTAGCAAGACCTCTGCTTCAAGGTCAGCCGGTGTTGATCCAGTCGGACAACATCACGGCAGTCACCCACGTAAACAGACAGGGTGGCACAAGAAGCAGGAGGGCAATGGCAGAAGCTGCAAGGATTCTTCGCTGGGCGGAAAATCATGTGATAGCACTGTCAGCAGTATTCATTCCGGGAGTGGACAACTGGGAAGCAGACTTCCTCAGCACGACCTCCACCCGGGAGAGTGGGGACTTCACCCAGAAGTCGTCCACATGATTATAAACCGTTGGGAAAAGCTCGACAGGTATTGCGCCAGGTCAAGGGACCCTCAGGCAATAGCTGTAGACGCTCTGGTAACACCGTGGGTGTACCAGTCAATGTATGTGTTCCCTCCTCTGCCTCTCATACCCAAGGTACTGAGATTGATAAGATGGAGAGGAGTAAGCACTATATTCGTGGCTCCGGATTGGCCAAGAAGGACTTGGTAACCGGAACTTCAAGAGATGCTCACGGAGGATCCGTGGCCTCTACCTCTAAGAAGGGACCTGCTCCAGCAAGGACCCTGTCTGTTCCAAGACTTACCGCGGCTGCGTTTGACGGCATGGCGGTTGAACGCCGGATCCTGAAGGAAAAAAGGCATTCCGGATGAAGTCATCCCTATCCTGATCAAAGCCAGGAAGGATGTAACCGCAAAACATTATCACCGCATTTGGCGAAAATATGTTGCGTGGTGCGAGGCCAGTAAGACCCGACGGAGGAAATTCAACTGGGTCGATTCCTACATTTCCTGCAAACAGGAGTGTCTATGGGACTGAAATTGGGGTCCATTAAGGTTCAAATTTCGGCCCTGTCAATTTTCTTCCAAAAAGAACTAGCTTCAGTCCCTGAAGTTCAGACGTTTGTAAAAGGGGTACTGCATATACAGCCTCCTTTTGTGCCTCCAGTGGCACTTTGGGATCTCAATGTAGTTTTTGGGTTCCAAAAGTCACATTGGTTTGAACCACTTAAATCTGTGGAGTTAAAATATCTCACATGGAAAGTGGTCATGCTGTTGGCCCTGGCCTGGGCCAGGCGCGTGTCAGAATTGGCGGCTTTATCCTGTAAAAGCCCTTATCTGATTTTCCATTCGGACAGGGCGGAATTGAGGACTCGTCCTCAGTTTCTCCCTAAGGTGGTTTCAGCGTTTCACCTGAACCAACCTATTGTGGTGACTGCGGCTACTAGGGACTTGGAGGACTCCAAGTTGCTAGACGTTGTCAGGGCCCTGAAAATATATGTTTCCAGGACGGCTGGAGTCAGGAAAACTGACTCGCTGTTTATCCTGTATGCACCCAACAAGCTGGGTGCTCCTGCTTCTAAGCAGACTATTGCTCGTTGGATTTGTAGTACATTTCAGCTTGCACATTCTGTGGCAGGCCTGCCACAGCCAAAAATCTGTAAATGCCCACTCCACAAGGAAGGTGGGCTCATCTTGGGCGGCTACCCGAGGGGTCTCGGCTTTACAACTTTGCCGAGCAGCTACTTGGTCAGGAGCAAATACGTTTGTAAAATTCTACAAAATTGATACCCTGGCTGAGGAGGACCTGGAGTTCTCTCATTTGGTGCTGCAGAGTCATCCGCACTCTCCCGCCCGTTTGGGAGCTTTGGTATAATCCCCATGGTCCTTACGGAGTCCCCAGCATCCACTTAGGACGTTAGAGAAAATAAGAATTTACTTACCGATAATTCTATCTCTCGTAGTCGTAGTGGATGCTGGGCGCCCATCCCAAGTGCGGATTGTCTGCAATACTGGTACATAGTTATTGTTACCAAAAAATCGGGTTATTGCTGTAGTGAGCCATCTTTTCTAGAGGCTCCTCTGTTATCATGCTGTTAACTGGGTTCAGATCACAAGTTGTACGGTGTGATTGGTGTGGCTGGTATGAGTCTTACCCGGGATTCAAGATCCTTCCTTATTGTGTACGCTCGTCCGGGCACAGTATCCTAACTGAGGCTTGGAGGAGGGTCATAGGGGGAGGAGCCAGTGCACACCAGATAGTCCTAAAGCTTTCTTTAGATGTGCCCAGTCTCCTGCGGAGCCGCTATCCCCCATGGTCCTTACGGAGTCCCCAGCATCCACTACGGACTACGAGAAATAGAATTATCGGTAAGTAAATTCTTATTTTCCAATTTTCTTCCTGTCATATTTTTTATGTCAAATCCATCAGAAAAATGGCAAAAAGTTTCCAGGAATTTTTTTTTTTTTTTTACATTTTATTTGCAGTATATATGCTTACACAAATGTAATTAAACTAATGAATGGAATTTATTGATATTTTCCATCAAATTTTGTTCAGATATTTTTTTTTCTTCTGCAATATCATTAAATGTGAACTGAAAATTTGACGGATTTGATTTTACAAAAATGTTTAAGTCACTTTTTTTGTTACATATTCAATCGTGGTCATTCCGAGTTGTTCGCTCGTTGCCGATTTTCGCTATGCTGCGATTTGTTGCTAAATGCGCATGGTACGCAGCGCGCATGCGCTTATTTAACTAAAAACTTAGCAGTTTTGCTGTTGTCTATGCGGCGCTTTTCAGTCGCACTGCTGATCGGTGAATGATTGACAGGAAAGGGGCGTTTCTGGGTGGTAACTGAGCATTTTCTGGGAGTGTGCTAAAAAACGCAGGTGTGTCAGGGAAAAACGCGGGAGTGTCTGGAGAAACGGGGGAGTGGCTGGCCGATGGCAGGGCGTGTTTGTGACGTCAAACCAGGAACTAGACGGACTGAGCTGATCGCAATCTAGGAATAGGTCTGGAGCTACTCAGAAACTGCAAGAAAATATTTAGTAGCAATTCTGCTAATCTTTCGTTCGCTATTCTGCTAAGCTAAGATACACTCCCAGAGGGCGGCGGCCTAGCGTTTGCAATGCTGCTAAAAGCAGCTAGCGAGCGAACAACTCGGAATGAGGGCCAATGTAAATAAATATACAAGACGGTAAAATGATTAGGCGGTATTGGCGCAAACTTTAATAAAACTCCAAATGTGTAATTTCCTCTCTATCTGGTCCCTCTGCCTTCGCTATATGCAGGCCGTCGCAGCTGCTCTGTGGGAATAAGTCACTGATGTGACTTAAACTGCATTTATTAGTGCAGCTGTACCGTGTCTGCATGTAAATTAGATGTCTACAAAATTAGCTAATTATGCTGCCACTGGTAGATAAATCAGGTAATGGATTTGATTTTTTTTTTCCACTGAATATTTTAAAATTAGGAGCTTTTTAAAAAAAAAAAAAAAACCCTTTTAACATAAGTAATGTTCATGGCAATTAACCACCTGAAGATTTGGGTCATTGGCATCGTGTGATGTGCACGAGATAATTACATATCTTTCTTTATTGCTTTGCGATAAATAAAACATGAACTGAGTAAATATAATCAACATTCACAAACTCAGAATAATATATAACATATTTATAGATGTATGGATCTGGCAGGGTACGCCATTTTCTATACATTGCTTATTGCCTACTTCTGGGCTGTTGCTGCACTACAACTCACAGCATATTCACTGCGGTGTGCCACAGAGGGATGCCACTGGCCTGTTAGGGGTGCTACAGCTCACTTGGAGATGGGAAGCAAAGTACAAACGTTTCACACAAGAATGGAGACACGCGACACCTCCATCCACATAACTCTAGACCAGTGGTTCTCAAGCACGGTTCTCAAGGCACCCCAACGGTCCAGGTTTTAAGTATATCCATGCTTGGCTACAGTTGACTTAATTAGTAACTCAGTCAATGTAATTTAACGATTGTGCTGAACCATGGATATACTTAAAACCATCTTATCAGTCTTATGTCTTTGTTGAAAACACATTGGAGCATACTGCTAATTCAATTTGGTTATACAATGGATAATTGTTCCTAATGTGTGTTAAGGGCCCCAAACACTTCAACGATATGTCTGAGGCTAAAGTCGGAGACGATTTCCCTTGAACTCTCCTCGGAGCTTCCCGGGAGTGGTTCCATACGATTCCATACGATTTGGTACATTTTGCATGCGATATATCGTATGGGATGCCAGCCATGCCTGCGAGAACTGACATATCACGAGTGCGGCACTAACAATCTAGGGGAGGGGCGATCAGACCCTCACAGGAACGCGCATCGGATCTGATCGTATACACCTCCAAAATGCCCAATTTCTAGTGTATGGGGCCTTTTACATTGTACTCAAACTGAAGATACTTCTTTGAGTCTGTACCTATATTTGTCATGCTTCAATAAAGAAAAATTTGCTTGAAATAGACAAAAACCTGGACCGTTAGTGCTCCTCGAGAACCGAGTTTGGGAACAACTACTCTAGATTGTCATGGCTTACACCAGAGGCTCCCAAACTCGGTTCTCAAGCCAACCTAACAGTCCAGGCTTTCTGTGTCTTGAGGATTGGGTTTGGGAAACCTTGGCTTACATTATTGATTGACATCTAGCATCCTCAGGAAGAGTCCAGTTTGTTTACAAGATGGCAGCGCAATTGTTACAAACCGCAGCATTTGTTAAAAAAAAATAACCCTGCTGTGTAAGGGTGTGCATGCACATGGGAAGACTAGATGTGCCAAGTGGTTCTTATCTGCTGTCACATTCTATATTTCTACATTTTTATTGTGCTCATGTGCAGAGCAGCTCCTGCGTCATCTCCCCAAGTCACAGCCTGTTTGACAGGATGCCATCGTTTAGGGGCAAGGGGAATGGACAGAGCTGCGCAGAGTTCCTGAAAAAACGGGAGTGTGTGGCCCTCATTTCTGGGAGCGATGATGCAGATTTCCTGACCCCAGCAGCATAAACAGCCCGGCCATCCTGCGTAACCTGAGTGTTAATCAGATGGCCAATGTCACCCAAGTGATCCGATACTATGTCTTTGGATGCAGCAGCAGATCACACAAGCTTGCAGGTGGGGCCTATTTACTTAAGCCTCCTGCTGCTTTTGCATATTTTCGTGTAGCAGCTGAATCCAAAGACACAGCTGTTATACAAACTGTGTCTATCTCTGAATCATGCCCAGTAATTGCAAAAGATCCGGTATCTAATCTTAAATGTGGTTTCCGTACTTCTGTAATAAGAGATATTACGTAAGCCTGTAGAAGATGGAGTAAGTAATGCAAAAGCTCCACTAGACTTAGGTTTTTTTTGCAAGTGTGACTAAATTTTGGGCTTGTATTGTTTATGGGGGAGACTGTTACCCTCTGATTATAACAGGTGCATCTACGGCAGATCATGTGTTCAGCGAGAGGTATATTGTGCTGTAGAGGGCAGGAGATGATAATGTCACTTCTTTGCAGAAGGCCTCCATCACCAGTAAAGGGTTTAATTAGTTCTCAGTCATAACTGCGAAGATGATTAGCAATGCAGTGGAACTCTGGTGACTTGTGAGATTCGCAGGACAATGAGCCGCATGCTGATGAATTACACGCTCCGGTGATCTTGCAGCAAATTGTGGAAATGTTATTACAGAAAACCCCCAATATGAGATTAACGTCTCATTCCTCATAGGACAAGAAATCCGTCCAAAAATAAATGACGTCTCTATCACATAATTTACATAATTACTGCAGAATTAACCTGTATACCCAAGTCAGAACAGCAACATCCAGACCCAGTGTGGGTCAGCAATGCGACTTGTTAAATGCGGCCTCCGCAGCAAGTATATGGGTGGTCTGCTGATCACCAGTACACGCAGCACGATGCAGGTATATCAGCCATTGGCTGTGCTATAGGGCCAATGCGATATGTCTCTGACATGGTTCACAGGAAGCAGTAGGACTTTCCGGTGCATGAGCTACTCCCCACAGACTAACCCTAACCTTCCCCCTCGGTGCCTAAACCTAACCCCTAGTCCACGCTGCCTAAACCTAGAGCCCCCCCCCCCCCCCCGCATTCTAACTTTAACCCTCGGAGGGGGTGCCTAACCCCCCCCCTCGCAACCTAACCCTACCCCCCCCCCCCCCTCTTCCCCGGATGCATTCTAAACCTAACCCTTCCCCCGTAGTGTAAACCTACCTCCCCTCTCCCACCCCCACGGCTTACCTTGCAGTGCGGTCTCTCTTCGTCCGGGATCCTGGTTGTCGGTATTCCGGCGCCGGGATGGTGTACTCTTCTGAATACCGATGTCGGCATTCAGAATAGAGTCGGTATTCTGACTGCCGGTTCACAGATATGTCGCAGGTACACACCCACCAATGTGCCCACTATATATTAGTCATTCAATTGAACAGCTAATATATCGGACTTTGTGTAACCAGCTTAAGGGTCAAATGTGCAGACAGTCCAAGGAAAAATAAACAGGAATGCTGGTTCAATAAGGCAAGTTCAATAAACCAGCTGATGGCCGGAGAGCAACTTTTACAGGGAGGATGGAGCACGGTGGCATAGGGGTTAGAATTACTGATTCAACACTGATTTCATGAGTTCCAAGTCACAGTCTATCTGTGTTGAGTTTATATGTCTGGGTTGGGCATTTGTGACCGGCGTTTGGGATCCCGCCGGGATCCTGAGGTTTAGCTTGCCGGTGGGTGGGGCGAGCGCAACGAAGCCCCTTGCGGGCTCACAGCGCTCGCCACACGGCAAGCTCAGTGGCTCACCACAGGTTCTATTCCCACTCTGTGGTTGTCGTGGACACCCACGAGTGGGAATAGTCCCTGTTAGTTGGCATGCCGACTGTTGGGCTTTCAAGTGCTCGGGTTCCCGGCGTCAGTAATGTGACCGCCAGTCTCCCGACCGCCGGTCACATAACTACATCCCATGTGTTCTACCTTGTTTGCGTGGGTTCCCTCCAGGTGCTTCTGTTTCTTCCTACCCTTCAAAATCATACTGGTAGGTTAATTCGATTCTGAGTTCTGACTAAGTTAACAGTAGTTGTTATGAGTTTGCTTATATGTTAGGGAATTTAGGAGTTGATTTATCAAGCAATGAAAAGAGAAGTGGATGAGTGGAGAAGTTGCCCATAGCAACCAATCAGCATCCACCTATGATATTATAGAGGGACATTTTAATACACAACAAGGGCCAGCCATGGGCAAAAAAGGACCAGCCCTGGCCACCAGCTGGTGCACAACTGTCGAGTTACTGAATGCCTCATTAAGCGATCACACAGATGTTGCTGCACAAATAATGTCCTGTCACTGCTTTCAGTCTGAGCCTCTTCTAGATCTTCTATTCAGTAAAATATTCACAACACAACCTTACGTTACCCATGGTGAAATATGCCCTGTAGAAGGACTGCGATAACATGTAATCCTCTGTATGCATCCAGCCTCAACATCCAGTTATCTACTCAATATCAGAAGGGTTCTACCCCGATGACCAAGGGAACAGAGAGGCCTGTTTTTGAGAAGTTTTAGAACACGAAACACCATAAAACACCAATACCCCACTGGTTACAGATTCTTCTCCCCACACAACCCCCAGTTCCTACTGACGTATTAGAGATGATGATACTGCATTGTAACAAAGGCAGGCGACTCGTACCTGAGAAGAGCAGCTTTCGCCATTGCGGATCTATGTAGAGAGATCTGCTCTAGGGTGTCCAGCAGGTGCTGCTGCTTTGACTGCTTTTCCTCAAGGATCTGGTCCCTCTTCTCCTCCTCATCTTTCCTCTGGGCTTCCTTCAACAGGGTCAGTCGTTCATGAAGCTCCACTAAGGACATCTCACAGTTCAGACCGTGCCCAGCAGTCTGTAGGGAACAGCAAACCAAATTCTGCTAACATCCATCACTATACAATATGGTGGTGGTACTACAATGGGTGCAGTTGGTATGGGGCCTGGAGATGAGGGAAACCCAGGCTTGCATGCTCTCTCTGCTCTCTTCAGTGGAATAGTGTCGCAAGAGGTTTGAGTGGCATTGCCAGGCCCTTTGACAAATTTTGCCATGACCCCAACAAAGCACTGTTTGGCCCTGCCTGAATGTTGAATTAATAATTCTATATAACATGCATTGATCAATCAATCAATCAATCAATCAATCAATCACAACTAGTGCTGAATGTGCATGAACAGATTTCTACAGAAGCTACAAACAGTACATGCACGTGTAGACTTCCACAGAATGAGCTACCAGCACTGGAGTATCCATAATGGGTGCAGGTTGTGCGGTGCACACAGGCGGGGGGGGGCTCACACACCGCACACCCTGCACTTGAATAATGATACTGTCACAAAGCAAGAGTCTACTGCACCGCTGGAGAGAAGGGGGCTAGCACAGTGCCTGCATACGGACCCCCTTCTCTCTCAAACTGCCCCTGACTACCAGCATACACAGAAGGCACATACAGCCTTACATAGAATTGGCTACCAGCATACACAGAGGGGATGAGTCGGGTACATGAACTGCAGACTTCCATAGAATGAGCTACCAGCATACAGAGAGGGGATGAGTCAGGTACATGAACTGCAGACTTTCATAGAATGGGCTACCAGCATACAGAGAGGGGATGAGTCACGTACATGCATGTGCAGACTTCCATAGTATGGGCTACCAGCATACAGAGAGGGGATGAGTCAGGTACATGAACTGCAGACTTTCATAGAATGGGCTACCAGCATACAGAGAGGGGATGAGTCAGGTACATGAACTGCAGACTTTCATAGAATGGGCTACCAGCATACAGAGAGGGGATGAGTCACGTACATGCATGTGCAGACTTCCATAGTATGGGCTACCAGCATACAGAGAGGGGATGAGTCACGTACATGCATGTGCAGACTTCCATAGAATGGGCTACCAGCATACCGAAAGGAGATGAGTCACATACATGCATGTGCAGACTTCCATAGAATGGGCTACCAGCATACACATGAGTCGGGTACATGCACATGCAGACTTCCATAGAATGGGCTACCAGCATACATAGACGGGATGAGTCAGGTACACGCACCTGCAAACTTCCATAGAATGGGCTACCAGCATACACAGAGGGGATGAGTCAGGTACATGCATGTACAGACTTCCACAGAATGGGCTGCCAGCAAAAACAGAGGGGATGAGTCGGGTACATTCATGTACAGACTTCCACAGAATGGGCTGCCAGCATACACAGAGGGGATGAGTCAGGTACATGCACCTGCAGACTTCCATAGAATGGACTACCATCATCCACAGAGGGTATGAGTCAGGTACATGCATGTGCAGACTCCCATAGAATGGGCTACCAGCATACATAGAGGGGATGAGTCAGGTACATGCATGTGCAGACTTTCATAGAATGGGCTACCAGCATACACAGAGGGGATAAATCAGATACATGCATGTGCAGACTTCCATAGAACGGGCTACCAGCATAAACAGAGGGGATGAGTCGGGTACATGCATGTACCTGACTTCCATAGAATGGGCTGCCAGCATACAGAGGGGATGAGTCAGGTACATGCACCTGCAGACTTCCATAGAATGGGCTACCAGCATACACAGAGGGGATGAGTTAAGTACATGCACGTGCAGACTTCCACAGAATGGACTACCAGCATACACAGAGGGGCTGAGTCAGGTACATGCATGTGCAGACTTCCATAGAATGGGCTACAAGCATTCACAGAGGGGATGAGTCAGGTACATGCACCTGCAGACTTCCATAGAATGGACTACCATCATCCACAGAGGGGATGAGTCAGGTACATGCATGTGCAGACTTCCATAGAATGGGCTACCATCATACACAGAGGGGATGAGTCAGGTACATGCATGTGCAGACTTCCATAGAATGGGCTACCAGCATACACAGAGGGGATGAGTCAGATACATGCATGTGCAGACTTCCATAGAACGGGCTACCAGCATAAACAGAGGGGATGAGTCGGGTACATGCATGTACAAACTTCCATAGAATGGGCTGAAAGCATACACAGAGGGGATGAGTCAGGTACATGCACCTGCAGACTTCCATAGAATGGGCTACCAGCATACACAGAGGGGATGAGTCAAGTACATGCACGTGCAGACTTCCACAGAATGGACTACCAGCATACACAGAGGGGCTGAGTCAGGTACATGCATGTGCAGACTTACATAGAATGGGCTACCAGCATACACAGAGGGGATGAGTCAGGTACATGCACCTGCAGACTTCCATAGAATGGGCTACCAGCATACACAGAGGGGATGAGTCGGGTACATGCATGTACAGACTTCCACAGAATGGGCTGCCAGCATACACAGAGGGGATGAGTCAGGTACATGCACCTGCAGACTTCCATAGAATGGACTACCATCATCCACAGAGGGGATGAATCAGGTACATGCATGTGCAGACTTCCATAGAATGGGCTACCAGTTACACAGAGGGGATGAGTCGGGTACATGCATGTAATTGTGGAGTGTAAAGTGAGAGGTTTGAGCGTGTATCTGTGGAGGGTAAGGTGAGAGGTTTGAGCGTGTATCTGTGGAGTGTAAAGTGAGAGGTTTGAGCGTGTATCTGTGGAGTGTAAAGTGAGAGGTTTGAGCGTGTATCTGTGGAGGGTAAAGTGAGAGGTTTGAGCGTGTATCTGTGGAGTGTAAAGTGAGAGGTTTGAGCGTGTATCTGTGGAGTGTAAAGTGAGAGGTTTGAGCGTGTATCTGTGGAGTGTAAAGTGAGAGGTTTGAGCGTGTATCTGTGGAGGGTAAAGTGAGAGGTTTGAGCGTGTATCTGTGGAGTGTAAAGTGAGAGGTTTGAGCGTGTATTTGTGGAGGGTAAAGTGAGAGGTTTGAGCGTGTATCTGTGGAGTGTAAAGTGAGAGGTTTGAGCGTGTATCTGTGGAGGGTAAAGTGAGAGGTTTGAGCGTGTATTTGTGGAGGGTAAAGTGAGAGGTTTGAGCGTGTATCTGTGGAGTGTAAAGTGAGAGGTTTGAGCGTGTATCTGTGGAGGGTAAAGTGAGAGGTTTGAGCGTGTATCTGTGGAGTGTAAAGTGAGAGGTTTGAGCGTGTATTTGTGGAGGGTAAAGTGAGAGGTTTGAGCGTGTATCTGTGGAGTGTAAAGTGAGAGGTTTGAGCGTGTATCTGTGGAGGGTAAAGTGAGAGGTTTGAGCGTGTATCTGTGGAGTGTAAAGTGAGAGGTTTGAGCGTGTATTTGTGGAGGGTAAAGTGAGAGGTTTGAGCGTGTATTTGTGGAGTGTAAAGTGAGAGGTTTGAGCGTGTATTTGTGGAGGGTAAAGTGAGAGGTTTGAGCGTGTATCTGTGGAGTGTAAAGTGAGAGGTTTGAGCGTGTATTTGTGGAGGGTAAAGTGAGAGGTTTGAGCGTGTATTTGTGGAGGGTAAAGTGAGAGGTTTGAGCGTGTATCTGTGGAGGGTAAGGTGAGAGGTTTGAGTGTGTATCTGTGGAGGGTAAAGTGAGAGGTTTGAGCGTGTATTTGTGGAGGGTAAAGTGAGAGGTTTGAGCGTGTATTTGTGGAGGGTAAAGTAAGAGGTTTGAGCGTGTATTTGTGGAGGGTAAAGTGAGAGGTTTGAGCGTGTATCTGTGGAGTGTAAAGTGAGAGGTTTGAGCGTGTATCTGTGGAGTGTAAAGTGAGAGGTTTGAGCGTGTATCTGTGGAGTGTAAAGTGAGAGGTTTGAGCGTGTATTTGTGGAGGGTAAAGTGAGAGGTTTGAGCGTGTATTTGTGGAGGGTAAAGTGAGAGGTTTGAGCGTGTATCTGTGGAGGGTAAAGTGAGAGGTTTGAGCGTGTATTTGTGGAGGGTAAAGTGAGAGGTTTGAGCGTGTATTTGTGGAGGGTAAAGTGAGAGGTTTGAGCGTGTATCTGTGGAGTGTAAAGTGAGAGGTTTGAGCGTGTATTTGTGGAGGGTAAAGTGAGAGGTTTGAGCGTGTATTTGTGGAGGGTAAAGTGAGAGGTTTGAGCGTGTATCTGTGGAGGGTAAAGTGAGAGGTTTTCAAATTGCTAAAATCAGTCCACGGCTGCGGCTAACCTCTGTACCTATTTGCCATAATCCCTTGTTGTGATCAGACAGTTCTATACTCAAGTGTGACAAAATGTTCCAATTAGGAAACGTTCTCATTGTTACATCATGGAAAATACAGTCACCATTTCCCAAAATACTGTCACATGGAGGCCAGAGAAGGTGACCTCAGCAGGTGTGCTAATGTACTTGTTTTTCTGTACCTAACACTTTATGGACGTCTGTACAGAACATATTACGTCACATACAAGTGCACTTACTTCTGTTAAATCCACAAACTTGTGTCTGATGAATGGCACTGACTCGATGGCTCTTATCTCACGGATCAGTTCAAACTTCCTCTTCAGCTCCTCCTCAGCCTCTTCCAGCGCTCGGCGCAACAGCTCCCGGCTCTCCTCTGTCACTTCCTGCACTAGATGCCCAGAGAATCAGACAGTAATAAAACAATGTGCTCACATAACATCTGACATTTAGGAGTAAGAAATGTGGCGAATAAAGCAATATATGAAGGGTCATCTTTAATCACATGCAACCTTGTGGATATGCAACACAAATACAGTACTATTTGTTTTTAATCTCATGACATCATGTGTCGATTTCTGCACATATACTGCCCGTTTCAGAGGTCAAAGGGTAGATTTACTAAAGCTTCTAAAACAGACAAGTGGAGGTGTTGCCCAAAGATTGTGTCTATCATTTTCTAAAATGCAACAGAGAAAAGACAGCTAGTATCTGATTGCAGCGCTGTAACACGCCCCTGAGCACATGATGTAGCGTGGACCCAAAAGACGCGCTGGCAGCACTGCAGTAGCAATTCTGGCTGCAAGCTGCTGGTCCAGGACCCCTTCTAGCCACATGCAGGTGCCGTGGGTGAGCAGAGGGGCTGCCCACAGGGGTTTGCACCCTGCGTATAGACACTTTTTGCACACCCCTAGTTACAGCCCTGTGTGATTGGTTGTTATGGGCAACAGCAACACTTTTCATTTTTAAAAACTTTAATAAATCTACCATTAAGAATGTTGCATGCAACATCCAAAATATAATTATCTGTGTGATATCAGAACTGTGCCGCTACTGCAGGAAGCAGCTGAGCACATCCACATGTTCCTAACTGAAGGCTGGCAGATGGGGCACCTTGGTAAAACGCAGATGTACAGCAGATGGGGCACCTTGGTAAAACGCAGATGCACAGCAGATGGGGTACCTTGGTAAAACGCAGATGTACAGCAGATGGGGCACCTTGGTAAAACGCAGATGTACAGCAGATGGGGCACCTTGGTAAAACGCAGATGTACGACAGATGGGGCACCTTGGTAAAACGCAGATGTACAGCAGATGGGGCACCTTTATAAAACGCAGATGTACAGCCGGTGGGGTACCTTGGTAAAACGCAGATGTACGGCAGATAGGGCACCTTGGTAAAACGCAGATGTACAGCAGATGGGGCACCTTGGTAAAACGCAGATGTACAGCAGATGGGGCACCTTTATAAAACGCAGATGTACAGCCGGTGGGGTACCTTGGTAAAACGCAGATGCACAGCAGATGGGGTACCTTGGTAAAACGCAGATGCACGGCAGATGGGGTACCTTGGTAAAACGCAGATGCACGGCAGATGGGGTACCTTGGTAAAACGCAGATGCACAGCAGATGGGGCACCTTTGTAAAACCATGTCGCATGGCATTTGGGGCACCTTGGTAAAACCATGTTGCACGGCAGATGGGGCACCTTGGTAAAACGCAGATGTACGGCAGATGGGGCACCTTGGTAAAACCATGTCGCATGGCAGGTGGGGCACCTTGGTAAAACCATGTTGCACCGCAGGTGGGGCACCTTGGTAAAACCATGTTGCACGGCAGGTGGGGCACCTTGATAAAACCATGTCGCATGGCAAGTTATGGTGTTGCCTTGTGTTGCCCCTTTAAAAAAAAAACATCTGAGCTCAGCCGGCATCCCGCACTTCTGACAATCTTGGACTCCGATACATCCCGCCGATGATTTGTTCCATGAGAAAACTGCTCCGATTTTTTCTCATACCCTCAACTCAGAATCAGGCACTTAATGTGGAGCAGCTGGAGCAACTTGTCCTCAAATATCAAGGGATGATATATGCAAATGAGCTTGAAGAGGTGGAGCATATCTGAGGGAGCGTTTCTGCTTTACCAGGCACCTTCAGAGTCTTTATTACCTCTGCGCGTTCTCAGAGAAGAAAACATGTTTATGTCTGGGTGAATACACATGTATTTAACATTTTTATCATGTATAAATATGACAAATGAAACAGAAAAGTGTCCCTAATTGTCACAACATTATTGGGACAAATCACAGAAGAAATACCTATTTGCTGCTTGTACTTCTGAAGTCTCAGCCTTGCTTGCTTAGTGTTCTTGTGTCCCTCGGCCACTTGCTCCACAAGGTCTCTCATTTCCTTCTCTTCCCGGAGGCGCTTCTCTGCGTACTGGCGCATGAGCTTCTCTGTCTGCAGAATAAACAGCGATAACATTTATCATCTACGCACAATGGAGGCACCGACAGTGATGAAAGTATCAGCCTATTAACTGATTAGGAACTAATAATGTTCTAGCTGAGGCATGAGGCACTTCTGCAATTACATACATGGGCTCAGCTCACAAAATGGCTGCACAAAGCACCTCATGCCTCAGTAATGTCACTAGTGGAATTAGGAGGCCATAGTGTGATGAATATGGGCACAATATGGCCGGCTGCAATGTGTGCAGGTAAGTGTACGCTTTATTGCACTCCAGTAAATTGTTAGCGAAGGTGCTTCCCATCAAGCTCAAATGTAGATGGCCTGAGCACAAACCAGCATCCGAGGCACAGTGATGCCCTGTGAGCTGCAGGGACATATTTTTTCTTTCATTTTACAATCTCCTGGTACAAAGTGCATCCATACAGCAATATATAGTACATTTACTATTACTGTTTATGTGTATGAGAATAGAATAAGCAGACTGCATTGTATCATTTACACACCTGCTTTTCTCAAATGTGACAGCACTGTACATATCCCTACATCACACGTGTCAGTGTATCACAGGTGTGACAGCACTGTACATATCTCCTACATCACACGTGTCAGTGTATCACAGGTGTGACAGCACTGTACATATCTCCTACATCACACGTGTCAGTGTATCACAGGTGTGACAGCACTGTACATATTCCTTACATCACACGTGTCAGTGTATCACAGGTGTGACAGCACTGTACATATCTCCTACATCACACGTGTCAGTGTATCACAGGTGTGACAGCACTGTACATATCTCCTACATCACACGTGTCAGTGTATCACAGGTGTGACAGCACTGTACATATCTCCTACATCACACGTGTCAGTGTATCACAGGTGTGACAGCACTGTACATATCTCCTACATCACACGTGTCAGTGTATCACAGGTGTGACAGCACTGTACATATTCCCTACATCACACGTGTCAGTGTATCACAGGTGTGACAGCACTGTACATATCTCCTACATCACACGTGTCAGTGTATCACAGGTGTGACAGTACTGTACATATTCCTTACATCACACGTGTCAATGTATCACAGGTGTGACAGCACTGTACATATTCCCTACATCACACGTGTCAGTGTATCACAGGTGTGACAGCACTGTACATATCTCCTACATCACACGTGTCAGTGTATCACAGGTGTGACAGCACTGTACATATTCCCTACATCACACGTGTCAGTGTATCACAGGTGTGACAGCACTGTACATATCCCCTACATCACACGTGTCAGTGTATCACAGGTGTGACAGCACTGTACATATTCCCTACATCACACGTGTCAGTGTATCACAGGTGTGACAGCACTGTACATATCCCCTACATCACACGTGTCAGTGTATCACAGGTGTGACAGCACTGTACATATCCCTACATCACACGTGTCAGGGTATCACAGGTGTGACAGCACTGTACATATCCCCTACATCACACATGTCAGTGTATCACAGGTGTGACAGCACTATACATATCCCCTACATCACACGTGTCAATGTATCACAGGTGTGACAGCACTGTACATATCCCCTACATCACACGTGTCAGTGTATCACAGGTGTGACAGCACTGTACATATTCCCTACATCACACGTGTCAATGTATCACAGGTGTGACAGCACTGTACATATCCCTACATCACATGTGTCAGTGTATCACAGGTGTGACAGCACTGTACATATCTCCTACATCACACGTGTCAGTGTATCACAGGTGTGACATCACTGTACATATCTCCTACATCACACGTGTTAGTGTATCACAGGTGTGACATCACTATACATATCTCCTACATCACACGTGTCAGTGTATCACAGGTGTGACAGCACTGTACATATTCCTACATCACACGTGTCAGTGTATCACAGGTGTGACAGCACTGTACATATCTCCTACATCACACGTGTTAGTGTATCACAGGTGTGACATCACTATACATATCTCCTACATCACACGTGTCAGTGTATCACAGGTGTGACAGCACTGTACATATCTCCTACATCACACGTGTCAGTCTATCACAGGTGTGACAGCACTGCACATATCCCTACATCACACGTGTCAGTGTATCACAGGTGTGACAGCATTGTACATATATCCTACATCACACGTGTCAGTGTATCACAGGTGTGACAGCACTGTACATATCCCTACATCACACGTGTCAGTGTATAACAGGTGTGACAGCACTGTACATATTCCCTACATCACACGTGTCAGTGTATCACAGGTGTGACAGCACTGTACATATCTCCTACATCACACGTGTCAGTGTATCACAGGTGTGACAGCACTGTACATATCTCCTACATCACACGTGTCAGTGTATCACAGGTGTGACAGCACTGTACATATCTCCTACATCACACGTGTCAGTGTATCACAGGTGTGACAGCACTGTACATATCTCCTACATCACACGTGTCAGTGTATCACAGGTGTGACAGCACTGTACATATTCCCTACATCACACGTGTCAGTGTATCACAGGTGTGACAGCACTGTACATATCCCCTACATCACACGTGTCAGTGTATCACAGGTGTGACAGCACTGTACATATTCCCTACATCACACGTGTCAGTGTATCACAGGTGTGACAGCACTGTACATATCCCCTACATCACACGTGTCAGTGTATCACAGGTGTGACAGCACTGTACATATCCCCTACATCACACGTGTCAGTGTATCACAGGTGTGACAGCACTGTACATATTCCCTACATCACACGTGTCAGTGTATCACAGGTGTGACAGCACTGTACATATCCCTACATCACACGTGTCAGTGTATCACAGGTGTGACAGCACTGTACATATTCCCTACATCACACGTGTCAGTGTATCACAGGTGTGACAGCACTGTACATATTCCCTACATCACACGTGTCAATGTATCACAGGTGTGACAGCACTGTACATATTCCCTACATCACACGTGTCAGTGTATCACAGGTGTGACAGCACTGTACATATCTCCTACATCACACGTGTCAGTGTATCACAGGTGTGACAGCACTGTACATATCCCTACATCACACGTGTCAGTGTATCACAGGTGTGACAGCACTGTACATATCCCCTACATCACACGTGTCAGTGTATCACAGGTGTGACAGCACTGTACATATCCCCTACATCACACGTGTCAGTGTATCACAGGTGTGACAGCACTGTACATATTCCCTACATCACACGTGTCAGTGTATCACAGGTGTGACAGCACTGTACATATCCCCTACATCACACGTGTCAGTGTATCACAGGTGTGACAGCACTGTACATATCCCCTACATCACACGTGTCAGTGTATCACAGGTGTGACAGCACTGTACATATCCCCTACATCACACGTGTCAGTGTATCACAGGTGTGACAGCACTGTACATATCCCTACATCACACGTGTCAGTGTATCACAGGTGTGACATCACTGTACATATTCCCTACATCACACGTGTCAGTGTATCACAGGTGTGACAGCACTGTACATATCCCTACATCACACGTGTCAGTGTATCACAGGTGTGACAGCACTGTACATATCTCCTACATCACACGTGTCAGTGTATCACAGGTGTGACAGCACTATACATATCTCCTACATCACACGTGTCAGTGTATCACAGGTGTGACAGCACTGTACATATCCCTACATCACACGTGTCAGTGTATCACAGGTGTGACAGCACTGTACATATCCCTACATCACACGTGTCAGTGTATCACAGGTGTGACAGCACTGTACATATTCCCTACATCACACGTGTCAGTGTATCACAGGTGTGACAGCACTGTACATATCCCTACATCACACGTGTCAGTGTATCACAGGTGTGACAGCACTGTACATATCTCCTACATCACACGTGTCAGTGTATCACAGGTGTGACAGCACTGTACATATCTCCTACATCACACGTGTCAGTGTATCACAGGTGTGACAGCACTGTACATATTCCCTACATCACACGTGTCAGTCTATCACAGGTGTGACAGCACTGTACATATCTCCTACATCACACGTGTCAGTGTATCACAGGTGTGACAGCACTGTACATATTCCCTACATCACACGTGTCAGTGTATCACAGGTGTGACAGCACTGTACATATCTCCTACATCACACGTGTCAGTCTATCACAGGTGTGACAGCACTGTACATATCTCCTACATCACACGTGTCAGTGTATCACAGGTGTGACAGCACTGTACATATTCCCTACATCACACGTGTCAGTGTATCACAGGTGTGACAGCACTGTACATATCCCCTACATCACACGTGTCAGTGTATCACAGGTGTGACAGCACTGTACATATCTCCTACATCACACGTGTCAGTGTATCACAGGTGTGACAGCACTGTACATATCCCTACATCACACGTGTCAGTGTATCACAGGTGTGACAGCACTGTACATATCCCTACATCACACGTGTCAGTGTATCACAGGTGTGACAGCACTGTACATATCTCCTACATCACACGTGTCAGTGTATCACAGGTGTGACAGCACTGTACATATCCCCTACATCACACGTGTCAGTGTATCACATGTGTGACAGCACTGTACATATCTCCTACATCACACGTGTCAGTGTATCACAGGTGTGACAGCACTGTACATATCCCCTACATCACACGTGTCAGTGTATCACAGGTGTGACAGCACTGTACATATCCCCTACATCACACGTGTCAGTGTATCACAGGTGTGACAGCACTGTACATATCTCCTACATCACACGTGTCAGTGTATCACAGGTGTGACATCACTGTACATATCTCCTACATCACACGTGTCAGTGTATCACAGGTGTGACAGCACTGTACATATTCCCTACATCACACGTGTCAGTGTATCACAGGTGTGACATCACTGTACATATCTCCTACATCACACGTGTCAGTGTATCACAGGTGTGACAGCACTGTACATATTCCCTACATCACACGTGTCAGTGTATCACAGGTGTGACAGCACTGTACATATCTCCTACATCACACGTGTCAGTCTATCACAGGTGTGACAGCACTGTACATATTCCCTACATCACACGAGTCAGTGTATCACAGCTGTGACAGCACTGTACATATTCCCTACATCACACGCGTCAGTGAATCACAGGTGTGACAGCACTGTACATATTCCCTACATCACACGTGTCAGTGTATCACATGTGTGACAGCACTGTACATATTCCCTACATCACATGTATCAGTGTTTTTCACGGTCAATCAATGGCCCTCATTCCGAGTTGTTCGCTCGCAAGCTGCTTTTAGCAGCATTGCACACGCTAAGCCGCCGCCTACTGGGAGTGAATCTTAGCTTATCAAAATTGCGAACGAAAGATTCGCAATATTGCGAAAAGACTTCTCTGTGCAGTTTCTGAGTAGCTCGAGACTTACTCTTCCAGTGCGATCAGTTTAGTGCTTGTCGTTCCTGGTTTGACGTCACAAACACACCCAGCGTTCGCCCAGACACTCCTCCATTTCTCCAGCCACTCCCGCGTTTTTCCCAGAAACGGTAGCGTTTTTTCACACACTCCCATAAAACGGCCAGTTTCCCCCAGAAACACCCACTTCCTGTCAATCACACTCCGATCACCAGAACGAAGAAAAAACCTCGTAATGCCGTGAGTAAAATACCTAACTGCATAGCAAATTTACTTTGCGCAGTCGCAGTGCGAACATTGCGCATGCGCAGTTAGCGGAAAATCGCTGCGATGCAAAGAAAATTACAGAGGGAACAACTCGGAATGAGGGCCAGTGAACGGAATGCAGTTATGTGACCAGCGGTTGGGAGAACCTGTGGCCAGCGCAGCGCTCACCCCCCCCCCCCCCCCCCAGCCCGCCGACAATGTGCTCAACAGGATCCCAGCGCCGTATGGTGACCCAACCCCAATGAACCCCAACCACGCAAACCCAACCCCAATGAACAAAGTGATCCATTTCTGTGTGAATCTAGAAACCATCTCTTTGCTCCAGTTATCTATAAATGGAACTGTTTTGAACTCTTGTTTCGACTTGTGCTTTGCATAAGAACTTAAAAGTCTTGGTCAGCATATCTTTACACGCAGAGCATCACGTAAGAAAGGTATTGAAATACGGTATACAATTAAGCTTAATTGAACTTGACTAGAGAAATGATCGTTTAATATCTCCTTGTTGCTAGGTGACGAACTGTAAAACAGTAGCTTAAAGCAACTGCTCCATGTCTCAACTTCCTTAAAATAATTGTATCTAAACGATAATTGAAAAATGTGACCCATGTACTGCTAAAGGCCAGCTGCGCTATTTATATAAAGCAGTGAAAGCCACAAACTGTATTTCAGCATTACGCCTAATAAAATCAGATTAGATTTTCCAATGGGCCTATGGGATCCTGACCTGCCCTCTCTCCTGGTCAGTTTCGACCCCTCCCTTTCCAGTCTCATTCTAATATGTGCTGTATCTTTCCAAGCACCATTGTTACCATAAACATTCTTTTGATGGGGTATTAAAATAAAGCAGAAAATATCATACAAACAATGAACTGAAAATGTCACCTAAATTAGTAGTAGAGAATATAATAAATTGATGGATTACAGCTGTGTAAGGAACGTGCGAAGCTACAATAAAAGTCCTTATGAAATACAGAGATTGGTCGCTGTACTGCAGAATAATTCTGTTTACATCTGCCGCCTGCCTAGAAAATGATGCAGGAAAATGCCAGCGGTCTGAACGAGCCCTTAAATAAGACGTGAATGCAATGACCTTGCATCAAACTCTTTTGCCATAAAGTTATTTACATTTATTTAGATCGCTAAATAACTTTATACATGTAATTCTGTTGCGGAGGGAATTGTGAGATCGGATAAATGGTTTTGTTTATGGTGAGAGATATTAAAAGGTTTATTTTTATGTTGCCTGGGTTTTATGTTGACGTTACCTGTGTATTTGTCTGCAGCGAGTTATCAGCAGATGTATTAATGTGTATTCCCCCTGACATCTTATTATTCTGTTCCTTTATTGTTGCACTAAAACCCTAATGAATTGAAAAATACGAACGTGTAGTGTAATTCATGATCGCTGTGTGACTATTCCGATTTTATATTTTATTTATTGTCGTCAGACTTCAAATGAGGTTGTTTGTCTTAGAAATTAAAATAGCATTTCAGGGGATTAATGCTACCCAGGCAGACAGGCAACAGAATAAAATTAATTGAATTGCGTCTGCCTTAAAGCCATATATTGGTTCTGATGAATTAGGTGTCCTGGGAAGACTGGCAGCGCGCTTTACACCTTCCCTTAATACAGTGTTTAGTGGTTGCAGAGCAAGGGCACTGCCTGGGCAGTGTTGGGCTCTTCTGGCTTTCTATGATGTGGCTCAGGCATTACCTATGGAGAAGCTGCAACATGACATCCTAGGACACGCAACTGCACCCTGCATCACCATTATATTTGAATGTGCCTTGGCAATATTTAGATCTTATTCAGTGCGCCACGAGTTGTAAAAGGTTGAAAATATCTGCCTTAATACATAAGTGTTGGTATAGTAGCGATTCTGCCTAATTCCGCACGTCACCTCCTCTTTCTTCAGCACCGCCTTCTTCTTGTTCTCCTGGATGAGGTTTTGGCGGGCTAGAACGGCCTCTTCGTAGCTCAGTTTGCCTTCCAGGCGCCGGCACTCTATTGCAGCCAGCTGGCGTTCCATGTCCTGCTCCCGCATCTGTCGCTGCCATTCCAGAAACTCGCTGGGGTCCCGGGACCCATCAACCAGCCTCTCGATCCTAGAAAGCACATTGAGGGTTATCAGATGAGGGAATCAGGTTCTGCTGATACATGTAATGCAATAAAAGAAAGGGGTGCAATGTTTGCCGGCAGACGGGCTAAATGATGCAAGTTTGGGTTCATCAGTCTGGTGCAGAATGACCTGGCACCGGTAGCAGGTTGGCAGTACAGTAAGAGAAGTGGCTGTGTGCAAGAGTATACTGCAAATTTGCAGGTCTACGGGAACATGGCGCTCGCCCCTTATTCCTGGGGATATCTCTATTGTGACCACATCTCTACTGTGCATGTGCCTTGTTCCTGATAACATCTCTATGGTGCCCACACCTGCATCTCTACTGTGCATGTGTCTTGTTCCTGGGGACATCTGTATTACACCTGTGCCTTGTTAATGGGGACATCCGTATTGCGCCTGCACCTTTTCCCTGGGGACATCTGTATTGCGCCCGTGCCTTGTTCCTGGGGACATCTGTATTGCACCTGCGCCTTTTCCCTTGGGACATCTGTATTGTGCCTGCACCTTTTCCCTGTGGACATCTGTATTGCACCTGCGCCTTTTCCCTGGGGACATCTGTATTGTGCCTGCACTTTTTCCCTGGGACATCTGTATTGCGCCCGTGCCTTGTTACTGGGGACATCTGTATTGCGCCTGCACCTTTTCCCTGGGGACATCTGTCAACATTTTCCCAGTTATTTCTGTCTGCAGTGCAAGCCGCCACTGGAATCCATAAGAGTAAGTATAATTAGATAGGTGCAGGGTGTGCAGTGTGAGCCCCCTCCGGACCCACACTACTAAACTCTTAAAGTGCCCATGGCTCCCAAGGGACCCGTCTATACCCCCATGGTACTAATGTGGACCCCAGCATCCTCTACGGACTACGAGAAAAGGATTTACCGGTAGGTAATTAAAATCCTATTTTTTCACATTTCGACATTTATGATGTTGACAATGTAACCATGTCATCATTCTGGTGTCAACATGATGAATGCTGACATTGTGACCATCTCCAACAACCACTCCAGTACATCTCATTTTATAGCTAGTAACGTTCTCACACGGCTCTATCCTATGCGGATTTTAAGGCCATATGCAATTTTAATTACCTTAAATATATGCCTTTGTCTGCAGAAGCTGAGCCAGGTAGTGACACAAATCAACTGAGACGGATTTGCTAGCATTTAGGGTTGTAAAAAAAAAAAAAAAAGTAATCTAGGCAGAAAATGATGATTGTGCTGCCTGCTGATTAACTGCTGGTTCTAGGATTTCTACGATGCAATAAAATCAGCAAAAGTAGGTGCAACCGTGCATGGCGTTGCGTTACCCCCATGTATTCCTGCAGCTGTACATGCAGATATATATATATATATATATATATATATATATATATTGGGTACCGGGTCCCATATTGATATTAAACTGTATCTGACTGCCGTCTGCTCACAGTGCTGGCAGCCATGACAGTCTGATCTAATAATATTGAGCATGCTGCCTGTTACCTGAGAACGAGGAATAATTAAGATTCACTTAAGAACTGCATAGTGCACATAAGGGACTATGCCTGTCCCACTTTTCTTTGTATTCTCTCCCACTCTGTTATCATAACAACCTCTAGGAATGATGCACTGAGGTAACAGCATAGGGAGCCCTGTCTGTACCTGCGGAGCTCCTCTTCCACCTGCCGCTGATAGAGGGCGCCCTCTCTTAATATGGCTGTGGCGTTCAGTCTAACCGGGACGTTGTCCACCTGGGAAAATTAATATATACACGTAAGAAATGGAAAACTCTAATGACAAACCTAAACAAAAGCATCATTTAATTTCTCACAACATGTACAGTATACTAAATAGGCACAAGTTTTAATACATATTATCCAGAATACTTGGAATTAGCGTTTTATTCTGATGTTTTTTCCCAGTATCTAAAGAACCATGCCTCAAACATGTCAAATTACCCCTGTCTTTCCCAACACTGCTCCCAGCATTCCCTTGCTCACTAAGGGCTGGAGTCAGAAGGATCTCTGTGCACAGACGCAAACGGTAAGTTTTGCACACAGCGCAAGTGCAGACGTGAATTACTGCATCTCTGCATATATGTCTGTCCTATTCTGAGTACGACGGAACTTGGCTGGGTCTTTCTGCAAAATTGGGCATTTGGGGGCAGCATGCAGGGAACGGAAGCCCGTTTCTGACCTATCCTTGTAGTAATGACTGTTGGCGTAAAATCAATGGGCGGCAGTTCATGCACCAGGAAATCTTCACGATATTCCACGTATGCCAACGCAAGTGTATAGGTTTGTTATGTAAATGTACATTATATATACAGCCATTTTGTGTCACATCTCATGCATGTTATATTTGGGTATTTAAAGCATAGTGCATTTGTCTTTCTACCATGTCATTATGAATGTAAATAAATAATTTTGCTTTCACATAAAAAAAAATAAAAAATCAATGGGCGGCAGGTGCACGAACCGCAATATTATCTGTGCAGATTTAGGCATTATCATAAGGTAATAAATCTGGGTACCGCCGGCAACTACAGCCACTATGTGTGTGACCAGAATCAACAGAATCAACCCTAAATTGCTTGCAATTGATTCTTTCTGGGTTCCCAGATTACAGATCCCAAGTCATTATATCAATTATAGCTGCCAATTCCCAATTTACAAAAATGTAATTCCTTACTTCGTTTGCCCAGGGGCTTCTAGTCAGAGGCGGAACTACCATTGGTGCAGTCGGGGCCTGCTGCTACCAAGACCAGCAATGTGTTATGCCCTGGTCCCCCCCCCCAGCCTATTTCGAGCAATGTCAGAAGACTGACCTAGCGCAGAGAGCAGGGTGGGCCCCACTGCCTGAGGAACCTGCCCCTTACCTTCATGAGGCAGGGCTGATCTTGTGTGAAGGACTAAAAGAGAGGAGTCCTGCCACATATCAGTGCTGATGATCACAGCTACATGCTGCCTCTAATTAACAGACAGCTGTACATTTATTTCTGATTCGCTGCTGTCTGTGAATTACAGGCAGATCTCAACCGGTGTAACTGGCACTGCCAGAGTCTGCCTGACAGAATTGCCAAACTGAAGCAAGCACATGGGGTGGGGACCCTGTCACAGACAGAGCAGAGGTCACTATATTCCTGCCCCCACCAAGGTACATACCCCCTGTTCTCCACACCACACAGGACATTGTGCTTGTACCCCTCTCACCCACTGTCTCTCCCTGTAACCCCCTGCCTCCCCCTACCTTATGTCTTCACCCTCTGCATCTCCCTGTCACCCACTGCCATGTGAACTTGGGTTGGGGGCCCAAATTATATTTTTGCACCTGTGCCGACCACTAGCAAGTTCTACCACTGCTTCCAGTTGTCATGTTACAACTTCCTGTCATGACACCACACATACTGTATGTCTCAGGTTGTTCTTCAATGATTACCTGACTTAAAGTTCTATTATACTAAAATTGTGAAAACCTGAGGTAAAAGTTTTATATTAAATTCCAATTTTAATATATTTCACCTATCATTCTATTGTATATCATTTCCTATGAAACTTACATTTCTGTGACACATTCAGCCAATAATGTTCCCTATGACACTGGCAGTGTTATCTAGGAAAGACTGGTAATTAGCGATTAGCTCCTACCTTCTTCATCTGTACTTGTCGGGCTTTAGTTTTATTAAAAGACAAAACATTATCTTCTTCTTTCATTATTTCCGCCATAACACGCTGTAAAAAATATAAATAGAAAATATGTGAAATGTCCTGTCATCCACATCTCAGACAGGGGTATAATAAACTGGATGAATGAACATAGGGGCAGATGTATTAACCTGGAGAAGGCATAAGGAAGTGATAAACCAGGGATAAATGCAAGGTGATAAACGCACCAGCCAATCAGCTCCTAACTGTTAATTTACATATTGGAGCTGATTGGCTGGTGCATGTACTACCTTGCATTTATCCCTGGTTTATCACTTACTTATGCCTTCTCCAGGTTAATACACCTGTCACATTGTTTCCTATAGGGAAATATTCCTCACCAGCTCCACCCCCCTCCCCTATACATTGATTCTCAGTGACAACCAGCATTTACCACCCCTTTCTCACATCACGTAGGGGGGGGGGGGAGATGTATGAAGTAATAAACTTATACCCCTTTCACATCGCACAAATAACCCGTGTCGACCCGGGTCAGTGTGCGATGTGAAAGCACACTAGCTGAATTAGCGGGTCGCCTGACCCGGTAATTCAACCCGGTAAAAAAGAAGGGTTTTACCCGGGTTGATTACCGGGTCAGGTGCGGTGTGAATGGGAGCCGTGTCGATGCGACACGGTTCCCATTCACAAGATAGGGAGAGGCGGCGCAGGAGATGAGCTCATCTCCCGGCGCCGTCTCCACCCCCGCCCCTGCTGCTGCTGCTCCCTCCGTTGTCATGGCAACCGACCCGGTATATTGCCGGGTCGGAAAGCCTGCAACGAAGCGCAAATGCCGGATCCCACCCGGTAAGTACACGTTTGTCTTACCGGGTAGGATCCGGCATTTGCGGTGTGAATGCGGCATTAATTTATAACCGCAAATCACGAGAGTAAGGTGACAACAGAATTGCCTATATTATACACTGGGATGTAGTCATGTGACCGACGGTCAGGAGACCGGCCGGAACATAACTGACACCTACATCCTGCCCCATCTTAATCCTGACAGTCGGTATGCCAACTAGTAGGGACTACCGAGACCGCAAGAAGCTTGTTGCACTCACCCCCACCCCCCCAACCGTCATAACGCCGTCGGGATGCCGCGGTCAGTATGCTGACCGCCGGGATCCCCAGTGGCGGTCACGCATACCGAACCCTATAAGCTGGGTGGCCAAATTATTATGCCCACCAGGCGATTCTATGCACAGTAGCTATTAATGCTGATATAGGATGTATAAATTTGTACAAGAACAGAAAAACGAGGCACGCAGAGACTAATGAACTGTGGGGGAGATGTATTATGCGGCACATATCGCGCCGCTATAGGAAGCAGTACCGATGAGAAGTATTAACATCTGATCTGCAGGAGTGATGGAGTAAAAACTCCCCCTCTCCAAGCGATCCCTGTCACAGCTCATCAGCTTATTGCTGTTGTGCTGTGTCTCAACCCCAGGCGGCTCTACTGGGCATGTGCGAGATCTCGTAAGCCTCACGGGATCTCCCATGCAGACCGGAAGCGCCTCAGCCAGTGATAGCACTGTCCCTGCTGTGGTGTATGGGCAACGACACCTGCAGCTGTCGAAATTTATAGCTGCAAGTGTCGGAATGGTCAGTGCCACTGACCGTTCATACATTGGCAGGGACATCAGCGCCAATGTAGATAACTGCGTCAACAATGACAGGGGCGCAAAACAACCCATATCAAGTAGCACACACCGCCACAGCAATACATAGGGGAGATCTTAATGTGTGCAGTTATCGTTTTCTCCCTTATTGCCACATAATACATCTACCCCTCTATCAGTAACGGGTCAACAATGCAATCTGATAAGCACACAACATATATGATACCACTGAACCAGCGCTGTATCGGGGTAGAATAGGGTTGTATTCCCGTAGTTTTTCTTATTTCTCAGTTTGTACCGGAAAAAAAGGGAAAATTGCAAACCATAGTGTATTACCTTAGGTTACATGATTTATTATAAAATTAAATTTAAAATCAAGACAAAAGATGGAAGATGATTTTTCCAAAAACAATCTCCACTATATATACATAAAATCTGCACAGCATGTGCTAGTTGGCATTCATTTGTGGGCTGGGTCCTGACAGAAATAGAGCAATGGATAATTACCACGAACTGGTGAGAACCGAATAATCAGTTCTATGAGCATAGGTTACATCAGACTGTCCAGCTGCAGCTTGGAGAGTTTTCTGGTGTCCAAACGCCTCCCAGATCTGGCATAGATGGTACCACGTCCTTATTTAGTCAGGTCAGTCCCCACGAGCACCCACGCGTTCCGACCCTTCCTGGGTCTTTCTCAAGGTCAGCTTTCTCAAGATCTGGGAGGCGTTTGGACACCAGAAAACTCTCCAAGCTGCAGCTGGACAGTCTGATGTAACCTATGCTCATAGAACTGATTATTCGGTTCTCACCAGTTCGTGGTAATTATCCATTGCTCTATTTCTGTCAGGACCCAGCCCACAAATGAATGCCAACTAGCACATGCTGTGCAGATTTTATGTATATATAGTGGAGATTGTTTTTGGAAAAATCATCTTCCATCTTTTGTCTTGATTTTAAATTTAATTTTATAATAAATCATGTAACCTAAGGTAATACACTATGGTTTGCAATTTTCCCTTTTTTTCCGGTACAAACTGAGAAATAAGGAAAACTACGGGAATACGACCCTATTCTACCCCGATACAGCGCTGGTTCAGTGGTATCATATATGTTGTGTGCTTGTCTGTTTTGAATTGAGGGAGGAGAAACCTCTTTTATGATATCTTAATTAGCAGCTGTAAGCAGCGCCTTGCCACCTGTCTAAATTCTACTTTGCAATGCAATCTGATGGCCTTTGGATGGGGAACGACTGTTGGCTCTTAGAAGCGGTAAGGAAAATGGCTGCCATGGTGAATTAGAGGGCAGCAGTTGTTACAGAGCACACAGCATAGACCAGCAGACAAAAGGGTCTATTCATGAAGCAGTGAAAAGTGTGGAGAAGTGAGAAGGTGGAGAAGTTGCCCATGACAACCAATCAGCATTGAAGTAACATTTAAAATTTTAATATTATAAAATTGTACAGAGCAGCTGATTGGTTGCCATGGGCAACTTCTCCACTGGCTCACTTCTCCACTCTTTTCACTGCTTCATAATTAGACCCCCTAGAGCTGGATCTGAGCACAAGGCCTGCGGTCATAAATGGCTACTGGATGCTCCAGTGGACTTGAGTGAGCAGACCTGTTTGGGCCCACAGATCAGGGCATCAAGTTACTGATAATATGAAGCAGGGACCAATTTATAGAACAGTACATCGCTCATTACATTGTACGGGCTACCAGAAGCAGAAGGCCTGTCCATACGCCATTGCTATCTGCTGCAAACAGGGTAGAACGTCTCCAGTTTACTCAGGAACAGGAATTGGACAGTAAATGACTGGAAACATGGTCATATGATCTGGCGAATCACGTTTTCAATTATACCATGCAGATGGTAGGATAAGGATATGGAGACAACACCATTAAAGCAGGGGAACGAGGATCTGACAAATGGATCTGCTACCATCAAACCTTCAGTACCCGGAGATGCAGTCCATGGCATTTGGGCTACTACTCACCAGGAGACACACCAACACTTAGTAGAATTCATGCCTAGAAGAATTCAAGCTGTATTAATGATAAAAGTTGCCTAACAAAGCCAGGTGGTCATAATAATTTGGTCTCACAGTGTAACTTGTACTTTTCTGTGCGTAAATCTTTTTATTGCTTGGAGCATAGCTGGAAATGTAGTTCACTGAAAGTCATGGGGCCCATTAAAAGTAAAGGGTAAGACATGGAGACCATTAGTTCTAAGCAGGTGCTAAATCCAGTAGAAAAGCCTATGCGACTACATGGAAACGAACTCCCCCAAAAATGTGCTATCTCCACCCAGGGACACCAACTGCATCCAAAAAATACACTCATGTGTAGCAGATCCTACTATAGCTAGATTAAGGGGAGATGCAGGGCATACTGTACCCCAAGCCCCCCTTTGTCAGGGGGCCCCCCGGCCAGAGCACACTAACATCACTAACGTTCCATCTTAAGCAGCAGCGGAGCCAGCAGCCAGAATGCGAGCAGGATAGTATGCAGTGCAGGTAGAGACACAGGAATATCATGTTTCATGAGCTACCGACAGAGCTTTCTGAGCAGAGGAGAGACAGGAGGGTGGAGAGAGCTGTAAGTGACACAGGGATCCCAGCTTCTCCTCCTCCCCGCCCGGGTGTCTGAGTCCTGTGTAAACTGTTACGAGACAAACACAGATAGTCCTCCTGGGTCCTGTGTCAGTGTGTAAGTAGTACAGAGGCTGCTGCTATTCTTGCAAGATAAATAATTTTATTTTTCTATGTGTATTTTAAGGTTAAGTTGTCTTTGCTCCACTACAAGAAAAGTTTATAAAATAGTTGTCTTTCAATTAGTTGGAGCTATAAACAGTACCCAGGCATTATTAAACAATTAGTTAAAACTAATATACACCATTGGTTTAAATTTAATATACACAATCTATACCTCCCACCATGACCTATTACAGGAGGGACAAAATGCTCTCTACCTGGATTTCCTTCGTAATTTATGATTGCAATCACCTGTGTTGAAGTAACTTTCTTATAAATTAAGAGAGATGACAGAGATGACGCCAATCATATATTAAGTGGGAAGTTCAGGTACACAGCATTTTATCCCTCCTGGAATGGGACATGTTGGGAGGTAAGTACAATTTAATATACATCCCCCACCTTCCATCGAGGCCCCCCTGTCTTAAGTGCCCCCGGCACCCCCAAGGATTAATCCGGCCCTGGATTCTATATACAGTAAATCATCTCCATTTGCATTTTTTCAATCACGGAAATTTACTAAAGGACAAACACTCCCAGAGGAAACCCCCAGCCAGGGATGACTAGTTACAGCCATGGGGACCAATATAAGCGTGTCCCCTGTTTGTGGCATTACCTCCCTGGCTAGTGGAGCCCGGAGGTTATAAAAATACGGGGGACCCTTATGATTTTTTCCCCTTATATTTTTTTAAACCAGGACCGGTCCAAGAGCCCGGTACTGGTTCTAAAAATACAGGGGAGCCCTACGCAATTTTTCCCCTGTATTTTGACCAGCTCAAGGACCGTTTATTGACATTTCAACATAGAAGCATCTCACTAATCTGTGCAGGCTTCATGTTCGAAAGTGTTTAGCTGCTGACAAACACGGCAGCCAAACACGAATACATACAGCACCGGAAAACACGAGTGACTAAAACACGGAGCATAGTAAATTCCTCTGTTTCAGTTTGAAAAAAGTACCCGTGTCTGATTGATCTCACGTGTGTTTTATCTCGGGCAAACACAGGTGAGATGCGATTCTTAGTAAATTTGCCCCGTAAAGTGAGCTAAGGTTGAGGAATACAACTGTTGTTCTGAGATAGAAATGCTGATTTCTATCTATGCCTTTCCTATCTGCCACAGACTTGTTCTCCATGTCTTCATGCTCCCGTTGGCCCCTATGTGTATTATCAGCATGGCTGATTCCTCTCTCTCGGGATCCAGTTTTCCCTCTCAACAACTCACTTAAGAAATGTCTTTCTGTATAACCCCATTAACCAGCCTCTCTGCTCTGTATGACCAGGGCTGCTCTATCAGAAGCAAGGCTTTCCACCTGACTGCTATTTAATCGGCCGGTCGTTAGAAAATGGACAAAATGCCAAAAGTAATAAAATATCATCAAATGCATGAACTGTGCGGCTTTCCGAAAGCAGCAGCGGCGGCTGCTGCCTGGTATTGATTTGTTTCTGAAAACCATCAATGCAACCTGACGTGGTTTTAAAACATTCTTCAAATACAGTATATGTTCCCAGTAACCTATAAAATTGACATTACTATTATTCTACCATATATAAAATTCCAATCCTTCATTTAAAGAACTTTTGTTGTTTAATGTATACCGGCTTTATTGATAATACGACGACTTACCAATGACTGCTATTGATTTCTTTGTTGTTATGCAGTTGAAAAATCCCAAAAAGTAAGCATATCACTGTCTCTTCAGCGCATAGGTTTTTCAAAGTAACATGATTTAATCAGGTTGTGGAAACAAAGTGTCTTCGCCTAACTTGTGTTGTAGGGACAGGGGTGGGATCTAGGAGCCCAGACAATACTTCTTCAACTCACTTGTAGACGCTATAAACCACTTTAAATAAGAATTTACTTACCGATAATTCTATTTCTCGTAGTCCGTAGTGGATGCTGGGGACTCCGTCAGGACCATGGGGAATAGCGGCTCCGCAGGAGACAGGGCACAAAAGTAAAAGCTTTAGGATCAGGTGGTGTGCACTGGCTCCTCCCCCTATGACCCTCCTCCAAGCCTCAGTTAGGATACTGTGCCCGGACGAGCGTACACAATAAGGAAGGATTTTTGAATCCCGGGTAAGACTCATACCAGCCACACCAATCACACTGTACAACCTGTGATCTGAACCCAGTTAACAGCATGATAACAGCGGAGCCTCTGAAAAGATGGCTCACAACAATAATAACCCGATTTTTGTAACAATAACTATGTACAAGTATTGCAGACAATCCGCACTTGGGATGGGCGCCCAGCATCCACTACGGACTACGAGAAATAGAATTATCGGTAAGTAAATTCTTATTTTCTCTGACGTCCTAAGTGGATGCTGGGGACTCCGTCAGGACCATGGGGATTATACCAAAGCTCCCAAACGGGCGGGAGAGTGCGGATGACTCTGCAGCACCGAATGAGAGAACTCCAGGTCCTCCTCAGTCAGGGTGTGCCCCTGACCAAGTATCAGCTCGGCAAAGTTGTAAAGCCGAGACCCCTCGGGCAGCCGCCCAAGATGAGCCCACCTTCCTTGTGGAATGGGCATTTACATATTTTGGCTGTGGCAGGCCTGCCACAGAATGTGCAAGCTGAATTGTACTACACATCCAACTAGCAATCGTCTGCCTAGAAGCAAGAGCACCCAGTTTGTTGGGTGCATACAGGATAACAGCAAGTCAGTTTTCCTGACTCCAGCCGTCCTGGAAACTATATTTTCAGGGCCCTGACAACATCTAGCAACTTGGAGTCCTCCAAGTCCCTAGTAGCCGCAGGTACCACAATAAGCTGGTTCGGGTGAAACATTGACACCACCTTAGGGAGAAACTGGGGATGAGTCCGCAGCTCTGCCCCGTCCGAATGGACAATCAGATATGGGCTTTTTTTGAGACAAACGCCGCCAATTCTGACACTCGCCTGGCCGAGGCCAGGGCCAACAGCATGGTCACTTTCCCTGTGAGATATTTCAAATCCACAGATTTGAGCGGTTTAAACCAATGTGATTTTAGGAACCCCAATTTGAGGCCCATAGACACTCCTGTTTGCAGGAAATGCAGGAAACGACCGAGTTGAAATTTCTTCATGGGGCCTTCCTGGCCTCACACCACGCAACATATTTCCGCCACATGTGGTGATAATGTTGTGCGGTCACCTCCTTCCTGGCTTTGACCAGGGTAGGAATGACCTCTTCCGGAATGCCTTTTTCCCTTAGGATCCGGCGTTCAACCGCCATGCCGTCAAACGCAGCCGCGGTAAGTCTTGGAACAGACATGGTACTTGCTGAAGCAAGTCCCTTCTTAGCGGCAGAGGCCATGAGTCCTCTGTGAGCATCTCTTGAAGTTCTGGGTACCAAGTCCTTCTTGGCCAATCCGGAGCCACGAGTATAGTTCTTACTCCTCTACGTCTTATAATTCTCAATACCTTGGGTATGAGAAGCAGAGGAGGGAAGACATACACCGACTGGTACACCCACGGTGTTACCAGAACGTCCACAGCTATTGCCTGAGGGTCTTTTGACCTGGCGCAATACTTGTCCAGTTTTTTGTTCAGGCGGGACGCCATCATGTCCACCTTTGGTCTTTTCCAACGGTTCACAATCATGTGGAAGACTTCCCGATGAAGTCCCCACTCTCCCGGGTGGAGGTTGTTCCTTTATAGTCAATAAAATACTGTCCCTGTCAAGGGTATCAATATTTTCAGTCAGGGAATCCGACCAAGCCACCCCAGCGCTGCACATCCAGGCTGAGGCGATCGCTGGTCGCAGTATAACACCAGTATGTGTGTATATACCTTTTTAGGATATTTTCCAGCCTCTCAGCTGGCTCCTCGAGGGCGGCCCTATCTGGAGACGGTACCGCCACTTGTTTTGATAAGCGTGTGAGCGCCTTATCCACCCTAAAGGGTGTTTCCCAACGCGCCCTAACTTCTGGCGGGAAAGGGTATACCGCCAATAATTTTCTATCGGGGGAAACCCACGCATCATCACACACTTCATTTAATTTATCTGATTCAGAAAAGACTACAGGTAGTTTTTTCACACCCCACATAATACCCTTCTTGTGGTACTTGTAGTATCAGAAATATGTAACACCTCCTTCATTGCCCTTAACATGTAACGTGTGGCCCTAAAGGAAAATACGTTTGTTTCTTCACCGTCGACACTGGAGTCAGTGTCCGTGTCTGTGTCTGTGTCGACCGACTGAGGTAAATGAGCGTTTTACATCCCCTGACGGTGTCTGAGACGCCTGGACAGGTACTAATTTGTTTGCCGGCCGTCTCATGTCGTCAACCGACCTTGCAGCGTGTTGACATTATCACGTAATTCCTTAAATAAGCCATCCATTCCGGTGTCGACTCCCTAGAGAGTGACATCACCATTTCAGGCAATTGCTCCGCCTCCTCACCAACATCGTCCTCATACATGTCGACACACACGTACCGACACACAGCACACACACAGGGAATGCTCTGATAGAGGACAGGACCCCACTAGCCCTTTGGGGAGACAGAGGGAGAGTTTGCCAGCACACACCAAAAACGCTATAATTATACAGGGACAACCTTTATATAAGTGTTTTTCCCTTATAGCATTTTAATATATATATACATATCGCCAAATAAGTGCCCCCCCTCTCTGTTTTAACCCTGTTTCTGTAGTGCAGTGCAGGGGAGAGCCTGGGAGCCTTCCCACCAGCATTTCTGTGAGGGAAAATGGCGCTGTGTGCTGAGGAGAATAGGCCCCGCCCCCTTTTCGGCGGGCTTCTTCTCCCGTTTTTCTGAGACCTGGCAGGGGTTAAATACATCCATATAGCCCCCAGGGGCTATATGTGATGTATTTTTAGCCAGAATAAGGTACTATCATTGCTGCAGTGCTGTGCGCTACCTTATGAAGACTGAAGAGTCTTCTGCCGCCGTTTCTGGACCTTCACTTTTCGGCATCTGCAAGGGGGGTCGGCGGCGCGGCTCCGGGACGAACCCCAGGGTGAGACCTGTGTTCCGACTCCCTCTGGAGCTAATGGTGTCCAGTAGCCTAAGAAGCCAATCCATCCTGCACGCAGGTGAGTTCACTTCTCTCCCCTAAGTCCCTCGTAGCAGTGAGCCTGTTGCCAGCAGGACTCACTGAAAATAAAAAACCTAACAAACTTTTACTCTAAGCAGCTCTTTAGGAGAGCCACCTAGATTGCACCCTTCACGGCCGGGCACAAAAATCTAACTGAGGCTTGGAGGAGGGTCATAGGGGGAGGAGCCAGTGCACACCACCTGATCCTAAAGCTTTTACTTTTGTGCCCTGTCTCCTGCGGAGCCGCTATTCCCCATGGTCCTGACGGAGTCCCCAGCATCCACTTAGGACGTCAGAGAAAAGGCATTCTTTGCCAGGGGCACAGTTTTTGTAGGGGCACAGTTACACATGTCCAGATGGCACTGGATGAGCACAGTCAGAAACAGCAGACTCCATACGGGTACCGTTATGCACGGAAGAAACTAGACAGGCACATTTTTAAATTTTAAGTAGTTAGAGGTATGAGATATTGCATGAGACTAAATACATATATAATACTGCTAAATATAAATCTGCAGACAGGCTGAGACAGAACAAGCAACGTCGTGTCTGAGGGCACTTAAAGAAACACACTATTTTGGGGAAGGAGCTGTTGAGTTACCAAAGCTATGTCAAAGTGCCCTCTTTGTAAGCGGAGTGGATGAGCAGTTTGTTATAGTGCACTGTACAATGTGGATGGGGTAAAGAGATTGTGCGCTGTCTCTTGTAGGAGGACTGGAGGAGGAGTTTTGGTAAGGTGCCTTGCCTCTTGTAACTAGAGTAGAGAGGAATTCTGTTAAGGTGCCCTACCTTTTGTAGGGGGAATGGAGGAGTTTTGTTAAGGTGCCCTGCCTTTTGTAGGGGGAGTGGAGGAGTAGTTTTGTTAAGGTGCCCTGCCTTTTCGTAGGTAGAGTGGAGGAGGAGTTTTGTTAAGGTTCCTTGTCTCTTGTAGGGGGAGTGGAGGAGAGGTTTTGTTAAGGTTTCTTATCTCTTGTAGGGGGAGTGGAGGAGGAGTTTTGTTAAGGTGCCCTGCCTCTTGTAGGGGGAGTGGAGGACGGGTTTTGTTAAGGTGCCATGCCTCTTGTACGAAGAGTGGAGAGGGAGTTTTGTTAAGCTGCCTTGCCTCTTGTAGGAAGAGTGGAGGAGGAGTTTTGTTAAGGTTCCTTGTCTCTTGTAGGGAGAGTGGAGGAGTTTTGTTAAGGTTTCTTGTCTCTTGTAGGAGAAGTGGAGGGGGGTTTTTGTTAAGGTGCCCATCCTCTTGTAGGGGGAGTGGAGGAGGGGTTTTGTTAAGGTTCCTTGTCTCTTGTAGGGGGAGTGGAGGAGGGGTTTTGTTAGGGTTCCTTGTCTCTTGTAGGGAGAGTGGAGGAGTTTTGTTAAGGTTCCTTGTCTCTTGTTGGAGAAGTGGAGGGGGGGTTTTGTTAAGGTGCCCATCCTCTTGTAGGGGGAGTGGAGGAGGGGTTTTGTTAAGGTTCCTTGTCTCTTGTAGGGGGAGTGGAGGAGGGGTTTTGTTAAGGTTCCTTGTCTCTTGTAGGAGGAGTGGAGGAGTTTTTTTTAAGGTGCCCTGCCTCTTGTAGGAGGAGTGAATTAGGGGTTTTGTTAAGGTGCCTTGCCTCTTGTAGGAAGAGTGGAGAAGGAGTTTTGTTAAGGTGCCTTGCCTCTTGTAGGAAGAGTGGAGGAGGAGTTTTGTTAAGGTGCCTTGCCTCTTGTAGGAAGTGTGGAGGAGGAGGTTTGTTAAGGTGCCATGCCTCTTGTAGGAGGAGTTTTTTTAAGGTGCCTTGCCTCTTGTAGGAGGAGTTTTGTTAAGGTGCCTTGCCTCTTGTAGGAAGAGTGGAGGAGGAGGTTTGTTGGAAGAGTGGAGGAGGAGGTTTGTTAAGGTGCCCTGCCTCTTGTAGGAAGAGTGGAGAAGGAGTTTTTTAAAGGTGCCCTGCATCTTATAAGAAGAGTAGAGGAGGAGTTTGGTTAAGGTGCCCTGTCTTCTGTGAGTATATCCTAGACCAACAAATAAATGCAAAAAAATCATGACAACAGTTATACCACATAGTACCCATAGTCTCTAGAACATTGGGGGTGATTCAGAGTTGATCGTAGCTGTGCTAAATTTAGCTATGATCAGGAACACTGACATGCAGGGGGACGCCCAGCACAGGGCTAGTCTGCCCCGCATGTCAGGCCCTACCCCATCACAGAAGTCCAAAAGCACTGGCAGGAGTTACTCATCGCTGTGAGGGTCGCAGCGGCTGCGTGTGATGTCACACAGCCGCCGCGGCCCGCCCCCCAACGGTCCTGGCACGCCTGAGTTGCCCGGGCTGCGCCCGCTAAACGGCGGCCAGGCGCCGCCGGCCTGCCCCCTCCTGCCCAGCGACCGCCTCTGCCTGTCAATCCGGCAGAGGCGAACACTAGCTAAAGACAGCCGTCGGCTGTCTGCAATGTGCCGGCGCACTGTGGCGCCGGCGCAGTTCAGACCCGATCGCTGCTTGTGTGCGAAAACGCACAGCAGCGATCGGGTCTGAATGACCCCCATTATCCCATCTGTGACACAGCGGACCTGATTCAGAGTCTCACGCACAGCTGCCATGAACATAGAAATCTCTGCAGATCTACAGGCTATTAAAAGTCGCATGCAACTGAGCCGCATGTCTGATAGGTGTAAGTTGGTGGCAACGGGTGTTTGAACATAGGCCTGGAAACGGAACTGCAGACTATTAAGTAGTGAGCATAGGCAAAGTCTGTCAGTTTCAGGTCTGGAGCATTTGCACACTGATAATATGGATGAGTACGGGCGGTGCGGATGTACAGATATAATACAGGTGAAGATCCGCTTCTTTCTTCAAGTGACTGTGAATCAGCGCCAGTGTTGTCAGCCTGGTGGCTCCTACTCCTATTGTAGGTGGTTTGTCCACTAGTAACGTGCTTCTCTTACTTACATGTCAGGATACCCAGTGTAACCTACCTTGGTTTTCTCGGACTTCTCTGCATTGGCACATTTGAATTGCACCATGTTGGCATCAATTAGCAGCTCCTGGAACAGAAAGAGAGATGGGTGTTACCTGTACATAATGCAGATACCCCACCAGCATAATAACACAAGGGTAAATACATGAGTAACTAGTGGATGCCATGGTCACCATTGAATGGGATTGGTAGTTATTGAGTCACATGATTGGTGTGCATTGTACATTTATTGGCTCCATGCTGTCAGTCACTACTGTCCTATGTATTACACGTGTATCTGCCTGATGGCTATGATACAGAAAATTACTTCCTGCATATATCTGTAGCTGTGCCTGGTTATAATGCTCTGTAAATACCATAATATATTCTATGCCTATTATACAGCGCTTATATGACAGGTCGTTCAGTGTTCATCTGACATACAGTATTACTGTATGTAATGTTTCTAATATACACTGTGATACATACTACAATCCGGTGATGACCATAGGTGAAACTAGACATATGGTAATGAGTGATCCCAGTTCCAAACCCTCGTTAGAACTTGTGTTACCCTGACAGCTTGCCAATTTGTCTCGTGACCATTAGCTGGGCAGTAATGTTTTCTAGCTTCAGCTCTATTCTCAGGTCATGCTTTCTGACTCCTGTTTTTTTTTAACCTTTTTTCTAGACTTAACATCAACACAAAAGTCAACATCAAACATCATTGTAGTGCCCACAGCTCATAATACGCCACATAGACCGAAGTGCCCTCAGCTCTTATTACGCCTCACAGACCAAAGTGCACACAGTTCATATTATGCCACACAGAACAAAGTGCTCACAGTTCATATTATGCCACACAGAACAAAGTGCTCACAGTTCACATTATGCCACACAGAAGTGTGCCCACAGTTCATCTTATGCAACACAGAACAAAGTGCCCACAGTTCACATTATGCCACACAGAACAAAATGCCTCCATGTCACATTATGCCACACAGAACAAAGTGCCTCCATGTCACATTATGCCACACAGAACACAGTGCCTCCATGTCACATTATGCCACACAGAGCATGGTGCCTCCATGTCACATTATACCACACAGAACTAAGTGTCTCTGCGACAATTCTGACTTGGAGTTGCACTGCTTCATTTATGCGCAATTCACATATACCTTAGGTTTACAGATAGCATTCAACAATAAAATACAGATTTAGCAGTGCTGCACACTCCCATCCCTGGGAAATATGTCACATACAGGGGATCGCTGAACAAATGGAGCACTGAATTAGTATGCTCTAAATGTTGAAGATCCACTATGGAACAGACACAATCTGTGTGAGAACAGAAAGGCGGAGGTATGCAGAGACTAATGACGTGTATCTCTCATAAAATAATGGGTGAGCGACGCAAACGGACAGACTTTGTAATGATTGTTGGCGCTCGCAGCAGCTGTGTATTAGCAGAAACTGGTGAATTGTCTGACGGCAGCAGATGTTACACAGAGGACTGGCAGACAGAAATCTGGGTCTGAGAGCAAGGCCTGTGGTCATAAACGGCTACTGGATACTAGAGCGGAACAGAGTGGGGAGACTTGATCAGCCCGACAGACAGATATAGGGGGTCATTCCAACCTGATCGCACGCTGCCGTTTTTCGCAGCGCAGCGATCAGGTCACTACTGCGCATACGTATGCACCGCAATGTGCAGGCACGTCGTACGGGTACAAAGTGGATTGTTGCTGTGCGATGGATTTTACGAAGAAGACAGGAAGAAGGCATTTATGGGTATCAACTGACCGTTTTCTGGGAGAGGTTGGAAAAACGCAAGCGTGTCTAAGCGTTTGCAGGGCGGGTGTCTGACCTCAATTCCGGGACCGGACAGGCTGAAGTGATCGCAGCGGCTGAGTAAGTTCTGACCTACTCAGAAACTGCACCAACTGTTTTTGTAGTGCTCAGTTGCACAAGCGTTCGCACACTTGCAAAGCTAAAATGCACTCCCCTGTGGGCGGCGACTATGCTTTTGCACGGCTGCAAAAAGTAGCTAGCCAGCGATCTACTCGGAATGACCCCCATAGTGCATCACTGATAATCTGAGTGACGGAACTGTTCAGATGGCTTCTCAGTGATCAGTACTCCGCACATTACATCAGCTACCTTTGCCAGTCTGAAGAGTCATGACGATGCAAGAAGGATCCACACTTTCATGCTGTTGGCCTCATCCTAGCATCTGCATGGTGTAAGTGAACACATGATTCCAATAATTTTCTGCCCAATTCCTGTGTTCCTGAGCAAACTGGAGGCGCTTTACCCTATATATAGCAGATAGCAGTGGTATACGGACAGGCCTTCTGCCTCTGTAGCCCACACAATGTGATGTGCGACATAATCCCAAATGCATCATATTTATAATGCACAGCCATTCTTATGATACAACATCTTGTGGTAATATATGTGTGTGGGTGTGGCAAACTATGTAACTGCTTTGGGGCTCAGGGCCTTTGAGACAGCTGCGGGGACTGAGAACTGAAGGAAACATTGGACAAATAGGCAATTGCGGCCGCGCCCTCTAAAGAAAACAACAATGGGAAATACTATGTGAGGCATCGGGAAGCCATGCCTTCGTAATTTGTACCCCCCCCCCCCCCCCTACCCCTTGGTTGGGGCTTACTTACATTTGGAGTGAAGTCAGTTTTATGGCACGCCCCTCAGACAGAGCAGTACACGGCCTCTTTGGCGCCACATGTAAAGGTTTTTTGCTTTCGAAATCACTGTGAAGTGTTTTTTAAAGGTCCTACTTACAGCAATGGGACCTTTAAAAACTGAACTGACAAAACTACTACATTAATAAAGGCGATGCCATAGCTCCTCATTCCCATCTCATAAGCCATAAATAAACCTACAAGAAGCAGTATTTTCAGAGAGATAATGAATTAATGAAAGGGTCGGTTCTGAAGTGGCAGAAGGTTACAGAAGGAGCCACTTCAGATGTTCCTCCATCTCCACACGCTCACATCTAAGTTGCGGAAGTCTCCAGCGAGCAGCACCTGACATCCCCTGGGGAGACCATCTAGGATAAGCCCAAAGCTTTTGTTTCTTCAGTGCCTCAGCTGTCCTTCGCAAATGACCTCCACTGGGGTGTGATAACATGCTCAGATGTCCTACAGGTCCCTGTACGGCTGAATGAGGCGCTGTGTGTGGTGGACAGGGACCTGGGTCGGTCAGTGTTTGATAGGATAATCCTGTCCATTGTATGACAGGGTCCACATGATGCTGCACACACAGATTCTCCATTGTCTGTTGGTAATCTCATTAATGAGTGCGTTCCTATTGACAAACTGCTCTGTTGATTTAAAAGCTTTTGTAAAGAGAACAATTGTCCTTGTGGTGTTCTCAAGCAAGACTGTGTTTATCACATATACGGACACCTTGCATACAAGACACGACCATGACAATTACTAGGGAGTAATGCAGGGAATGTCTGATGAGGAATGGTGCAGAATCATGAGAACAGATTTACAGACACACTCAGAAATAATAATTGCAGCTAACAGTGATTATCTAGATCTCAGGAGAAATGTGGGGGTCCAACGCTGTGTATTTGGGAAATTCCACACCTGACGCAAATGCTTCTTCTCCAACAAAGGGAAACTTGAACCTTCACTAAGTCAGTTTCTTCTAATAACAATACACAACTTGTACAGTGTTCTTATGTTCACTCACCACAGTTCTGTCTATTGGAGCATTTACACGCAGAATGCACTATGTAGGAAGCCCCGGCCCCTGGCTCAATATCTACCAACATGTGACTTTAACTCTACAGCACTAAAAAGCAGCAATGTTGAGGATACAAAAGCCATTGGATTCAGGCAGGTGAAGTAGAAGTGTTGGGCTGGCTATACAGTATATATACAGAACACATACTGCATGTATTTCTCCAAAATCCTGACTACAGGGCCGTCACCAGGGAGGATTGCTAGGACTCCAGTCCCGGGCCCTGACCACAAGGGGCCTGCATGGCAGCCGACTGGATTGGAGCCCACCGCAGGCTGCCATAGAGGGACATCGCTGGCACAAGGAGTCTGAAGGAGGCAGTCATAGAGGGACAGTGCCAACAGCATTTTGATTTTTAAGGTGACCACAAGCCAATTGGAGCTGCAGAGGCAGCTCCTGATTGGCTGCCAGTCTGCGAGCTCCGACTGGCACCCGGCCAGCTCCAAATCTGAAATACCAAAGGCGCTTTTCCTCTATAACTGCCTCCTCCAAACTTCTTGTGCTGCTGCTGTGGTCCCGGCCCACAGTGGTCATACCTGGTGGCGCCACCTGATGTCCTACGGCCTTGTCCCAGAACCGGCAACTTATGCCCAGAACAGTAAGTTGTGGGGCCTGCAGGGGAAGCAGAAGGTGAGGGCCCTGCCTATTCTGGTAGTCTCAAGCCCCGCAATTTCTGATGGCATCCCTGCCTGACTACATTGCAATATTTATTGATTGATTTATACCCTTTTCAGACAGAAATGTTGACAATTCCTGGCTTTTACCCGGCATTTGAGTTCCAGGTCGTTTTGACGGTCCCTGCCTGACCCTCCTTTCACATAGACAAGCAAATTACTGGGTCAAAAATTTCTGCCTGGAAATTTGCGGATCAACGCAGGTATTTCTTCTGTGCGAAAGGGTCGACCCAGTAAATTCCGGGGTGAAGTCCAAGTCATTTCCACCCGGGTTCACCCTTTCGCACAGAAAAAAAGACCCATGTTAAACGGCACTAGCTAAATGACAGAAACTCCACTTTATGGGCTAAAACACACTACCCGGCTTTTTCCCGTGCCGGCATTGTAGTTAACAGTGTGAGGGCTAGGGTCCCTTCACACTGCACGGCCCCGGCCCGGCTGCTGGGTTGCAGCCGGGTCTCACCACTGGAAGGTCCGGCTGCCGGGCGGCCGCCGGGCCGTCTTTGCAGCCAGTGAACAGTGTGTGTGAAGGGGAGCTTTCACACACAACGTTTTTTTCTGAAGCCGTGTCTGATGCTGCGCATGCGCACAGCATTACACACGGCTCAAAGCCGTCCTGTGTGCGAGACTCTGCCGGTTTCTCCCGGATGGCAAAAAGCCGGACAAAGTTTGTCCGGCTTTTTGCCATCCGGGAGAAACCGGCCAGTGTGTTACAGCCCTATCTCTCTTGATACATCTCCTCCTCAATGAGGAACAGGATTAGCTCTGTGTGACAAAAACGTATGAGAAAAGATTTGCTAAAAATGCGTTAAAAAGATATATAAATTAACATGATAACATTTGGATACATTTTCTAAACTGAGAGAAGCGTTACAACTTATGGAATGAGTGCTGTTTAAAATAAAAGCTCGGAGAGCAAATGTATTATAAAAGCTCGGAGAGCAAATGTATTATTAAGTATTGCTGAATGTTAGCATTTTATGGTATCAGAATAAACCTTAGGCTGCTAGAAACTAAACCAATGTGGATAGAGCAGAATAAGTAGTATGGCTAAACAAAATGAGCAGCAAATATCCAAAATGTAGCAAAATATATAAAACGTAAAGTCCTATATCTTATGTTTAAGGACATCCCGGGAAACAACAGGTTAGCACCACCAGACTGGTGGAAAGCAGATGCCACCAGGTTATTAGAGAACAATACTCAGGAGATCAGAAAACCTGAAGCTATTTCTGGAGTACAGCAGGGATCATTACTGGGTCCTCTCCCTTTCCTGCTCTTTATTTATTAATGTATATGGCCTAGAACTGGAGGGCTTCCTATCTGTAGATGACACAAAGCTACATGAGGTTATCAGCAGAGGATGGTTAAGGTGCCCGTATATCTGTGATAAATTGTGACAATCCTTCATTCTGGAGATGATTTCCACAATAAAGGGCTCCTCTAGTGGCGATTCCGATCAAAAAGTGATTGGAATCGCCAAATCATGATTTTTAAACATGTTTAAAAAATCATGATATATAGTGGGGGTTTTTTTTTTTGCTAATGTATGGGCGAGGATCGCTCGACAGACTGAGCCTCCCTCCCATGATCTAGTCTTTTGTGGTGCCAGGTAGCAGGCTGGGAAGGGGTGCAGGTCCCCATCTTTTGCAGCGCCAGGTAGGTGGTGGTGGGGAGGTGGTGAGGGACGCCGTCTTCTGGAGCACTAGGTAGTATGCTATGGTGGTCCCCATCTTTTGTGGTGCAAGGTAGTAAGTCCCCGTCTGTAACATTGGCAGTAGTGGAGAAGGGGAGAAGTGTCTTGTGCACAGTCTGTAGTGGGGAGGGAGGTGCGGATGTGTTTACCTTTCCGAGAGTCCCTTTCTTCTTCTTTCATTGTTTTTTTGTGGCCTAGCGGGTGTTATAAGGAGAGATCTCTTGATTGGTCAGCCTGCCCATTTAAAAAATGAGTGCCGTAATTGGTTTACTTGCTGAGCCATTTTTTTAATTTTAAGATGGCCGTGGCTAGCCAATTACAGTTCGCTGCATCATTGCCCTGCCCACTAAAGCTGGTATATATTGCAGCGTGAGGTAGTGGGCAAGCAGGCAGTCCAGCAGTGGAGAAGGAGCTGACAAGTGCTTCTGAAGACAAGAGTCCTGGGTGGGCGTAACCTAAATGGCTGCCGCCCACCAGGTGAAGAACACAAAAGAAAACGCCTGGGAAAGCCCTGGGGAGACGGCGACCATGAATAAGAGCTTAAAGGCTGCTGCCGCTCAGGTGAACATCACAGAAGAAGAAGCCGGGGGAAGCCCTGGGGAGGTGGTGGCCATGAATAAGAGCTCAAAGTCTGTCACCCCTCAGGTGAAGGTCACAGAAGAAGAAGCTGGAGGAAGCTCTTGGGAGGTGGTGGCCATGAATAAGAACTTAAAGGTTGCCGCCCCCCAGGTGAAGATCACAGAAGAAGAAGCCGGAGGAAGCCCTTGGGAGGTGGTGGCCATGAATAAGAGCTTAAAGGCTGCCATCTCCCAGGTGAAGATCACAGAAGAAGAAGCCGGAGGAAGCCCTGGGGAGGTGGCGGCCATGAATAAGAGCTTAAAGGTTGCCGCCCCCCAGGTGAAGATCACAGAAGAAGAAACCGGAGGAAGCCCTTGGGAGGTGGTGGCCATGAATAAGAGCTTAAAGGCTGCCGCCCCCCAGGTGAAGATCACAGAAGAAGAAGCTGGAGGAAGCCCTGGGGAGGTGGCGGCCATGAATAAGAGCTTAAAGGTTGCGCCCCCCAGGTGAAGATCACAGAAGAAGAAGCTGGAGGAAGCCCTGGGGAGGTGGCGGCCATGAATAAGAGCTTAAAGGTTGCGCCCCCCAGGTGAAGATCACAGAAGAAGAAGCCGGAGGAAGCCCTGGGGAGGTGGCGGCCATGAATAAGAGCTTAAAGGTTGCCGCCCCCCAGGTGAAGATCACAGAAGAAGAAGCCGGAGGAAGCCCTGTGGAGGTGGCCGTCATGAAAAAGAGCTTAAAGGCTGCCGCCCCCCCAGGTGAAGGAGCAGATAAATAATTTATTTAAACATTCAGTGTTGTGTGTTTATTTTAATATTTCCTTTACAGGAGGACTATAGGTACCAGTGGGCAAAACGGAGACTGTCCCTGCCAGGACCAGATTAAGGGCCACACAGGCCTGTGGATTTTTTGTGAGAAGCAGGTGGCACGTGACCATTGCTGTGAGGGCATAGCCAGTGCTGTATGATACTCCGAAAATATGCAGCATCTCCTTGCATCCACACAGCCACTTCCCTGTACCCTTCCAATTCATTTTCAAGACATTTCTGTCAGTGCATTTCTCCCCTGCAGCCTGGTGCAGCTGAAAGCACATGACTGATTAACCAGAGCATATGTGAGGAACTCCCTTCAGAAGGAAGGGTGGGTTTGTCACTTGCCTGTCAGTCTGGGAAGGGGAGGAGGAGTCTGATGTATAATAAGAGTGTCTGGGGGGATTTATCTTGATGACCGATGCCGGATAAGCTGGCCGGTGACTAGGGAGAAGGTATAGATAGTGATAGGACTGTCTGAGAAGCTTCTGTGAGGAGCTGAAGACCTTTGTTAGTGTCTTGTATGAACACCAACTGCATGATGACTACTGGTCAGCGGTCATCCTAATGAAATAGACCGTAGTGCACAAGTCCAGAGCCAGTGTGTGCTTCCACTACACACCTTCGTTGTCACTGTTGCCTGTGTCTGGAAGATCAGGTGGTATCTCAATGGTAGCCAGCCCATAACCATGATTACTCAGCAAACAGAAAACCAAATAAGTAGCTGTGTTATATACAAGATGTATTAAGAACTAAACTGTGTATAATGATGATATGAAATTATGAACCTAAGAGAGGATTATTTACCACAATGCAGAACAAACATTAATCACATTCAGCTACATGTACTAGGATGATATTGTAGAGGTGAGTATTGCACAATCATCTGTGATTTATACCTCTATGGACACATACCTCTGCTTTCTTGCGATTGCTCAGTTTCTTCCCTTGAAGTAGCTCGTGTTCCTTGGGAATTTTGTACGTACTCTCAGGGACCTGCATTAAATAAATAATATGTATTTATACTGTGTTTTCCACATATGGGGGGGTCATTCCGAGTTGTTCGCTCGCAAGCTGCTTTTAGCAGCTTTGCACACGCTAAGCCGCCGCCTACTGGGAGTGAATCTTAGCTTATCAAAATTGCGAACGAAAGATTAGCAGAATTGCGAATAGACACTTCTTAGCAGTTTCTGAGTAGCTCCAGACTTACTCGGCATCTGCGATCAGTTCAGTCAGTTTCGTTCCTGGTTTGACGTCACAAACACACCCAGCGTTTGCCCAGACACTCCTCCGTTTCTCCAGCCACTCCCGCGTTTTTCCCAGAAACGGTAGCGTTTTTTCACACACACCCATAAAACGGCCAGTTTCCGCCCAGAAACACCCACTTCCTGCAATCACATTATGATCACCAGAACGAAGAAAAAACCTCGTAATGCCGTGAGTAAAAAACCAAACTGCATAGCAAATTTACTTGGCGCAGTCGCACTGCGGACATTGCGCATGCGCATTAGCGACTAATCGCTCCGTTGCGAGAAAAAAATACCGAGCGAACAACTCGGAATGACCCCCATAATGTAATGCAGTTATTTCTATGCCCAGCAGTACTCTAGAGCAGCAGTAGAAAATGCAATCAATTGCAGTACCCCTTGGTCCCTCAGGGGGGCAGCACCTGCATCATAAAGTATTTAAACAACTAATATTCCATGATTCCATGATTTACAGGACGAGTTACTCACCACCACCACCATGTATGCTGTAATACAGTGTATATGTTTATTTGTTCTCCTTAACCTGAATTTTGTGTTACAGATAAAAGCTATACCAACATATAGATGTCCTGTGGCCTTTTGAATGAAAAATGGAAACGAATCACAATTATCAGGTACAGTATATGAGGGCAATTTTTAAAATGAAAACAGAGATAACAAAATAATTGCTCAACAGATCAATGAAAAGGGAGATGACAAAGTACCAGCAGTATCAATCACATGTCTGTCTTATGGATGTGCGCACTAGTAGATGGAGGTTGTATCCAGAAAACCCAAATCTGCAAAGATTTGCCGTATAGCCTCGGTTTACGTATGTATACTTCCGTAAAGAAGCAGCAAGAGACTTTAAGGCTGTATTCTTCTATTTCATTGGGTTTAGTTATTCCTTATGCACAGGAGGACAAGAGAGTAATTTATTTACTTTTAATATTTGTAAGAGAGCGATAGCTCCTCAGCCAAGCCCAGCAATTGCTCCTCTGGTAAGAATCTTGTTGATAACAAAACTAAGGTAAACTCTTCCACCTATATCTAAAACTGGTGTATCTGGAGAGAAGACCACACTCTTCGTGGAAGCGGGGAGCAGTGATCCATTATCCCTGTGATGGTATCGAACTAGCAATGTTAGTACAGAGGCCAAGGGCCAGCACATGCACAGTGAAGCCCCATTTGGCCCTCCCCAAATATTGCTATGGGGGTGGCCAAGTGATACCACGTTCTGCCCTTGACTGTACCAATCTTCATCTCATCTAAACTTACAGCCAGTCAGATGTGTAGCACCAAACTGAACGCTCCTCGCTGTTTAAAGAACTCTTTGACAAATGCCACCAAATCCAGGGGTCTGCACTTAGATTTAATGAGGTCCAACATCACATCTATCTGTTCTCAACTATAACTTTTAGAGAGCAACTACCTACTCCTGTGGGGAACCCTGAAGGGAGTAAGAATGTAAAAGTGAAGAAAACAACACAGAATACACAACCAAACTACCACAAAAGAAAAAACTTACAGGTTGATGAGGCTTCTGTGCTGGTATTCTTTGTGGTACTGGTATGGTCCTTGGTTTGGGCTTTGTTAAATTGAACTCTTTAACTTCTGTCACTTTAGAACCTTTCACTGGTGTAGAACTATTTACCGACTTACTTTCAATAACTTCTAGTAAATTTAGAACTTCAGGCTGCCACCTAGTGGAGAAATGTACAGTTCTAGGTTAATACTGTAACTATAGTCAGAGCTACCTTTTGCCACCTACTGGAGAAAAGCAAAGTTCTAGTATTATATTGTCAATTTAGAACTTCCTGATGCCACCTAGTGGAGAAATGCACAGTTCTAGGTTAATACTGTAACTATAGTCAGAGCTACCTTTTGCCACCTACTGGAGAAAAGCAAAGTTCTAGTATTATATTGTCAATTTAGAACTTCCTGATGCCACCTAGTGGAGAAATGCACAGTTCTAGGTTAATACTGTAACTATAGTCAGAGCTACCTTTTGCCACCTACGGGAAAAATGCAGTTCTAGTGTTATATTGTAAATTTAGAACTCCAGGCTGCCATCTAGTGGAGAAATGCACAGTTCTAGGTTTATATTGTATATTCAGAACGGTTCCGGTATGAATGGTCGACCATGTTATGGTCGACAGTCATTAGGTCGACCACTATTGGTCGACATTGACATGGTCGACATGGACACATGGTCGACATATGAAAATGGTCGACACATGAAAAGATCGACATGAGTTTTTTTACTTTTTTGGGTGTCTTTTTTTGCGTAAATTGACTGGGAACCCCAATTAGTGCACCGCGTCCCCTCGCATGGCTCGTTTCGCTCGCCATGCTTTGGGCATGGTGCCTTCGCTCCGCTACCGCTTCGCTCGGCACAGATTACCGTTCCAATCGTAGTCCACGTGGATCGTAAAGTATGGAAAAGTTCCCCAAAAGAAAAAAAAGTTAAAAAACTCATGTCGACCTTTTCATGTGTCGACAATGTGTCCATGTCGACCATGTCAATGTCGACCAATAGTGGTCGACCTAATGACTGTCGACCATAACATGGTCGACCATGTGAACGGACACCATTCAGAACTTCCTGCTGCCACCTATAGGGCAAAATGCATAGCTCATTGTAAATTTAGAACTTACTTCTGCCACCTAGTGGAGAAGTGCACAGTTTTCAGTTTATAGTTTAAATTAGAACTTTAAGATACCACCTAGTGGAGAAACACAAGGTTCTGTGGAGCCACAGAATAGACATGTAAATTTGTGTTCCATCTTTGGTCAGTAGAATTAGGAAAAGACTTCACCTATGCAATCATGTGTTAATGTGAACTGCAAAACAAGGGCCAGTGGCTAACACTCTGTGTTAGTTGCATAATCTGTCTAGTTGCTTATGTTAGTTCTGCTAATATTTCTACTCGTCATCTTGCTATACAGTCTTGTGTTTCCTAAGTTATATATCTCTCCTGCATACCTTCAGTACTCCCAATGTCAGTGGCTCTATCTAATTTTTGTTTTTGTCTCCGTTATTCGCTTATTCTCACAGACTTGATTTGTTATTCCTTGCCTCGCTCCCCAGTTTCCTTCTGGTCTCCATTGCTTACCTTCCCTTTGCCTCGTTCATCTCTAGTCTACTTCTTTAGTGTTACTTTGTGTTCTCACCTACCGGCATTGATTCGGGTCACTCCAGACTAAGCATGTACTACCTCCAGTGGTAAAAAATTCACTCTTTGAAAAAGCACCCTGAGGTGCGAAACGAGTTAGGTAGCGATACCCCTAATACCTACTACACACTGTAGGTCCAAGAACGTCTGGAGGTACCCTCATTTCAACCTAAATAGATTGGCAGCCCTTCCTCCTGCACGAGACGTTGACCGCATTCTGAATGCTGCATCCACCATCAGCAGCTGCATTACATTGGGAGAGCCTCACTGGCTGCGGACACTTTCCATCAGCACCGATGCAGGTGCGTCATAGGAGTGGAAGGACGTGGCCAGACCACAGGCGTCCCCAGCACCGGAGAAAGGCAACTGGGAGGTAAACCACCCCCTTCCTCCCTCCTCCCTTTCCATAGGACGTGGCCAGACTACAGGCATCTCCTGCATTGGAGAGATAGCTGCCGGGAGGTCACTCACCTTTCAGGGGGTAAAATACAGCATATATCCAGCCTACTGTTGTGTGCACACATCAAATATTAACCAATGGACTGGTAAGTTCGTTTTCAATCGTTCAGTATTGACTGTGATTGTATGGATGTTATACTAATTACAAATATTGGAATTAAGGAATCTGGATCCTCACGTGGATGAACAAACTGTTTAATTACCTCTATAAGTATTGATCCTAACATTGGGTGCTATATAAAAAGTTTGAATTTTAATATGTACTTTTTATGACACAATGTGGCCACTGTGTTTGATGTTTTATGTGTAACTGAACAGTATTTATTGATATAAATCTAAAAATTTAAAGTGATATTTTGTTTCCAATTATTATATGCTGCACGTTGATACAGCTATAATTGAGTGCCAGGCATCACCAAATTTCTTTGGTTTATTAGCGCAATAGCCATATATCCAATTTTTTGCTATATAGGGAACTGGGGTTCATACATTTAGTGGGACCCAGGTGTACCTAATTAGTTGTGTGTACACAGACACAACTGGGCTATGTTTTTGCAGCTCTAATAAGACAAGTATACTGTAACTTTTAAATTAATTCTTTTTGGGTTTTTTTAGAGATGAGCGGGTTCGGTTTCTCTGAATCCGAACCCGCCCGAACTTCATGGTTTTTTTCACGGGTCCGAGCAGACTCGGATCCTCCCGCCTTGCTCGGTTAACCCGAGCGCGCCCGAACGTCATCATGACGCTGTCGGATTCTCGCGAGACTCGGATTCTATATAAGGAGCCGCGCGTCGCCGCCATTTTCACACGTGCATTGAGATTGATAGGGAGAGGACGTGGCTGGCGTCCTCTCCATTTAGATTAGAAGAGAGAGAGAGAGAGATTGACCTGATTTACTGGAGCTTAGGAGTACTGTAGAACTGTAGAGAGTGCAGAGTTTACTAGTGACTGACCACAGTGACCACCAGACAGTGCAGTTTTATTTAATATATCCGTTCTCTGCCTGAAAAAAACGATACACACAGTAACTCAGTCACATACCATATCTGTGTGCACTGCTCAGCCCAGTGTGCTGCATCATCTATGTATATATATCTGACTGTGCTCAGCTCACACAGCTTATAATTGTGGGGGAGACTGGGGAGCACTGCAGTGCCAGTTATAGGTTATAGCAGGAGCCAGGAGTACATATTATATTAAAATTAAACAGTGCACACTTTTGCTGCAGGAGTGCCACTGCCAGTGTGACTGACCAGTGACCTGACCACACTGACCACCAGTATAGTTAGTAGTATACTATATTGTGATTGCCTGAAAAAGTTATAAACACTCGTCGTGTGACTTCACTTGTGTGGTGTTTTTTTTTATTCTATAAAAAACTCATTCTGCTGACAGACAGTGTCCAGCAGGTCCGTCATTATATAATATATACCTGTCCGGCTGCAGTAGTGATATATATATATTTTTTATATCATTATTTATCATCCAGTCGCAGCAGACACAGTACGGTAGTTCACGGCTGTAGCTACCTCTGTGTCGGCACTCGGCAGTCCATCCATAATTGTATACCACCTACCCGTGGTTTTTTTTTCTTTCTTCTTTATACATACATACTACTACATCTCTTTATCAACCAGTCTATATTAGCAGCAGACACAATACAGTACGGTAGTCCACGGCTGTAGCTACCTCTGTGTCGGCACTCGGCAGTCCGTCCATAATTGTATACCACCTACCCGTGGTTATTTTTTCTTTCTTCTTTATACATACATACTACTACATCTCTTTATCAACCAGTCTATATTAGCAGCAGACACAGTACAGTACGGTAGTTCACGGCTGTAGCTACCTCTGTGTCGGTACTCGGCAGTCCGTCCATAATTGTATACCACCTACCCGAGGTTTTTTTTTCTTTCTTCTTTATACATACATACTACTACATCTCTTTATCAACCAGTCTATATTAGCAGCAGACACAGTACAGTACGGTAGTTCACGGCTGTAGCTACCTCTGTGTCGGCACTCGGCAGTCCGTCCATAATTGTATACCACCTACCCGAGGTTTTTTTTTCTTTCTTTTTTATACATACATACTACTACATCTCTTTATCAACCAGTCTATATTAGCAGCAGACACAGTACAGTACGGTAGTTCACGGCTGTAGCTACCTCTGTGTCGGCACTCGGCAGTCCGTCCATAATTGTATACCACCTACCCGAGGTTTTTTTTTCTTTCTTCTTTATACATACATACTACTACATCTCTTTATCAACCAGTCTATATTAGCAGCAGACACAGTACAGTACGGTAGTCCACGGCTGTAGCTACCTCTGTGTCGGCACTCGGCAGTCCGTCCATAATTGTATACCACCTACCCGTGGTTTTTTTTTCTTTCTTCTTTATACTTATACATACTACTACATCTCTTTATCAACCAGTCTATATTAGCAGCAGACACAGTACAGTACGGTAGTCCACGGCTGTAGCTACCTCTGTGTCGGCACTCGGCAGTCCATCCATAATTGTATACCACCTACCCGTGGTTTTTTTTTCTTTCTTCTTTATACTTATACATACTACTACATCTCTTTATCAACCAGTCTATATTAGCAGCAGACACAGTACAGTACGGTAGTCCACGGCTGTAGCTACCTCTGTGTCGGCACTCGGCAGTCCGTCCATAATTGTATACCACCTACCCGTGGTTTTTTTTTCTTTCTTCTTTATACTTATACATACTACTACATCTCTTTATCAACCAGTCTATATTAGCAGCAGACACAGTACAGTACGGTAGTCCACGGCTGTAGCTACCTCTGTGTCGGCACTCGGCAGTCCGTCCATAATTGTATACCACCTACCCGTGGTTTTTTTTTCTTTCTTCTTTATACTTATACATACTACTACATCTCTTTATCAACCAGTCTATATTAGCAGCAGACACAGTACAGTACGGTAGTCCACGGCTGTAGCTACCTCTGTGTCGGCACTCGGCAGTCCGTCCATAATTGTATACCACCTACCCGTGGGTTTTTTTTCTTTCTTCTTTATACTTATACATACTACTACATCTCTTTATCAACCAGTCTATATTAGCAGCAGACACAGTACAGTACGGTAGTTCACGGCTGTAGCTACCTCTGTGTCGGCACTCGGCAGTCCGTCCATAATTGTATACTAGTATCCATCCATCTGCATTGTTTACCTGAGGTGCCTTTTAGTTGTGCCTATTAAAATATGGAGAACAAAAATGTTGAGGTTCCAAAATTAGGGAAAGATCAAGATCCACTTCCACCTCGTGCTGAAGCTGCTGCCACTAGTCATGGCCGAGACGATGAAATGCCAGCAACGTCGTCTGCCAAGGCCGATGCCCAATGTCATAGTACAGAGCATGTCAAATCCAAAACACCAAATATCAGTAAAAAAAGGACTCCAAAACCTAAAATAAAATTGTCGGAGGAGAAGCGTAAACTTGCCAATATGCCATTTACCACACGGAGTGGCAAGGAACGGCTGAGGCCCTGGCCTATGTTCATGGCTAGTGGTTCAGCTTCACATGAGGATGGAGGCACTCAGCCTCTCGCTAGAAAAATGAAAAGACTCAAGCTGGCAAAAGCAGTAGCACCGCAAAGAACTGTGCGTTCTTCGAAATCCCAAATCCACAAGGAGAGTCCAATTGTGTCGGTTGCGATGCCTGACCTTCCCAACACTGGACGTGAAGAGCATGCGCCTTCCACCATTTGCACGCCCCCTGCAAGTGCTGGAAGGAGCACCCGCAGTCCAGTTCCTGATAGTCAGATTGAAGATGTCAGTGTTGAAGTACACCAGGATGAGGAGGATATGGGTGTTGCTGGCGCTGGGGAGGAAATTGACCAGGAGGATTCTGATGGTGAGGTGGTTTGTTTAAGTCAGGCACCCGGGGAGACACCTGTTGTCCATGGGAGGAATATGGCCATTGACATGCCTGGTGAAAATACCAAAAAAATCAGCTCTTCGGTGTGGAGGTATTTCAACAGAAATGCGGACAACAGGTGTCAAGCCGTGTGTTCCCTTTGTCAAGCTGTAATAAGTAGGGGTAAGGACGTTAACCACCTCGGAACATCCTCCCTTATACGTCACCTGCAGCGCATTCATAATAAGTCAGTGACAAGTTCAAAAACTTTGGGTGACAGCGGAAGCAGTCCACTGACCACTAAATCCCTTCCTCTTGTAACCAAGCTCACGCAAACCACCCCACCAACTCCCTCAGTGTCAATTTCCTCCTTCCCCAGGAATGCCAATAGTCCTGCAGGCCATGTCACTGGCAATTCTGACGAGTCCTCTCCTGCCTGGGATTCCTCCGATGCATCCTTGCGTGTAACGCCTACTGCTGCTGGCGCTGCTGTTGTTGCTGCTGGGAGTCGATGGTCATCCCAGAGGGGAAGTCGTAAGACCACTTTTACTACTTCCACCAAGCAATTGACTGTCCAACAGTCCTTTGCGAGGAAGATGAAATATCACAGCAGTCATCCTACTGCAAAGCGGATAACTGAGGCCTTGGCATCCTGGGTGGTGAGAAACGTGGTTCCGGTATCCATCATTACTGCAGAGCCAACTAGAGACTTGTTGGAGGTACTGTGTCCCCGGTACCAAATACCATCTAGGTTCCATTTCTCTAGGCAGGCGATACCGAAAATTTACACAGACCTCAGAAAAAGAGTCACCAGTGTCCTAAAAAATGCAGCTGTACCCAATGTCCACTTAACCACGGACATGTGGACAAGTGGAGCAGGGCAGGGTCAGGACTATATGACTGTGACAGCCCACTGGGTAGATGTATGGACTCCCGCCGCAAGAACAGCAGCGGCGGCACCAGTAGCAGCATCTCGCAAACGCCAACTCTTTCCTAGGCAGGCTACGCTTTGTATCACCGCCTTCCAGAATACGCACACAGCTGAAAACCTCTTACGGCAACTGAGGAAGATCATCGCGGAATGGCTTACCCCAATTGGACTCTCCTGTGGATTTGTGGCATCGGACAACGCCAGCAATATTGTGTGTGCATTAAATATGGGCAAATTCCAGCACGTCCCATGTTTTGCACATACCTTGAATTTGGTGGTGCAGAATTATTTAAAAAACGACAGGGGCGTGCAAGAGATGCTGTCGGTGGCCAGAAGAATTGCGGGACACTTTCGGCGTACAGGCACCACGTACAGAAGACTGGAGCACCACCAAAAACTACTGAACCTGCCCTGCCATCATCTGAAGCAAGAAGTGGTAACGAGGTGGAATTCAACCCTCTATATGCTTCAGAGGTTGGAGGAGCAGCAAAAGGCCATTCAAGCCTATACAATTGAGCACGATATAGGAGGTGGAATGCACCTGTCTCAAGCGCAGTGGAGAATGATTTCAACGTTGTGCAAGGTTCTGCTGCCCTTTGAACTTGCCACACGTGAAGTCAGTTCAGACACTGCCAGCCTGAGTCAGGTCATTCCCCTCATCAGGCTTTTGCAGAAGAAGCTGGAGACATTGAAGGAGGAGCTAACACGGAGCGATTCCGCTAGGCATGTGGGACTTGTGGATGGAGCCCTTAATTCGCTTAACAAGGATTCACGGGTGGTCAATCTGTTGAAATCAGAGCACTACATTTTGGCCACCATGCTCGATCCTAGATTTAAAGCCTACCTTGGATCTCTCTTTCCGGCAGACACAAGTCTGCTGGGGTTCAAAGAACTGCTGGTGAGAAAATTGTCAAGTCAAGCGGAACGCGACCTGTCAACATCTCCTCCTTCACATTCTCCCGCAACTGGGGGTGCGAGGAAAAGGCTCAGAATTCCGAGCCCACCCGCTGGCGGTGATGCAGGGCAGTCTGGAGCGACTGCTGATGCTGACATCTGGTCCGGACTGAAGGACCTGACAACGATTACGGACATGTCGTCTACTGTCACTGCATATGATTCTCTCACCATTGAAAGAATGGTGGAGGATTATATGAGTGACCGCATCCAAGTAGGCACGTCACACAGTCCATACTTATACTGGCAGGAAAAAGAGGCAATTTGGAGGCCATTGCACAAACTGGCTTTATTCTACCTAAGTTGCCCTCCCACAAGTGTGTACTCCGAAAGAGTGTTTAGTGCCGCCGCTCACCTTGTCAGCAATCGGCGTACGAGGTTACATCCAGAAAATGTGGAGAAGATGATGTTCATTAAAATGAATTATAATCAATTCCTCCGCGGAGACATTGACCAGCAGCAATTGCCTCCACAAAGTACACAGGGAGCTGAGATGGTGGATTCCAGTGGGGACGAATTGATAATCTGTGAGGAGGGGGATGTACACGGTGATATATCGGAGGATGATGATGAGGTGGACATCTTGCCTCTGTAGAGCCAGTTTGTGCAAGGAGAGATTAATTGCTTCTTTTTTGGGGGGGGTCCAAACCAACCCGTCATATCAGTCACAGTCGTGTGGCAGACCCTGTCACTGAAATGATGGGTTGGTTAAAGTGTGCATGTCCTGTTTTGTTTATACAACATAAGGGTGGGTGGGAGGGCCCAAGGACAATTCCATCTTGCACCTCTTTTTTCTTTTCTTTTTCTTTGCGTCATGTGCTGTTTGGGGAGGGTTTTTTGGAAGGGACATCCTGCGTGACACTGCAGTGCCACTCCTAAATGGGCCCGGTGTTTGTGTCGGCCACTAGGGTCGCTTATCTTACTCACACAGTCAGCTACCTCATTGCGCCTCTTTTTTTCTTTGCGTCATGTGCTGTTTGGGGAGGGTTTTTTGGAAGGGACATCCTGCGTGACACTGCAGTGCCACTCCTAAATGGGCCCGGTGTTTGTGTCGGCCACTAGGGTCGCTTATCTTACTCACACAGTCAGCTACCTCATTGCGCCTCTTTTTTTCTTTGCGTCATGTGCTGTTTGGGGAGGGTTTTTTGGAAGGGCCATCCTGCGTGACACTGCAGTGCCACTCCTAGATGGGCCCGGTGTTTGTGTCGGCCACTAGGGTCGCTAATCTTACTCACACAGCTACCTCATTGCGCCTCTTTTTTTCTTTGCGTCATGTGTCTGTTTGGGGAGGGTTTTTTGGAAGGGACATCCTGCGTGACACTGCAGTGCCACTCCTAAATGGGCCCGGTGTTTGTGTCGGCCACTACGGTCGCTAATCTTACTCACACAGCTACCTCATTGCGCCTCTTTTTTTCTTTGCGTCATGTGCTGTTTGGGGAGGGTTTTTTGGAAGGGACATCCTGCGTGACACTGCAGTGCCACTCCTAAATGGGCCCGGTGTTTGTGTCGGCCACTAGGGTCGCTTATCTTACTCACACAGTCAGCTACCTCATTGCGCCTCTTTTTTTCTTTGCGTCATGTGCTGTTTGGGGAGTGTTTTTTGGAAGGGCCATCCTGCGTGACACTGCAGTGCCACTCCTAGATGGGCCCGGTGTTTGTGTCGGCCACTAGGGTCGCTAATCTTACTCACACAGCTACCTCATTGCGCCTCTTTTTTTCTTTGCGTCATGTGCTGTTTGGGGAGGGTTTTTTGGAAGGGACATCCTGCGTGACACTGCAGTGCCACTCCTAAATGGGCCCGGTGTTTGTGTCGGCCACTAGGGTCGCTAATCTTACTCACACAGCTACCTCATTGCGCCTCTTTTTTTCTTTGCGTCATGTGCTGTTTGGGGAGGGTTTTTTGGAAGGGACATCCTGCGTGACACTGCAGTGCCACTCCTAGATGGGCCAGGTGTTTGTGTCGGCCACTAGGGTCGCTTAGCTTAGTCATCCAGCGACCTCGGTGCAAATTTTAGGACTAAAAATAATATTGTGAGGTGTGAGGTATTCAGAATAGACTGAAAATGAGTGGAAATTATGGTTTTTGAGGTTAATAATAATATGGGATCAAAATGACCCCCAAATTCTATGATTTAAGCTGTTTTTTAGGGTTTTTTGAAAAAAACACCCGAATCCAAAACACACCCGAATCCGACAAAAAAAATTCGGTGAGGTTTTGCCAAAACGCGGTCGAACCCAAAACACGGCCGCGGAACCGAACCCAAAACCAAAACACAAAACCCGAAAAATTTCAGGCGCTCATCACTAGTTTTTTTCTACCTACAGTGGTGTCAGTCCTGGTGGCATCCCAGTACCAATAGGCACATAGCGCCTTACGGAAAAAGCGGCTATTATAGGCTAGAAGACCTGCTGAAGAGTTCTACAAGTCTTAGCCTGGGGTGTACAAAGGTCATTGGGGGTCATTCAGACCTGACAGCACGCTAGGATTTTTCGCTGCGCTGCGATCAGGTCAGAACTGCGCATGCGTATGCACCGCAATGCGCAGGCACGTCTCATGGGTACAAAGCGGATCGTTGCTGTGTGATGGATTGTACGAATCTGTGGGTGTCAACTGACCGTTTTCTGGGAGTGGTTGGAAAAAACGCAGGCGTGTCCAAGCGTTTGCAGGGCGGGTGTCTGACGTCAATTCCGGCCCCAGACAGGCTGAAGTGATCGCAGCGGCTGAGTAAATCCTGGTCAACTCAGAAACTGCACAAAACTTTTTTGTACCGCTCGGCTGCACATGCGCTCGCACACTTGCAAAGCAAAAATACACTCCCCTGTGGGCGGCGACTATCTGCTCGCAGCAGTGCAAAAAACCCCTAGCTAGCAATCAGGTCTGAATTAGACCTTTTGTCTAGAAGATCTTCAGAGAACATGGACTCATCAAAGAAGAGGATCCTTCAGTTGTAACATTGCCTTCATAGTCCCCTACTCCTTACACCATTAATGCTTATTTTTCAGTCACGTATTTAAAAAAAATATATTACATTTCAAGTAAACAAAATGTTTTTAAGATTATAACATTATTAAACGTAGCTTCAGAGTTCTATGGTTTGTATCCTATGCCAGGTACCACTCCACCTTCTATTTCCCACTGCCATGTAAGAGGTAATACTCACGTGAGCAAGGGGCTGATCCAGTTTTCCGTGACGTAGTTTGAATCATATATCTGACACCATTCATCTTTTATCCAAGTGCTCAAATTCACAGTCTTAAAGAAAAACCTAAGAAACTGAAAAGATGCATTCATTAGCGGGAGGGTAACATGACAGTTCCAAAATACTCATCGCCAAACGCAACAAGTTTAATAAAAAAATAGAAAAAATAATAGGATTTTAATACCTACCGGTAAATCCTTTTCTCTTAGTCCGTAGAGGATGCTGGGGATGCTTCAAAAACCATGGGGTATAGACAGGATCCGCAGGAGACATGGGCACTTTAAGACTGTAAAAGGGGTGTGAACTGGCTCCTCCCTCTGCCCCTCCTCCAGACTCCAGTTATAGGAACTGTGCCCAGGGAGACGGACATTTCATGGAAAGAATTTATTGTTACCCACGGTGAGCATTTTACCAGCTCACACCTCCAGTATGCCGCAGAACGTGGCATTCAATAGAACACCAGCCGACGGCATGAAGAATATGCAGCAATACGCTGACATAAAACGTAACACAATCTATGTGTGTAAACACAACCGGTAACAGCATAACGCATGTTATGGCATGAATAACGTCAGCAACAGGCCGACTTAACCACAACACATCATGTGTGTAAACATACCCAATGACTGCAGATAAAGTACGCACTGGGACGGGCGCCCAGCATCCTCTACGGACTAAGAGAAAAGGATTTACCGGTAGGTATTAAAATCCTATTTTCTCTTGCGTCCTAGAGGATGCTGGGGATGCTTCAAGAACCATGGTGTTTATACCAAAGCTCTAGAACGGGCGGGAGAGTGCGGATGACTCTGCAGCACCGATTGACCCAACAACAGGTCCTCAACAGCCAGGGTGTCAAACTTGTAAAACTTTGCAAAGGTGTTTGAACCCGACCAAGCAGTTACTCGGCAGAGTTGTAATGCCGAGATCCCCCGGGCAGCCGCCCAGGATGAGCCCACCTTCCTGGCAGAATGGGCCTTCACCGATTTTGGCAACGGCAAACCTGCCGTAGAATGAGCCTGCTGAATCGTACAGATCCAGCGTGCAATAGTCTGCTTGGAAGCAGGAGCCCCAATCATGTTGGGAGCCCACAGGACAAACAGAGCCTCTGTTTCCCTAATCTGAGCCGTTCTGGCTTCATAGATTTTCAAAGCTCTGACCACATCGAGAGATTTCGATTCCGCCCAGGCGTCAGTAGCCACTGGCACCACAACAGGCTGGTTTACGTGAAACGATGAAACCACTTTTGGCAGAAATTGCTGACGAGTTCTCAACTCCGCTCTGTCTGCATGGAAGATTAAATAGGGGCTTTTGTGAGACAAAGCCGCCAATTCAGACACACGCCTTGCGGATGCCAAGGCCAACAGCACGATCACTTTCCAAGTAAGGAATTTCAACTCAACCTTACGGAAAGGTTTGAACTAATGAGAAATACAGGAACTGCAGCACCACATTAAGATCTCATGGTGCCATCGGGGGCACAAAGGGAGGTTGGATGTGCAGCACGCCCTTCACGAAGGTCTGAACCTCTGGAAGGGAGGCCAATTCTTTCTGAAAGAAAATAGATAAGGCCGAAATTTGTATTTAATGGAGCCTAACTTTAGGCCCGCATCCACACCTGCTTGCAAAAAATGGAGCAACCGCCTCAGCTGAAATTCTTCCGTAGGAGTCTTCTTGGATTCACACCAAGACACATACTTCCTCCAAATACGGTGGTAAAGCTTCGCCGTTACTTCTTTTCTAGCCTGAAGCAGTGTGGGAATGACTTCACTGGGAATACCCTTTCGGGCTAGGATATGGCGTTCAACCGCCATGCCGTCAAACGCAGGCGCAGTAAGTCTTCATACACGCACTGTCCTTGCTGTAACAGGTCCTCTCGTAGAGGAAGAGGCCAGGGATCTTCTATGAGTAATTCTTGAAGATCTGGATACCAAGCCCTCCTTGGCTAGACCGGAACAATGAGGATCGCCTGAACCTTTGTTCTTCTTATGACCTTTATCACCTTCGGAAATAGTAGAAGTGGAGGAAACACATAGACCGACTGAAACACCCACGGTGTCACGAGGGAGTCCACCGCTATTGCTTGAGGGTCCCTCGACCTGGAACAATATCCCTGAAGGTTCTTGTTGAGGCGAGACGCCATCATGTCTATTTGAGGAATTCCCCAAAGACTTGTCACTTCTGTGAAAACCTCTTGATGAAGACCCCACCATGTCTGCTGAGGAAGTCTGTTTCTCAGTTGTCTACACCCGGAATGAAGACCGCTAACCGAACGTTTACATGCCTTTCCGCCCAGCGGCAAACCTTTGTGGCTTCAACCATTGTCGCTTTGTTCTTCGTTCCGCCCTAGCGGTTTACTTACGCCACTGCTGTTTAGTTGCCCGACTGAATTAAGACGGGCAGATCGCAAAGAAGATGTTCCGTTGTAAATAGCTCTTAATTCCAGAATGCTTATTGCTGACAAGCTTCCCGTCTTGACCTTTTTCCCTGGAAATTCTACCCCTGGAAAGACTGCTCCCCAGCCCTGGAGAGTTGTATCCAAGGACACCAGGATCTAATCCTGGATCCCGAACCTTCGTCCCTCTAGGAGGTGAGAACTGTGAAGCCAACACAGGGGAGATATCCTGGTCCTGGAAAATAGGATTATTTTCCGGTGCATGTGCAGGTGAGACCCGGACCACATGTCCAACTGGTCCCGCCAAAACCACTCTGGCATTTAACCTTCTCACTGAATGGCCTCGTAGGCCGCAACCATCTTCTTCATCAACGGAACGTAATGATGGGTTTACACTGTTGCAAATCTGAACCTACTCTGGATCCTCAGATCTCTTTCCACTGGAAAAAACAAACTCTCAACAGTTCTGTATCTAACCTTAATCCCAACTCCGACATCCGCGTCGTTGGGATCAACAGTGATTCTGGCAAGTTCAGGAGCCAACCACTGTGTTGAAGAACTGTCAGAGAGAAACAACGACTTGCACCACTTGTTTCTTGACCTCGCCGTAGTCAGGAGAGCGTCCCAGTACAGAATAATAATGGCTTTTACTATCGAAGGAAAACCATCATACTGCCATCACTCTGGTGAACTGGCAATGACAAACCTGAATAGCAAACCCAGGTAAGCCTAACGCGGAAGAAACCGCACTTAAAATAAGAATTTACTCACTGGTAATTCTATTTCTCGTAGTCCGTAGTGGATGCTGAGAACTCCGTAAGGACCATGGGGAATAGACGGGCTCCGCAGGAGACTGGGCACTCTAAAAGAAAGATTAGGTACTATCTGGTGTGCACTGGCTCCTCCCTCTATGCCCCTCCTCCAGACCTCAGTTAAGGAAACTGTGCCCGGAAGAGCTGACACAACAAGGAAAGGATTTGGAATCCAGGGTAAGACTCATACCAGCCACACCAATCACACTGTACAACTTGTGATAACCATACCCAGTTAACAGTATGAACAACAACTGAGCCTCAGTAACAGATGGCTCATAACAATAACCCTTTAGTTAAGCAATAACTATATACATGTATTGCAGAGAGTCCGCACTTGGGAAGGGCGCCCAGCATCCACTACGGACTACGAGAAATAGAATTACCGGTGAGTAAATTCTTATTTTCTCTGACGTCCTAGTGGATGCTGGGAACTCCGTAAGGACCATGGGGATTATACCAAAGCTCCCAAACGGGCGGGAGAGTGCGGATGACTCTGCAGCACCGAATGAGCAAAGGCAAGGTCCTCCTCAGCCAGGGTATCAAACTTGTAGAACTTAGCAAATGTGTTTGAACCCGACAAAGTAGCAGCTCGGCAAAGCTGTAAAGCCGAGACCCCTCGGGCAGCGCCCAAGAAGAGCCCACCTTCCTTGTGGAATGGGCTTTTACTGATTTAGGATGCGGTAACCCTGCCGCAGAATGAGCTAGCTGAATCGTGTTACAGATCCAGCGCGCAATAGTTTGCTTTGAAGCTGGAGCACCCAGTATGTTGGGTGCATGCAGGATAAACAGCGAGTCAGTTTTCATGACTCCAGCCGTCCTGGCTACATAGATTTTCAAAGCCCTGACTACATCAAGTAACCTGGAGTCCTCCAAGTCCCGAGTAGCCGCAGGCACCACAATAGGCTGGTTCAAATGAAACGCTGATACCACCTTAGGGAGAAATTGGGGACGAGTCCTCAACTCTGCCCTGTCCATATGAAAGATCAGATATGGGCTTTTACATGACAAAGCCGCCAATTCTGATACACGCCTAGCTGAAGCTAAGGCCAACAGCATGACCACCTTCCATGTGAGATACTTTAGCTCCACGGTCTTAAGTGGCTCAAACCAGTGTGATTTCAGGAAATCCAACACAACGTTAAGATCCCAAGGTGCCACTGGAGAAACAAAAGGGGGCTTAATATGCAGCACTCCCTTAACAAACGTCTGAACTTCAGGCAGTGAAGCCAGTTCTTTTTGAAAGAAAATAGATAGGGCCGAAATCTGGACCTTTATGGACCCCAATTTTAGGCCCATAGTCACCCCTGACTGTAGGAAGTGCAGAAATCGACCCAGCTGGAATTCCTCTGTTGGGGCCTTCCTGGCCTCACACCAAGCAACATATTTCCGCCATATGCGGTGATAATGCTTTGCTGTCACATCCTTCCTAGCTTTTATCAGCGTAGGAATAACTTCATCCGGAATGCCCTTTTCCGTTAGGATCCGGCGTTCAAACGCCATGCCGTCAAACGCAGCCGCAGTAAGTCTTGGAACAGACAGGGCCCCTGCTGCAGCAGGTCCTGTCGGAGCGGCAGAGGCCATGGGTCCTCTGAGATCATTTCTTGTAGTTCTGGGTACCAAGTTCTTCTTGGACAATCCGGAACGATGAGTATAGTTCTTACTCCTCTCTTTCTTACTATCCTCAGTACCTTGGGTATGAGAGGAAGAGGAGGGAACACATAAACCGACTGGTACACCCACGGTGTCACTAGTGCGTCCACAGCTATCGCCTGAGGGTCCCGTGACCTGGCGCAATATTTTTTTAGCTTTTTGTTGAGGCGGGACGCCATCATGTCCACCTGTGGCAGTTCCCAACGATGGAGGTCGTGCCTGCTGAGGAAGTCTGCTTCCCAGTTGTCCACTCCCGGAATGAACACTGCTGACAGTGCTAGCACGTGATTCTCCGCCCATCGAAGAATCCTTGTGGCTTCTGCCATTGCCATCCTGCTTCTTGTGCCGCCCTGGCGGTTTACATGGGCAACCGCCGTGATGTTGTCTGACTGAATCAGTACTGATTGGTTTTGAAGCAGGGGCTCTGCTTGACTCAGGGCGTTGTAGATGGCCCTTAGTTCCAATATATTTATGTGTAGAGAAGTCTCCAGACTTGACCACTGTCCTTGGAAGTTTCTTCCCTGAGTGACTGCCCCCCATCCTCGGAGGCTTGCATCCGTGGTCACCAGGATCCAGTCCTGTATGCCGAACCTGCGTCCCTCGAGAAGATGAGCACTCTGCAGCCACCACAGCAGAGACACCCTGGCCCTTGGGGACAGGGTGATCAACCGATGCATCTGAAGATGCGATCCGGACCATTTGTCCAACAGATCCCACTGAAAGATCCTTGCATGGAACCTGCCGAAGGGAATTGCTTCGTAAGAAGCCACCATCTTTCTCAGGACTCGCGTGCAGTGATGCACCGACACCTGTTTTGGTTTCAGGAGGTCCCTGACCAGAGATGACAATTCCTGGGCCTTCTCCTCCGGTAGAAACACCTTCTTCTGTTCTGTGTCCAGAATCATTCCCAGGAAAAGCAGACGCGTCGTAGGAATCAGCTGCGACTTTGGGATATTCAGAATCCAGCCGTGCTGTTGCAACACTTCCTGAGAGAGTGCTACGCTGACCAACAACTGCTCTTTGGACCTCGCCTTTATGAGGAGATCGTCCAAGTACGGGATAATTATAACTCCCTTTCTTCAAAGGAGTATCATCATTTCGGCCATTACCTTGGTAAATATTCTCGGAGCCGTGGAGAGACCAAACGGCAACGTCTGGAATTGGTAATGACAGTTCTGTACCACAAACCTGAGGTACTCCTGGTGAGGTGGGAAAATGGGGACATGCAAGTAAGCATCCTTGATGTCCAGCGACACCATAAAATCCCCCTCTTCCAGGCTTGCAATAACCGCCCTGAGCGATTCCATTTTGAACTTGAACTTCTTTATATAAGTGTTCAAGGATTTTAAATTCAGGATGGGTCTCACCGAACCGTCCGGTTTCGGTACCACAAACATTGTGGAATAGTAACCTCTGCCCTGTTGAAGGAGGGGGACCTTGATTATCACCTGCTGGAGGTACAGCTTGTGAATTGCCGCCAGTACTACCTCCCTTTCCCTGGGAGCAGCTGGCAAGGCTGATTTGAGGTAACGGCGAGGGGGAGTCGCCTCGAACTCCAGCTTGTATCCCTGAGATACAATTTGTACAGCCCATAGATCCACTTGTGAGCGAACCCACTGGTTGCTGAAGTTTCGGAGACGCGCCCCCACCGCACCTGGCTCCGCCTGTGGAGCCCCAACGTCATGCGGTGGACTTAGTGGAAGCAGGGGAGGATTTTTGTTCCTGGGAACTGGCTGCCTGGTGCAGCTTCTTTCCTCTACCCTTGCCTCTGGCCAGAAAGGATGCTCCTCTGACCCGTTTGCCTTTCTGAGGCCGAAAGGACTGCATTTGATAATACGGTGCTTTCTTAGGCTGTGAGGGAACCTGAGGTAAAAAAGTCGACTTCCCAGCAGTTGCTGTGGATACGAGGTCCGAGAGACCGTCCCCAAATAATTCCTCACCCTTATAAGGCAAAACCTCCATGTGTTTTTTAGAATCAGCATCACCTGTCCACTGCCAAGTCCATAATACTCTCCTGGCATAAATGGACATTGCATTAATTCTAGATGCCAGCAGGCAAATGTCCCTCTGTGCATCCCGCATATATAAGACGACGTCTTTTATATGTTCGATGGTTAGCAAAATAGTATCCCTGTCGAGGGAATCAATGTTGTCTGACAGGGTATCAGTCCATGCTGCTGCAGCACTACACATCCAGGCTGAAGCAATAGCAGGTCTCAGTAGAGTACCAGAGTGTGTATACACAGACTTCAGGATAGCTTCATGCTTTCTATCCGCAGGATCCTTTAGGGCGGCCGTATCCTGAGACGGCAGTGCCACCCTTTAGATAAGCGTGTTAGCGCCTTGTCCACCCTAGGGGATGTTTCCCAACGTAACCTATCCGTTGGCGGGAAAGGGTACGCCATCAGTAACCTCTTAGAAATCACTAGTTTCTTATCAGGGGAACTCCACGCTTCTTCACACAAATCATTTAATTCATCAGATGGGGGAAAAGTCACTGGCTGCTTTTTCTCCCCAAACATAATACCCCTTTTGGTGGTAACCCGGTTAATATCAGAAATGTGCAATACATCTTTCATTGCAGTAATCATGCATCGGATGGCTTTTGTAGACTGTACATTTGACTCATCCTCATCTACACTGGAGTCAGACTCCGTGTCGACATCTGTGTCTACCATCAGAGCTAGCGGGCGTTTATGAGCCCCTGACGGCTTCTGAGTCGCCTGGGCAGGCGCGGGCTGAGACCCCGGCTGTCCCAAGGCTGCTGCGTCATCGAACCTTTTATGTAAGGAGTTGACACTGTCGGTTAAGACCTTCCACATATCCATCCAATCAGGTGTCGGCCACGTCGGGGGCGACACCACATGTATCTGCCCCTGCTCCGCCTCCACGTAACCCTCCTCATCAAACATGTCGACACAGCCGTACCGACACACCGCACACACACAGGGAATGCACAGACTGAGGACAGGACCCCACAAAGTCCTTTGGGGAGACAGAGAGAGAGTATGCCAGCACACACCACAGCGCTATATAACACAGGGATTTACACTGCTAATAAGTGATTTTCCCAATAGCTGCTTGTTTGTATCGATTTGCGCCTAAATTTATGTGCCCCCCCTCTCTTTTTAACCCGTCTTGTACCTGGATACTGCAGGGGAGAGCCTGGGGAGCGTGCTTCAAGCGGAGCTGTGAAGGGAAAATGGCGCTGGTGTGCTGAGGAAGAAGGCCCCGCCCCCTCAGCGGCGGGCTTCTGTCCCGCGTTTTCTGTAACTTAATGGCGGGGTTTTTTACACATATACAGTTAACTGACTGTATTATGTGTATTTTTTTGCCAAAAGGTAATATAATTGCTGCCCAGGGCGCCCCCCCCCCCCAGCGCCCTGCACCCTACAGTGACCGGAGTGTGTGGTGTGCTGTGGGAGCAATGGCGCACAGCTGCAGTGCTGTGCGCTACCTTAATGAAGACAGGAGTCTTCTGCCGCCGATTTCATCGTTCTTCTGTCTTCTGGCTCTGCAAGGGGGACGGCGGCGCGGCTCCGGGAACGGACGATCGAGGTCAGGCCCTGTGTTCGAACCCTCTGGAGCTAATGGTGTCCAGTAGCCTAAGAAGCACAAGCTAGCTGCAAGCAGGTAGGTTTGCTTCTCTCCCCTCAGTCCCACATAGCAGTGAGTCTGTTGCCAGCAGATCTCACTGAAAATAAAAAACCTAACAAATACTTTCTTTCTAGCAAGCTCAGGAGAGCCCACTAGGAGTACCCAGCTCTGGCCGGGCACAGATTCTAACTGAGGTCTGGAGGAGGGGCATAGAGGGAGGAGCCAGTGCACACCAGATAGTACCTAATCTTTCTTTTAGAGTGCCCAGTCTCCTGCGGAGCCCGTCTATTCCCCATGGTCCTTACGGAGTTCCCAGCATCCACTAGGACGTCAGAGAAAAACTCTTTCTCCTTTAACAGATTGGAGATCCCTGCCCTGAGAGATTCCATCTTGTAGTTCAACTTCTTAAGTAGGGAAAAGGGCCCTAATTTGCACACCTTAATTAGGTAGTGAGGTGCTACTCTGCTTGAGACTTAGTAAAGTGTACAGAGGGAAAAGGTAGCAGGTGCACTATCTCACACTAGCTCAACCTGTAGTAACCAGAGGCACTTAGCATATTCCTGGCCAGGGCTATGAGCTTACCCACCGCATCAAGGTAGCCTCTCATTGGGTAAGTCCCTAACACTAACTATAGGGGTTCAGGTCCGGGGGGCAGGACACCCCAGAGCCACCCAGCCAGACAACCCCAGGGCATCGCAGGAGTGATAAAAAATATAGGGTTAAAGAGGTAGGAGCAGCTGTTGCTGCATGTGTGAATAATGATCGTTAAATGTGTAGGGCCCTAAACAGTGAGCACTTGAGTCAATAAACCACAAAGCCTGAAGCTCATCTGGAAAACTGCACATGCAACAGTACTTCTATATATTACATTCCACCTGACTGTGCAGCTAAAACATCTACCCCAAGCGCAGATTACATTTTATTTTAATTAATGAGTGACAAAAGATCAGAAATCTTCACATCTACATTATAACATAGGGCCTAATTCAGACCTGATCGCTGGGCTGCTAAATTTGTTGTCCTGCGATCAGATAGTCGCCGCCCAAGGGGAGTGTATATTCGCCCGTGCAAGTGTGCGATCGCATGTGTACGCCGTGCTACAAATATCCCTCAGTCAGCGGACAGCTGCAAATCCATTCGCACCTCACTCACCATCGAATGTTTTTCCCACTGTGTGCAGTGTGTGCGCAGCCCAGGACTTACTCCTACAGTGCGATGAGATCAGGCTGATCGGGGCCGGAGCCAACGTCACACACCCTCCCTGAAAACGCTTGGGAACGCCTGCGTTTTCCCTGACACTCCCTGAAAATGGTCAGTTACCACCCACAAACGCCCTCTTCCTGTCAATTAGACTGCGAATGGCTGTGCGATTGAAATTTTCGCACAAGCCTGACGCTGTCCGGCGATGCCTGTTGTTTGGCGACCTGCGTGCGCATTGCGATGCATACACATGCGCAGTCTATCGATAATCACCCGCTGTGCGAAAACGCACAGCAGCGATCAGGTCTAAATCGGGCCCATTGTTCAGAAAGGTGATTGGTTAGCTCAGAAAATGTCTAGCAGGTAGTACAAGTGCTATAAATGGGTGTATACTGTGTCAAAACAGATTGCGCATACAGAGTATATTGCAAGCTGTAAGGGACTATACACCTTCCTACACCCTTAGCTGTGCTCCCTTCCAGCAAACCGGAGGGGGTCCCGGTCGCCCCCAAATGGGAGATTTATCCACTGTAATCCTGCAGTACTACTAATACTGCACTGACAGCTGGGCAGCAGAAGACTTGGCAGGAAAAGCAACTGCATTCGCCTGTACTGAAAGTCATTCTTCCAGCAGACATTGGGAGCAGAGCACGATCTGCCAGTGAAATGGTTTATTTGGAGAGTACATTGTAACAATATAGATTCCAAGCATGGGTACTTTTCATAATGGCTGCAAGAGCAGAGGCTTTAAACCGGACATCTATGAAATACACATTCTGCAAGGCTATATTAGTATTACAGTAGTATAAATACATGTGAATTCCTGCAGCTGTTAAAATGTAGGTAGAGCAGGTATCTGACCTGCTGCAGTGTGGGTACTGTGGGTACAGCATGAATTCCAGCTGGTGCAGTGTGGGTACAGCAGGTATCTGAGCTGGTATAGTGTGGGTACAGCATGTATCTGAGCTGGTGCAGTGTGAGTACAGCATGCATCTGAGCTGGTGCAGTGTGAGTACAGCATGTATCTGAGCTGGTATAGTGTGGGTACAGCATGTATCTGAGCTGGTGCAGTGTGGGTACAGCATTTCTCAGAGATGTGTGCCGAGCTGACACCCAGAAATGCTAATTTCTCAGACAGATAGAAATATCTGTGATCCGTCAAACTCAGAATTGCCTGCAGATAGGCAAGATGCGGAAGTTCACTATGGCACATGCTCGCAACTCAGGATCAGGCCCCTATGGGCCCTATGTGTCCCCTGAACTCCTCCGCTAGCATGCTGGCACTCTGATTCTGCATCTCACACGTGTACATTCTAGGCACATGTATGTGTAAGTCAGAATGTGGATCTCACTGGGCTGACGAGTGATGTGTATCTGGCAGGCTACGGCTATTTCAGTAACAAATGAGGATTTCAGAGTAGCAAAGAAATCTAATTATAGGCGGCTCATTTGTAAGATGCATATGTTCATCAGTGTGCAGATTGCGGTGCGGGGTGTGATGTCACCAGCGAGTGGGTACACAGCCCACCTGGAGCACTCAGCCTCACTCCTATAACTGCAACATCTGCGGGAGCTCATTCCGTCTCCACATCTCATCGAGTGCAATAAAAACAATCCACGCCTAAACTGACAACCCAGCACATTAACAATTCCATTACAAGGAAATTGCATTCTATATTGACAATGGAATGATGACAGACTTTGAGGAGTATGTGTGAGGATATGACACACAAATGGTATAATTGCTGCAGATGCGCAGGGTCTGTGAATGCAATACAGCGCCCCATACTCCCCCCCTCCTCGGTTTATGAAGTCTAAAAGCATTAAACAACACAAGTAATAGAGTGTGCTGTATCCCTCTTACCATTTAAGTATCACTTGATGGAATTCAATATTTAAATATATAATTCACACAATCAATGGCAGTATGGGGGTGTATACGCAGTCACCAGGTATGACATACTAGAGACACATTTGGCTAACATTCATATGAATTATATAAAAAAATGATTAAAAGCGCTAGATTTAAGACCCTGACTTACCAATACGGACAATGATTTATTTGTGTATTTATCAACAGTTACACATAGTGTTAGCAATTTCAGCTGCTCTTTACTATCAGGAATAAACAGTGGCGGAACTAGTGAGCGGTGGGTCCAGGTGCGACAAAATGCTTTGGCTCCCCCCCTCCCATCCCATCCAAGTCCACCCCCTCACCCCTGGAGAGGATCTGGTGAGGAGGACCTGCTCAGGGCCAGAGAAATGGATACCTAGCAACAGTGCCGTAACTAGACATTTTAGCACTGTGTGCAAGAAACGGCATCGGAGCCCCACCCCTGCATGCAAAACAGGGGCAGTGCGCGCCGTAGGCGCGATCAAAAATACATAGGGGCGTGGCTTCGTGGGGAAGGGGTGTGGCCACAAAATAATACCAATTCATAAAACGGTGCACAGTAGTCTCCATTATTCAAATTACGCCGCACAGTAGCACCACTACACCAGGTAGAGACCCTTTTACACCATACGGCGGACAGATTCCTCTTTTTACACATTACGGCAGACAGCGTCCCCCTTTTTACACATAACGGCAGACAGCGTGCCCTTTTTTACACATAATGGCAGACAGCGTGCCCTTGTTACACATAGCGGCAGACAGCGTGCCCTTTTTACACATTACGGCAGACAGTCCCCTTTTTGCACATGAAGAAAGAGAGAAAGAAAGAAAGAAAGAAAGAAAGAAAGAAAGAAAGAAAGAAAGAAAGAAAGAAAGAAAGAAAGAATGATACTTACCCTCTCCGCTGGCTCAGGCTCCTCGGTGCAGCTTCTGGCAGAGATGGATCACGATTCCCGGGCAGGAGGGAGGTGGAGGAGGGAGCCGCAGCAGCGCTGTGTTATTGGTGGAGTCGCTGCTGCTGCTGTCCCTCTGCTTCACTATAGGCTGTTCTCTGCCGCTGTGAATGCTGGGAAGCGCTTCACAGCGGCGGAAGACAGCCTATAGTGAAGCAGAGGGACAGCAGCAGCAGCGCCTCAACCAGTAACAAAGCACTGTTGCGGCTCCCTCCTCCACCTCCCTCCTTCTCCTTCTCCCCGTACCGCTGCGCTGCACTTCTCTCCTGTGTCCTGCGGGTGGCTGTGTGCTGTGGGCAGCGGTTGCCCGCAGCACACAGCGGCATGTAATGAGTCAGTTTGACTCATTACATGCTTTGGGCCCCTGGACAGTGGCGGGCCCCAGTGCAACGCACTGGTTGCACTGGCGGTAGTTCCGCCTGAAACAGTAACAAACGGGACTGGACAATAACAGACAAAAGAGGTAAGCCTTAAGGTGGGTACACACTATGCGATGCCATGTTGTCAGCGACGGGACCTGGCAGAGGTGCATGCAATTGGCATGTGTGGAGGGGGGGGCTAGCGGAGGCTGCGCTACATTCAGCAGCATGGCCCTAGCTGGCGATGGCATCTGTCGGACCTGCATGCAGATCCAACAGAGGGTGCTGCTGACGACGACCGGGAGCGCACACAGGCCCTCATTTCGAGTTGATCGCTAGCTGCCGTTGTTCGCAGCGCAACGATCAGGCAAAAAATCGGCACTTCTGCGTATGGTACGCACGCGCAAAGTACTTTCACAAAAGCCAATGCAGTTTCACACAAGGTCTAGCGACGCTTTTCAGTTGCACTGCTGATCGGTGAATGATTGACAGGAATGGGGCGTTTCTGGGAGGTAACTGAGCGTTTTCCGGGAGTGTGCTGAAAAATGGAGGCGTGTCAGATAAAAACGCAGGCGTGTCTGGGGAAACGGGGGAGTGGCTGGCCGAACACAGGGCGTGTATGTGACGTCAAAGCAGGAACTAAACAAACTGAAGTGATCGCAAGGTAGGAGTAGGTTTGGAGCTACTCAGAAACGGCATGAAATATTTCCTGTGCAGTTCTGCTAATCTTTCGTTCGCACTTCTGCTAAGCTAAGATACACTCCCAGAGGGCGGCGGCCTAGCGTTTGCACTGCTGCTAAAAGCAGCTAGCGAGCGATCAACTCAGAATGAGGGCCTTAAGAAGAACTGACATTGGGCATATGATGGGACACTAACAGGGTTGGACTGGATGACAGGAGAACAGGGAAAACCACTGCCTTGGGGCTCACCTAGTCATCTAGGGATCAGGTTCCAGTCTGTGCACTTGAATTATACACTAATCATACCTCTGAACTGTCCCAATTTTCGCAGGACAATCCTGCTTTTTGGGGACTGTCCCGCTGTCCCACCCGCGGGCAACAGTGTCCTGCGGTGTGAGGGTGCAGTTGGGAGGCTCCTGTCACTCGCTGCCCTGCTTAGCAGAGCAGCTGTAAATAGACACTGTGCGCATGCGTACGGCATCTATTCACGAGTGACAGAGGGAGGGGGGCATGCCAGCAGCTCACAGAGAGCTGGGCAGGCCCCCTCAGTGATGAAAACGGGGGCGTGGCTCATGATCGCGGCACTCCCGCGAAGACACTCCCCTTCTGCGTAGACCACACCCCCTTTTCAAAATCTGGCGCAGCTTCGCCGAACAAAGGTCCCCAATCCCCTCTCATAGATGTTGGGAGGTACGCATTATACATATGTTACCTTATACTGCATTGTACTATGGTGTATTCTCTACAGGGTATTGCTGTTATTAATCTGGTACATTATCTTGCATGTACTAGCAGTATTTACTATATATATTTATCAAGGTGTCTCGCCCATGCACTCTCTAATAGTTAGGCAAACCAGTGCGGCGGCTAGCCACACCCCCTCTGGAGACTGGCCACACCCCTAAACATGGGCCCCTACCACTGCATTCCTCCAGTGGGCCCGTCATGCCCCAGTCCAACACTGGCAGTTGGGCCTAGCGTGTGCATGGAATACTGTATTGGGAAATATATAAAAGGGGAACATACCCTTTCAAGCTTTGTGCAGACCAGCTGTGACAGTATGGAATGGTAACACTTCCACTTCACTGCAGTGTGCCACCCCCAATTGCAATGATTGTGCACGATCAGATGCACAGAGATATGTACAATACAGAAATATATAGATGTGCTGCATCCTTTATAAACGGTCAATTGCCAAAATTGCACAAGAACATTTTTTTTTATTGTTTATTATTATATTCAAAATGGTCTTGGTGCTTGTTCAGAAGGGTACAAATTAGCCCCAAGCCTCCCATCCGTGACTACCCCTAGAATAATTTAGAAACCGCAAAACTGATTATTTTCTTTTTTACCTTGCAAATCTTGGAGACATCTTGACATTTAATAATTCTACCAAAGGTTTGAAGACCAAGTTCTTCTATCTTAAATATGGCTATATAACATATCACTGGAATAGAAAAGAAAATAGCAATTTTATTTCATCTGTAACAACACAATGGTTACAATAACCATAAAATAAACTGAAAACAATAGACATAGGGGAAAAGCTTCAAAACATTTTAGAAGTGGAGAAGTTGTCCATATCAGCCAATCAGCTTTCAGGTGGCAGTTATCAAGTACATTCTATAAAATGATAGGTAGAATCTGATTGGTTGTTATGGACATTTCTACTGGTCCACTTCTCCAGTCTTTAGGAGGTCTGATACATCTCCCTAAGGTGTCCAAGGCTGGACTGGCCCACAGGGGTACAGGGGATATTTGCAGTGGGCCCCACTGCCTGAGGATCCCACTCGTTCCTCTAATGTCAGGTTCCAGACAGTGCACTCATATTATGCATTGTTACTCTATTAGATGTATGTCTCTAATGGCTGTCTAAGCTTCTGTGCGGGCTGGTCTCACCCCATGGTAACCTGCTACACTTCTTAGGAAGAGCCCCTACTACTGCATCCAGTGGGACCTTAATGCCCACCCTAAGGCGTCTGGTTAGACAAGATAAGCAGCAACATCACTTTTAGGTGCTCAACACGGGTGTGGTTCATCAAATCGACAGTGTCTAGGTCGACAATGTTTAGGTCGACCACTATAGGTCGACAGTCACTAGGTCGACATGGATGGAAGGTCGACAGGGTTTCTAGGTCGACATGTGCTAGGTCGACAGGTCTAAAGGTCGACATGAGGATTTATTTATTTTTTTGTGTCGTTTTCTTCGTAGAGTGACCGGGATCCCAAATTAGTGCACCGCGTCCCCTCGCATCGCTCGCTTCGCTCGCCATGCTTTGGGCATGATGCCTTCGCTCCACTACCGCTTCACTCGGCACACTTTACCGTTCCAATCGTAGTCCACGTGGATCGTTAAGTATGAAAAAATTCAAAAAAAGAAAAAAAATTTGAAAAACTCATGTCGATCTTTAGACCTAGCACATGTTGACCTAGAAACCCTGTCGACCTTCCATCCATGTCGACCTAGTGACTGTCGACCTATAGTGGTCGACCTAAACATTGTCGACCTAGACACTGTCGATCTTCAGACCGGATCCCACTCTACACAGGTGGAATATACATGCCCACCCCATCCCTGAACTCAGACTATGGGCCTCATTCTGAGTAGGGAATAAAGTAAGGAAAGCAAGTAACTGTGCACCTGGGAACAACCATGCTGCACTGCAGGTGGGGCAGATGTAAAATGTGCAGAGAGTTAGATTTGGGTGGGGCGTGTCCAACCTGAAATCTAAATTGCAGTGTAATAGTCAAGCTGACAAGTATTTGTCGGCTACATGCAAAAGCAGCCAGTATTTACCCTGCATGCAAAATATGTATGCATGTGCTCTTCTTGCATTGCAGCATGGTTTGTCCAGGTGCAAAGTTACTTACCCTCTCTTACTTTATTCCCAACTCAGGGCCTAATTCAGACAGGAGGACTGGGTATGTGCAGAATGGGACCTGCGCCATAGCATGCAGTGTACCCTAAGCCGCATTCTGATAGGCTGCGGTCACTTGGGGGCGTGGAGGGGGTGGTGCTGGGTAGCTCATCGCTCCCATTTCCTGGGAGTGCCGAGGACAGTGTCTGCACCTTCTGACGCAGAAGCTGCGTCATGAGCATATTATTGCACAGCCACTGTGTCCAATGATGCAGCTGCTGTGTATACTGAATCAGGCCCTACTACATTACTGTAGACCAGTGTTGGCTGCTGCCCGTGGGCTGCAGCGCAGACCACACATTGCATGGAGGAGGCCAGTTAACACATATAGCCAATCGGAGCCGCGCTTATACAGGAAAGACAAACTGAGTGCTGTGTCCCGGGAGCAGCGGCGGCTCAGTGAAACACAGTGGCGCTGCTGATCCCTGGGGTAAGGCAGCCAGCACATATAGGGGGTAATTCTGAGTTGATCGCAGCAGGAACTTTGTTAGCAGTTGGGCAAAACCATGTGCACTGCAGGGGGGTGCAGATATAACATGTCCAGAGAGAGTTAGATTTGGGTGGGTTATTTTATTTCTGTGCAGGGTAAATACTGGCTGCTTTATTTTTAACTGCAATTTAGATTGCAGATTGAACACACCACACCCAAATCTAACTCTCTCTGCACATGTTATATCTGCCCCCCCCCTGCAGTGCACATGGGGGGTCATTCCGAGTTGTTCGCTCGTTATTATTTTTTTTCGCAACGGAGCGATTAGTCGCTAATGCGCATGCGCAATGTCCGCAGTGCGACTGCGCCAAGTAAATTTGCTATGCAGTTAGGTATTTTACTCACGGCATTACGAGGTGTTTTCTTCGTTCTGGAGATCGGAGTGTGATTGACAGGAAGTGGGTGTTTCTGGGCGGAAACTGGCCGTTTTATGGGAGTGTGTGAAAAAACGTTACCGTTTCTGGGAAAAACGCGGGAGTGGCTGGAGAAACGGAGGAGTGTCTGGGCGAACGCTGGGTGTGTTTGTGACGTCAAACCAGGAACGACAAGCACTGAACTGATCGCACTGGCAGAGTAAGTCTCGAGCTACTCAGAAACTGCACAGAGAAGTCTTTTCGCAATATTGCAAATCTTTCGTTCGCAATTTTGATAAGCTAAGATTCACTCCCAGTAGGCGGCGGCTTAGCGTGTGCAAAGCTGCTAAAAGCAGCTTGCGAGCGAACAACTCGGAATGACCCCCATGGTTTTGCCCAACTGCTAACAAAGGGGGTAATTCCAAGTTGATCGCAGCAGGAATTTTTTTTTAGCAGTTGGGCAAAACCATGTGCACTGCTGGGGAGGCAGATATAACATGTGCAGAAATAGTTAGATTTGGGGGGGTTATTTTATTTCTGTGCAGGGTAAATACTGGCTGCTTTATTTTTAACTGCAATTTAGATTGCAGATTGAACACACCCCACCCAAATCTAACTCTCTCTGCACATGTTATATCTGCCCCCCCCCCCTGCAGTGCACATGGTTTTGCCCAACTGCTAAAAAATTTCCTGCTGCGATCAACTTGGAATTACCCCCATAATACATACAACATTACATATATGTTTATATGTGTTAACTGCCTCCCCTCCTCATGCAATATGTCGCCATTGCTTTGGACAGCACTCAGCAGCTTCTGATATTAGTATTATTAATATTATTGTTATTATTGTTATTATTCACTTCCAGGTGTCCACAGCTGCATACACACCTGTCAGCCACTGCACCAGCATGCTACATCCGAAAACCCAAAAATTAGATGGGGAAACTATTTAGATCAGATGGTTACATCGATACTTGCTAATCATCGGTTTCCGATGTCCATCCCTAATCTTAAGTCCTGGAGGGCTCGATGTAGAAGAGGAGTCAAGGACTACAGTGAGAGCAGCTGCGGTGACCGTGGGATATTGCAGATGATTTCCGCCCTGTCCCCACACAGTAGTGGGAGGGGCTCAGAGACAGTGGGCGGGGCCCAGTCTGCCTCAGATAGAAGGGATGCATCTGATCCAAATACTTACCCAGCCGCCCAGTGGGGCTAATTCAGATGTGGTTGTTCTTGTGATTGCTGTTGTTATCTGCGACTATATGATAATATGGGCAGAAGCTAACCTGAGCATACAGACGCTTTCTGCTATCTCATCAGTTCCATCCGATGGCGTATGAATGCAGAAACATCGCTACCATCGTTGCAAATTGGATTGTCAAGCAGAGTCTGAGTGCCACTGAAGACGCACAGGCTGAGCTGCTCTCCTGGGACGCAGGGGGCTCTCCGGTGGCAAGTAAGACCACAACCGCTCATTTATGCATGCCCCGAAAACACCATCTGACACGCCTGCGATTAACCAACCACTCCCTATTACCACTCCCAAATGCTGTCTGCCACTCACTTTGCTACGCATCCCTCGTTGCGACGCCATTGCAATTCACCCGCTCACCGGCGCACTGCAGCTCAGGTGCATGTGCAGTAAGAAAACATCAACCGATGTGCGTACAATAGCCGCTTTGCCACCGCATTTGACTTAAGCCCAGTGTCCTGGCAAGTGTGACCTCCTTGCCCCACCCTTGTTACGCCACTGATGATCGGCTAATAACTTTTATAGATATTATCCAATAATAAATAATAATAATAATAAAAAAACAAAAGAAAAAATGTTAAATAACATTTTTCTTTCTTACGTCACATATACCAGTTCTCTTTATTCTATGTTACCAACATACAGAAATAGATATGGCTCTCAATGTCTAGCTGTTGGGCCGCTTCTCTTCCTTTGTGTCTGGTATATTGCAGCTGCTGCTACTGTTATTCATATGAATTTGCTGCTGTGCTAAACACATAAACCTAGAAGTCAGATGTTCCCAAAGGTGGTCCTCAAGGCACCATAACGGTCCAGGTTTAAGTTACCTGTGGCTTTAAACCCGGACCATTAGAATGCCTTGAGGACCACGTGTGGGAACCTCTGCTATAGGCTGTGTTTTGAAACTACCATATCAAAAGCCTAGATGCTGAAACGTTTTTTTAATGTATCTGTCCAAGGTTGTCTGACTTCCAACACTGTAACATTTGTAAAACCTATGATACCTACCAACATACAAGTGGTGCTCTGACAACAAAGAATGCTTCCCGTCCCGAGCATAGAAAGCATGGACAACGATGTTCAAGACATCTTTATATTCAACACATCCAGAGAGGACGTCAAGAACTAACTGTTCTTCTGCATCATTAAGTGTCTAGAGGAAAATGAAAAGAACATAAGTTTTGAGAAATAAATACCTATGAAATGTGTATGAACAATAGCATACTGTATATTGAGTTTCTGATATTATTGAACCTTTGAGAAAGTCACGTGTTAGTGATGAAACGCGTTAGAACTCCACTACCAGAATCTTGTATACACCTGGGAACAAGCAGGACTCTCTCCGTCATCACGGTGATCTTGTCATATAGCAGGGCTTGACAAATCCCAGGGGCCAGGTAGCCATGGCCCCTAGATTTTGCTGCCTGGCTACCAGATTTTGGAGGGAGGAAGCAGATCTTCTTCAGCCCAAACAGCGATTTTTGGAGGCGTGCCTGTATTGTGGCGACCATTTCTTGCACATGAGTGTCTGTCCCAGCCTGCACTGACTGCTGTGCCTGCCTGTCCCATCCTGCTCTGTCTGCTGTCTCCAAACTCTAGCTGCACAGTGATCTCCAATATTAGGGTCTATACCTGGCCAGAGATTCGGAGGGGCAGTGATGTGGCCACAGGGTAGGAGGGATTGTTTGCCCTGGGGGTAGGCTGTGCAGTTTTGTTTGCCTGGAGGTACCCCTTTATTTGTGTGGCCATGAGGGTTGGTTGCCTGTGGGGATTAGCTGTGTGGATGCGGAGGTCTGGTATGCCAGGGGTTGTCCCCTTGGTTGTGTGGCTGTGGAGGTTGGTTTGTCTGGAGGTGAGTGGGGGGAGTTGCTCAGTAATGTGGCAGCGACGGTGGCGGGGTGTGATCAGTTGGTTGTTTTTTGGTTTTAGGGGGGAGGGGGTGATCTGGCTCCTACACTTTCATCCTAGCTCCTAGATTTTAGAGAAATTTGTCAAGCCCTGCCATATAGTGTGCGGCATTACCAAACCTGATCCCAGCCGTGGATAAAAACAGCGTTGGACACTTCCACATTACCTTCCGCAGAGCGGACAGTGCGGTCACTTGAAAATACAGCGTGCGGCTTGATCTTCTGAGAGGACAAGCATACGAGCACGGCGCGTTTCAGCTGACTTCCAGAGAGCAGTAATCCAATCCGGCATTGTACGGCTCCTCTCCGACTGATTAAAAAGGCGGCCAGGTATAACACCATCCGAGGACGCTCAGACAGAGCTGCTTGTCCGGAGGGAACTGTGATGGTTTAACGCACCCAGCTCGATTTGCATCAGTGGCGCTACACTTGGTAAGATCAGTGCTTTCACCGCTGTCATCGGCCCATTAGTTTCGGATTATATCCCCTTATAACTTTAAAGGACTGGTATATGCTGCTACAATTATCCACCAAGTACCATATAATTAATATTTAAGTTTGGAGGAATATCAAGTTTACATACTGACATAAAGCATATCCATTATAAGATTTAGGGAGAATCCGTGGAGAATGCTCTGCTGTCAATCTATAAAATCCCAGACTATTTAGATTTATATATGTCTGCTAGTTTCTTATGTTGCCATCCTCAGAAAGTGATATTTATTATATTATCGCAACAGTTATCTACTTAAGTCACCTTTTACGTACTGATATTGTGTCACTTTATTTGTAACCACACAGTCTTACATTGATGCAATTTTTACTCTGACAAATGACCGGGAACCCCAATCAGTGCACTGCGTCCCCTTCCGTGGCTTCCTTCACTCACCCCGCTATCACTGCGCTCGGCACAGGTTACTATTCCCAACATAGTCCACATGCATGGAAAAGTATAAAAAACTTGAACATGATTTTTTTTTTTTAAACTCATGTCGACCTTTTACTGTGTCGTCCATTACCATGCCGACCTTTTGACAAGGTCGATCTTTTGTCCATGCTGTCCAATAGTGGTTTACCTATTGACTGTCACCTTATTACTGTCGAACCATCATCCAGATACCGTCAGTGATATGTACTTTTTTACATTTTTGGATATTTTTTCAAAGTGCTTGAGTGCAGGTCTCTGGTGATTATACTGGACTGCATTTTATACTGTATATGTGTGTAGATAGATAGATAGATAGATAGATAGATAGATAGATAGATAGATAGATAGATAGATAGATAGATACACAGACAGATAGGTAGATATAGACACTTATTGGCCTCTCTCTACAATGGGCAGCTAGTCTTCATCACTAAGGGGGTAATTCAGATCTGATCGCTGGGCAGCGATTTTTGTTGTCCTGCGATCAGATAGTCACCGCCTACAGGGGGAGTGTATTTTAGCTGTGCAAGTGTGCGATCGCATGTGTAGCAGAGCTGCACAAACTGATTTTGTGCAGTCTCTGCGCAGCTCAGGACTTACTCATCCACTGCGATCACATCCGGCTGATCGGGACCGAATTTGACGTCAGACACCCTCCCTGAAAATGCTTGGACTAGCTTGCGTTTTTCTGGACACTCCCTGAAAATGGTCAGTTGCCACCCACAAACGCCCTCTTCCTGTTAATCTCCTTGCGAACGCCCGTGCGAATGGATCCTTTGCACAATCCCGTTGCTGACCGGCGATCCCTGTTGCAGCTGTGAGACGCGCCGGCACAGTGCGGTGCGTACGCAGTTCGGACCTGATCGCCCACTGCGTGAAAACACACAGCAGCGATCAAATCTGAATGACTCCCATAATCTCAAAGTCTGTACAGTCCTGTCTCTCACAGGTATTGCTGGCCTGGTCTGGCTTCTGCAATTTCATATGATCAGTCACAGAGTTTTATGATATTTTCTGCCTCCTGCAGATTTGGACACAGGCTTCCTGGCACCCACTGGCCTCCTGGGTTCTTCGGCTGCCACAGTCCCACCTGGGCTGTATACACAGGGCAGCCTTTAGGTGTTGTAGCACCTCCTTTTTCTTCCCTGTTTGGGTGAATCCCTTCAACCCCACACAGAATCCATGGCTCACTATCACCATTTATCTTCATATTGACACACTTTATGTAGATAGATAGCTAGCTAGATAGATAGATAGATAGATAGATAGATAGATAGATAGATAGATAGATAGATTTAGATATAGATAGTTTTGTTTTTCAAATAAGCAAATACCTTTGTATCAGATATTCTTGGAAAGTCGTTCTTCATGCTTTGAATATAAATACCTGTCTGCCACCCAGCTGGTGCTGCGTCTGCTCTAGCCGGAGTTGTGAATGTGATAATAAGTGAATGCTAGCTTCAGCCTTCCCCTTATGTACTAGCATGTGCCAGAATGTGCAAGCCCTGAGACGCCCAATCTCTGTGCCCCTGCACCGCTGGTTTTAGACACTCCACCATGGGTGCACAACCAACACTTGCACCTGCCCATCAGTCCCACATGCAATAGCACCTTCGTGCATATACTCAGGGTAACACATGCACCATAGAGGATTACACCTGCGCAATTGTGTCCCTTTAACTTTATTGTGCCGGGTGATCCCATCCTTCCATGCCTTCGCCCTGCTGATTGGTATCCGTTCAGATGGTCGACATTGTTAAGGTCGACACTCATTAGGTCAACCACTAATGGTCGACATTGACATGGCTGACATGGACAAATGGCCGACACATGAAAAGGTCGACATGAGTTTTTCACATTTTTTTTCTTTTTTGGAACTTTTTCATACTTTACGATCCACGTGGACTACGATTGGGAATGGTAACCTGTGCCGAGCGCAGCGGTAGCGGAGCGTGGCACCTTGCCCGAAGCATGGCAAGCGAGCGAGCCATGCGAGGGGATGCCGTGCACTAATTGGGGTTCCCCGTCACTTTACGCAGAAAACGACACCAAAAAAAGTCAAAAAACTAATGTCAACCTTTTCATGTGTCGACCTTACATGTGTCGACCATTTCATGCGTCGACTATTTGTCCATGTTGACCATGTCAATGTCGACCAACAGTGGTCGACCTAATGAGTGTCGACCTTAACATTGTCGACCATTCATACCGGAACCCTGCTGATTAGTCCAGCGCAGGCACGGAGCCCAGTCACAGTCACAATACCCTCTGAATCCTACCCCCACCGCGGCATACTTCTGACTCATTACAGGTTTCCCGCTTTCTGTCTCCGACCGTCTCGATGCCCCCTTAAATCCAGCGCCCCCAGCCCCCCCCCCCCCCCCCCCCCTGCCATTGTACACTCTTACTGCAGGCCTGACATTCCCCATAAATACAGCGTGATTGAGAAGTAGCAGCGCATTGTAATCAGCTAACGCACATCAGATCCTACACAATACCTGACAAAGTACTGATAACATGGATTAAACATCTGCTATTATACAAAGAAATATTTAGTGTTCCTGAGACAGGGGATGATACAGATGTTAGTCAGGATTTCAATTATAATTCTGGATTTGCAGGTGACAGATTTATGACTCTAAATTATATATATTTGACATTATAATACCAGATCTCCATCTCTGAAACTCTCTGGAAGTGAGACTAGCGCGCAGGCTTCAAGTGCACAATTAAATGAGTCATTATGAATGTCACTCCACCGCTGGCAGATATACAACAACTGCCGTAACATGATTTATATCTCTCTCAGGAGCAATTAGACTATTCCTTCTGCTCTGGTGGTAGGATGCATTGTGCACAGAGACCAGAACGCTGTGAGGGAAAGAGAGACAGGTGCTTGTCTTTAAATAACACACGTGCGGTGCGGACAAGTCTTAATCTGGCCACACACACACAGATTGGTCATTCACGGGCTAAATCAGGTTGGATCGCAAATTGCGATCCAATTGGAATTATTGTGTTCGCCCTGCGGGCGCATGCGCAGCACCCATCCTGCACATGCGCCTGCACATGCGCCCGCACAAAATGCAATTACCTCTGCCTGTCAATCAGGCAGAGGCGGTCGTGGGGCGGGGAGGCAACGCTCCGTCTCCAGGGCGGAGATGGAGCGATATGGGGGTGCCAAATGGGGGCGGTGTGGCACGAACAGGGGCATGTCGGGGGTGTGATCGCAGCCGCTGCATGACATCACACGCAGCCGCCGCGATCGAGAACATGGCGGCGGGGCGCCTGCAGGCGCAGCTAAGCTGCACCGGCAGGAGGCATCTTCAGTTTCTGCTAACAAGCAGAAATTGCGATGAGTTTGCAATGTCTGCTTGTTGGAGGGGGGGAGGCTCCGGTCAGCATGCTGGGCAGCCTTGCTCTGCGATGGGCGGCCCCCAGCATGTGATTCAAAGGATTGCAAATTAGCAGAATTTGCAATGCTTACTGAATTAGGCCCTCAGTGCGTTAAATGCTCTGATGTACATGTGTGTCCCGGCATGTGCACTAGTTGCTGATTTCAGCAAGAACATTCTTACAACTCTGCACATACCAACAAAGGAACCTGATGCACTCAGTGGGCTAGATGCATCATCGCTTGGAAAGTGATAAAATGGAGAGTGAAAAAGTGCCAGCCAATCAGCTCCTAACTGCCATGTCACACCCTGGGTTTTAAAAATGGCAGTTAGGAGCTGATTGGCTGGTGCTTTTCCACTATCCATTTTATCACTTTCCAAGCGATGATGCATCTGGCCCAGTGTGTCATCACTTTTAAAGACATGGGGGTATATGCAATTGCGGTCGAATTCCCGAAAATGTCGAAAAACGGGACATTTTCGCCCCAAAAAAAAAATTCGACAATGCAATACAGTACTTTTCGCCAAAAAAACGGCCATTCCAAATTCGACTTTTTGAAATTCGACATTTGTCAAATTCGACATTTCTGCAATGGTACAAATGCGGCAATTCGACAAAAGTATATTCAATTGAAGATTGTAAATTCGACAACAGTGCTTTTAGACAGTAAATTCGTCATTTTCAATCCGCCACACTTTGCTGGCGGAATCTAATAAAAAAATTTAAAAACATGTTTTTTTTGTGTGTTTTTTTATTGGTAATAGCATATCTATTTATATTAGAAGGGATTAGGTACTTGGTTTGTCTATTTAGGAGGCACAAGTATTATTTATATATTTTTAAAAATATATATATATATTTTTTTTAATGTAATGGGGTAACATTCAGAAAAAAAAATGCGTGGGGTCCCCCCTCCTAAGCATAACCAGCCTCGGGCTCTTTGAGCCGTTCCTGGTTGCCAAAATACGGGAAAAAAATGACAGGGGATCCCCCGTATTTTAACAACCAGCATCGGGCTCTGCGCCTGGTCCTGGTGCAAAAAATATGGGGGACAAAAAGAGTAGGGGTCCCCAGTATTTTTTGTACCAGCACCGGACTCCACTAGCTGGACAGATAATGCCACAGCCGGGGGTCACTTTTATACAGCGCCCTGTGGCCGTGGCATTAAATATCCAACTAGTCACCCCTGGCCGGGGTACCCTGGAGAAGCCCGAGGCTGTCCCCCCCATCCAAGAGCTGCGGATGGGGGGCTGATAGCCTTGAGTAAAATGTAAGAATATTGTTTTTTGCAGAAGAACTACAAGTCCCAGCAAGCCTCCCCCCGCAAGCTGGTACTTGGAGAACCACAAGTACAAGCATGCAGGGGGAAACGGGCCCGCTGGTACCTGTAGTTCTACTGCAAAAAAAAAATACCCAAATAAAAACAGGACACAGACACCGTGAAAATACAACTTTATTTCACACATGCCGACACATACATACTTACCTATGTTGACACGCCGACTCTGGCCTCGTCTCCAATGTCGACGTCCGGGGTAACTGAAAATAAAATTATACTCACCTGATCCAGTGTCCTGGTCTTTTATTATAATCCACGCACTTGGCAAAAAAACAAACCGCATTAACCCGAACCAGACGGACTGAAAGGGGTCCCATGTTTACACATGGGACCCCTTTCCCCGAATGCAGAGACCCCCCGTGACTCCTGTCACAGAAAGGTCCTTTCAGCCAATCAGGAAGTGCCACTTCGTGGCACTCTCCTGATTGGCTTTGCGCGTCTGAGCTGGCAGACAGCGCATCGCACAGCTCCCTCCATTAGTTTCAATGGTGGGAACTTTGCGGTCAGCGGTGGGGTTACCCGCGGTCAGCCGCTGACCGCGGGTGACCTCACCGCTGACCGCAAAGTTCCCACCATTGAAACTAATGGAGGGAGCTGTGCGATGCGCTGTCTGCCAGCTCAGACGCGCAAAGCCAATCAGGAGAGTGCCACGAAGTGGCACTTCCTGATTGGCTGAAAGGACCTTTCTGTGACAGGAGTCACGGGGGGTCTCTGCATTCGGGGAAAGGGGTCCCATGTGTAAACATGGGACCCCTTTCAGTCCGTCTGGTTCGGGTTAATGCGGTTTGTTTTTTTGCCAAGTGCGTGGATTATAATAAAAGACCAGGACACTGGATCAGGTGAGTATAATTTTATTTTCAGTTACCCCGGACGTCGACATTGGAGACGAGGCCAGAGTCGGCGTGTCAACATAGGTAAGTATGTATGTGTCGGCATGTGTGAAATAAAGTTGTATTTTCACGGTGTCTGTGTCCTGTTTTTATTTGGGTATTTTTTTTTTGCAGTAGAACTACAGGTACCAGCGGGCCCGTTTCCCCCTGCATGCTGGTACTTGTGGTTCTCCAAGTACCAGCTTGCGGGGGAGGCTTGCTGGGACTTGTAGTTCTTCTGCAAAAAACAACAATATTCTTACATTTTACTCAAGGCTATCTGCCCCCCATCCGCAGCCCTTGGATGGGGGGGACAGCCTCGGGCTTCACCCCTGGCCCTTGGGTGGCTGGGGGGACGACCCCTTGATTGAAGGGGTCCCCACTCCTCCAGGGTACCCCGGCCAGGGGTGACTAGTTGGATATTTAATGCCACGGCCGCAGGGCGCTGTATAAAAGTGACCCCCGGCTGTGGCATTATCTGTCCAGCTAGTGGAGCCCGGTGCTGGTACAAAAAATACGGGGGACCCCTACTCTTTTTGTCCCCCGTATTTTTTGCACCAGGACCAGGCGCAAAGCCCGGTGCTGGTTGTTAAAATACAAGGGATCCCCTGTCATTTTTTCCCCCGTATTTTGGCAACCAGGACCGGCTCAAAGAGCCCGAGGCTGGTTATGCTTAGGAGGGGGACCCCATGCTATTTTTTTTTCGGGTTTTTTACCGTTTTTTGACCATTTTTAAAAATCGGATCAAAATCTGTCAAATCGGCCGTTTTTCGACAGCGGGACTGTCGAATCCGTTTTTTATTGAATATGTCGAATTCCGGCACCCACCTGCCGGAATTCGACGGTCGAATTGTGTCGAATTAAAAAACGGGCGAAAAATTGCCGCAATTCGCCCGCAATTGCATATACCCCATGATCTTTCATCCTAAATCCAAAGCCTTCAGTTCCATGTACACTTATCCTATCACTACATTGCAGTATAACATTAACTGCACACAAGCAACAGAGAAAGTGCCTTACAAATGAGAAGCAGTCCTGCAGAAGTCCTGTAACTGAGGGCCCAATTCAGACCTGATCGCTGCTGTGCGTTTTAGCGGGCGATTATCGAACTACTGCGCGTGCGTATGCACCACAATGCGCAGGTGCATCGCCAAACAGGAAAAGGATGGTGCAAAAAATTTTGATTGCACAGGCATTCGCAAGGTGAATGACACGAAGAGGACATTTGTGGGTGGTAACTAGACGTTTTTTGGGAGTGTCTGGAAAAACGCAGGCGTTCCCAAGCGTTTTCAGAGAGGGTGTGTGACGTCAACTCCGGCCCCAATCAGCCTGATTTCTTCGCACTGGAGGAGTAAGTATTGAGCTACGCACAGACTGCACACACTGCACAGATTGGGAAAAACATTCGATGATAAGTGTGATGCGAACGGTTTTGCAGCTGTCCAATTACTGAGGGGAATTTTTGCACTACGTACACATGCAATCGCACACTTGCACGGGGTGAATTTTCACTCCCCCTGGGCGGCGACTATCTGATCGCAGGACAGTATAATTTGCAGCACAGCGATCAAGTCTGAATTACGCCCTTAGCCCAGCAGATTTTGGTCTCCTATAGCATATGTGGTGTCAGGACCCCGTGATCCAGATGCTCAGGCCTGTTCCGGAGTCATATGGAGCTTTGTAAAACCAGGACTGTACTACTATGTGATAATGTTACAGCGAGAATTCAGTGCTAGAAAGCCTTCTAAATAGAAATCAAAGACTAAACTAGGACTCCCGCTGTCACAAGGGAAAGACCAAAGAGAACTGGAAGAAGACAGGCATGGAAGATAAAGGAGATAAACTCTGAATACGCTTCTTTGCATGTGCTTGCTCCATGTACCAGAGCTCAACACACATCTCTGAGAGGAGAGGGAATCAAGGGGACGGGGCCCTGCCATTACTATATGTATTGGACCCCATGAACTCTGATGGCAGCCCCACTGATACATGTACTCTTCATATAGGACACAGTGGATCATTCAGAAAGAAATAAGTGTTGTGGCTTCATACATCTACTGTATGCTAAGACCTCTCTGCGCTATACATAAAATATTGCATTTTGTGGTTTAGTGGTTCTGTACCAGTTACACTTAGAGGCCACTTATTTTCTGACTCGTGTTTGGAAATAATAATAATAATAATAATAGCAGCAATATTAATAATCAGAAAAAAATATTATTATTATTATTATTATTATTAATAATAATATTATTAATAATTTAGATTGTAAGCTCTTCTGTAGGATTCTCTTTCCTTCTGTGTCAATGTAAATTCAAGTATTGTTATAAATGTTCAATATACAACACTGTAAAATATATTACTTCTTATTAAATAAAGGATAATCAATTCAAGCTTCTCACATTCGCCTACAAAGCCCTCACCCATTCCTCTGCCATTTACATATCTGACTTTATCTCCCTTTACACTTCCCGCCATCGTTTTCGCTGCACAAATGCACGCCGCCTTTTCTACCAATTATTTCCTCCCACTCCTACCTTCAATATTCCTCACATGTTGCTCCCCTTCTCTGAAATTCCCTACCTCTCCCTATCAGACTCTTCACCTCTCTACAAAACTTCAAACGGGCTCTCAAGACCCACTTCTTCACCAAACCCAGCCTAATCTCATCCTAACGCTCACTGTCTACCCCATCTGTGTCACCCATCTGCCCTTCCACTTTAGAATGTAAGCTCTCACAAGCAGGGCCCTCTCCCCTCTTGTGCTTTTCCTTCTCTTACTTAGACTACCATCTATTCCATACTCACTACAATGGCACCTAGCCCTTGGTTTCGGCAACTCTGATGCTTATTTTAGTGTCGTCTGTGTCATGATTGTGGTTTTTGTGAACCCGGCGCGTATGTGATGTCCGTGCGGGTAACTGAAAGACTGTGTGTATATTGGCTGGTCTGTGGGAATCAGTGAGATGAAGAGCTCAAGGAGCAATCCCTGACCGGAGGGAGGGAGCCGTATGCTGACCACTGGATCACCAGGATCTTGGTGTTGATAGCAAGATGGTGAATGTATTGGTGAGAACGGACTAGATATACTGTCACAGGAGTAGGTGTTTGTGTACTCAAGGTTACTATGAAATAGGTTCTCTAGAATTGTGCAGAACTGGGAGGAGAGCTGAAGACATTGAACTGGACTACAGGCAAGACTGAGAATCGGGCTGGTTACCGGTGAGACTGAGAACCGCACTGAGAAACGGGCTGGTACCGGATATAACTGGAAACGCAACTGTATGTAGAACAATGACTGTGGCTGTGGCTTTAAGACGAGGCTGAAGAATACTGCAGCTGTGCCTTTAAGGCGAGGCTGAAGAATACTGCAGCTGTGCCTTTAAGACAAGACTGAAGAATACTGCAGCTGTGTTTTTAAGACGAGACTGAAGAATACTGCGGCTGTGTCTTTAAGACGAGACTGAAGAATACTGGATATAACTGATAACACAACTGTAATCCAGACTGGGTAGCAAAAGAGCAGAGTTTTACAGGAACTAAGGTAATAGTGTTACCTCTTAGGGAGTTCCGCTACTAAGCTCACACTGAGCTGTGTGAGACAAGGAACTGGCTGCTTCTAACACAAGTCTCTTTACTTATACTTCCTGGTCCTTGGTGATTGGTGAACGGAGTCAGGTGATTCAGAGAGACTCAGGCTGGCACAGAATTGGATAGCTCAAGGTCTGGTGATCAGACCCTGTCATGTCAGTACTCCAGGTTAGGCTCTGATGTGGAGTGAGGCCTAGCAGGCCGAAAAAAAAACACTGAAGCCTGAACTTCTACAAATGAACAGAGGATGCTGACTTTTAGGCCTAAACTTCAGAATGAACACAGTGAAGAATCAAAATGCTGCACACAGCTGATCACTGATCACTCAGAGGAATTTCTACTCAGGTGGCTAATCAAGGTAAGCAAATACAGACTTGCAGTCTTCCTGGTGAGCTGAACAGATGCAAGCCACAGGATATTCTGAGGTAAGCCCCAGAATATGAGAAATACAGTCAGGATCGTGACAGTCTGCTAATGCAGAAATGTTTATATACCATGTTCTTGTGTACACTGTCTTGCACTGTAATGCTGGGTACACACTAGACGATATTCTGAACGATATGTCCGATTCCAACATTTCGGAACAACATCATCCATATAGTCGCGTGTGTGAACACTATATAGTCGACGATGCGTGATCCCGCAGATCATCAACGACATCCCCTGTCATCCGTACATGCAGGTCAATCTGGGAATGGGGCATGGCCCCTGCCTCCCAGATGCCGCCCCGCCCCCTTTACCCCCACCACCATCCCTCGCAGCATCAGTAAGTGTGTATGCACATGCCAATGCCGCAAACTATTATGCTGGGTACACACTATTGTCTAGCTGCGTAAGTCACAGCTTAAGTCACTGTTTTCTTCTTTTTTTTTTAAATTGTGTTATTGTAAATTTAAAAAGATACACCCAGACATTAAAGAGGCATATGAATGGTAAGGCAAACATGAGGAATAAACAGTGTATAAATGACAAAATAAAGATCAGCCACCAAGCCATCGGACAAGAGAAATGGAAAAAAAGCAGGATATATTAAAAACAATGACATACAGAATACCCCACATCAAACACTGATAACTTAATCGCCACCATTCGGGTGTACACATGAGAGAACCAGATTTATAATGGGGCATAGGTGACATACCATAAATGAAAAAATAAAAAACTCACATCCATCAGAATATCAAAACAAAAAGCTTTACATTCCGCCCTACCCCATATGCCCTAACCTACAAACCAAACAAATACACAAAATAAAATAAAGACACCCAAAGCAAATTTCCCAAGAACCCCCCACCCTGTATAACCCAACCCCAACCTAGGCATACCTAGATCCCCATAAGAACCCCATCCCTAACTACACTAGTGATGAGCGGGTTCGGTTCCTCGGAAACCGAACCCCCCCGAACTTCATCCATTTTACACGGGTCCGAGGCATACTCGGATTCTCCCGTATGGCTCGGTTAACCCGAGCGCGCCCGAACGTCATCATCCCGCTGTCGGATTCTCGCGAGATTCGGATTCTATATAAGGTGCCGCGCGTCGCCGCCATTTTCACTCGTGCATTGGAAATGTTAGGGAGAGGACATGGCTGGCGTCCTCTCCGTTTATTAATGTTGATGCAAATATTTGCGCTTATTGCTTAATTGTAGCGACTGGGGACAGCTGTATTATATAGGAGGAGTACAGTGCAGAGTTTTGCTGATCAGTGACCACCAGTATACGTTGTCTGCCTGAAAAACACTCCATATCTGTGCTCAGTGTGCTGCATATATCTGTGCTCACACTGCTTAATTGTGGGGACTGGGGAGCAGCTGTATTATATAGGAGGAGTACAGTGCAGAGTTTTGCTGATCAGTGACCACCAATTTTATCCGTTCTCTGCCTGAAAAACGCTCCATATCTGTGCTCAGTGTGCTGAATATATCTGTGCTCACACTGCTTTATTGTGGGGACTGGGGACCAGCAGTATTATATAGGAGGAGTACAGTGCAGAGATTTGCTGACAGTGACCACCAGTATATATAGCAGTACGGTACGGAAAGCCACTGCTCTACCTACCTCTGTGTCGTCAAGTATACTATCCATCTAGATAGTGACCACCAGTATATGTATATATATATATATATATATATAGTATATATAGTATATAATAAGATTTTACTTACCGGTAAATCTATTTCTCGTAGTCCGTAGTGGATGCTGGGGACTCCGTAAGGACCATGGGGAATAGACGGGCTCCGCAGTTTGCTGACAGTGACCACCAGTATATATATATATAGCAGTACGGTACGGAAGGCCACTGCTCTACCTACCTCTGTGTTGTCAAGTATACTATCCATCTAGATTCTATACCTGTGGTGCATTTTAGATTTGCAGTTTGCTGACAGTGACCACCATTATATATAGCAGTACGGTACGGAAGGCCACTGCTCTACCTACCTCTGTGTCGTCAAGTATACTATCCATCTAGATTCTATACCTGTGGTGCATTTTAGTTTTGCAGTTTGCTGACAGTGACCACCAGTATATATAGCAGTACGGTACGGAAGGCCACTGCTCTACCTACCTCTGTGTCGTCAAGTATACTATCCATCTAGATAGTGACCACCAGTATATATATATATATATATATATATATAGTATATATAGTATATAATAAGATTTTACTTACCGGTAAATCTATTTCTCGTAGTCCGTAGTGAATGCTGGGGACTCCGTAAGGACCATGGGGAATAGACGGGCTCCGCAGGAGACAGGGCACTTTAAGAAAGAATTTGGATACTGGTGTGCTCTGGCTCCTCCCTCTATGTCCCTCCTCCAGACCTCAGTTAGAGAAACTGTGCCCGGAAGAGCTGACAGCACAAGGAAAGGATTTTGGAATCCAGGGCAAGACTTATACCAGTCACACCGTATAACTTGTGATAAACTTACAAAGTTAACAGTATGAACAACAACGGAGCATCAGATCAACCCTGATGCAACCACAACATAACCCTTATTTAAGCAATAACTATATACAAGTATTGCAGAAGAAGTCTGCACTTGGGACTAGCATCCACTACGGACTACGAGAAATAGATTTACCGGTAAGTAAAATCTTATTTTCTCTAACGTCCTAGTGGATGCTGGGGACTCCGTAAGGAC